>NC_136386.1:98214622-99414622 GCF_965140285.1 Lepidochelys kempii | reverse complement strand
ATAGTTTTCCACCCTTTACTCATTTGCAATTTACAGGTAGCTAAAGCAAGTTATCCTTTTCAAATGAGACATTTGTAATGATTCCTTGTTTTATATTTGTTCAAGTTTAATATCAGTTTACCCATCTTTGTGATGGATATAAAATTCAGAATCTCTAAATAAATATGCTGGTTTGAGGGTGGAGAGAGGGGAGAGATAGAGAAAGAGAGACTTCTTGTTTTGGGCTCCCTCAGAAATTTTTAAATCTACTAATTTACATCTTTACAATTTATTACACTAGTTTGGAGACTGAAAATCTGGGTGGCATTTTGAGTCCAATCCTTCATTCTAAAGCCTAACAGCCATTTTTCTCAGTAGATAACTGTGACTCAACCACCCTTAAATTCATGTCTTCTCTATTGTCCTGTTGGCTTCTCCCTAGCTTTTTGACTGAGACTTGGCAGGTAATGTAGCTCCCATAAGCTCATTACCTTAAGGATTTCTCCTTTCAAGTTGGAGGGTTCATAAAACACTCCTCACAACAGTAGAATTTCTTAAACAAGATTTATTTAAAAAAAAAAGAGAGATAAAATTGATTTAAATCAAAGTATGAAGGTTTGGAGTCAGAAATAAAGATCTCGATTAGCTCTTCTCAAAAATTAAATCAGATAAGAAGTATCCTTAATTTAGCTACAGCTACAGAAGATAAACAAAGATCTTATTTGTTCAGAGAGCAAATCCTGGCTCTGACCTCTCCTGTGAGACATCCAGCCTCATGACGTTCAGCGAAAGACGGGAGCTTCTTACACTCACCCAATCTGTTTTTCCAAGTGACAGGGGACAGAGCTGATTACCATAAAAAGGGAGATCACTTTTCTTCCCCCAAAAAGATCTGTCTAGCCCTGCCCCTATCTGAGCTAGACTGTCTTGATTCCTCAGGAGGTTTCACTATTTCCCATTCTTAAGCATACTACCTCTCCAGTTGTTCTGCAAGTATCAGCTTAACTCATCAAATTGACAAATTGCTGATGGGACCGATTCATTGTTATCAGGGAAGGAAATTCAGTCTGGCTGGGTGGAGTTTTTTCTAAAGCTAAAAATAACCTTGTGTTCCTTAGTAATAATATAAATAATAAATAATGAATCAATTTACTGACAAACCATAGTTAGTCTGTCAATTAACATTGTTAAGATCATGTACAGAGCACATGCTAGCAATTGCAGGAGCAGGGCAATAAATAAATAGAACAACAAACACATTATCCGTGCAGTTTTCAACTGTAGAACTGGCTATTATAACATACTTTTTCTTAAACCAGCAGACTGTCTTTAAGAGCAAACAGTAGAACTCAGAAAGCAATTTTCCTTTATTGACAAAAATAACATAAACAGGACTAGATTCTTAGCATAGCTTCATTACAGTAATTGAAGCTCTGTCAATGTACATTAGCTGAAGATCTGACCCATATCTTTAATATCATTTCACCTACTTCTAGTCCACTAGGCTAGGGCATAGATTTTAAAACATTTTACTTATTTTTAAGTGAAATTGGGATTTTATTCCCCTACGTTATTTAAATTTCAATTGCACCTACAAAGTGCACCTGCCACTTCAGAGTAACACTGGGAATTTAACAGTACTTGAATCTCACTGTTAACTAATAAGAAAAATAATTCTCTAACAGTAAGTAGTATGAATATTGCTAAATTTGAATTTAGTGCCAAATCTTTCAATCCCTACTGTAGAAAAGCAGTTTTAGAATTTCTGTGTTATTCTTTTTCAGTTACTCTTTTTATAGCTTCCACTTAAAAATGATCTGTACCATACTTTTAAAAGGTGTATCTCAAGAGAACTATTTACATATGAATAGTCCAATCAGCATAGCTATGCAGAATCAAGGTTGATAATATGTTCATGAGTGAAATGTGGGTAAAATTCCTGCATGCTTTGCCCAGATCAGGTAAAAACACTGAAAACATGCAAAACTGTTCACTGAGCTGGGATTTCAAAGAAGCCTAAGAGAGAGAGGCACCCAAATCCTATCAAAATTCAACTGGAATTGGGCATCTAACAACCATAAAAATTCCCAAGTTTTGCAGGAGACCCCTCCCCCCACCACACAGACACAGTACTAGCCCTGCCCTTCAGCCTAAATAAAGAGTAACCTTGCTGAAGTCAACACAATTATACCAAAGTTCAATTGGCAGAAATAATATCAGAATCAGGTTGACTATAGTGAAGATACTGCAGGAAATGTGAGGTTTATTATGAATGTTTCATGTGTCTACACCACACTCAACAGATAAACTACAGGAGAACTCCCTAAGAAACTGCAAAATATAAGTGAAAGGCTGTGGACTCAAATCATCTCTGTTGGCACAAGGGATGTAAATTTAAGCCCATTACATCAACAGAGTCCGTTACATGATAGTGCCATCACCTGCCTTACCCAGGTGTTCCACAAGGGCAGGGCAGCTTTAAAATACAGTTGGAAGTAAACATAAAGAGACTGGCCTCAGTTAGTGCCATCTAATTTTAGGGGTGCATTGGTCAACATCAGGTCTGTCAGTGGAGTAGACAGATTTTCTAGTACCAGTGGTGCCTGTTTTTGATGTCAGGTAGCAAATATAAATCAGCACAACATCAAGGGCATTTTCCTGGAAACTCTGCAAATTCCCAATAAAATGGAATTCTGTCCTTTCTATAGAGGAAAACCAGAGTGTGAACATAATGGTGGTTATGTAGATTATGCTCTGTATTTAATCATTGCTGCCTTCTCATTCCATTATAATTTGCTTTTGGGATGTAGGGCTGAAGGGCTTTAATCTCTCTCTCCTTTTTTTTTTTTGGCTAATGCTTGTCATCCTTCTGTTGCCCGGCCAACGGCTTTCTGCATCTTTGGATTACTTCCATATCTATAGTATCTGCAAACATCTGAGAATACTTTCACTTCTGATATTGTGTATCATGATCATTGTCAGAAAGATTATTGCAACAAATGCCTTATTTACACGAGAAGTGTTTCAGGAAGAAGAAGAGGGATTTCACTTAGGAATTCACAAAACATATTTTTGAAATTGATGTTAGGTAAAGGTTATCACATGAAACATTCAAATGATCTGCACTGGCTGCTAGCTTCAAAGAGAGAACTGAGAAATTCTGAAATAACAATCAACAACACAATGCTGAAATCAATGCTATTAGACTGCTTTGAGGAGGATATTGCTTTTGCCTGTAAAATGACAATAATACAGAGAACTGAGTGATGAACTTAAAGATTTGTATCAGTGTGAGATTCATTGCTGTCAATCTCTGAAATGAAGATCTGAAAGATGTAGGCAAATGTAATCCCTGCTAAAATGCCAAGGAGCTCATTTCCAAAGGCTTATTTTCAATTAGATGAAAGTACATGCAGTGTATTAGATCATATGTCTCTATCTCTCTCCAAAAAGGTTTTACCAAATAAAAGCTTATTTGGGGATGGCAGACTTGTCTGTAGCACATAGATAAAAAGAGTAATGCCACTTTCCTATAATCCATTCAGACATATCTTGTTAGTCATTGTTATTTATCACCTTATTTAAAAAAAACAAAACAAAAACAACCCCTCCCCCAAAATCCATTATAAATCTCAATCATTCTGGGCTCTGTGTGGTTTTAAAATATAGCTGAACAGCCAGATAACCTATTTAGGGCATTGTAGAACATGGTGATATTGTGATTTTTACAGGTATTGTTACATTGAAAGGTACTGGTGACTACTTAGATCACAAATCTCTTTGAGATGGGTTGTGAATGCATCCTTTAATTAATGTGACTCTCATGGTGAGTTAATGAGAAGCTCCCCCACCTAAGGCTAACCCTAAGATGGTTGTGAACCCATCCAGGAGTTTGGATTGGGTGGAGTTTTGCTCAGTATTATCTGTGGTTTTGTGTGTGTGTGTTGGCAGAACATACAGAAACCAAGAACAGAGACAGAGGCAGAGCGGGGAAAAGGCAGATGGGTAACTAGCAACCTGTAAGGACAATGTGACCCATGAAAAAATTAGGTTTCAGAGTAACAGCCGTGTTAGTCTGTATTCGCAAAAAGAAAAGGAGTACTTGTGGCACCTTAGAGACTAACCAATTTATTTGAGCATGAGCTTTCGTGAGCTACAGCTCACTAGTCTCTAAGGTGCCACAAGTACTCCTTTTCTTTTTATGAAAAAATTAGAGAGTGCTTTTTGGTCTATTGGCTAAAGAGGATTGGGGTTGTAAGTTGAGAAACTGCTCCTTTTGTACTTGGTTTCTTCAGAAAAGCAGGACTTGTATTCTCTTTGTAAATAAACAAGATCACAGCAAAGAAAATACCAGACTCCATCCATTTCTACTTCCAGTTGGAATGGCCCCAAAGCCTTGAACTTTGACCAGCTGCTTGGTTAAAAAAGGAGCAATAGTATCCATCTCATCTCATATGAGGGGGTTTAGCTTCCTGGACAATTGGATGTACAAAAATTCAGAAAGAGAATCTTCACAGAATTAATATACCCAATATTAATTTGGAAAAAGGCTACTGCACCAAGGGTATGATGAAGCACTGTTACATGACCAACTATTTTAAAAATAATTGAATTAATAGCACTGACCAAAACTAGAAATATTGCAGCTGTGAGCGACACTGCATTCGTACCTAAGCACCTTTGCTGATGCACCTTGGAAATGAAAAGTTACCTAAACCCCTGTTGTTCTATAACTTTATTCATACATTAATTTGTACTTGAAAATGAAAAGAACCTATTACACAAAAATTCAATTATTATAAGGTCAGAAGGCATCACTGTGATCTACTCTGATCTCCTGCATAAAACAGTCCATAGAATTTCCCGTAATTAATTCCTGTTTGAATTAGAACATATCTTTAAAAAAATTCCATCTTGATTTTGCAATGGCCATTGATGAAGAATCCACCCCAACCCTTGATAAATTGTTCCAATGGTTAGTTATCTTCACTGTTATAAGATTGTGCCTCATTTCTAGTCTGAATTTGTCTAACTTCTATTGAATTTTATCATACCTTTGTCTACTAGTTTGAAGGACCCTCTATTATCAATTTTTTTCACCATGCAGGTACTTATAAACTTTGATCAATTTACCCCTTAATTATTAGAGGGGTAGCCGCATTAATCTGTATCTTTACCCCTTAATCTTCTGTTAGGTAAGCTAAATAGATTGAACTCCATGAGTCTTTCACTATAAGGCATGTTTTGTAGTACTTAAGTCATTCCCGTGGTTCTTAACTGAACCCTCTCCAATTTTTCAACATCCCCTTCTTGAATTGTGGACACCAGAACTAGCTACCGTATTCAAGTAGAGGTCATATCAGTGCCAAATTACTCCTCCTCAATATTCCTCTGTTTTATGTATCTAAGGAATGTATTCACCCTTTTGGCCAGAGCATTACACTGGGAGATCATGCACCTCTGATTATCCACCAGGTTCCCCAAATACTTTTGAGAGTCATTGCTTCCCTATATAGAGTCCTCCATCCTGAAAATGTGGCCTGCACTCTTTGTTACTAGATGTATGACTTTACATTTGGCTGTACTGAAACACATATTGCTTGTGCCTAGCTTACTAAGTGATCCAGATAGCTCTGTATCAGTGGCCTGTTTCCTTCATCATTTACCATTCCCCTAATCTTGTGTCATATGAAAATTTATCAATGGTGATTTTATGTTTTCTTCAAGGCCATTGATAAAAAATGTTAAATAGCATAGTATGACGCTGTATGGAATCTGAGAGACAATTTATGATATTGTTGATACCATATGATAAAATTGCAAGGAATCTGACCAGATATGCCATGTAAGGTATCTGTGAAAATGTTATGATTGGCCAAGTATGATGATCTTGCTTATATGTTTTATCACCTTTGTATTATGAGTTATAGATATGTATGGTACATCTGTATTTCAAAACTTGTGCTGTGTTTCTGAGTGACACCCCCAGACAGATTGGCATCAGCACTGCCTAGCCTGTTTGATGGCACATCAAGTGTCATCAACTGTACAATGAACCCATTGAAAGGAACCAGGGGATACACCTTATGATTCAGCAAGGCACGTGATATGCCTGTGGACAGAGAAATCTAATGCTTTTCCATGCCATGTGCTGGGCAGCTTGTGTTTGGGACAAAGGAAATACAAGCCACATGACAAAAGGAATATAAAGGACAGCTGCATCATCTCCATTTAGTCTTCATTCCTGCTTCCTACCTCTGGAGTAACTTTTCTACAAACAAAGCTCTGAACAAAGGACTGAATGACCCATCCAAGCTGTAGATGTATTTCAGAGGGACTTTCAAGCCAGCAAACTCACCAATGCTGCTAAGAACCTGATACACAGAGAGACTTCAAAGTCCATATATCTGAGTGCTTTACCATTTAACAACTCTCTTCTTGTTCTTTCTTTTTTCTTTATAATAAACCTTTAGTTTTAGACATTAAAGGATTGGCTGGCAGCATGGTATTCTGGGTAAAATCCAAACTAATATTGACCTGATAATGTGGCTGACCCTTTGGGGTCAGAAGAACATTTTGTATAGTGAGCAGAATTTTTAAAAAAGAAAAGGAGTACTTGTGGCACCTTAGAGACTAACCAATTTATTTGAGCATGAGCTTTCGTGAGCTACAGCTCACTTCATCGGATTTTTAAATAACTTCTCATTGTACTGGATCTAGGTGCTGATTGGGAGCCAGAGAACGGGAATGCAATATAGGGGACTGGGTGATTGGTTTTTTTAGCTTCTTGATAACCAGTGTGGAGGATCAGGAGCAGTTTGTGACTGGTGAGTTTAACTTCAGTGTTACTCCCAAAACTGGTGGTTATTTGCTCTTCCTTTTGTAGCCTGTCCTGACCTTGGCATTTTCAGAAAGGGCTGCCCCAAGCACACCAGGTCACACATAGGAACAAGAACTTATCCCTGCACGATCTTACTAGAAACACAACTGTTCAGTGATGATTCACCTTTTATAATTACTTTGAGACCTATCAGTTAGCACACATTACATGGATTAAAAATTGGCTATGTTGATTTTGTATCTTTCTAGTTTCTTAATCAAAATATCATGAGGTACCAAGCCAAATGTCTTATAGAAGTCTTGGTATCTGGTATTTCCCCCCTGCCGCACCTTGGGAAGTGGGGAAATCCATGAATAGCCATAAAATTTTGCTCTGCCCTCTCACTCTCACAGTTATGACCCCATGTTACAGCTACAATCTTTTAGATCAAGAAAAAGTGATAATAGCTTAATTAGCCAGAGTGTGACAAGCCACTGGTGTAGCTGCACCAATACAGTGAGAAAACAATTGCTATTTGTACCAGCATAGCTGATCCTGGGTTAGATTATAGCCCAGCATCAATTAAGGCTACCAATGGTGGGAATCAGGTCAAATCCCTGACAAGACCTCAGTGCAGTAGCGTTGTCTGCAGTTTTAAGCCAAACACAAGGACCAGAAATTAAACATGAATCCACCTTGACAGCGCTACACTTTTACCAACAGATCATCAGTATTTTCTGGTAGCATGGGACTATGGAGAAAGACTTTTGAGGAACTTAATTGAAAATATTATAATTTCATTTGTGACCCATGACATTTTTATTTGTAATGTCACAGATAAGTATTTTGTATTGTCAAGGTTGAATCACCAATTCCATATCACAGTGTAAAATCATTTTAGTAATGAATTGGAAACTGTTTCCTTGACATGGTTTCTATATCCTGCCATCTATTGATCTTCCCCTTACAAAATGCTGTGGTTTGCTATTAATTGGAGCATTTTGTATAAAAGCGAATAAGCCAGTGTATTGTCAGTGGATTTAATTGTTATTGAAGGAATTGGTGAATTTCACAGTCAAGAGATTCTAATTTCATGCCACTCGGGATCAGGACTAACAGCCTGGAAGTCAACGCAGCTACACCAGTGTGAGATCAGAAAGAAAGGCACAATATATTATATTCTTTGGGGAATACTTAGGTTTCAGTACAACCGACCAGTCTGTTGGACTCTTATGAGTCTGGAACTGACTCCTGCCAGTAACATTAAAAAAACAGTAAGGAAAAAAAAAAACTTCTCTTCAAAGGTATGAATTTCATGAGAAAATTTCTCTCTCAGGAAAGCAGAGAGATGAGGCTGCTAACTATAATGAATTACCGAGCAGAATGAAAGAGCACTAACATCATTTCTGACAAGAACTTTGGTACAGCTAAAATGATTGGATCACATTAAAGCAGAAGGTTGATGAAATTGCATTCTTGGTTATGAATGACTTTTTAGTTTGGACTCATAATGCCATATATGAGGACCATACTGATGTTTACAATAGCAAAAATGGTTTGTTTTTATGCTCTCATACTTACCCTACAGTCCATTCTACAAATCAGCACGTTGCCTGATGAAGCAGAATTATCCTTGTTTGGGTTTCATTAGTATTGAAAATATGCTGAGGTTTTCACAGCAATAGCAGCATACGTGTATTTTAAAATTCGGAATGATGCTTTATCAAATTAAATTGCCTCTGTCTCTGCTTTTAAGCAGACAGTCAACCATGTTTATTGCAGGGGTAATGATAACTTCTTAGACTCTATTGTTGTCTTTACCACATAATGAAGAGGTCTCCAGACTGATTCTGAATCTGGGTTAGATTGTAGCCCTGATTCAGCAAGGCACTTAAGCACATGCCTAATTGTAGGCACATGAGTGTTCCAATTAAAATCATTAGGATTATTCATGTGCTTAAAGTTAGGCACATAACTAACCACCTTGCTGAACTGAGGCTTAAATTCTTGGGCATTTTACCAACTGGTATTCCAAACATAGTATGAGCTATTCTGCCAAAACTTTCCAGTAATATTGTTATATTAAAATAAGATTGTTGTGATATATGCTTTTAGCGATTGAGCGATGCTGCAGGAAAACTAGAAATAAACCACAAAGAAACAGCTAAAAGTTACACGTGGAAGGAAGAGCTGATTGTCGTTGGCTCATTTTGGTTGTGAGTGACCTCTTGTGGTTCATCTAACCTAGCCCCCAGTCTTGGGGTAGAATTGTTTTCATTATCCCTAACACATTGGGGTTGCCGACATCCTCACTCCACATATCTCCCATGATGGCAATTCCACAACTTATTTTGGCAGTTTGTACATTGCTTAACAGTAGTTACAAAGTTTTTTCTTATTTGTAACCAAAAAGAGGGTATTCAATCAATGAAAAAAAATGGAGCAGAAGAAAATTGCAAGAAACAAGACTGTCACATATTATAGTTAAAAAAGTTAGATATTCACTACAATCATTTATCAGTTAGATATATAATTTCATAGCAAAGCAAATCACAATTTGGCTCTACACATACCTACAAGAAGACACATTAAAAACATAGAAATTATCACTGCAAAAGACAAAGTGAATGTTTCCATTAATTAATAGAAACCTGAACTATGTTGTTCCCATAGAAAGAACACAGAAAGAGCGAAGAGAAGGTGATTGAAATAATAAAGAAGTAAGAATCAAGTATCTTTGCTAGCTGCTCTCTTTAGTAATGCATTCCCTCGACCCAGACTGAGAGACAATTAACAATACTTTCTCTTTAGAACACAGAATCAAACTGGACAGAGAAATATAAAAGATGGAGGAGTATTATTTCTCTGTTAAAAAACCCACCTAAAGTGGAGTATTTCACGTCATTAATAAGACTTTTTTTTAGTGTCTTACTTTCCATTTCTAGTGTTGAGAATCGTATCAGTCTACACGTATGTCTATACACCAATAAAAAATTTGCAGTACTGTGTCTTAGAGCCTGGGTCAATTGACTTGAGCTTGCAGGGCTCAGGCTGTAGGGCTAAAAAATTGCAGTGTAACTATGCAGGTCTCAGAGCCAGCACTTATTGCAGTGTAAATATTCAGGCTCAGGCTAAAGTCGTGACTCTGAGACCTACATATTTACACTGCAATTTTTTAGCCCCACAGCCCAACCCCCCCAAGCCTGAGTCAGCTGACCCAGACCAGTTGCGGCCGTGCTGTGGTTCTTTAGTTGCAGTTTAGACATACCCTACAATGCCTACATAAAGATCCCGACACAAGGATGGTCATTTATACCAGGCATGATGCTGACAAGACCAAATTTCAAGAATAGTAATAGTCACAAGATATTGATGTAAATGTCTTGAGATGAGTCTATAGTTCTCTGTAACATGTGAAACATGAATGCTGGCTGAAGGAAGGATCTAGAAATTACCTACATCCATTTCATGAATTCATACTGTTGGAATGGACAGGTACCACATGGAGACTAGAAGCTGAACATCTTGCAAGAGGGGATTATCTCTCTCCAGCTCCAGGAGACTAGCCTGACCATGCACAAGCTTTTGTTCTGGATTCTGAGTTTGGGAGCTCTGAACAGGGTCTTGAAGTAATGGTCTTTGAACTGTAATTCCAAATGTTTCTTCCCTGGGTCTTCATTAAACGACACATATTTGATTAATTTGTTTTGGCTTCTCATTACCCTTGAGCTGTGCAAGAGAATTTATTGATGCTGAGTTGTGGGGAAAGAAAGGCAGGGCTCATTCACAGTGCTACACCTTGCCTTGGCACCCAGGGCAATGTGATACTACCAACAAGATAGGGAACAAAATCCCATGTTAAAATGAGCAGTTTCAAAAGTTGATGACCTTTCCATCCTGTAAAAGTGGTGGAAATATCGATGTTAGCTAAATAATGATGGAACAAATGGGAAAAGCTGGCAGTCAAGAATGTAAGTCCAAAAGATAACTGCAACTTACATGAACTCAATGAGAATCTTTATCACCAACACATTAATTCACAACTGTCTCCAAGCTATCCCTATGAGCTTTCAGCAGAATATTTTCGGAATCAACTTGCAAGTATGAATCTGAAACAATTAACTGCTGTTAGTTTGAGAAGCATTGTATGGCCATCAGCAAAACGTGTTCCCTTATTAAACCCAGTATTAATCAAGCCAGGATAAATACTGTCTGCTTCAACAATTCTACTTGATCTACATCAAGGCTGTATGATGCATAGGCAAGATCTATAAGTGTAACCTGAGGCATATAAAATATTATAGCATAATTATGACAAACCCAAGTAATTTGATCATACATCTCTATTTTAGAATGTGTATTACAATACAATATTAGTTTGTGTTATGTTAGAGTATATAACTGTGTTTTATTTGGATTAAGTACACATAATAAAAACACAACTCCTAATACTGTATATTATTAAAAATACCATTCATTTTAACTCAATTTAGTGACTTAGGGTATGGCTACACTTGCGAGTTAGAGTGCAGTAAAGCAGCCCCGGGCACCCTAACTCACGATGCGTCCACACTGGCAAGGCATGTAGAGCACCTTGACTCTGCGGCTGGAGCGCTCCTGGTAATCCACCACCACAAGAGGCATAACGCTTGGTGCTCCCTGGCACCAGTGTGGACACCCTGGTCTGTTAGTGCGCTCTGATTGGCCTCCAGAAGTGTCCCACAATGCCTGTTCTAGCCACTCTGGTCATCACTGTGAACTCTACTGCCCTGCCCTCAGGTGACCAACCATCAGACCTGCCCTTTAAATTCTCTGGGAATTTTGAAAATCCCTGACCTGTTTGCTCAGCGAGGCGTGGAGTGCTCTCAGCACACCTTTCCAGGTGATCGTGCCTCCATGCGCCAGGCGATCTCCAGTATGGAGCAATGCCGAGGTGGACCTCATCAGTGTTTGCGGGGAGGAAGCTGTCCAGTCCCAGCTGCACTCCAGCTGTAGGAATTATTATATCTTTGGGCAGATATCAAGGGACATGATGAAAAGCGACCATGACCAGGACACATTGCAGTGCAAGGTTAAAGTGAAGGAGTTGCAGAATGCCTACCGCAAAGCCTGCGAGGCAAACCACCGCTCCGGTGCTGCCCCCATGACCTGCCGTTTCTACAAAGAGCTGGACGCAATACTTGGGGGCGACCCCACCTCCACTCTGACGACCACCATGACACTTCAGAGCCCAGATCAACAAGACAGGAGGAGGAGGAAAGCGGGAGCGAGGGTGCTGAGGAGGAGGAAGACACCCTCGGCACCCCTAGATGCATGCAGCCAGCAGCTGTTCTCAAGCCAGGAGGAAGGTAGCCAGTCGCAGTGGTCAGTGCTTGGGGAAGGACAAACACCAGAGGACGTGCCCAGTAAGCGGCTTTTATTTGGGGAAGAAAGTTATTCGGTGCGGGGTCTTGGGGCGAGGAGGATTAGGGCTGCATGCATGCCTAGATGCGGAATAGGGCATTGATGTGCTCTCTCACATCTTGGTAATCGGCCTCAGTGATCTCTTCAAAGGTCTCATGCAGAAGCTGTGCAATGAGCTTGGGAGTGCTACTGTGCTCCTTGTCCCAGTCAGGCTAACATGTCCATGCCACTGTGCCATGAGGGGTGCGGGGACCATTGCTGCACACAGGCAAGCTGCATATGGGACAGGGTGGAAGCCGCATTGTAGTAGAAGACTCTCCCTTGCTTCCCAGGTGATCCTCAGCAGCGAGATATCTTCCAGGACAAACTCCTGTGGAAAATGTGGGGACAGTGTTCAGTATAGGGGTCCCCTGCAGCTGTTGGCTCTCCCCAAGGCACAGAACCCCAGAGGACAGTACTGCACTGAAACAATCAGTCCCCCTTGACCCTGTGCTTACTCACCATTTTGGGGCTCCTGTGGGTTATGTGTGCTCGCTTTGGGATGGGCAAATTCTGCTGTTGTTTAGACTGTGCTTGCCTTTAAGTACGGGTGAATCATTGCTCTGTCTGGTGTGAACAATGCTGCCTCTGTTAAGTGCTGCATTTTGCCTTTACAGATGCAACCTTGAGATCTCAGCCGTCCGTGTTATCACTGGCCGAAAGACTCCAAAGAATTAGGAAGAGGCCACGTAGACATGCTGCATGAAGTAATGCAGCAGTCCCTTCATGAAAATCAAAAAGCGCAGGAGTGGAGGGAGAGGGAGAGTGAAAGGAGGTTCCGCCAGCAGAATGCGGAGTGCCGGCACCAAAACACGGAGCAGCTGATAAGAATTATGGAACACCAGGACGACTCGATCCAGGTTGTAGCCATGCAGGCAGAGCACTTCCATGCCCACTCCTCCCTCCCCCCACAGCCCTTGTTCCAAAACTCTTTCCCTTGTGCCCCCATGTCACCTCAAACCCACTTTCCCCAATATCCGGGCTCTTATTGCCACCACCTGTAGCTTCACCACCCAGCCCCGCCAACTACAACCCTGACCTGCTGCACTCAACTCCCATCACCATGCATTTTAGCCAGCCTGAAGTGCAGCACTCATTGTGCAGCACTCCAGACAGGAAGGCTGAGTATGAGAACAGGACATACGCAAATCTGTGATGGAACCATTCCCCACCCAACCCCCTTGCCCCTTCTGTTTCCCAAGCAGTTCTGTCTCTTTTCAATAAATGAATTTTCTTTTAAATAAATGGCTTTTTTGGCTTTGAAAACATTCCTTATTACTGCATTAAGTAAAAGATACTTTAGCCCAGGAAAGCAACAGGCACTGCAAGTCAGTGTAGCAAACACAGATTCCTAACAACATTGGAACCACTGCACTTCACTCCCGTGCAGGGCACTAAACATTACTGGTGGCTTTCAGCCTCGAATTGCTCCCTCAAGGCATCCCTAATCCTTACAGCCCTGCGCTGGGCCCCTCTAATAAGCCTTCTCTCTGGCTGTTCAAATTCAGCCTCCAGGTGTTGAACCTCCGAGTTCCATGCCAGAGTGAATCTTTCACCCTTCCCTTCACAAATGTTATGGAGGGTACAGCACACGGATATAACGGATGTTGTCATTGGTCAGGTCCAGCTTCCCAAACAGAGAGTGCCATCATGGGGCTTTGGGACAGGACACAGAAAGTCCCACACCCTCCAGCCCTTCCCACAAGCCACAGCGCCAGAATGGGAAGAGGTGCTCTGTGGCATAGCTGCCCATAATGTACCGCTCCCAATGCCACTGCAAGTGCCACAAATGTGGCCACGCCAGTGCACTTGCAGCTGACAGTGTGGACACACTGCAGCGCTTTCCATACCGTGCTCTCCGAGGGCTGGTTGAACTCACAGTGCTCTACGTCTGCAAGTGTAGCCATGCCCTTATATTTATCATCTTTCCAAAAGAAAAACTTGGCATTCACAATCCATTGTGCCTTGTTTTTAGCATTCTTGATTGCATGATTTATCTGTGTCTTTTATGCTTTAGATGTCATACTTGATTTATATACCATAGTGGTAGGGTAGAACTGATCCACAAGACTATTCTCCTTTCTGACAGTCACTTCAAATTCTCTTATCTTTATCACCTCACTTTTTATTTGAATTAAGTGTCACCTTAGAGTGCCTTTGATTAACCATTTCAGCAAATTACCTTAGAGTATATATGATCAAGAAATAATCATTTATATCCTTCAGTGCCTTATACCCAACCTATGACTAAGCCCAGTGAAAGAAAGACTGCAAGCATTTTCACAAGAGTAAATAACAGGATTGCTTCAAGTTTAATTAGATATTTTAAAAGAAAAAAGTGTCAGTAAGAAAGCAAGAATGAGAGAAAGCGTTAAAAGAAATGTTCTTACTCTATAGAGTCAAAGTTATTACTGTATAGAGCCAGTAGACTGACTTTGTTTGAAAGAAAGAAACTAATTTAGAATTTGAAAATACTCTTAGGATTCAGTGTATGTCCTGGAGTGGAGACCATTCTAGTCCTGTAACCTCCAATTCAGGCTGTTCGGAGTAAAAATGTCTTAACACCCCGAACTCGAACTAGATAGTGTGCATAAGAGGGCAAGCTAATAGAGTGCCAATTAGGGCATTTTTTTCTTATTAAATATCAAAAATCTTGCAATTTATAATGGACCCATTTACACCGTGGTTGTTAGTGAAGTGATATTATTAACGGGTTTGAGATGAAATCCTTGAACTTGACAGATACTTGGAAAAAGTTATTTTTAACTACATTACATTTTGTGAGAGAATAATGTATGACTAGGCTCCAGTCGAGCAAGTTGTCCTGCCTGTGCAGACCCCAGTGCTCACACAAAACTCCACTGAATTCAATGGGGCACCATTCAACTGCATGGGTCTTTGTGCATGCGATAGAACTGGGGCTTAGGTTTCCCACCACTATAAGTGCTATCAATTGGGTTGGAGGTTACTGAAACAGTTAACTAAAAATAAACACATTATAATGAAATATAACTAACTTTTCTTCTACTTGTGTTTTCCTTCGATATGTCACAAATGTCATATCTTGTCTCTCTTTTTTCTTTTTTTTTTGTCTTTTTGGATTACTTCTTGGATGACTCCAATGTATACTGGGAGGTTTTGTTGTTGTTGTTCTTACTTGAAGAGGGAGGGGTAATAATTGCTCCTTATTATTTTAGAGAGGTAGATGTTAACAAAAAGCAAAATTTTATGGAGCCTGAATAAAAAAAAAAACCCTCTCCCCTCAGGTTTCACTTCCTTAGTATTTGTGGTCTTCGGTTTAATGTAAAGTCTTCCAGAAAAGAAAAACCTGCATATCTAAAGTCAGAAATCAGCAAAACAAAAATTCCGAACTTAAAGCACCCTTTCAGAACATCTTTATACATCATTTTTAAAAAGTGTATTTTGTCATCCTTTGCAAAGAGATGGATGAAAAATTTGATTAAAATCAGGTTTTTTTATTTAGAGGATTTTTATTTGTCTTGCTAGTTCTTTACTTTGTTCTCATATTATAGTCCTAAATTGCTAAAAGGGACATTTTAATTAGTTTCTCAAGTGCTGGCAGAACTTAAGATTTCACATCAAGTTTTCATCGACTAAGTTTCACTATTACATTGTTCATATTTTTGTATTGTATGTTAGGCTACATCAAATGCAGATTATTCTGAAAAAGTATTGGATATGAAAAAAACCTATTCTTTTAAGAATATTCTGAAGAGTTTTAGACCTACCTGCAATGCTGATCTCATTTTTACTTTTGATAGGTCAAGACATATTGCAGGGATCAGTCATATGTGTGACGAGGAACCCTTCTTTTTGTGGTTGTCCCAAAATTACCAACCACTTGCCTTTAGATGCAGAATGGATCTACAAGTCAGATTAACTACAAAAATACCCTACCATCAGTGACACTGAAATGAGACAGTTTATATAGTTCATTACAAATTATCATTTGAAGTTACACTAACACAAATTTTCCAATTTGGCTTTGTGAAAAAGATTAAAGTCAATCATTTCACTGTTTTTGCAATTCACTTTAAAGGACCCAGCAACAACACATTTTAGGGCCTCTGCAGTGGTTGTATCAGAGTATTCACATGCCATATGGTAAGGAAAATTGTTTATTTTCCCCATTTAATTATATTTTATTTGTTAATGCATAAGGTATAAATTGTACTTTCTCTGCCAGGGCTGCATTTTATAAAAGAAGAAGTCCTCCTGACCTTATCTGAAATACAAACTCAGCTAAACGGTAGGCAAAATTCAACGTAGCTCCTGGTAAGTATAGGTAGTTTAGGCCCTGATCCCACAAAGGCTTATGCATTTGCTTAACTTTACACACTGAGTAGTTCAATTGAAGTCTTATTGTTTCCTTGGGCTCTTCCAGTCTATTATTGCATCAACCTGTTGTCTCTCAACATCAAAAGTTCTTTGGGGCAGCGAACATCTTTTTGTGCTGTGTTTGAACACTGCCAAGCACAGTGGGGCCCTTATCCTTGATTGGAATGTATAGGTGTTGCCAAAATACAAATAATGAATGATAAGGGGACAATGAGACTACTCATAGGCAGGGAATTAAGCTTAAGTCTTAAATTTTTGCAGAATTGGGGCGTTAGTTATTTTTTTCTAGACTGTGATGCAACTGTTGCACCTGTTCTTCGATACATAAAAATGGCTAGAGATGAAAAAAGGATCGGTAATGTATATTTTGATTGCTTTCTGTTCACAAATAATCTGGGGTCAGATTACAATTTCCTCTAATGCATTCATTTTCCAGTCTGATTTACTGAAGAATTTCTGTGAGTACTTCTTGATTTGCAGGTTGTTCATGAACACTTTAATGCAAATATTAATTGTTCAAAGTTTGAAATGTGAATTGTCTTGGTGAGCAGATACAGAGGCCACATGGTATTATTTCCCTTTGTGATTGGATGAACCTAGCTCTTTGAATCTGATTTCTTGTGAGAGTACTAATTTTTATAAAGTCCAAGATTTTGATTCCATGAACACTCTAATATTCACTTAAAATTCTGTTTCTGCAAACACCTCAGCCAGTAAATAGATCACTAGCATATTCATGGAAAGCAAACTGTAAAGAAGTGTAAACACAGGCAAAAAATATTTATTCAAAGAGGGAATTTCTTGAATAAATGGCAAATATTTTGAGAGTTGCCTTGCTCTAAAAATTACATTTAAAAATACAGCAACAACTGCATTTGTCCACAAATGTCAGAATAAGATCATTAAACATCATTTTTGTTTGAGTTGAATGTATATGTATCATACTGTAGCTCCAGCACACAAACAGTACTCTTCACACTCCACTCTGAGACTCTCCCTCATGATCCATTTCAACACACTGCTTCAGGAAGCACCATCACAAATACATTTCCCATCCGGTATCGATATCAAGCTCTTCCGCACCCAAAACACTTGGTGCTAGATAGGTTCAGTTTCTTAGCAAATACAGAAGATTAGCAAAAATGAACTTGGTCACCTAGGCTACAAGAAATATGTTTGTTTTATTAATTCAGCGTATGTTATCCTTCCGCTACCTTCGGGTTTGATGCCTACTGATGGCTGCTGACTACACATGATGATGAGTTCTCTAGAATTCCTAATTTACATAAACACATCCTGACTATTTTCTATCATTGTTACAAAATGGTGTCAGTCCTCTATTCCTTATTCATTACTCAAGAATTCTATATTACTCCTCTGCATAATAAATCTCGGATTAAACAAAGCACACGCAGAGCTCTGCGATAAAAAAAGTTGTACTGCATGTTCTGAGCTCGTGCAATCCACCATTCTGAAGTACTTGCAACAGGAACGCACCATTCTCAGGTGAGATACCTCACAATTTACAATACATGCTAAACATTCAGTAGGGGTTTTGGCTCCCTCTAGTCACGACATGCAGGTTTTATACTGTGTACACTGTGCTATGTTTTGCCATAGAAGCTGTTTTTCAAATGAGTTCATGTGCTTATTTCGAGTGTAAGGTCTTTGAGGCAGGGACTGTCTCTCACTCTGTACAGTGCCAAGTGGAATGGGGCTCTGATCAAAGTTAGTTTCTAGACACAGCTGTAATATAAATAAATAATAATAGTAAGAGCAGGAGACTGAGTCAGAGCTCATCATTTCTATCTCTGGAGTGATCTTGGACAAATCATTTAATCCCTCTGTGTTTCAGTTTACATATTTGTAAAAATATGCATAATACTACTTAATGGACTACGTACTAAGTAAGGGATTACTCATTGCATATGTCTACACTTGGTGGTAGGGATGTGATTCCCAGCTCACCTAGACATACTCGTGCTAGCTCTCATCAAGCTAGTGTGCTAAAAATAGTAGTGTGTAGCTGTGGTAGCATGGGCAGCAGCAGCATGGACTAGTCATCCCTAGTATAAATCTGCCTGTACCAAATGGGTACATACTTGGGGCGGCTAGCATGTGCTATGGCTCACCTGACCTACTATTTAATACTATTCAACATGGCTACTTGTAAGGGGGTTCGGTATCTGAGCTAAGTAGTATTGCCCTGCAGCGAGAGTCTGCGATGATATCGCCCAGTGGTGAAAGCCTGTGGGGCTGGTGGTATGGGAACCCGGGACCTCCCTGCCTGACAGGGTTCCAACCCAGGGCGCTTTGACTGGCAGACTGGGTATCCAGACTGTGGCCAACCACCACCAAGTCTCCTCCCTGGGTCACTTTCTATCATGGCCTCTGCCACTCCAAAGTGACAACAGGAACTTCTTATGCACCCACAAGGAGGTGGGGTTCTCCCTGTCTGTGGTCTAGAGGCTCTTCTCCATGAATCTGGACCTGCCATCCCTGGTTTCCACAGGACCTTCAGCAGTTTGGCAGTGGGGTCTTATCTAGGAAGTGTGGAACTCCTGCAGCCTCTCTGCAGGAGCTAACAGTGGAGGACTGCTCCATTCTTTTGTCTGCCCTGACTGACCAGGGCCACTGTGAGTTTGAAGTTTGCATCCACTGTGCGCATTCCTAGCAGGTGTGCCTGGGCAGGGACTTCTGGGCCCAGAGATACTTGTTTCCCCTGTGTGGGGCTTATCCATCCCATAACACTACTCTACTATTTTTAGTGTGCTAGCTTGATGAAAGCTATCAAGACTGTATCTACATGACCTGGTGATTGTATCCCTAGCTCCAAATGTAATGTGAGATAGGTGGCAGAATCAGGCTGTAACTCTTTAGTCCTCTAATTTGCTCCATACTAATCAGAATCACTTTCCAAATGATTCAGTGAAATATAGTGTCTGATAAAAAGGGTCTTACTCCTACTCCTTTGCCCACAGAATTGTGCACAGAACTGGGAGTTAGGATGTCATGAGATCTGTGTCCACATGTTCTGTTGACTGGCTATAAAAAAAACTTTCTGCACTTTTTAACCTTCATTTATTGAAGCCTCACACCATCCACCTAGGAGAGCTCTGTATAAGCTCAAAAGCATCAACAGAAGTTCTCTCATCAACAGAAGTTGGACCAATAAAAGCAGGTCTCTGATGTGACAGAGTCATTCTTTATCCACTAATTAAAGAATTAAATGACTCAGAATGATTGCTTCAGATATGAGTTTATTCTATCTTGAAATGGGATTCCTGATATTTCACACCACTGTCAATTACTTTGAGATTTACAGATGAAAAAGTGCTATGAACTATTATTCAAAGTGTTATTATTAGTCCCATTTTGAGATAGACAAACTGACACAGCAAGACTCACTGAGGCAGTACTATGGAGTAGTGGGTTGGTTATGCCTTGGCCTCTGAGCAGAAAGACCTCAGATATGGTTGAAATTTTTCCAGTTATTTAAAATTTCACTGAAATTTTATCATGAAAAATTTTGAAAGTATTTTGAAGAATTGTTATATTGTTTTGACCAGCTTCAACCTGGATTCAGCTCTTAGATCTAACACTGAGTTGAGTCACTTAAATTCCCTGTGCCTCAGTTACCCAATACGTAAAATGGATTTTCAGTTCACCTTTGTCAATGACTTTGAGGTCTACAAAAGAAAATGTGGAAAGACCTATTTTACAGATGGTAAAACTGAGATACAGAAAGGCTGATATGGAGTAAGCCTCCATGTGGAGCAGAAAGTCCTAGATTTGACTTCTGGTTCTGACGTTTGCTGTGTGACCTTGGGCAAATAATTTTAACTACCTTTACTCCATGTGTAATAAGGGGATACTAATGCTTAACTTATTGGATTACCTCACAGGCGGGCTGTAATGATTAAAGATATACTTGAAAAGAAAATTTCTGTTACTACTTACCATTGTTATCTGCCTAAGTGCTGTGACTTCTGCTCTTTATACAACATGTGAAATATGAAGGAACCACATAGGCACAGTGGGGTTCAAGTAATCATGTTAACAAACTAGATATGTAGTGTATATATAGCGTACGCACACGCACATACTTTGCTCTGGAAGGGTTCTGGTAGCTTCTGAAACACAGAAGAGAGTGAGGGCCACCAGAGGGCTTACAAACTATTTTGAAGGGATATTTCCCGATTTCTGTGCACTACACCAGGGTAGGAAAAATTCCTCCTTTCCTCTATTGTACATGTACTTCCTTACATAGAGTCCGATATGGGAGGGAATGATTTTTAGAGTAAGGCAAATTCAGGCGTTGGGAAGAATGACTGATATAAAGGAAGGGAAGTTTAACCATGTAAACTTAATGTTTCATTAATGTAGTTTTTTGCAACATAGATACAGTATGAGTAAAAAAAACAAGTGATAATTAATACCTTTCTCTATCTGTAGGAAATCAGTCCTGAATATGAATAGTTAATAAAGCATAACGTATAAAATAACTAGACAAAAGTATAACTTGATATTTGTGAGCACCAAATTTCTGTACAAATAGACTTTCAGCAATTCTAGCAAGAGCCACAATATTTATTTATTTTTGGTGAGAAATGTCATCAAAAGCCTCCAGACATGTTTAGAAATGACCAATTTAATTATTCCTTTGTGACTAGAATGTGACGTTCACTGTAAATTAAAGACAGATTCTAGTCTCTCCTTTGAAACTACTCCAGAATAATCCATGTTTTGCTCCAGGGAATGCTAGGTCAGTATATCAGAGGTGGAGATAAGGATTAACTACATTACAGAACTTTTGGTTGATGATGGTCTTTTATCTTTTGAGAGTATGTTAAAAATGTTTAACTTACTGCAAACTACCACATTCACTATTTCCTTTTTTGCCTACCTCCTGGCAAGACATTACATGTTCCTTGAGAGAAAATCATCCAAGTGTGAAGTTCTCTTCCCTGATGGATATCTTTTATGTGGCCTGAGTTATAGAATAATCCTCTTGCCAGTATTTATAAATCTCTTGTGTGTCCCCATATATATGTCCAAAATGCAATAACTCAGAAGCAGAGTTCATCTGTTGCAGGAAGGATGCATTTTTAAACACTGAAAAAGCTGTGACTTAATTTAGACTTGCAGAAAACAGTTCTATTACCTCTGAATTGGGATGAAGAATGGGAATTCTACCATCAAGTACAGTAAATATAAAAAAAAAAAACAAGATTCTATTTACACTACTTCTAGATATGCTCAGTGACTATTCTTTGCTATTGATGAAGTACAGTACATGGATATTTGCCAGTGGTTTTACAAATGAATTAAATAAGGATAATAATCATGTCTAATTAAATTGGTTCCCTATGTTTTAAAATATATACATATACTTGTTTGATCTCCAGTTCTGTTATATATTTGCTGAGTGGAGGAGACTGAAAATAGTGGAACTGGATATTATCATATGTAAAATAGAGTCTAAAATCCCTTTCAGTGAAAATATTTTCTAACAAACCTTTACCACAGAATACAGTACTATATAATCTTATTCATCATGGAAACTGGAGAATGCAAATTAAATTTTGTTTGAAAAATTCTTGACAGCTATTGCTAATTATTATTTTATATGTACTTTACAGAGGCTGCCTTATAGTCTAAGAATCCAGTCCTGCAACCAAAACTGCTAGCACAGACCCCTATGCCTTTGTAGAACTCTCATGGGACTTCAAAGGACAAGGAGGATACAATCAGACGTACACATTGTTCAAATGCATGTGCTTTGGGACCCCATATTTACCTCTGAATTGGTTAACTGACTTTCCAGATTATCCCAGGGACTTGGATGTAGGATTGTACAATGATTTCACCTGTTCAGAAGTAGGCTGTGCCACAAGGACACAACCCATAGTGTGTTGCAGTGCTGCCCAAAGAGCATCCCAGGGAAAAGAAGTGGCTCAGGGATATAGGATTCCCTCCCTGCTCTCCTTTGCTTCAGAGGATTACTAATTTTGCTGCTTCCCTATACAAGCAGCAAATTATAATTCTCTCTCCTGCACACGCTCAGCTTTGCAGGCCGATGCATTGATGGGGTGGAGCCAAGGGCGGCTCCACCAATTTCGCCGCCAAATTGCCGCGCTGCCACCAACTTGCCACCGTGGGACACAGACTGCCGCCCCATTCTCATTGCCATCCCAAGCACCTGGAGCTGGCCCTGGGTGGAGCCACAAATCTACCTATGCCCTACCCTATTCCTTTCCAAGCCACTTGCTCCAGGGGGCAATTCCAGGTGCACAATGCCTGTGTACCCCTGTGCACTGAGAGCCAAGGTAACGCTAGCCCACACAATGATGTACAGGGGTTCTTACTTCCCTGTGTAGGCTAGTAGTTTGAGCCACAATCTAGTCTTTATTATTATAAAGTGTATATTCTTTTATAAAGGAAAGTAATGAAAGAAAGTGTAGGTCCTCTAGTTACTGGGGAAAGAGAACTAATAACAGATGGCATCAAGATGGCTGAAGTGTTTAATGTCTATTTTGCTTCAGTCTTCACTAAAAAGGTTAATGGTGACTTGATACTCAACACAATTAATAATTAACAATTAACAACAAGGGGGAAGGAACACAAACCAAAATAGGGAAAGGACAGGTTAAAGAATATTTAGATAAATCAGATGTATTCAAGTTGACAGGACCTGATGAAAATCATCCTAGGGTATTTAAGGAACTAGCTGAAGCAATCGCAGAACCATTAACAATTATCTTTGAGAAGGGTGGACGGATGAGGTTCCTGAGGACTGGAGAAGGGCAAACATAGTACCTCTCTTTAACAAGGGGAACAGGGTGGACCCAGAGAATTATAGACCAGTCAGCTTAACTTTGATACTGGGAAAGATACTGGAAAAAGTTATTAATCAATCAGTTTGTAAACATCTATAGGATAAAAGGGTTATAAGGAATAGCCAGGATGTATATGTCAAAAACAAATCATGCCAAACCAGCCTAGTTTCCTTCTTTGACAGGATTGATATTTATTGGATAGGGGGAAAGCAGTGGACTTGATTTATCTTGGTTTTAGTAAGACTTTGATACAGTCACACATAAAGTCTCATAAACAAATTAAGGAAAGGTGGTCTAGATGAAATTACTAGAATGTGGGTGCACGACCAGCTGAAAGACTACTCAAAGAATAGTTATAAATGGTTTGCTATCAAACTCGGAGGGTGTATCTCATGGGGTCCTGTATGGGTCTGTCTTGGGTCCAGAACTAATTAATATTTAATAATGACTTAGATAATGGAGTGCGGAGTATGCTTATAAAATTTGCAGGTGACACCAAGTTGGGAGGGGTTGCATGCACTTTGCAGGACAGGATTAGAATTCAAAACAACCTTGACAAATTGGAGAACTGGTTTGAAATCAATCAGCTGAAATGCAATTAAATAAGTGAAAAGTTCCTACACTTAGGAAGGAAGTATCACAGCTACAAAATGGAGAATAACTGGCTAGGTGGAATGGGGCAGAAAAGGATTTGGGGGACTAAAAAAGACTTAGAGGAGTGGGATCTGATAACAGTCTTCAGATATGTTAAGCGCTCTTATAAAGAGGACAAAAGAATCCTCAACTGCTGGAGACGGGACACTAGATGGGAAGGGCTCTGAGTTAATACAGATAATTCTTTCCCAGATATCTGCCTAGTGGGTCTTGCCCACAGAGTAAGGGTCTAACTGATCACCAGATTTGGGGTTGGGAAGGAATTTTTCCCCTGGTCAGATTGGCTGAGACCCTGGGGTTTTTTCGCCTTCCTCTGAAGCATGGGGCACAGGTCACTTGCAGGTTTAAACTAGTGTAAGCGATGGATTCTCTGTAACGTTAAGTCTTTAAACCATTATTTGAGGACTTCAGTAAATCAGCCAGAGGTTAGGGATCTATTTCAGGAGTGGGTGAGGTATGTGCAGGAGGTCAGACTAGATGATCATGATGGTCCCTTCTGACCTTAAAGTCTATGAGTCTATAATTGTTCTCCAGGTTCACTAAAGGTAGGAAAAGAAGTAATTGGCTTAATCTGCAGCAAGGGAGATTTAGGTGGATATTAGCAAAAACTTGCTAACTATAAGGGTAATTAAGGTCTGGAATAGGCTTTTAAGGGAAGTTGTGGAAATCCCATCATTGGAAGTTTTTAAGAACATGTTGGACAAACATCTGTTAGCAATGATCTGGGTTTACTTGGTCCTGTTTGAATGCTGTGGGCTGGACTTGATGACTTCTCGAGTTTCCTTCCAGCTCTACATTTCTATGTTTATTATTTATTATTTGTATTGTAGTAGTGCCTACGAGCCCCTGTCATGGACCAGGACCACATTGTGCTAGCAACTGTATAAAAACCAGAGCAAAAATATGGTCCCTGCTACAAGGAGGTTACCATATGGATCTGTCTGTCTATATTCTTTGTCGACTGTGTGAAATATCAGAAAGTTTGAAAACTTACACTGCATGCATGCATTTTTAAGTTCTACAGCCCCATAGATATTTATGTAATTTTGTTGTCCTGTGTAACTTTCAGTGTCCAGCATGTTGACAAACGCTTATTAAATTAGCAGTATCCAGTACCCATTTATCTTCATATACTTTTAATATTTCATAAAACATTGTATAAAATGTTTTACATTTATAAAATACTGTCATACTGCATACTGTGAATACTATTATTGTTTATTGGCATAGTGAATCATATTGCCATGCACCTCTATCTCGCTTTCACCATCTCTAAATGATGCTGAGAATAATGCTTATCTGCCAAATTCACACTGCATTGTAGGGATTCATTTAATATTTGTGCAGTGTTATGGCCATGTAAAGGGCTAATTAAATACTCAGCATTTTTGAGCTGAGAGATTCCAATATTCTTCTTTTTTATATAACTCATACCAAACAATTATATATAAAACACTGAATTATCGACCTAGGTTCCTATATATCTACATCACTGTGGTATCTAAGTGCCTAATAGACTTATGAACTCAGCATAGAGGTTATCATGATTTGGTTTTAGATATTTTTTGTTGCACATAGTTATGTTATTCACAAAGGCATTTAATGGATCTACTTACTCAGGAAAACAAAGTTTGAACACGTCTATTTCCTCTTTTACCCCATTACTCCCTGTGGAAGGCTGTTCTAGAACTTCATTCCTTTGATTGTTAGAAATCTTCATCTAATTTCAAGTGTCAACTTGTTGATGGCCAGTTATAGCCATTTGTTTTTGTGACAACATTGGCCCTTAGTTAAACAACTCCTCTCCAACCCTGATATTTATCCCTCAGTTATATTTATAGAAAGCAATTATCTCTCCTTCATTTTATTAGGCAAAACAAGCCAAGCTCTTTAAGTCTCCTCTCATAAGGCAGGTTCTCCATTCCTCTGATCATCCTAGTAGCCCTTTCTCAGCACCTGTTCCAGTTTGAATTCATCTTTCTTAAACATGTGAGACCAGAACAGCACACAGTCTACTTCTTTTTAAGAATTTAATTGACACGCAGAAATTTTAAATTGAAGCACAGTAAAATCCTATTTTTCCAGCATTTCACAGTCACAACTTTCTGTTATTCTTACTAAGACACAGTAACATAATAGATATAAAGAGAGGGGGAAATACCTGACCAAACTAAAAACATTATTTTCTTCTTTGTATAAGAATAATTATTGTTCTGTATTTCTACCTTTCATATATTTTCTACTGTAACATCTGCCTTCTAATCTTTTTCCAAAGAGGAGGAGATTCCTTAACATTTTATATGACATATATTTTTCACAATCCTCCCAAAATTACACAAGAATCAAGCAAAGAGCATCCCAAACTGATGGCTTGTACTATACGCACTTGCAAGCCTCTTAAATATGATATTAGTTCACACTAAGAAGCAATAGCTCATGTAACAACTTTAATGTTTATACTGTTTATAACAGAATTTTAATACTGGTTTTCTTTGATGTTATTTCACTTCTTGTTAGTACAAGACACAACAGAACATTAAGCTAATCAATCGTGTATTGATTAGCTTGGAGCAAATGTTGTAGGAAAGTAGATCATTAGGCACATTATTGTACTATTCAGTTTCACCTAAAATGGAAGCGATTGTAGTTCTATGTGATGTTACAAATGTCTATAAATACACAATATAATGTCCTGGTGTAACCGCGCCTTTATTCCAGAATCAATTTTGTTTTACAGTTACAAGTGACTCGGGAAGAATTCTAAAATACACTGTAACCTACAATCTACATTACATGGATTGTGGAGACATGGCTAAATATTTTCCGTATCTGGACTACACAATGTTTCGAACATATATAGTAAGGCTTAGCTGGCTGGTGACAAGCTTTCCTGTTTGGAGAGTCCTCAGGTATCATAGAATCATTGTAGTGACTCCCACATTACCTCTTAGCCCACAGGCTGGGGGAAATGACTAAGGAAAGGTGGTGTGTCTGTGATGTCCTTGTGATGGACTTGCACTTCTATTTATGGAAATTTCAGAGAAAGAGAAGTCAATTACAGTATTTCAAAATCCTTAATTATCTAATAAGTTGACTTTAACCATAATTATTTTCCTAAAACTGCATAATTTGGTACATTTATCAAGTAACATTGATTTATTATGTGGAAAACCATTCATGCCCCAGATCCCAAATGTAACTGTACCTTCTATTTATAACTTGTGTTTATCTTTTGTACTTGATCGTCTTTGCTGTAGCCTGTGTGACCCTCACCTGTAGAATCAGTTATGGAAAGGATAACTCACTTTAGATGCATTATAGGAGCATATCTCACAAAGAAGAGCCAATTATTGAACAATTTCCCTGGGATTATGCTAACACGTGCTTTTAAAACATCAAGCACATATGGCATACATTGTTCTAATTTTTTTCCCCATCATGAGCAAACAGATTTACTATGGTCTCTACAAGGAAATCAGCACTCTTCCTTTGTATTTGAGTTCCCCTGTGCCCTCATGCTTTAACATCAGAGCAGTGATTAAGTCCAAGATGTTGTGTCAAACTCTTGTTTTTCTTCTTACAGAGCCCTATAGAGCTCCAGTGCTAGAAAATCTGACAGTGCTAGTGACCTTCTGCACAGCTATGTCCATCTCTGAGATATTGAAATAGGCTTTTACCATGCTATTTGAAGATTCAGAATATGCTGTATGTTGCAGGCCCAGCCCTGCCAAATTCTCAGCACTCTCAACGTCCATTAAAATGGGGACCAGTCCTCTTGTGACTTACTAGTGAAGACTCTGATCCTGCAAATGACAATCCATGGGTGAACCTGTGTGCTCACATGGAGCCCCATTGCAGTCAAGGGTTCTGTCCACACAAAATCAGTTGCAAGATGTGGGGTCTATGAATAGTCATTGGAATAGACTGATGATATTTAGTCAAACACGAACTATTGGGCTCAATATTGGGGGGAAATTTTATGGCCTGCAAACCTCAGGTAGACATCGCATGAATATATATCCACAGGTCCAATCTTCCTGCCTTTGCAGACATGAATAATATTATGTGCTGTAATAATGGCTTCTTGTTTGATTATTTACTGTTTATTTTCATATGGACAGTATTTAAAAGTAAATATTGTGATAAATTTTGTTCTGCTTTTCGTTTGATCAAGTGATTAATAACTGGTGTCTATTCCATTGTGGTTTTCCCTTTAATGTTTACAATCAACCAACCAAGCAGGAACCAGTACATTCACATAATTTAAAATTGAAAGGCCAAGAAATTATCATAGCATGAAATTTCAGTCATTTGTTCAGTGCTATATCTGGCCACAAAAATATTTTAAACAATAACACTGCTACAAGTGGATTTTGGTTCGTTTCAAACAGCATTATCTATAATTACAGGGCTTCTAGTCTAGCTTGATCTTTTTTTTAACCAAGGATGAATTTGTTATGAAACAATGTGCTAGCTACGACTTGCCATTGTACTATATTAAAAGCACCGTACACTATCAGTGAACAAGTTCGGAATTACAAAATAGAACTGTGAGTCACACTACTACCGAGTGGGAAGTAGGTATGTTTAAAATTAATGAACCTAGACCACAGATAATGCAGAGTGACAGGTAAAAATGTTAACTGAGAAGCAAGAATTGCATATGTGCCAGTGCCAATGAAAATAATATAATTCACTAAGAGGGGAATAAAATGCATTGCATTTTTGGTATCTTGCCTCCAGATATGTCATATATTTTAAAATACTGGATTTTCCACAAACAAAATACCTTTGTGCCAAGGTAGGCAACACGGCAACTACACTGAATATTAAAAATATTAAGTATCACCTGTATGGGTAAAAATATTCTTATACACCACTGATAAATTAGTTTTCCAAAATATAAGTCTACTACTGGATAGGGAACAATCCCTACATGTCAAACATAGCTTTCTCAAATGTGACACAGCCTTGCAAAATACTTCCAGACATAGGGCCCATTCTGTCACCTTTATTCACATTGTCCGTACCTTACTCTATGAGTAGTCCCGTTGAAATCACTGGGTGATGGGGATGGTGCAGAGGGATGGGCCACTGGAGGCCCTGTCTTAACATTGCTCCCAGGCATTATACATCCTGGCTATGGCCCTATCTATGCTTAATATAAGTGTTACATGCCCTTGTGGTCTCCTTTTGGTGGGTTAGTACAGCCATGTAGAATTCCCAGAATAATGACACGAGCTGGAGTTCAGTTTAACAGAAGAGAGGTTATAGAGGCAGCTTCTTTTCGGTTGCTGGTACAAACAATTTGCCTTTCTCCCCATGTAAGAAACACACAAACTTCAACATCCTCTCGGAATTACTTCCTGAGATATGGACCCTTCCTATCATTAGGGAGGATCCACAGGGGTTGGATGCGGGAGTACTAAAAAACACTCACTCAGCCAGCACAGTAACGCAGGGATAATAGGTTTCAGAGGGGTAGCCGTGTTAGTCTGAATCAGTAAAAACAATGAGGACTCCTTGTGGCACCTTAGAGACTAACAAATTTATTAGGGCATAGGCTTTCGTGGGATATAACCCACTTTATCAGATGCATGGAGAGGAAAATACAGTAAGCAGGTATAAATATACAGCAGATGAAAAGATGGGAGTTGCCTTACCAAGTGTTGGGGCGGTCAGTGCTAATGAGGCCAATTCAATTAGGGTGCATGTGGCCCATTCCCAACAGTTGACAAGAAGGGGTGAATATCAACAAAGGGGAAATTACTTTTTGTAGTGCTAACAAAAAAACTTCAAAAACAGACTTCAACGGGAAACTGCAGAACGGGAATTAATTTGCAAACTTGACACCATCAAATTAGGCCAGAATAAAGACTGGGAGTCGCTGGGTCACTACAGAAAATAATTTTCCCTCTCTTGATACTCACCAGTTCTTGTCAACTGTTGGGAATGGGCCACATGCACCCTAAATGAATTGGCCTCATTAGCACTAACCCCCTACTTGGTAAGGCAACTCCTATCTTTTCATGTGTTGTATATTTATACCTGCTTACTGTCTTTTCTACTCCATGCATCTGATGAAGTGGGTTATATCCCATGAAAGCTTATGCCCAAATACATTTGTTCATCTTTAAGGTGCCACAAGGACTCCTTGTTTTTCAGGTACAAATAGTTGGATGAAAAATCCTTAGGTTTAGTGAAATGTCACTGTGAAAAAAAGGGGCAGAATTGGATCCTGAGTAAATAACACCCCTTAGGGGCCCAAACTAGCATTTCCTTTTAGTAGCTAAATCCTCCTTGGTCGACCTTGGATATTATACAGTAGTTTAGATCAGGGACCTTCTAGTCTGCTTTTATCAAAAGGAGCACAAACCACTCATGGATTCTCAACATATCAAAAATAACCTGTAGCTCCTTTTAGAAAGGCTAATAATTATTATACAAGGTAATCCCAGAAGTCTTTTCACAGAGTTCAATTTGCATATTGATGTGTACAGTGTCCAGTCCTAACACTGCTACTTACTAGTGAATTAATTACAATAGTAATTCTACTCCTTACTGGAGGACCTGGATAAGAGAATATATTTTGAGAATATATTTTTGTTAGTCCTCCTCAAATCTTTTTTTTTTTTTGCAAATCTTTTTGAGGAACATTTACTTTCATTATTTATATTTCCTTACTTATTACTTGGAATCTGATTGATTTTTATCTTTTTTCCCACATTTCCAACTTTTGGGTATGTAAAAATCAGTCAAATAGATTCAGATATTCTTAACAGGTGGAAGAATATAAATGAATTAATACATTTTATCTGAAGTTAGTTACTAGAATTCCAGTTATACCTATATCATTATAGGCTGTACATACTCTCTGCACACATTGTACATGCTAATACTACCAAAAGTAAAACGCTTCCAATATTTTTAGCACTGCAAAAAAAAAAGCATTCAGAGACACAATGGAAATGGCAGCTTACCATAAACATCCGTGTGAATAAAACGTAATTACTTTAGTCACTACTAAAGGCAGCTTTCATACAATATAAAAACTTATTAATTCAAAATACTGAAATGAATACAGAATAATTATGTTATTAAAACTAGGGTAATAAGTTATGCTGCTTTTCTAAGGAATACAACCATATCGCACAACCACAGACAGCACACATTTCCATTTATCTTTACTATTAACTTCTGATTCCCGTAGGTCAACATTCAACATAATGTGCACGACTGTACATTATGCCACTATAACTAGAAAACCTGTCTGAAGGCAATCAGTCTTTTCTCCCTTATACTGGAGTGAATCCAAGATAACTTAATTGAAACTAACAGATTTAGTCTGGTATAAGTGAGAGCAGAATTAGGCCTACTGCCTGCAATCTAGCATTCTTTACCCAAGAGAAGAGTGCTCCTTCCCCAGGTACATTCCCAACATATGGAGACATTCTTTGGTTATTGCTGACTGTCATAATGCCTCAGTGGTCTCACTGTGCTGTCTAAAAAACAAAACAATGAAGCAAAAATGATTAAACAGCTCCCTGTGCATGGTCTTTTTTTCAACTATTTTCCCCTGCCTTCAAAACAAGCAAATATTTTAAAAAACACCTATAAAAATAAGCAATTTTAAAAATCTGTTTGATACATTCTGAATACACACAGTTCCAGGAAGACTAAATGAAGCAGTGGTACGTAATTTTTTAAAAAAAAATTATTAAGTGAAGGATTATTTTCATTGAAGACACTCTACACAGTTTAAGTGAGCTTGCAGTGGGAGTCTGTTTGTGAGTCACACAGACACCTTTTTGTTGCTAATTTCTGCCTAGAAGTCTAGGCAAGTTGAGATGATACAACTATTGCTCTGATTACCAAATCAGTCTTATGTCCAAACAAGGCAGATTATCAAATCAGTCTTATCCTTTCAATGTTTTCCATCATTTCCCTGTGTGTGTGTGTACTGTTAAATCTCATCTACCCTGCAGAGGGCCCAATCCTGCAAGGTACTCAGTGTCACCTTCAGTGAAAGTTACAGGCACTCGGCATCTATCAACAGGCAATTACAGTGGTTGCCTAGGTGAGGCTACCTGCATGGGTGCTGGTGAGTGAGTGTGGATCAGTGAATATTTGTGTGATGGTGAATGAGTGGGGTTGCCTGGGGATTTACAAAAACAAAATAAATCTCACACGCCAAGGGTGCAAGAAGTGATTCCCCTCGAATGAAAAGGGACTGGGCTGCAGGGGATGACAACAGGGACAACTGTTGCAGGTGGCAATTGTGCAGAGGGCTGAAGCAGAGGAGGACCTGCTTTCACACTTCCCCTGCATAGTGCCGTGTGAATAACGGATTTTTCAATTTGCTGGCAATTCCAAAAAAAAAAAAAAAATGCCCAGCTCTACTCTGAGACATTATAAATCCTGGCTGCATTCCTACCCATGCTCAATAAGTACCTGCTCAGTTGTAGTAAAGGGCAGACAGTCAATGAATGACATGTGTGAAATATGTATAAACACCACATTTATTGTAAAGAGTGGGATTAATTAGTCCAAGAGGTGTTGTCTCTCTTTCTTTGTAAAGAAAACAATGGGTGATCTAATCACCTTTCCTTATAGAACTGTGATTGTTTTCCTTCTTTATATGAAAGTGATCTTGAAAAGAAAAATATCTCTTTAAAACCATAAGTTTTAGTTGCTGAGTTTTCATATGAACGACAAAGGCTTGGGGGAGAAATTGTAACTATGATCAAGGTTAGAATTTTACTAATCTTTTAATTGTCAATAATTTTTTTTCATGCCAGGATTAAGAGAATCTGTTCTAACGAGGAACTATGCTAAACATTTTATCTGGGTGAAAATTCAGCATTTACTCACTGCAAACACATTTCCCTGACAAAATGCAATATTGCATGATATTATAGATATGCACTAGACAAAAATAAAAACTATCAGAGTGAAATTTAAAATTTATAATTTTCATGTTATACTGAATTACAAATGATAACTCAGGACACATACAGCAAGTATAAAAACCACAGATCTGGCTTGCCTTCCTCAGAGGAGTCTTCCTCAGTGGACATCAGTGAGATATCTTGTGCAGGTAAGGCAAGCAGGATTTGGCTGAAAGCAGTTAACGTAAGATCACCAGTTAGAAAATGGAGGGCTATATTTTTAACAAAGATCAATGTTTCAATTTCAATCACAAAGTATTCTTGCACATGCTCAGAAGGGTAACTGAGCATGCAAAATATACTTTGTCATTAAAAAACAAGTTTCAGAGTAGCAGCCGTGTTAGTCTGTATTCGCAAAAAGAAAAGGAGTACAAGTGGCACCTTAGAGACTAACCAATTTATTTGAGCATAAGCTACAGCTCACTTCATCGGATGCTCACGAAAGCTTATGCTCAAATAAATTGGTTAGTCTCTAAGGTGCCACAAGTCCTCCTTTTCTTTTTTATTTTTTTTATTAAAAAACAAGTCATTGATGTGCATGTGCTGGTTTGAGTTTGCAGTTACCCATCCCACATCAGCAAAAGTGTGTTTTGCATGTGTAATTGCCTGTTAGCAGCCAGCCATGCCTATTTTGTAGGTGCAGATGAGTTGCTGATTTTTGAAAACCTCCATTTACCTTTCAGTAAGTCACTGAAGAACAGAGAACTATTAAAGTCAATTGTTAGCTCGAGTACAGTTAAGAGAAAACTAGTAATACTAGTCCCTGTCTACACTAGCAGTCTTACAATGGCACAGCAGTACTGATACAGCTGTGCCTCTCAGTTGTTAGCAGTCCTTTCTACATGTGGATTTTAAAGTCTTGAGAGATTATCTGTCCTGGGCAGGTGTCTCTTCTGATCCTCTGAGTTGGACTTCCACAGAAGACTGGAACTGTGGGCCACTGGCTGCTGTAGTCTCTGGGCAGAGACTTCCCTCCTGGGTAGATTTAACATTCCTGAGCGCTAGGTCATTCACAGTTCCTTTGGCCCGTAACAGGCTCTCTGTCGGGACACCATATTGAGCAGGAATAAGCATGACACAATAGTACTGCAGCCCTTTCGATTATTTCAGGATATCTTTTCTGACAGCCTCCAGTCCTGCTTTACTTGAGTGTGCAGACAAGCAGACTTTCAGAGAAAGGGAGAGAAGAGGCTGTCCTGAAGGCAAGCCACAGGAACACATGACATGACTGATGGTTCCCAGGGATTAGTTTCTCTCACAGCCAACTGCTCAATACAACATGACATACCCTAGATTCAAGATTCTTGCCAGCTCATCAGTGTATCTTCCCTTCAGTCTATTTCACTGTATTGGATCGTACAAAGAACTGTACTCAGTCACCCTGTTAGTGCCTCAGAGCTGCTCTGTCATAACCTCTATTCTATGACATCTCTCTCTGTCTAGTCCCAAGTGCACAGGTAAGAATTGTAGAGTTGATCGAAATTTTTCAAAACATTTTTTTCAAAAGAAAATAGCCTTTGGGGGGGGGGGGGGGAGAACATTTTTACAATCAATTAGCTTCTTTCAAATTTTCCCATTCTTTTTAAGGAAAAACCATACTTCCAAAATTTTTCATTAAAAAAAAACACACAGAAAAGTTCAGTGAAAAATTGAAAATAAAATCTGATTTTTAAAATTTTCTTTAGAATTTTCTTGTGGAAAATGCTTACTATTTTCTGATCTTCCCTATAGAATTGATGTTTATTTGTAGTACTGAGTGCAGAATTCATGCATGCTATGCCAGTATACAAGCTAAAATAACTAAAGCCTGTATTATGATATCAGTTTGTCAGAATGTATAGTTTTTATTGTTCCTTCAGGGCCAGTTTTACTCACACTGAATAACACTTTACTCTGTGAAAAAAACATTGATTTCAATGACACTACTTGTGAAGTGAAGTGCTATTTAATGGAAGTAACAGAGACAGAAACTGGCAGTCAGCAATGATGATTAATTATTAATAGGCAAGAGTTTGAAGCTCAAATAGCTCTAAAACTGATACTATGTTGACAGTGGTCCACCCACTCTCCACATTAATGATAGTGGTTTGCAGACATACCATTCAAATCCTATTTTTGTGCCATGGCAAATATAAGATTAATAAATCAAGGCTTCAAAAAGTTAGTTAGTTATTATCTAATCCAAAAATCAAAAGAATTAAGTTGCAAGCAATAAACATTCCTTTAAAATATTTCCAAATTTACAGACTGCATCCTCCTCAAAAAACAGATATTTCTTTCCAAGAAGTTTGTTTCAGAAATCTTCTACAATTAGAGTTGGTCAGGAATTTGTCAACAAAAGTGTTTTTTCATCAGAACATGCCAATTTGTGAACACCAAACTTTCACAGAAATGTATCTGCTTCACTGAAACTTTTTCAGGCATTGGATGGAATTTTGAGAGAGAGAGCATGCCAACCCAGAGCATAGCCAATAACCCATTGGTAGGGCACTTGCTTCAAGTCCCTGCTCTGCCTGATTTGGAGCAGTGGAGTGCCCTAAACCACTGGGCTAGTGGCAATTCTGGGATCTTTCCCCCCCCTCAAAATTTTCAAAAAGTCTCATCTTGTTTTGATGCAGAACAAAAACAGATTTTGAAACCTCAGCATTTTCCATGAAACAAAATTCTTGTTTTCCAGCCAGCCCTAGTTACAATAGCATGGATTAAATCATTAAAGAAAACAACCAGACAACCACCCACCTATAAATATATTTCCCTTTCATCAGTGAAATTCTGGTCACTGTTATATATGAAGAGGTGAGGAAGGCATAAAACAATGACATAGAAAAATCTCCCACTGTCAGATGCAGCTGAAGGTTATTCCCCTCTCCTCACATAGAAGTGCACATGCTCTAAAGGTCTCTGATGCAAAAATTATTACCAATGCAGAGAAGGTAAGATTGCAATTTTGGCTGCATGCATGAGCTTAGGCATAATGGTAGATGGAAATGTTGACATTTCAGACATAATATATTTGTTACCCCTTCGTTTTACCAATTGCTGAAGAGCAAGCAGGGGCTGAGGGAAAAGAAAGAAGCACATGGGGAGGGATGGCTAAGCCTTAAAACTGTGAATCACCTAGATGCCATCCAACTACAGGGTAAAGCCCAAGAGATCCAATCAAGGGTCCTGAAGTTCAATAGAAAAAATGTGTATCACACAGTATAACCTGGGGAAGATTCTGGTCATGTTCTCTGATTCTGTTTGCCTCTGCCTCCAGTCCCTTCCCTGGTAATTGTCCACGGGCAGGGGATAGTCAGAACACATCTGTTCCAGCCATGCCCTCTCACTGCCGCTGGCACTGGGGCCTGGTCTACACTACACAATTACATTGACCTAAGGCACCTTACGCCAACCTAATTATGTAAATGTCTGCACTAGAATGGTGCTCCCACCAATGTAAATTGCACAGTACATTGACCTAATAGCTCCACCTCTGCGAGAGGTGTAGTGCTTAGGTCGACGTAGTTAGGATGACACCGTGTCTGTGTAGACACTGTGTTACGTACACAACCTGTTGCCTGACAGCCTGAATCCCAGCCTCTGGGGCTCACACCCCAGAGCCCTGTTGCTGCCTCCCATTGAGGGACTGGGAGGGAAGGAAAGCCCGAACCTGGCTGCAACCCGCACTTGGGCTCTCCTCCCCCAACTTCAGTCCTTCACTGGGAGGCAGACAGGCTCAGGGTCAGGCTCTCCTTCCCCCCTATCCCTCAATGGGGCTCACAGAGGGAGCTCTTCCCCTCTCTGGGGCTCACAGCCCCAGTTGTGAAACAGGAACAGGACTCAATGTCACAGCAGAGAGTCTACCAGCAATGAAATTACATTTTTCTCAGTTTCACAGCTGTTTTATTTCACATTTAGTCTCTGTTCCCTGTCAGCCCCAAGGCAGGGGGAGCAGCGGGGGGCTTCAGCTGTGAGTCCTGCCTGGGCTGACAGCTGGAGCCAGAGAGGAAAGGTGAAAAAATAGCAGCCATGAAACTGACAATAATGTCAATTTCACTGCTGGGAGTCTCCTTGCTGTGAAATCCAGCCCTGCTCCTGGCTCACAGCTGGGGCTGTGAGTGGAGGGGTGTGTGTGTGAGGAGGACGGAATCCAGCTGTGAGCCCTGCATGGCTGTTAACTGCCCCATAATGCCCCACTTTGGTGCAAGTGCTCCTGGTGAGGACGCACACTACCAGCAGAAGGAGGGTAGTATAGGCCAACCAACCGATTTAATTACTGTAGTGGCTGTAGGTCGACCTAACTTAAGTTGACCTAGTTTTGTAATATAGACAAGCCTTGGGTCTGTAGGTTGTGTCAACCTAGGAACAGTCTTATGCTGAATCTATTCCTGCTAGGGAATACCCCACACAAGGGGAAGCCCCAGCTAACAAGATCTGTGTGGTTTCTACTACGTTTGTGACACCTGAGCAGCACAAGACACCAACAGAGCTGTGACTCTGTCCCTTTTTGTGCAGGAATCTTTTTATTTTAGACAATTAAAAACAATGTCCTGTCTGCTTGGCATGGTTATTAAAGATCCCTTAATTTTTAAAAAAAATTAAGAACAGGGTTTCCTCCCATATCCACTGAAGTTCATTGTGCTCTGCACTTTGTTATTTTTAGAGTATGTGTACACCAGGAGAAAAGAAGGTGCATTTTTAACACATTAACTAACAGATGTTCAAATCTAGCATACACAAGACGGCTGTAGTTTTACCATTTGTTTTTTGGTTGAGGTAAATTTTAAGTGGGGAGCCCAGGGTTTACCTCAAATAGAATCATAGAAATGTAGGGCTGGAAGGGACCTTCAGAGGTCATCTTTCCAGTCCCTTGTGCTGAGGCAGGATCAAGTAAACCTAGACCATCCCTGACAGGTATTTGTCTAACCTGTTCTTAAAAACCTCCAATTACCGGGATTGCACAACCTCCCTTGGAAGCCTATTCCAGTGCTTAATTACCCTCATAGTTAGAAACACTCTACAACCACCATTTATAGACTCTTCCTTTTAATCTAATTGATAACTTCCTATCACATACTACACCACTTCTCTCTCTCCATTGGACCCCGATATTTATTATCGTAGCTCTAATTTCATCCTCTATTTTCCGAAATTCTGGAACCCAGCTACTTGAAACTTTTCATTTTCCATCTACATTCAAGGATAATTATTCAGTGTTCACATTATTGAAATTACATATCACATACTTGTTTTTCCTTTGCTTATTTTGAGACCATCTCTCTCCAATATATCTCTATATTTATGAAGATTCTCTCCTCATTGCAGAGAATGAGATCATCTGCAAATGGCGTGCATCAAGGGGCCTCCTTCTGTATGTTCCTTGTTCCCTAAAGTTCATCATTTTGAAGTCAGATTGCTCTCTGGGATTTTCTTTATTTAAAAGCTGTTCAAAGTACTTTTTCCACCTTTTATGTGACTATCAATAGTTTCATCTTTGACAAGCCTCACTTCCTTTTTATTTTTAGTACTTCTGTCCAATGCTTTTGCCAGCCTATACACTTCTTTTTTCCCCCTTCCTTTGTTCCAAGTCTTGTGTAAAGTTCTTTGGAGATCTTTGCTTCTCCTTTTGCTACTTCATTCCTGCCCTATGTCTTTACATCTTTTGTATTCCTCCAGGTCTCATTTGCCAGAATTTAAACCTTTTTCCCCCTGATCTTTTATCACTTCTTATACTTCTTCAATGTACCACAAGTTTCTTTTTGAATACAGGCTTGATTCACGCACAACTTATTTAGCACTCTCCAATATATTTATTATAAAATTCCAGTTTACCCACTCCTTCCACATGTGGTGCTAACCTCATCTTCTCCATAACCAATTCCCCAAGATCCTTCTCTGTAGCTAACTTGTATTTTTTTGCCACGTTATCTTTGGTGTTAACCATGTTGCCCTCTGATTTTCTCTGGACCTTCATTATAAGAAACGTATCTAAGACGCCTTGCTGTCTTTTATTTTCCAGTGGTCTATAGTACTTCCATTTTTGTAAGTACTGCGATGTTCATCTCTTTTTATAAAGAATGTGTTTGAGCCACTAGGTCATAAGTTTGTGCTAACTGCAGTATGCTTTCTCATTCATGATTTAAAGTTCCATAAGCCCTGGCCACCATGTACTCATGCCTGTCTCTTCCAAAATGTCTGTTTAAGTCGGTGTTAATAACTATGTCCTCATTTCCTGGAATTTGCTGAAGAGCAGTGTCTAACATTTCCCAGAAACTTGTCTTCTCATCCTTGCCACAGCCAGACTGGGGTGCATATGCTCTAACTATGTTTAGTATGCCACATTGAAAAGCCAACTTGACCATCATTAACCTGGTGTTTTTGATATCTGTTATCGATGTTCCTTCCCTGCCAAGTAGGGGGCCTACACTTTTCCTCATTTTTCTTTTGCTACAAATGTATTTGTAGAACTTCTTGGAACCTACTCTTATTGCCTGTTATGTCCACATTCAAATTACAACTTGCTTTGCCTACCCTAGCATTATAACACTTTAGTTGTAAAAAAAAACAAAACCAATTTTCTGTCACCTGTCAATGTAAGGGATGCCTGCATTTTGTTGTTATATGCATTTAGAATGTAAAAACACTTAGGGCCTCATCCACAACCCATAAAAGGTCAATAGAAAGACTCCCATTGACATCATGATCTTTGAGTCAGACTCTGAAAGAGCTTTTGTGATGAAAGGTACTATGAAAATCATCACTTATTTATTCTATGCAGGAGAGGGGAAAGGAGCAGTGAAAAGGATGATGAGAATACAAACAGAGGGATGAAAACTCTTGTGATGTTAGTCTGTTTTTTATTATTCTTTGCTCATATGTGTGGTGAATGTTTAAAAAGAGAGTGCCACATAAAAAGCACAATACAAGGAAAAGAGAAGAAGAGAAAAAGAAAGCAAATGTCAGAATGAATGAAAGAAAGGGAACCAAGAATATGGAGCCAATTCTAAAGTGTAAGGCACTGCCACTCCTGAATTCAAGGGAAAAAGTAAAGAAAGTATCTCAGGCATACGAAATTAAATCATAATAGATCCCTGAAGCCCACAAAAGCTTATGCTCAAATAAATTTGTTAGTCTCTAAGGTGCCACAAGTCCTCCTCATTCTTTCTGCTGATACAGACTAACAGGGCTACCACTCTGGAACTTTGTATTGTACATCCTCAAGATTTTCCCAGTGTGTTTGAGACCTGTCATGAATAGACAGCATCTGGGGAAGTTAAAAGAAAATGGGAACATTCACACTGAATATAAAGCAATAATATTGGAAACACATAAATCAATGCTTATACAGTTGCATGGTAAAAGTGTCTGTGATGCAGCAAAGGTGTTAACACTTATAAAAGGATATTTTATTCACTGTGTATGATGTGGAGTTTGGATTCAATCTCAGACAAATTGGTGACAGAATGCAAGACAAGCTTTTTGAGCAAGACTGAAAATGGCACACACAGAGACATTTTTAAAGTAGTTGCACCTTTCAACAATTCTCAAATATCTGGCTCTGCCAAAAGCTAAAATAATGACCCATGCAAGTGATATGCTAGGCTGATGAATGAAACATAGACATTGGGATGCATTTCAGTGGCAGGCCACAACTTATTAAATTAACTGTGAGGAAGGACAAAAACAAAAGGAGTACTTGTGGCACCTTAGAGACTAACAAATTTATTTGAGCATAAGCTCATCGATGAAGTGAGCTGTAGCTCACGAAAGCCTATACTCAAATAAATTTGTTAGTCTCTAAGGTGCCACAAGTCCTCCTTTTCTTTTTGTGAATACAGATTAACACGGCTGATACTCTGAAACCTATGAGGAAGGACATGATTCTCTCACTTCCCTCACATACTAGGCTTTTAATTGGGTCCAGTGTGGGGTAAATGGCCTCACACCATATAACTTGGAGTAGATCCTCAACAGCCCAACATCTAGAATTTAGCCCACTTCTTAATCCTCCTGCTTTTCTCCCTGAAAATGTGTTTGAGGGTACATAGAGTCTGCAACAGCTTAAGGCCTTCCCTTCTTACAAGAAAATTCCCACCAGCCCTTGTCTTTATCTCTGGGAGCTGGCTGTTTTAGTCTTCATTGGCATTAGACTGCCTAATTTCTAATTAGAATTTATCAGCTTCCAACCATTGGTTCTTATTTTGCCTTTCTGTGCTAGATTAAAGAGTTCTTAATACTGAATATCTTCTCCCCACGGAGGTACTTACACATTGTAAATCAAGTTACCATTCAATCTTTTTGATAAACAGGCTAAGTTTTTTGGAGTCACTTACTAAGGTGTTTTCTCCAGCCTAAAATATTTTTGTGGCTCTTTTGTGGCTCTTCCAAATTTTTCAATATCCTTTTTAAAATGTGGATGCAGAACTGCTTGCAGTATTCCAGTTTTGGCCTCACCAATGCCCGATACAAAAGTAAAATCACATCTCTATTCCAACTCACTACTCCCCTGTTTATATATCCAAGGATCACATTAGTGACTTTTACCACAGCATCACACTGAGAGGTCATTTTCAGTTGCTTATCCGCCATAACCCCAAAACCCTTCAGAGTCACTGCTTGCCAGGATACAGTCCCCTCTTCTGTAGGTATGGCCTATAATTGTTGTCCCTAGATATATTACTTTGCATTAGGCTGTATTAAAACTCATTTTGTTTGAATCGGCCCCGATTACCAAATGATCCAGCCTCCTCTCTATGACAATCTTGTCCTCATCACTATTTTATTATTCCACCAACCTTAGTGTCATCCACATATTTTTCAGTGCTGATTTTATAATTACTTCCAGATCATCAATGAAAATATTGAATAGCATCAGCCCTAGTGCTAATCCCTGTGCAATCCCACTAGAAATATCCCCTTTCAATAATGTTGAAGAATAAATTCTTAATCCATTTAACATGTACTCTATTGATAATGTATTGCGTTACTTTTTAAAATCTGAATGTACTGTGGTACTAAGTCAAATACCTTTCAAAAGTATAAGCATATTATATCTACATAGATCTATTTTTATATAACCATGTAGCCTGGCATTAATTATAGTCTTAGACTTTATTTTTTTTGCAAATGGAATCCTGTATGAGCTTTTTCATTATTTGTCAGGCTAATTGGCCTATAGTTACCTAGGTCATCCCTTTTGACCTTTTTGAATATTGACACATCATTAGCACTCTTTCAATGTTCTCAAAAAGAAAAGGAGTACTTGTGGCACCTTAGAGACTAATCAATTTATTTGAGCATAAGCTTTCGTGAGCTACAGCTCACTTCATCGGATGCATACCGTGGAAACTGCAGCAGACTTTATATATACACAGAGAATATGAAACAATACCTCCTCCCACCCCACTGTCCTGCTGGTAATAGCTTATCTAAAGTGATCATCAGGTGGGCCATTTCCAGCACAAATCCAGGTTTTCTCACCCTCCACCCCCCCACACAAATTCACTCTCCTGCTGGTGATTTGTGCTGGAAATGGCCCACCTGATGATCACTTTAGATAAGCTATTACCAGCAGGACAGTGGGGTGGGAGGAGGTATTGTTTCATATTCTCTGTGTATATATAAAGTCTGCTGCAGTTTCCACGGTATGCATCCGATGAAGTGAGCTGTAGCTCACGAAAGCTTATGCTCAAATAAATTGGTTAGTCTCTAAGGTGCCATAAGTACTCCTTTTCTTTTTGCGAATACAGACTAACACGGCTGCTACTCTGAAACCTTTCAATGTTCTGGAACTCCCTGGCCTTTCAAGATTTATTAACAATGAACATCAAAAATTTAAAAATGTTTTTCCTAATAGATGTGTAACATCCTCCCCTGTTAATAAAGGACTGGAAAGAACTTCATTTTCATATGATGCTAGTATTTCTTTTAAAATACAGAATGGACATATTTATTGAACACTTTTTTCTTTTATGCATCATTATTAATAATTTTACCATGTCCTTTTAGGATTTTTTTTGTTCCTAATATAATTAAACTCCTCTTTATTATCCTTAGCCCTGCAAGCCATGGATTTTCCCCTGATGTCCTTAGATTCCTTTTTCAGTTTTCTCTATTTCATAACTTCTAATTTATAGCAATAGCTATTTCCCCCTTTTTCCATTTGCTATATATATATTTTTCCATTTGCTATATATTTATTTCTACTTGCTGCCTTCCTTTTGCTACTGAACCAGGATGGGCTTTGGGCCAAAGTTGTAATCTTTCTCGATTGTGGATTTGTGGTTGGTTGGCCACCTAATAAACTCTTCTTTAAAAATAACTTCCAATTTTCATTCATATTTTTTGTCTAATATTTTCCTCCCAATTAATTTTGCTTATATTTTTCCTCATCTTAGGGTAATTAGCCCTTTTGAAGCATCAGTCCTCTGTTTGCCTATATTTAATGTAATCAGATCATGAACACTGGTCCTAGGCAACCATCAATCTCCAATTCAATAATTAATTGACCTTTATTAATCCAAATAGAGATCCAAAGTAGTTACCTCATGTTAGGTGCACTACCTTTTGTGTTAGAAAGTTATCTATAATTTTTAGAAACTCTGCAGTATGTCTCTCTCAAACTGAAATCCTTCATAACTACACCATTTCACTTTCCACACATTACAGACAGGTGCTTATAGAGTAACTCAGCCTCTTCTCCGGTTTGAACTTGTTGTCTGTAACAGATCCCCGCCAGTCCCTCTTCCTCAACTGGGCTTTGTGAGTTACTATAGTGATCCATATGCATTTAAGATCCTGTGCTTGAGTTATCAATAACTCTGAAACAGGTAATGGAGTTTCTATGCAGAGTGCCACCCCTCACTTTTTACCCACTCTATCCTTCCTGAGCTGGTTATAACCAGTGAATTTAACATTCTAATCATGTGATTCATCCTATCATGTTTCAGTAATGCCAATTAGATGAGAAGAAATCTGATATATTTACTTCAACTATAGGGAGTCAGGGTGGAGTAGTAATAGAGGCAAGATTGTCCTTGGATGTCTGGGAAGACTTTAAATTGGGAGGTGGGTTGAGCAGTAATCAGCTCTCCATTCCACCTCCCTCACGGGGTAGGCAGAGAAGCTCCTCCCCTCATGTGTACTTTGAGGTACAAAGAAGGGCTAGGAGAAGCACTTCTCCTGCATTCCAGGTGAGGTCCTGGACATTGAGTCCAAGTGGACTATGTTCAGGGCCTCAATCATTGAGGCAACCATGAAAAGCTGTGGCCTGAAGCCGACTGGTGCCTGTCATGGTGGCAACCCTGGGACCCACAGGTGGATTCCACTGGTGAGGGAAGCTGTCAAGTCAAAGAAGGAGGCCTTCTAAGCAATGCTTGCGAACCTGACTCCTGAAACTGCTGAGAGATACCAGCTAAGAGGCTGGATAAGAGGGCTGCAGCTGTGGTGGTCATTGACATGAAAGCCCAGGCTTCGGAGGAGTTTGGAGAGACCATGGATAATGAGTACCAGAAAGCCTCAAAAGGTGTTCTGGCAAACCATTTGTCACCTTAGGAGAGGTCAGTGGGAGGTTGCCCAGGCTGTACTCAGCAAGGGTGATGATACGCTGACCTTGAGTGAAGAAATCATTGAGAGGTGGAAGGAGCACTTTGAGGAACTCCTCAACCCGATGGACACCCCCCCCTCCAGGAGGAAGCTCTGTGAGATCGGATCTATTTCTGATGCTGAGGTCAATATGGTGGTAAAATGCCTTCTTAGTGGTAAGGCAGCAGGGGTGGATGAGATTCGCTCAGAGATGTTGAAAGCACTGGGCAATGTTGGGGTGTTGGGGTTAACACACCTCTTCAATGTTGCATGGAAGGCAGGTGAAGTACCTCCGGACTGGCAAACTGGGGTGGTGGTCCTAATCTTTAAGAAAGTAGACCAGAGGTTGTGTTCCAATTATAGGGGGATCACACTCCTCAGCCTTCCTGGTAAAGCCTATGCCACAGTGCTGGAAAGGAGATTACACCCATTAGTTGAACCTCAGATTCAGGAGGAACAATGCGGATTATATCCCGGCCATGGAACAATGGATCAGTTCTTTGCTCTCTTGCAGATACTTGAGGGGTCATGGGAGTTTGCTAATCTGGTCTACCTTTGTTTTGTAGATCTGGAGAAGGCATATGACAATGCTTCAGTCTTCACAGCTGACGATGTTAGGGAGATTCCCAAACCTGAGCCGTCTTTTGTAGGTGACAAATCTGAGGAATTGTCACAGATTGAAGTGACACTAGAGGAGGTTTTGGAATTAATTGAGAAACTTAACAGTAACAAGTCACCAGGACCAGATGGCATTCACCCAAGAGTTCTGAAAGAACTCAAATGTGAAATTGTGGAACTATTAACTATGGTTTCTTACCTGTCCTTTAAATAAGCTACTGTACCCAATGACTAGAAGATAGCTAATGTAATGGCATTATTTAAGAAGGGCTCTAAAGGTGATCCTGGCAATTACAGACTGGTAAGTCTAACGTCAGTACCAGGCAAATTAGTTGAAACAACAGTAAAGAATAAAATTGTCAGACACATAGAAGAACATAAACTGTTGTGCATAAGTCAACATGGTTTCTGTAAAGGGAGATAATGTCTTACTAATCTATTAGAGTTCTTTGAGGGGTCAAACAAACGTGGACAAAGGGAATCCAGTGGACATAGTGTACTTAGATTTCCAGAAAGCCTTTGACAAGGTTCCTCACCGAAAGCTCTTACGTAAATTAAGTTGTCATGGGGTAAGAGGGAAGATCCTTTCATGGATTGAAAACTGGTTAAAAGACAGGGAACAAAGGGTAGGAATAAATGGTAAATTTTCAGACTGGAGAGGGGTAACTAGTGGTGTTCCCTAAGGGTCAGTCCTAGGATCAATCCTATTCTACCTATTCATAAATGATCTAGAGAAAGGGATAAAGAGTGAGGTGGCAAAGTTTGCAGATGATACTAAACTGCTCAAGATAGTTAAGATCAAAGCAGACTGTGAAGAACTTCAAAAGGATCTCACAAAACTAAGTGATTGGGCAACAAAATGGCAAATGAAATGTAATGTGGATAAATGTAAAGTAATGCACATTGGAAAAAATAACCCCAACTATACATACAATATGACGGGGGCTAATTTAGCTACAACTAATCAGGAGAAAGATCTTGGAGTCATCATGGATAGTTCTCTGAAGACATCCACGCAGTGTGCAGCGGCGGTCAAAAAATCAAACGGGATGTTAGGAATCCTTAAAAAAGGGATAGAAAATAAGACGGAGAATATCTTATTGCTCTTATATAAATCCATGGTACACCCACATCTTGAATACTGCGTACAAATGTAGTCCCCTCATCTCAAAGAAGATATACTGGCATTAGAAAAGGTTCAGAAAAGGGCAACTAAAATTATTAGGGGTTTGGAATTGGTCCTATATGAGGAGAGATTAAAGAGGCTAGGACTTTTCAGTTTGGAAAAGAGGAGACTAAGGGGGATATGCTAGAGGTATATAAAATCATGAGTGGTGTGGAGAAAGTGAATAAAGAAAAAAGTTATTTACTTGTTCCCATAATATAAGAACTAGGGGCCACCAAATGAAATTAATGGGTGGCAGGTTTAAAACAAATAAAAGGAAGTTCTTCTTCACTCAGTGCACAGTCAACCTGTGGAACTCCTTGCCTGAGGAGGTTGTGAAGACTAGGACTAATAACAGGGTTTAAAAGAGAACTGGATAAATTCATGGAGGTTAAGGCCATTAATGGGTATTAGCCAGGATGGGTAAGAAATGGTGTCCCTAGCCTCTGTCTGTCAGAGGGTGGAGACGGATGGCAAGAGAGAGATCACAAGATCATCACCTGTTATGTTCACTCCCTCTGGGGCACCTGGAATTGGCCACTGTCAATAGACAGGATCCTGGGCTGGATGAACCCTTGGTCTGACCCAGTATGGCCTTTCTTATGTTCTTATGTCCTTATAAATATTTTCACCAATGCAAAAGGAGCTTATGTTCTTATGTTGTTCCCTAAGATGTCTTGTGGGAAGTGCTGCTGGAGTATGAGGTGCCAGTGTCACTTTGCATGCTATCCAGTCCCCTCTATTCTTGGAGTGAGTTGTGCTCGCATTCTTGGCATTAAGTCAACTTTGTTCCAGGTGGGCGTTACACCGTTGGTAGAGTCTGTCTTGTCCCCACTCCTGTTCATAATTTTCATGGACAGGATATCAAGGCAGAGCCGAGGTGTGGAGTGCATCGGTACGGGGATTCAGCGGTGGCATCTCTGCTGTTTGCAGACGATGTTGTCTTTCTTGCTTCTTCAGACTGCGATCTCTGACGCACCCTCAAATGTTTCACTGCTGAGTGTGAAGTGGCTGGACTGAGAATCAGCACTTCCAAATCAGAAGTTATGGCCTCTCCCGGAAGAAAGAGGACTGCTCTCTCCAGGTGAGGGGAGAGCATCTGCCCTTAGTGGAAGAGTTCAAGTATCGAGGGGTCTTGTTCACAAGTGATAGTAAGCAGGAGCATGAGATTGACCTGCGGATTGGTGCAGCGGTGACAACAAGGATGCGGGCGTTGTACCGATCCATGGTGGTGAAGCAGAAGCTGAGTTCTTGGACAAAGCTCTGTGTTTATAGGTCACTCTACATCCCCATCCTCACCTATGGTCATGAACTTTGGGTAATGACCGAAAGGACAAGATCACTGGTACAAGTGGCGGAAATGAGGTTTCTCCGCAGGGTGGCTGGGCTTACTCTCTGAGGCCTGGGCTACGCTGGGGCGGCGAGGGGGTTCGAACTAAGATACGCAACTTCAGCTATGCTATTCGAGTAGCTGAAGTCGAAGTATCTTAGTTCGACTTACCTGGCCGTCCTCACGGCGGCGAGTCGACCACGGCGGCTCCCCCATCGACTCCGCTTACTCCTGCTGCCGAGGTGGAGTACAGGCTTCAATTCAGTGATTGGTTTATTGCATCTAGACAAGACACGATAAATCGATCCCCAATATATCGATCACTACCCGTCGATCCTGCGAGTAGTGAGGACGTAGCCTTAGATAGGGTGAGGGGCTCGGCTATATGGGAGGGCCTCGGAATACAGCTGCTACGCCTGCAGAGCAAGAGGTGCCAGAGGAGGTTGCCTGATAAGGATGCTTCCTGTGAGACTTCTGTTAGAACTGTACCAGGCACATCCCACTGGGTGGAGGCCCCCAACACCAACCCAGGACACACTGGAGGGATTATATCTCCTGGGTGGCCTAGGAATGCTGGGGAATCCCCCAGGAGGAGCTGGAACCTGCTGAAGAGGAAAAGGAGGTCTGGTCCTCTCTACTCTGCATGCTGCTGCCACGACCCTCATCAGGAAAAATGGCATAAAGGAAAAAGAAGAAGAAGAGGAGCTAAGCTTTAGCATGCCTGAGCATAAAATCTCCCACACTCCTCCTCCCACGAGTTGCCCATTCCCCTGCTGTTACCATCATATTCCCCTCTTCTGCAAGATAGGGAGGGGCTTTTAGATTATGATAAATGTCTCTGGGCTTGTATCAGAATCTTTTTAGCACCCATCTACTGGAAATGATACCCTTTTAAGGGACACCCAAAAATCATTTGTCATCTTTTGAAATCTGGGATCTGAATATCCTGAGTATGGATTACGTGCATATTTATTTTTCATTGGATATTTTTCCTCTTCCCTTTTTCCACATTTCCACATTTCCCTACTCTCTCTCTCGCTGGTCTCCTAGCCCTTTCCCTCCCATGATCTTTACACATAGATGAAATTCAAGTTGGAGTCAAACTCTCAAACACACAATATTCAAAGGAATTTGAAATTATGCGGAATGAGTTTACTTATTTTTCGTTAATAAAAATCGGGTATACTGCCATAGTAGATTCATAATTTTGGCTGGATGCTTAGCCTAGAACATGGTTCCTTGAGGACACTTTCCTTCCCATTCCTCCATCCAAACATTATACAATGCATATCATGAAGTACTGAACCATGACTAATTTTAAGATATGCCACTGGATAGATAGCATAACCACCTATCTGACTTGACAATGGGTCCTTATGGAATGCAAGTTTTTCCTTGTTTTTATGAACAATATAAAGGATTCATTTAAAAAAAATAAAAATTTCTTTTGCTTTTCTTTTTCTTTCTTTCTTTTTTTAAATGAGTGAAGAACGGGAATTCTGATTTCCTATGGGAAATATTTCCTCTGGCTACCAGTTTCTAGTTGAGGATTCAAACCTTGCTCATGCAAGCGATCCCACTTGCTTCAACTGGATCACTTACATAAATAAGGAGAAAGGAATGCTCCCTTTGTGGTAATTCCTCAAAATGTGCTAGGAATAAATAAGGTTCAGAAATGTACGAAGGATCTTCAAGTACATGAGTATGCAAGGAATGAGTTGAGCCTGAGATAAGTAAACACTCTGGAAAGTCCACAAGGTCTTATACTACCCTTCCCCATCCAGCTCTTCAAAAATGTTGTTAGACTTCTGGGGTAATAAGCTAGCACATTGACTGTTTCTATTCTCCAAACAGAATGCTGCCAAGTCAGACCAGGTTAATATATAATATATCATAGCCTCAGCACTCTGACAATGTACTTCACCCATATGTTATCAGAGCCACACCAATCATAGCTGACAGATGTTATACTGTTGTACTTCATGCACAGTGTCATTTCTCTTAAGGTATAATAGTGTAGTAGATCCTAACAATGATATTAATCTGATGATGTATAGCACAAATCTCTAACATAACCCCTGCTCCTGCCCCTGGGAGACACACTCACCTACCCACTGACAGAAACACCATTCTGGGAGGATTCTGTCTTAATGCACATTTTTAGCTTAAAGGTTCGGTAGGCCAATAGAATGAATGAATACTGCATAAAACACACTGTACATTAAGGTGATGCTGCTGCATCTTGTTAATACAGATTTTGGTTTGCACATGAAAAGATAGAGGGACATAGATGACATCACCATCTTCACCAGCTCTGTCTAAATCCTGAACACCATATGGGATGTGAGACTTTGTCCCTCCCACTGCTCCTTGGGTCTCCTTTTACATCCCCCACTTCATTTCTTCTGTTTCCTGTCCCTCTCTTTTTGTCTTCTATCTAATAAAAGTCTGGTTTAGTCAGCCAAAACTGCATATTTTGCAACACTGATATAAGCTTGTGACCAGAAAGGCAACTAAAAGCAATGCCCTGATGCAAGTTTACCAGGTCTTAGAGTGGCCAGTAAGACCATGTGCCATGTCTGTGTTTTTCCAGCAATGAGGTTGCAAGCAAGAATCAACACCAGAGAGAGCAGCTGAATTTTCTGTCTTTGTTGTTATTTTCTCCCCACCATGTGTGTGTGTTTTTCCCCACTAGGAAATGGCATCAGACTTTAACAACTCCAATCCATCTCAACTAACTTTTTCTCTTTTCGCCCAAAAGACCAGTTATTACCATGTAAAGAGGCTGTCAAACAAGTTTTTTCTTCCTTTTAAAGGCTCTTTACAGCTAAAGGAAAAGAGGACATGAGCTGTCAAAATGAAAGTCTTACTTAATGCTTTATGTTTCAAATGCTCAAACTGTTTTCCCTTCTTTTCTGTATCTTTAATAAAAAGGAAAAAAAGAGATTTTTAATGTTTGCCATGGTACTAAGCAGGGTGAAGTCTCTCTATATCAAACTTCAAAAGTTGTTTAATGATATTTAATGCAGGACATTGACAGGATCACACTAACATATTTATCTCTTTGGCCCACGTATGCCATCTTAATGAACACAACACATTTTTGTGGATATGTGATTTCAAATAAAATTATGAAACTTGAGAGAAAAATATCAAACATGATTAGATTTTAATAGGTTCATTTATACATATATAAAAGAACAAAAAATGAAAAGTAATAGTTGTTCTGCGTTATAAGGACTGAAATAGTGAACATATTGCTCCTGGTGATCACAATTTTAATATTATCACCACTAATTAAGCTTCAAATTGCTCTGCTTTTACTATAACATATTTCTACATTTTTGTGCAGTGGCCATGGAGTTTATTATTCAGAGCGGTTGCCTGAATAATGGAAAAATGAGCAACCTGAGGCACAAAGACAGCTATTTTATAATTGCACATATTGCTGTGGGTTGCCTCCTCATTGTCTGATAGCATCAGGTGCTTAGATGTACTCAAAATACGCTTTGTATAGTGGCCACACACTTACCAAGGTTTATATTCCTGGTCTCTGACAGGAAATTTAACAGAGAGTCTCTAAGGTGCCACAAGTACTCTTTTTCTTTTTGTCAATAGATGAAATACCTTTTGTCTTGATTTTTCCTTCATACATGATATAATACCAGTGTTACAGCAATATTTCACAAGTGCTAGCTCTTTGAAAGATTGTACTAAGAAATTGAGTTTAATTATAGGCTTTCATATCATTTTCCATAGGCATATTGAGGAGTCTAAGACATAGAAATATGACTCTTACCCAATATTCTGCATAAAAGTGTACCTACTGAATCATAGAATATCAGGGTTGGAAGGGACCTCAGGAGATCATCTAGTCCAAACCCTGGCTCAAAGCAGGACCAATCCCCAACTAAATCATCCCAGCCAGGGCTTTGTCAAGCCTGACCTTTAAAATATCGAAGAAAGGAGATTCCACCACCTCCCTAGGTAACGCATTCCAGTGTTTCACCAACCTCCTAGTGAAAAAGTTTTTCCTAATATCCAAACTAAACCTCCCCCACTGCAACTTGAGACCATTACTCCTTGTTCTGTCATCAGCTACCACTGAGAACAGTCTAGATCCATCCTCTTTGGAACCCCCCTTTCAGGTAGTTGAAAGCTGGGCCATATTCATTTCTGGTGTAACTCCACTGAGGTCAAAGAAGTTCCAGCAGGGCTGAATTTCTCCAGTGTTCTCAAATGTCAACCCCCCCAGTGTTTCAAATCATCTGAATAATTCTTCAATCTGTGTAATTTTATAAACAATTGGAGAATCATCCAACATGTCTCATTTTCGTATGTACCATTATGTATCAGAGACTTGTACCCTTTAAATTACATGCTTGGCGATACACATCAACATATTATGCTCTTTTATATTAGGTCCCAAACCTGCAAACAGGGAGAACATTGTACCTGCACACAGCCTTCAATGGGACTCTGTACAGGTGTAATCTGTCTACATGCAAACAGTTGCAGGATCAGAACGTTAAATTGTTTGTTTGGTTTATAAGTTAATGGAAAAGTACAGTGATTAGCCAGATGCTAGCTGACTAAAGTAATATTTACTTAATAATATTTAGACTTACATAGACTTTATATGAGAGTTGGCTGAAAATTTTTAATGGTAAACATTTTTTGAAAAAAAAAAGCGGCTTTTCAACAATATCAAAATTTTGCTTCTGCCAAAATGTTTCAGTTTTTAATATTTTTTAAACTAAGAAGAATTTGCCATGAAAAAAGAGAAAAAGCAGAAGCGAGGGGGAACAAAAGAAACTATACATTTTGGTTCATTTCGCTATAGATTTTCACTGATTTAAAAATATAATGAAAAATTTGAACAGATATGTTGAAACCAGCCTGTCACCATCACATCAGCTGTTTAGTTGTAAATATATTGCTGTCTATCCTGCTTGGGAGGGTCCCTGATTATGGAGAAAGCCATTGTACGCATGAAGGGTGAGATACTCAAAGCTATGGCAATGATCTCATGCTAACATCACTAAAACGATGACTGGCCACAATTGAGCAGGGCCACTTTAAGAAGGAACATGAAAAATAATATCTTTTAGTAAGCCATCTTTGACTTCAGCAGCTTATAATTAAGAAATAAAAGTCTCCAGAAATACCCTTCCCTGATGGTTTGGAATATCTTTAAACTCTGTGGAAAATCATAATAAATTTTAATGATAGCAGCTAAGGGCTCCTCACTTAATGATTGATGATACAAAAGTAAGAGCTGCCTTTTGTAAAAATGGGCAAAACTCTTGCAGAAGCCCAAACTGACATTTTCTGGGGCACGTAGTTGACAACTATATACATGTTTAAGGTGTACAATTCACTCTTTTGTCCAAATCAAATCAGAACCTTTCTGTGTTCTGATTCTTTACTAATAAGAATCTCTGCTTCTTCCCGTATCTTAAACTTATCTTTGAGGCATGCTTAATGGGCAAGTTATTAACAACAATCCCATCCTGAAGATCACAAGGTTAACCATAAGATTAACCTTAAGATTTTTGAAAGCAACAGATGACAAATTCCATTATGTCTGCTAAGCAAGTGATGTGTTTTGAGTTCTCCTGGAAGGTCACAAGAAAGAATTTTCTTTATACATGAGATATTGTCTGTGTCAAATATTAACATGCTGTTACAGTCAATTCAACATTTTGACAGATTTCTGGATGTTCCGAGTAAGCAAAAATATGGGGAAAGATAGTGAATATTTTTTTTTGCCAAAAGATAAAGATAAACATGTCTTCTCTTGTCTCCTCACAATGAGTTCCTTCATCTTGATCATATTACTTGTATTATGCACAAAAACACAACCTCTTAGGCCTATAAGTTTTGCTAAACTTATTTCTTTGACAACTTGTTTTTAACATCTGGGAAGCTCAGATTTCTCAGATGCTCTACACTACAAACCTCACTTGTTTTCATGTGTGTGTTGATCAAACGTCACACACAAGTGTCATTTACCTTTTAAAGAAACTAGTCTTCCAAAGTTGTATTATACTATAAACACATATCCCTGGTATCTAATTTTTCTGTCAATCTATTAACAGTACTTTGAAATTTCCAAAGCTTCCAAGTCATAAATGGGATGTTTCACCACTTATATTATTTTACACTACAACGGCAGAGGGTATTTACTCATCCTTCTTTCAGTGATGGGAGAGGGAAGGCTACTTTGGGACTGTGGAAAGAGGAAGGGTGTACATAAAGGGAAAAATAAAGGAGTAATTGATGAGCTCATAATTAAGAGGAGTCAAGGACATACGTAGGACATAGTCACTCACTATGCAGTCATGTTACTCCTTGTTTCTTCATCTGACTCAGTGTGTGCTATGAAACTAACAAAAGAGACAGAAAACACCACTGCTTCAAAGTGGAAGGTTAGCTTAGAGGTTCTGGCAATATTAATTTATTAATTAAAGTATTATTATTTATTAGCATTACAGTAATGCCTAAGAGTTCATTGTAGTAGGAACTGCACAAACACATAGTAAGAGACCTAGGGGTGCTGGAACTAGGGATGCTGCAGGTGCAGCAGAACCCCCAGGCTTGAAGTGGTTTCCATCATATGCATGGTTTACAGTTTTATTCAATGACTTTCAACACCCCCACTATAAAAATTGTTTCACTGAAAAGCCACTGAAAAGACAGTCCCAACCTCAAATAGATTAAAATAGCTTAAATGATTGCCAAAGGGTGGCAGAGGAAAAAAGTGCAAAGTGTTAAATATCTCAAAGTTAAGAGCACACAACTGAGGATACAAGCATGTGAGAGTCAGATCCTCAGCTGGGCTATGTCAGCATGGCTTGTTTTTCCTGCAATTTTCTAGGTGCCTAAAGGCTGGGTGTTGTGCCACGGAGCACTGAAATGCCTTAGTCACTTTGTGGATCCAGGCCTTGTGGCTAACAGTGAGTACCTCGAACATCCACATCATTTAAATTCACTGGTATCACTTTCAGTGAGAAATTAAGTGAGAATACGTCTCTGAATGACTGAACAACAGAAAGGGTATTTTAGTGGTGGGTGGTAAAAATGAATCCAAACTTTTAATCTACTTGCAGGTACATCCCCATTTAACAGATTTATGCCAACTTACAACTGAGGATCTGGATCATTCTCTCAACTTTTGGGTGGCATTGAAAGCAATCTTTTTTGAGAGTGTAAAATAAATTGACTACACACAATAGTAGGAAAATGTACTTTTTGCTTAAGAGATATAGACAAATGATGAGACAGTCTCAGATTACTAACAACCCATTAAGTTGCCAGTTTTAAAGAAGTCTTTCAAATAATTCTGGCGCTAGCTCCAAGTTTCATTTTTACTCAGGTTAAGACATAGCTGATTGAAAGTGACCTAAGGTTACAATTGAATGAGGTGATCTAATAAAGAATCCTTACTATAGCATCTGTGACGGTACAGTGAACCTAAGTTTTTATCAGCATAAAATGACATTAAAATGTGTTCTCAAGGCAAAAGATAAATACATGCACAAAATAAATTCAGTCAAGAAATCCTATAGCACACTCTAGAAAAATCTGATTACTTTACAGAAAAAATAATTATAAATATCAATGCAACCAATCAAGTTTTGAAACTCTGAAATAAAAGTATTATGTTATTATGGTAAAAATGAAGGAGACTTTTAACATTCATGCTCTTGCCATACTTAATAGGTTAAACTGAAATTGAGGAATGGAGCTGATGATAAGAACATAAGAATGGCCACAGTGGGTCAGACCAAAGGTCTATCCAGCCCAATATCCTGTCTACTGACTGTGATCAATCCCAGGTGCCCCAGAGGGAGTGAACCTAACTTCACAGGTAATGAACAAGTGATCTCTCTCCTGCCATCCATCTCCACCCTCTGACAAATAGAGGCTAGTATATAAAGACTAACAATATTTTCCACATCTCAAGGATGATTTTAACCAGTTGATTCTGGGAAACTTTCATGGGAGAGTGCATCAGCCACTTTGTTAGAAGCTTCTGAGATGGGTTGGATGTCGAAATCAAAATCCTGGAGAGTTAAACTCCACCTAATACGTTTTTTGTTATTTCCTGTGGCTGTATGAAGCCACTGTAGCGCAGCATGGTCGTTTTGCAGGTGGAAACGCCGTCCCCAAACATATGGGCATAGCTTTTCCAGAGTGTAGACAACGGCATAACATTCTTTTTCACTGACTGACCAATTGCTTTCCCTCTCAGACAGCTTCTTGCTGAGAAACACTACAGGTTGGAATTCTTGATCTGGTCCTTCCTGCATTAAAACTGCTCCCACACCACGCTCGGATGCATCTGTGGTTACTAGGAACGGTTTGTCAAAGTCTGGGGCCCTTAGTACAGGGTCAGACATGAGTGTCGCTTTAAGCTGGTTAAAGGCCTTCTGACACTCTTTGGTCCACTGAACAGCATTTGGCTGTTTCTTTTTGGTTAGGTCTGTCAGTGGGGCGGCGATTTGGCTGTATTGCGGAAAAAATCGCCTGTAATAACCAGCCAAGCCTAAGAAGGATTGGACCTGTTTCTTTGACTTTGGGACAGGCCACTTTTGGATAGCATCCACTTTGGCCTGTAGGGGTTGATAGTTCCTTGACCCACCTGGTGTCCAAGGTAAGTCACTCTGTTTATGCCTATTGGACACTTCTTAGCCTTAACAGTTAGTCCTGCCTCCCTTATGCGCTCAAAGACTTTTTGTAAACGTTCCAGGTGTTCTGCCCAGGAATCCGAAAATATGGCCACATCGTCAAGGTAGGCAATTGCATATTCCCCTAATCCCGCTAGGAGACCATCTACAAGTCTTTGGAAGGTGGCAGGTGCATTCCGCAGCCCGAAAGGGAGTACATTAAATTCATACTGCCCGACATATGTGGTGAAGGCTGACCTTTCCTTGGTGGATTCATCTAGCGGTACCTGCCAGAACCCCTTGGTTAAGTCCAAGGTAGAGATGAACTGGGCCCGTCCCAGTTTCTCTAATAGTTCATCTGTGCGTGGCATTGGATAGGTGTCTGGGCAAGTTACAGCATTTAGCTTATGGTAGTCCATGCAAAAACGTATCTCCCGATCTGGTTTGGGAACTAGAACCACTGGAGATGCCCATGCACTTCCAGAGGGGCGGATTACACCCATCTGTAACATATCCTGGATCTCCCGTTCTATAGCAGTTTTAGCTTAAGGAGACACCCGGTAAGGTTGGGCTTTAATTGGGTGAGCATTACCTGTGTCAATGGAGTGGTATGCCCGTTCAGTCAGTCCTGGGGTGGCTGAGAATGTCGGCGCATAGCTAGTGCACAGCTCCTTGATCTGCTGTCGCTGCATACGCCCAAGGGTCATGGAGAGGTTCACCTCTTCCACGCCACCAGCACTTTTCCCTTAGTAGTAGACACCTTCAGGCCACTCAGCGTCGTCTCCTCCCTGGGCTGTAAACTGACAAACCTTTAATTCTCTGGAATAAAAGGGCTTTAGAGAATTAATATGGTACACTTTAGGCTTTCAGTTGGAGGTGGAGAATGCTATGAGATAATTAACAGCTCCCAGGCGCTCCTGGACCGTGAATGGCCCTTCCCACAACGCTTCCATTTTATGGGCCTGGAGCGTCTTTAAGACCATGACCTGGTCCCCTACTTTGAAGGAACACTCTCTGGGATGTTTATCATACCAGGCTTTTTGCTCTTTTTGAGCGTCCTGTAGGTTTTCTTTAGCAAGGGCTAGAGAGGTTCGGAGGGTGTTTTGTAGGTTGGTTACAAAGTCCAGAATGTTAGTTCCTGGAGACAGGTTTCAGAGTAACAGCCGTGTTAGTCTGTAAAGAAAAGGAGTACTTGTGGCACCTTAGAGACTAACCAATTTATTTGAGCATGAGCTTTCGTGAGCTACAGCTCACTTCATTGGATGCATACTGTGGAAACTGCAGCAGACTTTATATACACACAGAGAATATGAAACAATACCTCCTCCCACCCCACTGTCCTGATGGAGAAGATCTAAACCCCTCCCATCGCTGTTTCACCAACTGTAATGGCTCCTTAACCTCGCGGCCATATACAAGTTCAAATGGGGAAAACCCTAACCTGGGATGTGGTACAGCTCTGTAGGCAAAGAGCAACTGCTGCAACACTAGGTCCCAATCATTGGAGTGCTCATTTATGAATTTACGTATCATGGCCCCCAAAGTTCCATTAAACTTCTCCACCATGCCATTTGTTTGATGGTGGTAAGGAGTGGCAACCAAGTGATTTACCCCATGATCTTCCCAAAGGCTTTCCATAGTTCCTGCCAGGAAATTAGTCCCTGAATCTGTGAGGATGTCGGAGGGCCAACCTACCCTGGCAAAAATGTCTGTTAGTGCCTGGCACACACTTTTAGCCCTGGTGTTGCTTAGAGCTACTGCTTCCGGCCATCGGGTGGCAAAATCCATGAAAGTCAGTATGTACTCCTTTCCTCTGGGTGTCTTTTTCGGAAAAGGACCCAGAACATCCACAGCTACTCGCTGAAATGGAACTTCAATGATGGGGAGTGGCTGGAGAGGGGCTTTGACCTGGTCTTGGGGTTTTCCCACATTTTGGCATACTTCACAAGACTGGACATAGGTAGAAACATCCTTGCCCATTCCCTCCCAGTGGAATGACCACCCCAAACAACGGTCTTTGGTCCTGTCCAGCATGGCCACTAGGATGAACGTGGGCTAAGCTCAAGAGCTTGACCAGATACTTAGTTGGAACTACCAACTGTCTCTGAGGATGCCAGTCTTCCTGGTGTCCATCAGAAAGAGTTTCCTTGTATAAAAGTCCTCTTTCTACAACAAACCTGGATCGATAAGAAGAGCTGAGAGGCGGTGGGTTGCTCCGGGCCACCGTTCAAGCTCTCTGGAGGCTTTCATCTGCTTCCTGTTCGGTCTGGAACTGTTCCCTTGATGCTGGAGACATCAGTTCCTCATTGGATTGTGGACCTATGCTTGGTCCCTTTGGAAGCGATGTAGGTGATGGAGCTGTTTCTGTTGAGTGTGAACTGCTCTCCGCTGGTGCACTATGTTGGGGTTCAGGCTCCGGCTGAGCCTCTGTTGTAGGGTTATCGGCTGCTGCCGGTTCAGGTTTGGTGGGGCCCTCTGGTGTTGGGGTTGCAAGTACTGGATTCAGTGCTGGCAATGGGTCTGGTGCTAGTTGTTCCGCTGGTTCCGGTTCTGGGACTGGCTCTGTCTGGATCTCTGAGACTGGATCCACTACTGCTGTTGCAGACATTGGCCTGGGGTCTGGGTACATCACCTCTGACCAGGTCCTGGTAGAAGTTCCCGGAACAGAGCTAGGCGTGACAGCTTGTTTAGCCTGGCTGTGGGTGACCATTCCTACCCTCTTGGCTAGCTTCACCTGATTGGCCAAGTCTTCCCCCAACAGCATGGGGATGGGATAATCATCATAGACTACAAGAGTCCACATTCCTGACCAGCCCTTGTACTGGACAGGCAACTTGGCTGTAGGCAAATTGAAAGAGCTGGACTTGAAGGGTTGAATCGTCACTTGGATCTGTGGATTGATTAAATTGGGGTCCACTAAGGAAGCATGGATAGCCGACACTTGTGCTCTGATGTCCCTCCACGTGGTGACCTTCTTCCCACCCACACTCACAGTTTCCCTCTGCTCCAAGGGTATCTGGGAGGTATCTGGGCCTGAGGATCTCTGGTGTAATTCTGGTGCAATGAACTGTAATCCATTGGGGTTCTTAGGACAGTTGACCTTTACATGCCCTGCTCGTTGCATTTAAAACATCATCCAGCTGATGGGTCACTGGGGCGAGGTGGGTTGCCGGAGAACGGTGTGGTGGGACAATAAGGTGGCTGGAGCGTTCCTTGGGGAGTAGTTGGGGCCTTGGGCGGCCCCCGGTAGTAGGGAGTGATCTGAGGTTGTCTCTTCTGGTATCCGCTCCAACTGTGACCAGTTTTTTTTTCTTTTCTGCCACCTCCACCCATTTGGCTCTAATCTCCCCGCCTCAATGACCATTTTGGGCTTCCCATCTCGGATGTATCTATTTCCTCAGGAACACCCTGTAAGAACTGCTCCATTTGCATTAGGAAGGGCAAATCTTCTGGAGATTTAACACTTGCTCCAGATATCCAGGCATCCCAATGTTTCACAATGTGGTAGGCATGTCGGGTAAATGATACATCTGCTTTCCACCTTAGGGCTCTGAACCGCCGACGGGAATGCTCAGGTGTTAGCCCCATTCTGACTCTCGCCTTGGTTTTAAACAGTCCATTCTGGTTCATGTGTTCCTTTGGCATTTCAGCCGCCACCTCAGCTAAGGGTCCACTGAGCTGCGGCCTCAGCTCTACCATGTATTGGTCTATAGGATGCTGTACCCAAGACAGGTTTCAGAGTAACAGCCGTGTTAGTCTGTATTCGCAAAAAGAAAAGGAGTACTTGTGGCACCTTAGAGACTAACCAATTTATTTGAGCATAAGCTTTTGTGAGCTACAGCTCACTTCATCGGATGCATACTGTGGAAACTGCAGAAGACATTATATACACAGAGACCATGAAACAATACCTCCTCCCACCCCACTCTCCTGCTGGTAATAGCTTATCTAAAGTGATCACTCTCCTTACAATGTGTATGATAATCAAGGTGGGCCATTTCCAGCACAAATCCAGGTTTTCTCACCCCCTCCCCCTTCAAAAACCACACACACAAACTCACTCTCCTGCTGGCAATAGCTTATCCAAAGTGACCACTCTCCTTACAATGTGTATGAAAATCAAGGTGGGCCATTTCCAGCACAAATCCAGGTTTTCTCACCCCCCCACACCCATACACACACAAACTCACTCTCCTGCTGGCAATAGCTCATCCAAACTGACCACTCTCCTTACAATGTGCATGATAATCAAGATGGGCCATTTCCAGCATAAAACAAGGGGAAATAGGCTACCTTGCATAATGACTTAGCCACTCCCAGTCTCTAATTAAGCCTAAATTAATAGTATCCAATTTGCAAATGAATTCCAATTCAGCAGTTTCTCGCTGGAGTCTGGATTTGAAGTTTTTTTGTTGTAAGATAGCGACCTTCATGTCTGTAATTGCATGACCAGAGAGATTGAAGTGTTCTCCGACTGGTTTATGAATGTTATAATTCTTGACATCTGATTTGTGTCCATTTATTCTTTTACATAGAGACTGTCAGGTTTGACCAATGTACATGGCAGAGGGGCATTGCTGGCACATGATGGCATATATCACATTGGTGGATGTGCAGGTGAACGAGCCTCTGATATTGTGGCTGATGTTATTAGGCCCTGTGATGGTGTCCCCTGAATAGATATGTGGGCACAGTTGGCAATGGGCTTTGTTGCAAGGATAGGTTTCTGGGTTAGTGGTTCTGTTGTGTGGTATGTAGTTGTTGGTGAGTATTTGCTTCAGGTTGGGGGCTGTCTGTAGGCAAGATTTGTGAGAGTGTTGGGTCATCCTTCAGGATAGGTTGTAGATCCTTAATAATGCGTTGGAGGGGTTTTAGTTGGGGGCTGAAGGTGACGGCTAGTGGCGTTCTGTTATTTTCTTTGTTAGGCCTGTCCTGTAGTAGGTAACTTCTGGGAACTTTTCTGGCTCTATCAATCTGTTTCTTCACTTCCGCAGGTGGGTATTGTAGTTGTAAGAATGCTTGATAGAGATCTTGTAGGTGTTTGTCTCTGTCTGAGGGGTTGGAGCAAATGCGGTTGTATCGCAGAGCTTGGCTGTAGACGATGGATCGTGTGGTGTGGTCAGGGTGAAAGCTGGAGGCATGTAGGTAGGAATAGCGGTCAGTAGGTTTCCGGTATAGGGTGGTGTTTATGTGACCATCGTTTACTAGCACTGTAGTGTCCAGGAAGTGGATCTCTTGTGTGGACTGGACCAGGCTGAGGTTGATGGTGGGATGGAAATTGTTGAAATCATGGTGGAATTCCTCAAGGGCTTCTTTTCCATGGGTCCAGATGATGAAGATGTCATCAATATAGCGCAACTAGAGTAGGGGCGTTAGGGGACGAGAGTTGAGGAAGCGTTGTTCTAAATCAGCCATAAAAATGTTGGCATACTGTGGGGCCATGCAGTGCTGCTGATCTGAAGGTATACATTGTCCCCAAATGTAAAATAGTTATGGGTAAGGAATCAAAGTCACAAAGTTCAGCCACCAGGTTAGCCGTGACATTATCGGGGATGGCGTTCTTGACGGCTTGTACAAGCTATTACCAGCAGGAGAGTGGGGTGGGAGGAGGTATTGTTTCATGGTCTCTGTGTATATAATGTCTTCTGCAGTTTCCACAGTATGCATCCGATGAAGTGAGCTGTAGTTCACGAAAGCTTATGCTCAAATAAATTGGTTAGTCGCTAAGGTGCCACAAGTACTCCTTTTCTTTGTACCCAAGACAGGCACTTTCGAAGTTTTCTAAGAAGGCCTCGGTATCATCGCCTGTCTTGTAGGTGGGGAACTTTTTGGGATGGGAAGTGGTACCTGGAGAAGGATTGCTAGGGTTTGTTGGCATATTCTGCTGAGCCTTTGCCTTCTCCATCTCCTCCACATGCTTCCTCTCTTTTTCCTTCTCCTCCAGTTCTTTGGCCTTTGCCTCCATAGCTCTCCTGTGTGCAGCCTCTTTGGCTGTTTCTGCCTTGGGCTCTGTCATGTTTGCCTCTCTGTTTTTAACTAACTTTACACCTGAGAGTTAGAAAGAAAACAAACAAACAAAAAAAACTTGGCTTGTAAAATTTTACTGTGCGGTAATATGATACCTATATTCTCTGATAGTGATTGTCAGCCTCCAGAAAAATTCTTTAAAAAAAAAACCTAACACCTTTGTCTCCAGGCAAATAGACAGAAAACCCCTCTAGTTGCTCTTAGGTAAAAAACAACTTCAGGTCTGTGAAGACTTGTGAATTTCCCTCCAGGAGGTTAACTACCCTGCCTTTAGGTAGAGAAAATTCCAGCTCACAAAAGACAACTCCCTTTTGTCTCTGCTCTGGCCCCCAAGCAGAGACAAAAAAAACCCAACCTCTAATTGCTTTCAGCTTAAAACCTGCTTTCCAGCAGCCCAAAGGAAAAAAAAATTCCTTTTAAAATCTGTGCTTCTGGTTCAAAAAATCTCCTCCTCATTCCCATTTTGTGAATGGCATCTAAGTCTCCTTAAAAAATGGTTTTGGCCTAAGGTATTTGGCAAATTCATGTAAAATCTGTCATTCAGGTCACAATTTTGGTTTGGTTCAAACTGCATTTTTCAGTGAACACATTATTCATTCAAACAATTTTGCCCAACTCTAGTCAACATGTACAGTCTTTCATCTCTTCAATATGCCCCAGTACTTCCTGTACTTAGCTGGAATGCTCCATAAGGGTTGCAAAATTTTTCTTCCTTCCCCTTTGTCGTAGGATAGTATAATAATAAGTGCATGTAAAAGTCTGTAATGAAAAGCACACTGGGGTACTGGAAGCAAGGTTATGGCAAAGTGTTTTAAAATCTGTAGTCTTTGAAGTGGGCAAACAATTGTGCTGTGCAACCTCCAAAATTATAATTTTAATTGTATATCTTCTCTCACCCTTTGGGGATATTCTCAGTGACCTGCCAACAACAATGAACATTTTTGTTTTGTAAAAAGTAATAATTGTTAGATTGCTTCCTTTCTGCTGTTCACTGGGAAACTGCATTCTGTATAACTGTCCTCTTGCATAGTCAAAACTTTGTCATTTGGAGCCAAAGATCACTGAAGTCTATGGAAAACTTTAGACCAAGCCTGTAGTGAATGCTGTTTTGGCTTCAGTTTTCATGATTGCTCCCTTCCAAATGTGCGCCATCTTTTCACTGGTAAACAGACACGTCCAATGTCCTTCCAGCAGTGAATCTGAATCCATTCATATGACTTGATTAATAAATAAGTAAATGTACAAGTGGTGAAATCAAGTGAACAGCTCTGGAAGTTCATCTCTTTATAGAGTCAGGTGATATTTTGAAAAAGTAAGTCCTTTTACACAAGAAGCAATCACCTGATTTTTCAATATATCAGCAATGGCATCTTTTAGAAACATAGCATGTATTTCAGAAAGTAATTTCTCTCTTTCAAAACTGATATCTACAGTAGGCTTGTTGAGTTTCACATCAAAAAGAAACCTAGGGAGCCGAGGATAAGATGTAAAAGAACACAGCTGAGCAGGAAAAAATCATCAAGCTTTTTATTTAATTTATTTATTTTAAGAGTGTGACTGTAAAAAGAAGTCAGTTCATTAACATTTAATTCCAGGACTGAATGTATTCTGCATTTCATCCCCCGCTTCACAAGATGCTAAGATGTTTTCAGATACCATGATGTATCTCAGATAAACAAGTCAGATAGGTTTTTCTTTTACTGTCACTAAAGTTGATTTTAGCTTTCTTGTATCTTTCTAGAAATGATCTTTAATAACGAACATGCTGCCAAACTACAATTCTTGTTTGTTTAGCAAGAATGACCTGGATAGTCCTTATTTCTCAAACAGTCACCTGGGATATTCTGAACTGTAGATACCATTTCTTTAAAGTTGGAGGAGAAACTTTCTTCTCCAATCTGATTTTAAAATTTGACCTATGCATGGATTAAATAAGTGATATTGGTGAAACAAATTCATAACTGAAAGATAGTGAGTCTGCAAACTATTGAGTACCCTAGTGGTTGAGAGTATTCAGCATCTTACAGGACTGGTCTCAGCATGTCTGTCTCAATAATATGTAGTGGCAGTGAGTTCCACAGATTAATCATGTATTTAAAATTATTTTTCCCCACATAAGTGGATATATTTCCTATTCAATCAAGGACATCTGAATAATGTATTCAATTTTATTACTTCCATTTATCTTAACTGTATTGTTTCATCATTTTCAGTAAAAAAAAAAAATTATTTTTGAAATCAAGGTAATTTCACTCTGCACGGTGTTTTTATTTCAGCACATTAAAAAAAGCACCCCATGTTTTTACATGGAGAATATTTTGATATATGAATTTTCAGATCTAGTTAAAGTTCATTTTCTGTGATCTGTGGTACCCTCCTGGGCATAAATTCATTGTTCTAAAGTCCAGAAAATGGCAGTACAACTGTCAGGGGTATGTTATTCATTAAAAACAAATAAAAAATTACTGCTCACAGCTACATGCCAACATCTGACCATATATTTCATTATAAACGTCAAAAATAAGGTTGAGAAAGGGAAATCATTTTTAATTTACTACTTTACCATAAAGTAATAATTTTAAAATATATTTTTAGTATTAATTTCTGTTCAAATAGCTCTTAGCAAGGTGCAATACACATCAATTGGTCAGGTTCATAGTCTAGTAAGGCAGAATTGCTCATACTAATACTCCTAATGAAGTAAAGTATTGCCATAAAAACTATTTGCATGTCCTCTGCATTTAATGCCACTGCATATGTTTGAGAAATGGATAAAGAGCCATACATTGATAAGGACCTTATTTGCTCCTGAGTTATTCAGATGGGCCTGATCCAAAGCCCAAGAAAGTCAATGGAAAGACTCCCAACGGCCTTTGGGTGAAGGCCATTGGCTCAACCCTACAACTGCTGGAAGTGAAGGTGCTCAGAATCTACAGGAGTTGCTCAGCACTGGAGCGCTACAAAATAGCCAGTTTTTCAATTTGGTAACCAAAACAAAAACAAAAATAGATACATTCTGGATCAATCCAGAAACAAAAAACAAAATATTTTGAATTTCTCAGGAATACCAAAAGGCTACAAAAAAAAAAATCATGTCACATATATGTGCATGCCCCCTCCCAATGGGGATTTAAATCTGAAATGCTCCTGACTTTACATAGTAGAAGATATTTTACCTCCTTGTGGTATAGCAGCGGTTGAATGTTGCTCCTCCACAGGGTTTTACATGGGATGGGTGGGTCCACATACAAGGGAACGAGGTGTTGGAAGCTGGTGGGTGGTCATGCTACAGGCAGCAGTGTTACTATCATAATATATAATGATATTTCCATACCAGAATCACAGGCCTCTGATCATTTTCATATTTAGAGTTTCTGAAGGCTTGGAAACTGTTAAGCTCATTTCTAATTTCAGTGCAGCAGGGGACCTGCTATTTCCTCTGTTAGTACAAATGGAATGAGTAGCAAAATATTCTTCCTGCCCACATTTTTATGTATATTATCATGCTAGAAGGGAAGTAAATATATTACAGTTATTAGGGTTTATTTTAAGCAGTTTTTTTAAAGCCTAGCAAAACAATATCAGAAAGTTTGTTTTATGAAGAATAGAAATATGAATTGAACGTGTTCCTGCAAAGTTTGTACTGAATTCTCTTGAATAAAAAGGAAAAAGGCAAACTGTCACTTGTTGCTAAGTAACCAACAGAAGCTCATTTCTCTTCAAGGGAAAGCAATTAGGCCTTTTAACCTATTTTAATGGGAAAAAAATCCATACAATTTAGACTTGCTTGCTGGCTTTTGAGTCTGCAAAGTGCTTGTTTCCAGAGGCACCAGTAAAGTTAATTTCAAGTGCATTGTAGAAAAGCAAATATTTCCCGGTCCTTCCTCTTCTCATGCTAATTGCCTAGGGAGTAGGTATCCCAAGGTTACTGCCAAACTCACATTCTCCTTCAGGGCCCCTTCTTAAGGCCCAATCCTGCTCCCATTGAAAACAATAGCAAAATCGCCATTCCTTTCAGCAGAGCAGGATCAACAACTTAATTCTCTGGGACAAGTGTGAAAGAAAGGACTACTCCCATGTGTAACTGTTTGCAAGAGCAGGATTTGGCCTATATAAAGTGAAGTACTGCAGATTTTGATGGTAAACAGAATAACAGTATTAGGATGATTTGGATAAATAATAAAAAATGACTAACACCACAGAGGTGATCAATATTTCTGAATAACTAATTCAGACAGACAACTCTGGATATTCTTTTACAATTAATTTGGCAGTGCTTTAAAATCAGTTCCACGATAGCATATCAGCTAAAAACAAACACCACATTAGTAATCCAAGAATGACCTCAAAACACATTCAGAATATATGTGCAGAGGAGATTTGGGGAGTGTGCGTGCGCAACGGTCCAGAGTGGTGGTGATGTGACGTTACACCCCATATTCTTCACATAAATATGGTTATGGTATGCATATGGCATAACTAAAATATACTTTTTGCAAGATGGCTCATTTAAGGTATCATTGGAAAGGTTATAATTTACTGAATATGATTATCCAATTTGTATGCATTTTTGTATCTAAAGTTAGGAATATTGGCTATGTAACAGTTACGACTGTGTGTGTATTTGGGAGACACCCACCAGACAGCGGACCATCACAGCCTTGATGGGCCATTAGGAAGAAACAATAAAACTGTGAAGATACTAATCTCTCTCCTTCCTGAGAGGTGTTCTGGGACTTAGCTGTGACAGGACCAGGTCAGGTGGTAAGATCACCTGATACAAAATACCATCTTAGACACTGCTTGTACTTTTCTTCTGTAGGGGAATGGGGACCAAACAAAGGTTTCCCACCTTAGGAAAATTATTTTTAAAGCTGGGGAGCAGGTTAATCTGGACTCTCCTCCATTGCCTACCCAAGAAGAAAGACTGCTGAAAGTACCTGAGGGGAAAAGCAGGGGTAAGTCCAGACTGAGACGGGGTCCAGTTTGTAAGAAGAGATAACTGGACCTCTAAGCAACAGAAAGTCTGCATCCTCCCTAATTCAACATTTAGGGTGAGAAATTACATTTTGTAACCTGTTTCTTTAGTGAATCAAGCTTAATTTGCATGTTTTGTTTTATTTGCTTAATAATCAGCTTTGTTCTGTTTGCTGTCCCTTATAATTACTTAAAATCGGTCTTTTGAAGTTTTTACACATATTTCTTGTTAATAACATAACCCAGTTTGTGCAATCCATGGGGGGGGGGCAAATTTTATGAGCTTGTGCTGTGTGGATTTTTCTATACAGTGCAAGACAATATACCTTTGGGTCTGTACTCCAAGGGAGGTGGGCACCTGAGTGCAAGTCCCTTAAGCTGAGTCTTCTCAGAGCTGATCTCAGTGTCTGTGTCTGCAGCTGGGCGTGGCCCTGCCTCTGTGTGTGCTAAAGGAGGCTTAAGAAGCTGGCTCAGCAAGACAGGGTAAAGGGGCCCAGGCTGGTGGAACAGGCGGACTCAGTGGCATCCCAGTACATCAGGTGGCACCTTAAAGAGGGGCAATCCATCACAGGTGAATGGTGAAGTATTTTGTAAGTTGCCTGGCTGGGTTAAACATATAACTTTATTAGGGTTGCCAACTTTCTACTCACACAAAACTGAACACCTCTGCCCCACGCCCCCATGCCCCGAGGCCATGACCTTGCTCCACCCCTTTTCTGAGACCCTGCCCCCCGCTCTCTCGATCTCCCCCCTGTCCGTTGCTCACTCTCTCCCACCCTCACTCACTTTCACTGGGCTGGGACAGGGGGCTGGGTGTGGGAAGGAGGTGAGGGCCCTGGCTGGGGGTGTGGGCTCTAAGGTGGGGCTAGAAATTATTTCAGGGTGTGGGAGAGGGCTCCAGGCTGGGGCAGGGGGTTGGGGTGCGGGGCAGGGATGAGGGCTTCAGCTGAGGGTGCAGACTCTGGGGTGGGGCTGGGGATGAGGGGTTTGGAGTGAAGGAGGGGGCTCCAGGCTGGGGCAGGGTATGGGGGGGGTCTGGGCTCTGGGAGGAAGTTTAGGTGCAAGAGGAGTCTCAGGGCTGGGATGCAGGAGAGGGTGAGGGCTTCAGGAGGGAGTTTGGGTGCAGGAGGAGGCTCAGGACCAGGCTAGGGGCTCGGGGTGAGGTCCTGGAAGTGCTCCCAGGAAGCGGCCACCAGGTTCCGGAAGCCCCTAGGTGCATGGGCGGGCAGGGAGGCTCTGCAAGCTTCCCTTGCTCCCACAGGCACTACCCCCGCAGCTCCCATTGGCTGCGGTTCCTGGCCAAAGGGATCTGTGGAGCCAGCACTCGGGGCAGGGGCAGCGCACTACGCCTCCCTGGCCGCCCCTGTGCCTATGGGCCGCAAGGACCTGGCGGCCACTTCCAGGAACTGTGCAGAGCTAGGGCAGGAGGGAGCTTGTCTTAGCCCCAGGCCCCCACTGCACTGCCGAAAGGACTTTTAATGGCCTGCTCAGCAGTGTCGACTGGAGCTGCTAGGGTCCCTTTTCCCCCGGGCGTTCCAGTCAAAAAAACGGATGTCTGGCAACCCTAAACTTTATATGTAGCACCTGTAATGAGAAGGTGATGATGGACTATGGCTAGATTAACTTCCAGAGGAAATGCTAACAATTGATTCCCTCTCAACTTCACAAGGCAACTGAAAACCTCTCCTGTTACCAGTTCATACTCTGATTTGTTGTCTCAACTACTACTGAAAGGTTTTGATTTTTGTTTGTATTGTTTTCTTTAGTTTGAATATTCCTATTCTGTTGTATTTGAAATACACCTCTGTGAAATAATTACTTTATTTTTGCTTCACCAAAGGAACAATGTTGGCCCTATCAAAATGGAGGTGACTGGCAGGAACAGCCCTGAAACTTTGAGGAGAGGAGCCAAGGCAAAATCTCATTGTTCCTTGCTCTCTTGCAAGCAAATTGTCTACACCACTAGGGCCACTCAGATTTTGGAGGGCGGATGGAGCCTGGGGATAGTTGATCTACATGACATTGTGCCCTGGAGATAACAGAAGGATTCCAACCATGTCCATGCTGTTTCTCACACATGGACAGGGAGCCAGTGACACCTATCCTTTCAGGGTAAGAGTCTGGAAGCAGCATAAAAAATTATCTTGGTTCAGAAAATGAATCTTTTAGGACCACTGCACTTAGTCCTTTCCCCTCCATCTACAGAGAAATCTCCATGTGCTCGACAGTATGATGGCTTCCTTTTTCATCGGGTTTTTCTGCAAATCAGGCTCCTTGTGCCCCCAACTTTAGTTTGTTCTACTACTAAATATGGCAAGAATATTCTTATTTTTAATTCCTACTTATGGTAGAGGTCTTCAAAAACACATAGCCCCATTTAAGAGCCACCAACAGTCTAAGATGGTGTAATTTACATGCTGAGAAAGGGGTGTAAGCAAGAAAAAAAAACCAAGAAGATATAATAAGTGTATCTTGAAGTAGGCCACCCACTAACATAACTTGCACCTATTTACAGCCTGCTGTTAGTTGCTTTTCCTGATATAGCTCTCAGTCCATGCTACTGGGCATGTACATTATACCAGTTTATAATCCTTGAGATTCAGTGGACCAATTTTGAAGGTGCTATGAGAGTTATACGTCAATAAATGGGGGTGAATTTAAAGGAATCCATGTGTCAATTGGTGCAATTTATATGTTGAGGGATTTGGAAGAAAGTTTAGACAGACTTTTGAATTTGGCCTATAGTCTACACCAGGAAACATATAAAAGTAATCTGCAACTGTTTAAAAGCCTTGTAGTAGTTTCTTATTGGTTCCCCCAACAGGAGAGTTGGGCTCTCCACTGGAACCTCTGCCAACAGTAGATACCAACATTCCAAAAAAGTGTCTGAGCTGCACAAATCTTCCCATCATGGCTTGCTCGTCGGGGTTATTTTGTCGTTTCAGCTTCTGAGAGAATAAACTAACTCAAAGTGTAATGAGGCTGAAGGAAAAATAGGAGCTTGGGAAGTCTTATGCACACGTGAAAAAGGGTTGACGACAGAGGTAGGGATCCAGAGTATGGATCAGGGTGGTAGTGAACATAGATCTTGAGCTAACAGACCTCCTTTGACAACCTTGTGTCCATAAGTACAATACATTTTCAAATCCAGGTCAACGATTGTAGAACCACAAAGTCATAAGGGACTGCAATGATCATCTAGTCTAACCCCCATTAGATGTTTGTTATACAATGTGCAAACTAAGTACAGATGTGGAGTTTGTTCTACTTTTATATTTGATTCTTCATTCTAGTCTTCCTGTCCTAGTAAGTCATTTCATAATGTCACAATATAACAAATATCAAATACAATCTTCAACTTTCAACCTGGAGTTATAAAATCTATTGCTCTGCATGACTGGAAAAGTATTTACCACAGATAATGGGTATACACTTTCCTCACACAATATGACTGCTGATCATTAGATTGGTTCTTGACAGGGCCCTGCAGCATTCCACTGATTCATATACTGTTTTTGGTGTCATGCCAAATAAGCTGAATTCATTATTCATTTGCAGATGTACTGTAGCTATCATGTTCACACTACCATTTTTTCAGACCCGTTTTAAAAAATATATACCTGATGAAAACTGCTCTTTTGATTTTTAAAACCACTCTTTAAGTTTATGAATTGATTTAAAGCTAATAAAGAAGCGGGGGTGGGGAGGGGAGGAGGCCAATCCAGATACTTACCCGGGGCGGGGGGTGGGGGGAAGAGAATGTAAAAACACATGAACAGGTTTAAAGGCAAAGCTTCATGGCCAGAGGAGGGGAAAGAATAAAGGAAATCTATTCAAGCTGCAGTCCCTATTGCTAGTATCATCCGACTCCTACTTTGGCACTGTTTACTCTCCACGGTGGATTCTATTGCCCATCCCCTCCCCCCCAAGAGCTGCCACCTCCCTTCCTCTTCCCCAAGTTGTCTAGCTGTTATGTTGCTTTCCCTCTCACTCATCCCTTACTCTCATGACTGCTGCTCACCCATTGGTGCAGTTAACTTAGCAGTCTTGTTGGAGACAGGATGAAAAGAGGGCCTTAGCCAATGCACGAGGGGTGGTGAGGAGCAAGAAAGCAGAGAAGCTTTGAAAAAGCTACACTCCACTGTCCCCTTTGCTGACATCGATATAGGTACAGGGACAGGAACTGAGGGATCTGAGTTCTGTTCTTGGCTCTGCATAGACTTCCTGTATGATCCTAGATAAGTCACAGTCTCTCAAACCTAGATTGTTTAACCCAGATTCAGACAAACAGATATCTGTCCTCTTTCAAGAAGGTGAGGCAGTCATCTCCACAGCACTTTTCCCCAAATTACCCTACTTTGTTCTCCTATAGGTCATTCCAGGAGTCAAAGCTCCATGCTAATGGAGCAACACACACTTGGGAGGCTGGGGACATAAAGAATTGGAGTCAGAGGAAGGGACACACCATATTTACCCTCTGGTCCCACAGACACTTCTCAGATAACACAAGGCCAGCTGTATTATCTTGTCCATGAAAGCTCCATTGAATCACCAAGATGTTGGTCAGAGCTTCTGAGTCTCTGTGCGGATGGTTTTGGCCATGTGTGGATCCCTGAGGATCCACCAGGTTACAGCAGCCTGGTGCCACTGCTTATTGTGTGTGAAACAATTCTCACCGGACATAAGTTGTGGAGAAGACACTCTGAAGAGATCCTCTCAATTTTTTTCCCCCCAGAACCTCTCTCACTGGTTTTACCACAGAAGGGAATGTGCTTAAGTTTTCTATCTGTTGGCTGGGGACAATAACACTTCCCTACCTCACAGGGGTAATTGTGAGAATAATTATTTTAATGCAATTTAGCAGCTGGAAAGAAATACTAGAACCAATACTTCACAGATGACCAGCAAATGCTCCATGGATTATTTGGGGAAGTGGGTAACTAATATTTTTATTGAATAATTACAGCATGGATTCTCAGTTGCACCCAATAAGCACAACACAAAGTTGAGGAGGCAGATCATGAAGTAGAAACTGATTACTCATCAGTCCTGGGACTAGTCCCCAGTTCTGTCTAATACACATTGGGTCACTGGTTCAGTATTGATAAAGAGGGAAGAGAAATTTTCCTTGAAAGTTTGTATCAAGTGCTGATCCAGCCAAACCTTATATAGTGAGATCTGACAGGATAACATTACGAAGTGTTAGAGTAGTTACAGCTTTTGCAATCCTTTTTCTTGTAGGTACAATTTTAAAAGAATAAATAGTGAAGATCATTCTTTGCTCCTCCCTTTCATGACTTCTCTAGGATTTCCCATTCCCAATAGGCTCAGTCAGCGTGGAACCCTGTTCTTGTGTCCCTCCATTTTCTACTGCTGTTCCAATGGGTCACCATTCAACTGCTCCTGTTTCTCCAGGGGCACTCTGGCTGTACCAGTGAGTGCATTTATAGGGTCTGATTCTCCTCTCATTTTGGCTTCAGTGGAGTTACTCATGATGTACATCAGGATTAAAGAAGATCCCGACCTGAACATTAGGCCTATTTACACTTTTAAAGAAAGACGTAAGTGAATTGCTCAGTCTGAACCAAGTTCTTCAAAGGGTTGAAGTCAATCATCCTTAATTTCCTCATTCTTACTCTCATAGTCAGGTAACATGCCTTCATCTGATTATCTGCAGTATTTTTCATAGAGATGTTTTACACTTTGTACTTAGTTTTTTTTTCCCCCCCAAAAAAGATCCTCAGAACAAGCTATGTCTTAACTGGGAAAAATGCAAATAATTTTAAGTTAAATAGAGGATTAGATGTTATTTTGAACCAGAAAAGATTTTGACTTAATGGACTATTTTAATGGCAATTTGGGCATTCACTAGAAGGACTATAGGTCGATATTGGGTTTTCCAGCAACTTCTCCCTGTAATTTTTTTTGTACCATATGTTCATGGCTGTTTATAGGCCATCGCAAACCTGAATTTTAGTGGTATACCTGCCTACAACATCTGATTAGATGTTTAATCAGATGGTCCTGTATGTAAAAATACAAAAATTGGCCATATGATCATTTCTCTACACAACTTATGGATAGCTCAAGTGAAGGCTCAAATTCAGGGCTTAATTTGTGCCAGGGCTTGCCAGAGCTGATCCCCAGCACCTCAAGGCTTGCTGCATCAGTTATGAATGTAAGAGAGTTGCTTGAGCCCTCACATCTTTAATTACAAATTAAGCACTGTTTAAATTGAATCACTGATTCATGTTTCATTTTTAAATATAAACCTTATCATTTGGGTCAATTTTTGAGTTAATTTGTAATTAAGTGCACAGTATATTGGCAAGTCAGAAAGATAAATGATCAGAATGTTGGACACATGGGAGCATCTGGATGGAACTGTGGAACACACTTTAAAAAAAATTGCAACTTCTCATATTCTGGCATCTCTCGGATACATTTCCCCCATCCCACATTAAGCACAAGGACTGCCATGATAATTTACCATTGTGCAGATTAAGTGATACTTTGAGTCATCCCCATCCTTGTGCGTTTGTGGAAGGGTTAATCATAGTTTGGCCATCCATTTACCAGATGAATGATTTACTTCATGCTGTTAATGTCTCTGCAGCCTCACTGAAAAGGTATGATGTAAAAAGTTGTCAATTTTTTCCCTACAAAAAGACATTTGACATGCCAACACATCTTAAAGAGATATAAAACTCATATTTAATATATAGTAAACTAATTGGTCCACTGGCACTCAGTACAATCTTCAGATGTGATCCTATAACTCCTTATTCCCATGAGTGGGTTTTATTTATGCAAGGGCTTTGGTAGAACTGTTTATTTGAGTCAAGGTTTGCAGGATTAGTACCTTTGACAGGTCCCTTTTTCAAACATACATTTGAATCCTCTGAAACATTAAAGACGGAGTGAGAACAAAAATATTAATATAGTTCAGACATTCAGATTAAAATATCAGGTTTGTGCACCTGGCTATACTCAATTCAGAATTAAGCTTGCACTCATTTTGTCTGTAGTAGATTTCATAAGTATATGCCTATGTATATTGTTTGATAGAAAAAGAGACAATGGAAATTCTATGTTCATCACGACAAGAAACAAGATGTATGAGCAAATGTAATGTTTTGTAATTATTAATTCATCAGGAATCTTGAAAGAGGATAGAAGAGATAACAGTTTAATAGATATCTTTATCTAAAGAATGATAAAGTATGGTTCCATAACTTATAGTGCTTGTTTGAGGAAACAGTTATTATGACACTACTCAAAACTGTCATTCAAAGAAATGCTATGTTGTACTCAGAGGCAGGCTGAAAAACAAACAAATCCGTTTTGTCATTTACATTATAGCTAGAGACGTTGTGGAGCATAATACAGCAATATGAAGAATGGTAAAAAAAATCCATTATTTTTGTAGTTTCTCAACTGTTTAAGATTGCTCCATATAGAACATGGTGTTATTTAGGAGAAGACAAGCTATCCATAGACTAATGAAGCAAATCTGATATTTGAAAGGTTGGTAATAATGCTTCAGAACTTTAAAAAACAACATTAATCCACATGAAAGTCAAAAGGGAAGAGATGAACATTTGAAAGTTGCAAAAGGATGATTAGACGTTTTGCAACAATATAAAAAGAGCTGGTAAATATGGCTGTCCTCTTTCTATTGAGAACTTCTGACTACTGCATTTTAATTTGTCCTTTCTTAGAAAAAGATCAATGAAAGTGGTGAGTATGTACCAGAAAATAGAATTCAACTGTTAAATTAAAAAGCATCAAGAGATAGGAGGATGGTTGTCTATATTTACTTAAATCTCACACTGATGTACATAAAGAATAACTCTACCTAAGTCACTTGAGTCATAACAATATAAAACCAATGAGATCAGATTCAAATACTTTATTTTTTGCAGCACAGAAACCAAAGACATTAAAGAATCATTGGATTTAAAAAAAACACACACGAGAACTTTCGACTTTGGGGGAAGAGAGTTCAAATTGCAAACCAAGATCCAGATCTTGCAGATATCTGTCTCATATCAAAAGCCATTGGAACAGCCTGACTCTGAACTCCCCTGAATGGTGGAGGTTTTGAAATCAAGATCCATTTCCACTCTTGTGCCCCCCCTCCCACGCCAAAAAAACAAACAAACAAACAGCCCTCACACATTCAACCAGTCATGACTAAGTGAATAAAAAAGGAGTTACAAGTAGAGAATGGACAGATTTATTTGCAAGTATATTCATGAATACTTGTTTGCTGTAATTACCCATCTCTAAATATGACTGACAACACTGTGGACTGAAGCCTTCCTTTTACCCATCAGAGTATGAGACACATAGCTGGCATCAGTACCATCCTCCCGTGTCTCTACAAGCATGCCTCCATCTTGTTTTGAAGTATAATTCTATAGTATTGAGCTCTGTTTCCATTCTTGGCCTTTGTGCTGAGGAATCCAAAAAGGCTACCCTTATGATTGCATTGTTGTTTCTTTCTTTCTTGTTTATAAATAGCCACACCAGTCGATTAGGAACAGGACTGAGGCTGTTACACATCTCACATGACAAAAAAATCCCCCATTTTAACAGCCTTTAAATGTCTACTTTTTGCCTTCACTAGGAATGGGTAAAAAACGTTTCAGAAACCTAAATGAGGGCCATTATTCAAATCACATATCCTGTGTAACGTTCTTAAGCTGTAAGCAACAGAGCAGAACTATATTTTTGGCGGTGAACATAAATTTCCAGTGGACATTCATGAGAAAACATCTTCAGAGATATTGACACACTCACACTGGCCACATGAAAAGCAGTTCATTTAGGTCCTAGTTATCAGAAATAAAACTCTGGTGAGCAAACCTCTAAACTCATTGCCATTAAGTGACTTGGCTCAGTATGAAAAGCTTAAAAGCTGCCAACATTCATAGATTTTGCTTGCTTGTTTTGGTCTGACTGGGACTACCCAGCAAGAGTGGATCCAGAACAAATACAATACATTTAAGTGCCTCCCTTTTTGCCCCTTCCTCCCTTTTTGCCCCTTCCTCCCCAACATGGAGATTTCTCCAATAACTTTAATTAAAATTCTCAGGAGGGTCACAAATTGGGGGAGCTTTAAAAGTGTTTCCAAACTCTCAACTCTTCATTAAAACATCTGTAAACATGCAGATCATTGTCAAAAAAAGACTGTAAATATTCTCAGAGAACAATCACCTTATCACATATTTTTTTGAATTTTACCAGATGGGATTATGACGTGCATAAAATATTCCTCTGACTGCATTATCCACTGAATATACAAATATTTGCCTTCTGAATTTGAAAGATACCACAGGGAGTTATTTTGCAATATCCCTGTCTTATAACATCTAGTCAGGACTTACTCTGCCAGCAGATATACAAACCAATTACTTCTGGACACACCAGAAAAAAATATATCAGCCAACAACCTGTTTTCTAGTGACAGATGAGTGCTATTTCAGTGGCATATAAAAAGGACAGTAATGCGCTCTGTTTCTCCAAATCAATCAGAAGGGCCAGCTCATTACATCTTTTCCAACTTGTTCCAAAGACCAGCTGCTCATCCTGCCCAGTCTAAGTTAAGCAATGGCTAGCTTGTTAACTGCAGCCAGTTTGGAAGAAACTTGGGATTCACTGCCTGAATGCATACATGAAACTTGGATATCTTTTGCAGTCAGTCGAGTCAAAAGGCTCAGCCACAAATAATAATAAAAATGTAGTAACAGTGTTTGTTTATTGCTTTTTATCTCCTGTACTGAGGGATTCTGGAATCTCCTATGGGCAACATGGATTAGTCTTAGAAACTTTTAAGTTTGAGTCATTAGTCATGTTTTTATAAATTTTGTGGAAGTGCACACATTTTTTTGCAGAACTGATGAATCTCTATTCAAAAAACTTACCTACAGGCATAACTATCTCTGTCATCTTGATACAGATGAGTACTCTGAGCATCAATAACACTTACCAAGTCAGTTATGACTGCAGAACAAAAAAACTCCAAACCCCCATATTAGAATAAGTGTGGATCACAATATAAAAGCATAGATCATAGAACCTGGTCAAGAAATTTGATCACTGAATAAGATAATAGGCTTGCAATATATCAGCTCTATTTAAGATCTTAAAATAACTCCCAAGACAGTGCAAGTTGCTAAATTGAAAGCCTCTAATGAGTCCATAAAAATTAACACTGTGCAGATGTGTTAGATACTACTACACAGCACTGAACCAGTTTCAAAAATATACTGCTCAATATATCTATAATATTAATAGAAAACTGGATCATGTTGCATATTTGTCAGTTTAAGTTTCAAGCTTTCAAATTTATATATAAAACATTTTGCTAAAGAGTACTAAATTAATATCTGTCACATTCTGGGGTGCAATTCACACCAGTGTGAGGTTTGTCACTGTTTATGCTGTAACCTTGAGTACCTTAAAATGATTTGCTGCTGTAACTCCCTGTCAGCATATACTCAGTGAATGCTTGTGTTGAGCAGCCTCGTTCAGCAACTCTGACTCCAGCAGTCACACACTGATCTTCACCAGCCAGGTGACCCCAACACACCCCAAATCCCTCCAAAGCCATCTGCCCTGAAACGTCCAACCGTTTCCTGGAACATTTCTTTCTTTCCAGCCATGATTGACTCTGTCAGAACCACCACAGATGCTGGTTTTCCTTATCTTCCTTGGTGAAATATCTTTGCCTCAGCATGTTTGTCACCTATACTCAGTTCCCAGACACTTCAACCCTCTCAGATGAAGGACCTATCTTTCTCAGTTTGCATGAGTTCTCTGGCTTCTTGTGTCAGTCTAGTGATGGATCCCAAGACAGCTTCTTCTCTCTCCTTATATCTTCCCAAACTCATGGTATATCCCGCCCCGAGTTAGGATGACCTCATGCTGTTCTTCCCTTCCTGGGGACTTCCCATTTATATGCAAATCAGCAGGTGGAGGGAGCTTGCATTATTTTGATTCCACCATGCTTAATGTACATAGGAGACAAGTAGATAGCTGGCAGAAAACTTGTTTCTCTCTCTCTCTCCCTTTGTTGTTTTGTCACTGACTTTAAAGCATAATATTGAAGATCCATAATTCTTCATGTAGGGTTAATACATCCATTTCATAATATTTATGATCACTGTCACTCATTCACATAGGACACCTTACAAACCCCAACTCACTGTATCTAAATGGGTTTCACTAGGCTAGTCAAGCCAGATGAAACTCACTCCGACATACCAGGGAGTCCCTTGCCATCTGACACTGGGGTGCTCTTAGGGTCATAAAAAGATCTGAAAAACTTTTAAAATATCAGTTTTTAAAATAGTAACTCTTCACTGGCCTGCTAGTGACACTAACATATTTCATGGTTATGCAATTGCATAAAGCTATGCTCTCCAAAAATATAAAATATAAATTTTCAGATACAGAATAAATCACAAAGCTATTTGATAGTGTGTTAGCCTTAAAGTTAGTTGTGGGAGGTAGGAAGGAATATCCTGCTGGAGGGAAATGAGATCCAAAAACCAGACAGCCTCAGGAAACGACACAAGTTTTCTTCTAATTTTCTTGGATAAAGAAATTTAGGGGCCTCCCAGCTGTACAGATCTGTGGAGAAATAGGCTATGTGACTCCAGTTACGTTATTCATGTAGCTGGAATAGCATAATTTAGGCTGATTTACTGTGCTAGTGTAGACAAGGCCTGAGAAGCAGAATTTCCTTTTTGTTGCCATTCACCAGATACCCATGCTGCACAATCCACCTCCAAAACCCCTGCCCTACTTCACACACCCTAATGAGAGGCAGGCACACATCCTAAGCAAATGGTGCTTCTGGTATTATCTACTTAGATTTCCCACGAGGATATCCATATTCTGGGAGGATGGGGGGGCAGAGGACAAGAGAGAGAATCAATTGAATCCCAGGCCCTTCCTACAAAAATTAAAGGGCCTAAACTCCAGTGGATGAACTGTTACAGGGTCCTGGAAAAAGGAGGAGGTTATCCAGCCAACAATTCCTTCTTTTTCTATCTTGCTCAGACCAAATCTGCTCAATATTAGTGCCCTTCTATTTACAGGAATGGAAAGGACAGTCCAGTCCTTTGAACTATTGTTCATCACAGCTCAGTTGCTAATATGCCCAGCTGCAATGAATAGCCTATAAAAGGGATAAAATGGCCCCATTATCTTAGACTGTATCTGTCTGACTCTCGAGGATACATACTGGTATGTTATGAAATGTTTAACAATTTTGTCTGAGTGATGAAAGACATCTAGTAGATGTTTTCTAGTTTCAATAGATCTGGAAGTCTTTATTCTCTGTGAATCTAAAATAAAAAAAAAAATCAAGACATTCTTTTGAGACTGCTACAAGTACAGAATCTCATAGAAACTGAAGAAAGATTTTGCATCAGCTTTTATGTGTATTGACCACAATTCAGTCACTCTTCACGTCCCATGAGATTCTGAAACAGAATTTTAAAGATAACTCATTTTAATAGACATGGCCATTAACCCTGGGTAATAAGATACCAAACTTTGCTTTTCAAAGCACAGTGGTTCATAAAGGTGCCATTTTGACAAAAGGAGAAACTTTGTTAACAGAAGTATTTTAGCTTAGGGCAGTGCAATGCACTACATATTACCTTCTCAACACTGCTGGTGAGGCACATCAGCTTCTGAGCTTATTCAGTTCTTGGTTTCCCTGCTGAGGCTGCCAACAAGGGTGCCAGTTGTGATCAGTTTTTAACTACAGACACCTGTATATTAGGAACCAGACTGAAGCTGCCAACCAACCTCCTCACATAACCCAATAAGCTGTTGGATCCAATTAAAGAACTTCAGACTCTACTGACAGCTTTTGGATGAATATTCATGGACATTTTGCAACACTAACCAGAAATCTATAATAAGTCAGAGTCACAAAGTTTAGGTCACAAAACTTCATCAAAATAAAATGTAATTAAAAACAATTGAGATACTTTGTACACCCAAGCCAAGTGAAGCCTTCACTGATGGACCTCACAACTTTCAAGGTGATGCACTGTATTTTCAGGAATCCCACTTGGCTTATTTTACAAGCCTTAGATTCCCCAAGCATTTATTTTTTTTAGTATTCAGCAGGGAAATGTGGTAAAAACATGTCACAGACTGCAGTACATTTTCTAGGAGAAAGCAAAAAATAAAGGAACTAGTTGTCATACAAGCAAGAACAAGTTCAGAGGTATTAAAATCAGACAATGCTAATGTTCTTGACTAAGTATACTGAGTAATGTAAGAGAGTAAGTAAAGGAAGCAGATACAGTTTACTAGAAAGAGGAGAAGTGCCTATAGACTGGTGGGAAGTTACCTTACACTAAATTACATTATGTCTAACTAGGTTTTTGAAAGTCTTATGATTAAAATTCAAAAAAGTTGCAGGCTTGACAGTTCTATCATGAATTAGATATTCGGTAAGAGACAGAAAACAAAGTTTAGGAATGATTTATCAATTTTCAAGATTGTAAGAAGTAAATAATGGGCAGTGAAAGGTTCTATATTTAGGATTGAAGTTCTTTATGTTCTGGATTAGGTGTTGGACAGTGAGGTTGGAAAAACTGACAATGACAAATTATTTAAAGCAGTCAAAGCTTGAGAAAACTGAAGAACTTCAGAGGGATGTAACAAAGCAAAAGCGGTTGGTGGCATAATGGCACATGACATTCAGTGTTTCCAAATGCAAAGTAAGGAATAATCTGATCTATACACAATGAGGCGTTCTACATGAATAGTAAACACCCAGGAGCAGATCCTGGGATTTATTTGTAACAATGGTCTCAGTGAAAAATATCTGCTCAGTGTGTAGTGTTGATCACCAGACAATTTTTTTTTAAAAGTGTTAGGGTATATAAAAAGGGAATAGAAGACAACATTAGAGTATTATAAATATTGTAATGTATTTACAATGTAATATTAATATTAATGTAATATTGTATTTTTTCAAATACAGACTAACACGGCTGCTACTCTGAAACCTATAAATATTGTAATGTCCTTACAGAGACCAACTGTATGACCTTACCTTGAGTACTGTATTCGAGTTCTGGTCACTGTCTCCAAGATGTTGACCAGAAATAGGTGACAACAATCATTAGATACCTGAGAAATTGAAAAAAAAATTAAGACAATTTAGTTAGAGGAGATTAATAAGATGGATAGTCTAGAGATATGCAAAACAAATGGTAAAGAGAAGGTAAATACAGGTGCTCCTAGACCCAGCATAATACAGAACAATGGGACATTCAATGAAATGTATACACCATTTTTACACAATGCACAATTGACCTTAGGAATTCATGGTAACAAGATATCATTGAGGCTCAGGGCTTAGTAGGAATCAAAAATGATTAATCATTTATGTTGATAATGAGAACATCTATATTTACACTGAATAGGATTTAGAAAAATAAGGGCTATGCATCAGGCCTAAACCAACCACAAACTGGTGATACCAGGATAACCTTTTAGGCAGGTTATTCATAGGAAATTGTCTACTCTGAAGTTTCTTGCACCTTTTCTGAAGCATCTGGTACTGTTCTTTGACAGAGACAGAATAATGAACCAGATGGACTGCTAGTCTCATCAGGTAGGGCAGCTCCTGTGTTAAAGGGAATTCACAGTTGTGATGAGGGCACTCATCTTTTGAGCACCTCCTGCTGCTGCATCTGAAACTACAGGCCTCTTCCTACCCCTGTAGGTTGTCAGCCTTGCTTGGCAGGTCTTCAGTGGCTCAGCCCTCTCACCAAGTCACACAATCAAAAGTGGACTCCTTTCTGGGTAGCAAAGAGCTCACCAAACTGTCTGCCCCCAACAGGGTATTTAGCCTTATCTCTGGGCTCTTTAAATCAAGCCCTTCACTTAGGAACCTAAAAGAACCTTGTCCCCTCCACAGGGCTTAGGTCACTTTGCCCGTGGGGGAAACCAGGGTTCATCCAGTACTCCAGATTCCAACCCAGGGCCCCACAATCAGCAGCAACATACTGTTACCCTTAATTATTTCCTGCTGCATTACCTGGGCCTCTTCCTGCCTGCCCCCTTTATCTTGCTCCCTTACCTTTAGGGCTAGAGTTCTCAGGTCCTCCTTCTCCCAGCTTAAGCAAATGCAGCCATCACAAAGCTTTGACCAGCACCAACCCTTCTACTGCCAGGCAAGAACTGACCTACTCAACCCCTGCAGCTCCTTTTATCTGAGCCTGCAGGGCTCTAATTGGCTGCTTCCAGGAGACCCCTCTAGGCAGGCCTGGAGGATCCACCTCTGCTGCTCCTTCCTGGGGTGGGGCGTAGTGGTACCTCAGGGCCTCCAGCAGGGGGCCACAAAAGGCCAGGTACACTCCTTCAGATTGGAGTATGAATCAGTTGTGGATTTGGCCAACACAGACCAATCAAATACACATAGTGTTTTATGTGTGTTCAAACACAATCAGAAAAGTGGAAAGACAATGTGCTAACAATACAGAATTATTTGTCGGTAGTTAAATGAGTGGAAAATAAAAGGTGATGTGGATTGGGTCAAAGAGTTGGAATACTAACTACATTTTCAACATGCCTATACACCAAATAAATTTGCAGCACAATGATTTAAGATAGGTTAGCTGAGATCTGAAACAAAGTCTAATTCTAGGTGGCAGTCAAGAAAACTAATAGGATCTTTGAATACATAGTGGGAAATAAGAGAGCAAAACCACCCTGCATCTATCATTAAAAGTAACTCCAGGCTACTGTGCACACCTTTAGGTGTCATACTAAAAGGAAAGCTTTGAAAATATCATACAGCAAAAAGCATAATTAAAAGGCTCAGAGTTTACCACTATGAATGGGGACTAAAACACCTATGGGGGACATTTTCAAAGGGCAATGTGGAAGATGGGTATCTAATTCCCCGCTGTGACTTTGAAAACCTCCCCGTAAGTTTAGAAAACAAGATATACTGAGGGGACATGGCTAGCATACAGAAGTACAGAAAAGAAGAGAGATTCTGTTAGCAGGTCCTTCTGAGGTCATATGAAGCAGTAGAGAAAAAATAAGAGGTGTCAGAGAATTTAGAAACAACTTCTTTATTCAGAGGAGCCTAATTCTTGCAAATGCTTATGTACATGCTTATTTTTTTGCATGTGCATAATTTCATTGGACTCAATAGGACTGCATGGATGTATAAATATTTGCAGGATCAAGTCTTCAGTACATCTTCCACTAGCAGGGCAACACTTACTCTTGCTGGAATACCCAAGATGACCACTTTTCCTCTTGTGGGATGAATTCCCTTTGAAAACCAGTGATCCTGGCCCAATATATAATAATAGGGTGCAAAAAGTCAATGTAAAATGACAATCTGACAACGCCAATAATATTTCTTTATACTTATTTAATACAGGTCATCTGAGAACTTCAAAGTACTTTTCAAACAATGAGTGAATTTAGCCTCCCTTGAATGAGTAGGTACATCATTAGTTATCACCATTTGACAGATCAAGAAATCGATGCTTAGAGGAATCAAGTGTCACATAGGAATTCCGAGAAGAGTCAAGGAATAGAACGAAGGCTTCCTACCTTAGCAAAACAAGAGGAGAAGTTCATAAACTAGTTCTGAAATTGTCCTTATTCAGTCTACAGGTTCCTGGACTCCAACAGATGGCAAGCATCATATATCTTGATAAATCAGCTAACATGCACAAAAGCTGATATGGCGAGACTGGAAAGGGGATGCATGTAGCATTCTTGAGATCAGGGTGAAACAGACTTTCATTTCTCAAATTTCTCTCATAGTGCAACTCAGCCTAGAATAATTTCTTGCTTATAGGGGAGTTTTAAATCCTTGAAAAAAAAAATTACAGTGGAGATGGTAAAACAGCCTTAGCTGTGGCAGCCCTAGCTGTTTACTTTTACTTGGCAGCTTAAAGATTCAATATGAGATCATATTATAGTTTACTGGAAAAGGGAACTACAATTGCAGTAGTTCTAAAAAAACCTCATGTACCATCCGTCAGGGTTCTAGACAAAACTTGTCACATATTCTGTCAATTAATCTGAAATTCATTCTCTCCCACATAAAAGAACACATAAACATATCACAGTAGCTGGGCTAGGAATGGAGATGCAAGTATTAGAAGGCTTATGTTCAAAAGCTAAACATCCTGCCTTTGCCGTTAACAACTATATACATTTCTTTTCTGTTGTCATTCTTGATTACACAGTTTTGGAATAGATGACTGTGATAGCAGAGGGCAGTCAGTATTTTTACCATGAGTGTCTTTTGGATCAATTCCTCAATTACAGGTAAAGTATATTTTGCTGATAAATTACCAGCCTATTTTATAGTTTTTAGAATCAATTAACAATAATGCTCCCAAGCAGGTAATTCTAGCTTTGAAAACACTATAAAGAAATACTGTTAAAAGGCTAAAGAAATGCAATACACTTCTGTATGCTACTTGAAGCAGAAAATTCAAGAACTGAATGATTCTTTTTTGAATTTCATTTCAGCAGTTCATGGAAGTAAAATCCTGCTCACCTTTGGGGTTTGCAATCTACCAAGAGCTCTTCATGGAAAAGAGTATTATATTATAATGCAAGTCTTTGAGAAACAGGAGGTCACATAATAATTTTACAATATACTTCCATTTATGAAATTTACAATCATGGTCATCTCTATACAGTTTCAGTTTGATTGGGATTTTTGCATTTATTTTTTGCTATTTTGTCACTTTATTTCTGGTGTTAACATCCTCCTTTCTTTTTTCAAAACTAGCAAAAAAGCAAGAGTACTTTTTTGAACAGCTGCAGTAATAAGTTTTTATGCACACTGGAGCTATGTTTTACTGTGTACATATTTCTAAATTGTGGTAATGTTTTCTCTCTCTTGCATTCCTTTGCCTACAAAACTAAAAAAAGAGGACAGTTTGGTGAATGTAGCAAAAATACAATATATCTTGAACATGCATGGCTGTGCTTTTCTGGAACAAAGGTATTTTGGTTTGTAAACATTTGCAAGAAGCCAAAATATTGGGAAATATATGATTTCACAAGAAGTGAGAATTGACAGGAAAGAAACCCCTGCTTCCTGTGAAGTCATAATATCCAATTGCATTATTTTAGTAAAGATGGCAAGTCACTGTACATTTTCTATAATTACCATTGGGAGGTTTTATCAAAATGCAACCAACCAACAATAATTACAGATTAAAGATCCTGTATAGTCAATAACAATGAGAAGTCATTCCATTTTGATATATCGGGGGCTCTGGATTAACCTGCAAATCTTACACTCTCCCTCTTTGGCTGACCAGTGAATGCCATATTACATGCATTCCTGTTATGAGCCCATAGGACCCTGATCCTGCAATGAAGTCTGCCTGGGCAGATCCCTGTGATCACTTAGAGCCCTGCTGAAGTAAGAGGTTGACCTGAAGCAGAACTTGTTAAATGATCACAGCCATGCTTAGGATTCTTCCTTCAGTGCCTCAGCAATTTTTGTTGTGTTGGTGTGAGCTGTGAGAGACTTCAGCAAAGAGCTCATTTCTCTGCACCCTGCCAAATAGACCAGAATGGAATGAAAGCCACTCAGAAGTGATAATTACATCATAAAACTCAGTTACTATGGTGACAGGCGGCACTATAAACCCCAAAGACAAATACAGTGTTCCTTGCGTTCTTCCTTGGGTTAGTGTACTTTGTCTTGATGTTTCATTCTTAGCATAAAAAAAAAGTCCTCACAGTGAAATTGTTACCTTTACCCCTATTTTGTGGGGTTCATTTTGTGCTTGGAACATGGGCTTCCTGTCCCATTGTAGGTGCTAGTTCTCTTTCGTAGATTCAGTGAGACTCTCCCACTGAGAAGAAGCCAGAAACAAATGTTATAGCAATAAAATAAAAACCAGCAGGATCTTATTAAAGGGGAAAAGGCAAAATACCACATTTTGTCCAGGTGGCCCGGACATGAGGAGGGAGCAGGGCCTTGTCAGATGCACATCTGATGCTCCTGGAAGTTGGTTTGCAGAATCAGACCCCAAAGTTCTCACTTTCCAGAGTCCATTTTTATAGGAATTTCTTCCTATGTCAGTCTATGGGAATTGCTTCATCATGCTGTTGCTGAATCAATCAGCAGATGGCACATTCCTGACGGCTCTGTGCTGCCAGATGTTATCTTGTTCTTTGGTTCTCCCATTCTTGAGGCTGTTGGGTGGATTCCAGTCTGCCCTCCGGGGGTCCTCTGGTTATTTCCACTTGATGCCTTCTTCAGCCAATGGACACTGGATTCTTAGGCTGGCACCTCCCTGATCATTCAGTTATTATCCACACCAAGCATCCATCCACATACATCCCTCTATCTCTATTTTAATCACAATTGTTAACAAAGAGAGATGAATACAACAAAAGGGCGGGGAGTCTCTGGGTGCTGTTTCTGTTGTTACAGAGTATTGCTTTGAGTCTCTCTCTGTGTGAGTAGTTGTTGTTACAAAGAATTGCTTTGAGAACAGACTCTGTCTTAGAAATGTGCTAACACAATTAGCAGCTTGCAAGTTTCACACATAGAGGGAGAGAAACAGTACCAAAAACCAAGAGACCTCTTAATTGGTAATACCCTGGAATTTAAACTATGGGGAATCAAACTCATTTGTGATTTTAATACAGAACATCTTTAATATGATCCAACACCAAGAGTAACCACTGAAGATGCAGCAGTCAGCAAGAGCTGATTAGTAAGCTGCTGAGAAACTTTGAGAGGCCCCGCTGTGATCTGAGCACAAAACCACCACCTGGTTCTTCTTTCACTGCTGCCACAATCCTCATGTATTGGCCAGAATTGCAGTTACCTGAAACACATTGGCAAATCTTAGGACAGTCCCTGCCAAAGTGAGATAGATGGGAGATAGTAAATGAATTTTTCAGTGTAAGGGGGATAAATTAACTGTTGAGATGTATAGAGGCAGATTTTGACTTTGATGCATGTTACTAAAGTACATGTTATAAAGGAATGATACGGCCCTTATTGTGTCTTGCACAATGAAATCAATATAATGTACAGGGACCTGAATGCATGTCAAGTTATATAAATACTTGCCAATTCCCTCCACAAGACAATAAATAAATCAAACAGCATCTTGGATCAGTTCTTCCCCCACCCCAAGAAGTGGCAGGGCCCCCGTCTCTCCCTTTGAGAAGTAGGTGGGCTACAGAGACCCCCTAGCATCCACTCCTTATCCCAGAAGCCAAGCTGTATCTGGCTGTATTTAGGCGGGTGTGTTACCTGGGGTTCTTTCAATCCAAAGCTCTTGGTAACTTTTACTCTATGCCCGGTGGTGTCAGGAAATAAATCAGGGGAGACATGGCTGTCCAACAGATAGATGGCTGGCACAAACAGGATAACACAAGAGGGCTTTCACTTAAAGCTATTTTTTACTTAGTCTCAAGCACTTACACACATCTGCAACAAGTTAGTAAAACACCCCCAACCCCTGATAATTACCAAAGCTGAGTGTGGCTGTCAAGTGGCACGGCGGCAGCCCGTCTGCTGGTGGGGAACACAAGATGCATCCAGAGGGAGAGTCCAGTCCTGAAGAGTCTCAAACTTTTCCCCCTTTATTTATACATTAGTAATAGAATGACATGTCCCTTAAAGAAAACTTGTCAACCAAGCAGTTTCAATGGTCAAGCAAGAGATTCCTTCTAATTATTGATTAACCAGGTGTGGGGTTTTCCCAGAGTTTGCAGCCTTGAGACCCCAATAAACATTCCTGGGGCACATCCTGCTCTTCTAAAATGCATGTACCAGCATATTCAACATACTTCTTATCAGGAAGGATGCAGGGTCAAGCTGCCCTTTCTGTGGCACCCAAAACCCCCTCCCCTCCCCTCCTTCCCTTCCTTGGTCAAGCTGAGTTTGCTACATGGCCACTTTATGGCCTGCTTACTTGGCTGCTTTTAGCAATAAGCCATAGTGGTTTCAGGTGCTTTACTTGTTTGCTGACATCTCCCAGTACAGGTGAACCAAATTTGCTGCACTCTTTTCCCACCGGAGTCCTTTCTTGGGATGGTATTGACAGGGCTCTGGAACAGTGGATGTTGGCGTTAACCCTCTATTGAAAGGATTGGGATAGTGCACGTCACTCAGAATTATTGTTTCAGGCTGTTTGTAGATTCAGACAGATGGCACTGCTTCAATTACAGACAGTTCATGTTTTCAAGGTTTCTTTCATAAACTTTTAAAACTTACTTTTAATATAGGAAAGCTGTTTATCTGAAACTTCCCCTGCCAGGTGTCTGCCTCAGGCTGAATATTTTGGAAAATTTTCTGCAAAAACAGTACAGCTGTTTCGCAAAACAGTTTTAGGGAAAAATACATTGTTAAAGTCAGAGTTTAAGGCCAGAAGGGACATCAGATCTTCTAGTCTACCTCCTGGTTCTCACAGGCCACCAACACCACCCTGCACTGGTACACTAACCCAAACGTTAGATCGAAGTATTGTAGCCCACAGGAAACTAAACTATTATGTGTAACATGCAGAGAATAGGAGAGACTATGGTGCACCAGTGCGTGGGGCAGCGAATTGACTGAGTGCCTCAGCGCACTGGAGCAGGGACTTGAAAATTGCCATTAGCATTGCCCTGTTGTCAAGGACGTGCCTTTTGCCATTGCTGTGAAAAATCTACCCAAATTTAGCCAGGTTATGAGCTTCTGGAAATCTTAATTTGTACATGCTCGGTAGAGACTTAGATGATAGCTACTAAATTTTCTGAAGATTCTGCCTGCACTGAGCATTCTCCAGCCAATGGCTTCAGGGGCTGAGAAAAACATTTCTCATCATTGCTTCTTCCATTAACCAGAGGCCACTATGCTGCTGGACACAGTGTCTCTCCAGTGCTCCTCTGGTGATGCCTACATTTTGAGTGCTTGACTTTACAACCTTTCCATTGTTTTAATGTAGTTTTTATAAGTTATTACTTATTAAAATAAAGTAAAATTAAGAAAATGTTTAGAGCTGGATCAACTGGTCAAGTCAATGGAACTACACTAATTAATAGCAGCTGAGGATAAGGCCCCTACTATATATTTAGCTATCTTTTTATTAAATTTAGCAGTTGGAAAAGGGTAGTAAAGCTGACAAAAGAAGTAAAGAAAAAGCTAACAGAAGGTTAGGAATCATTAGAAAAGGGATAGCTAATGAGACAGAAAATATTATAATGCCACTATATAAATCCATGGTATGCCCACATCTTGAATACTGCATGTAGTTCTTGTCATCCCATCTAAAAAAAAGATATAACACAAGAAAGGGGTCATCCAATTAATAGGCAGCTGGTTTAACACAAACAAAAGGAAGTGCTTCTTCACACAACACACAGTCAACCCGTGGAACACGTTGCCAGGAGATGTTGTGAAGGCTAAAACTATAACAGGGATGCAACCCCATGTTCTGGGTGTCCCAAGCATCTTGCCAGAAGCTGGGAGTGGATGACAGGGGATAGATCACTTGATGATTGCCTGTTCTCTTCATTCCCTCAGAAGCACCAGGCTTTGGACACTGTCAGAAGACATGATACAGGGCTAGAGGGACCATTCGTCTGACCCAGTATGACCATTCTTATGACATCATAAGACCAGCCAGTTTTCCATCGACCATCAGCCAGTGCTCTGCCAACCTCTATTTTAAGTGAATTCTTTTAAGGCCTCTTGGTGAAAATGTAGCTGCTCAGGTGCCAGAAGGAACTATAACATTGTGAAAGTAATTTTAAAGCAATTTTTACATGGTTATTGTATAGTACAATAAAAAAAAGAAACATTACAACTGTATAGTCCTGGATGGGTCTGGTGCATATGATGCTGTCTGTGTAATACAATTTTTGCCAGTACCTGGTGGTGCCTTAATAGTTTAGAGGTGTGTGAGCTTTTCCCCTTAGAAGCCCCATTTTTGGCATTTAGTAGTTCACCCATTTCAAAATGTGATTTCTGATTCTGATTTCTCACATCACAAAGTTGATTTCAACAGTGTGTCATGTACCTAATTCATAGCACTACAGAGACTTCAGCGGGAGTTTGCCCATGTAAGGATTTTGTTTGTGGTACCAAATCACTATGCCCATCCCAAAAGGTTTTTGTTTGTTTTTTAATTAAACAATATTTGCATATTAAAATATTGCAGATGTACAATGTTGTTATAGTAGTATCAGTCACATATGCAACAGTGCATGGAAAGGCTTTCTGAGGTCCCTTAAGCCTCCCTCCACCTTCTTCTCCTTTTTCTCCCTGCTCCTGCTTTCTTCTCACTTCTTCCTCTACCTTTTCTGCCCTCTACTTTTCCCCTCTTCTTCCTCTTTCTTCTCATTTCCCTGGGGCAATCTCTCTCCCACTCCTGCACAGAAATGTTACTGAATGATTGTCCATTCTAGTATACTCCTCTGAAGAATCTTACTAGCCATTGTCAGGATTAGATGGACCACGGGGCTGATCTGCTAGGCAATTCCTATGTCCTGTTCATTACTTTGCTTATATTATCTACATACCATGTTGGATAGGAATTAGCCTTATAAACATTTTAGCAAATCCTAAGTGGTTTGTACACTTATGGTAGCTCCTATATTCCCTAGGAATGAGTATTTTGTCATACATTGTAAATTATGGGCCAAATCCTGCGCCTTGTACTCAGTCAGTCTAACAGACTGTGCACAGAGGAGTTATGGAAGGTCAGGAGGGGAATGGAATCCTTTGTACAGGCTGAAGAATGGTAACAAAGTCAGTAGTTCCAGTGAGGTTCTTGCTTGGGAAGAGCTGCATTGTGGCAGCTCTACAGTCCCCTCACCCCTAAATTTACCCTCCATGCTGTTGCGGAGAGAGGCATCAGAGAGAAGACCAGCACAGCATGTAGGCGGTACAGAGTTGTTGTCAAGATTCCTTCCCCACTCTGAACTCTAGGGTACAGATGTGGGGACCTGCATGAAAAACCCCTGAAGCTTATTTTTACCAGCTTAGGTTAAAACTTCCCCAAGGTACAAACTATTTTACCTTTTGCCCTTGGACTTTATCGCTGCCACCACCAACCATCTAACAGGTATATAACTGGGAAAGAGCCCGTTTGGAAACCTCTTTCCCCACAAAATCCTCCCAAACCTTACACCCCCTTTCCTGGGGAAGGTTTGATAAAAATCCTCACCAATTTGCATAGGTGAACACAGACCCAAACCCTTGGATCTTAAGAACAATGAAAAAGCAATCAGGTTCTTAAAAGAAGAAATTTAATAGAAGAAAAAGTAAAAAGAATCACCTCTGTAAAATCAGGATGGTAAATACCTTACAGATTCGAAACATAGACAATCCCTCTAGGCAAAACCTTAAGTTACAAAAAGAGACAAAAACAGGAATCTACATTCCATTCAGCACAGCTTATTTTATCAGCCACTTAAACAAAACAGAATCTAACGCATATCTAGCTAGATTACTTACTAAGTTCTAAGACTCCTTTCCTTTTCTGTTCCAAAAGCATCACACAGACAGAGAGAACCTTTGTTTCTCTCTCCCCTCCAGCTTTGAAAGTATCTTGTCTCCTCATTGGTCATTTTGGTCAGGTGCCAGCGAGGTTATCCTAGCTTCTTAACCCTTTACAGGTGAAAGGGTTTTTCCTCTGTCCAGGAGGGATTTAAAGGTGTTTACCTTCCCCTTTATATTTATGACAGTTGTGTACTCTGCCTGGCACTAAGGCTTTATAGCGTTGTGGAAAAATTAACCACGTGTTGTGTTTGGATCAGAACAAGCCTGAGGCTCCTTTATTGGTTACAAGCGAAGGGGGGTAACAGCTCTAAGTAGCTGTCCCCCGACGCAAAGCACACACAGCTTTTTAAAGCTTAAAACCACAGACAAATTACACATATTTCTGTATTAATTACCTTATTTGGAATACATTGCAAAATTGACACTGGTCAAAAGCAAAAACAAGCGTTTCCCCCACTAGGCTCTTCCTGTTATTCACTGTCTCTTCTTTTGCGGTCAGCAACCTTTCTAACACAACTGTTGCAGTTATATATTTCATAAGCTTGACTCCTGCAAATTTGTTCTGTCTGGGGACTTTTCCATCCTGTCCCTTCATGCCCCCTATGCACAGAAAACCATTGTTCAATTTTGGGGACTTTCCACTGTGACTTCTACCTCTTGATAAACATAAGCAAGCAGGATCTCAGTTTATGGCCTGCAGGCAAGCTTGACCAAAGTCAGGGCCTTGACGTGGGTTTTATGTCCTGTTAATTTTCCCTCACAATAGCTTGCCCAAATGAGAATGAAACCATGGCAGCTACACTGTGATTAAATTCTTCTGTGTGCATAGTGGGTACGGGGGAAACATTTGGCCCATACATACCAGTTACACACCTCTGAATAAAAAGATCCATTCTCAGGTTTTTGTCAATATTTTAAGGTAATGTTGTTAAAGTGTGTTTCTGTGGCAGGAGAATTAAAAGCCTGACTTGGAATGTTTTTGTGGTGATTTTTTATCTTAAATGTAAGTAGATTTGGTATTGTGAAGTTAATCCTTTTAAGGCATATTTAACTATCTCCCCAAGGAATAACTCAGGAAGCATATATTTCAAAGTTTACCGATCATGTTAAAAAAATATGTCATTCTGTTCTCAGTATACATCATGCTTCCGCCGTGTGACATGAGGACCTACACGTAACCCCCTTTCTCCGCCTCCAGACAAGCACATTTACCAGACTCCTTTGTTATTTTTGTTTTGTCACAATTTTGAATTCATGACTGAATAGTAGATAAAATAATAAAAGATACAGCCCTGTGTTTTTTTTTATCAACGTGGTGGGATTATTACAGAAGATGAAATCAATGGATTTATGCTAGCTGGGAGTTTGGCCCAATCATAGAATCATAGAACTGTAGGACTGGAAGAGACCTCAAGAGGTCTTCTAGTACAGTCCCTTGCACTCAAGGCAGTACTAAGTATTATATACACCATCCCTGACAGGTGTTTTTCTAAAAGTATTTCTTAAAAATATCCAACGGTGGAGATTCCAAACCTTCCTAGGCAATCTATTCCAGTGCTTAACCACTCTGATAGTTAGGACATTTTTCCGAATGTCTATCCTAAACTGCCCTTGCTGCAATTTAAGCCCATTGATTTTTGTCCTACCCTCAGAGGTTAAAGAAAACAATTTTTCTCCCTTCTCCTTGTAACAATCTTTTATGGACTTGAAAACAGTTATGTCCTCCCTGAGTCTTCTCTTCTTCAGAGTAAACAAACCAATTTTTTTCACTCTTCCCTCATAGGTCATGTTTTCTAGACCCTTAATAATTTTTGTTGCCCTTCTCTGGACTTTCTCCAATTTGTCCACATCTTTCCTGAGCTGGACACAATTCTCCAATTGAGGCCTAATCAGCACAGAGTAGAGTGGAAGAATTACTTCTCGTATCTTGCTTACACTACTGCTAATGCATCCCAGAATGATGTTTGCTTTTTTTGCAACAGTTTTTTTTTTTTGCAACAGTGTTACACTGTTGACTCATTTAGCTCATGATCTTCTATGACCCACAGATCCATGTCTGCAGTACACCTTCCTAGGCAGTCATTTCCTATTTGAATGTGTGCAAAGTGGAGTACTTCACATTTGTCCTTATTGAATTTCATCCTATTTTCTTCAGACCATTTCTCCAATTTGTCCAGATAATTTTGAATTTTAATCCTATCCTCCAAAGCAACTGCAACCCCTCCCAGCTTGTACTTTCTATTCCATTATCTAAATCATTGCTGAAGGTATTGAACAGATCCGGACCCAGAATTGATCCCTGTTTGACCCGACTTGATCCGTCTTTCCAGTTTGACTGTGAACCACTGATAACTACTCTCTGGAAATGGTTTTCCAACCAGTTATACAGACACTTTAATGTAGCTCCATCTAGGTCAGTTGTTTTCAACCTATTTACCATTGTGGGTTGCATATGCAGCTCTCTCTCTGTGTTATGTGGGTTGCATCCATTCAATATATACACTATCTGTATAGCTACCAAAAAATAAGGTTTAGTATGTTATTTGACAGCAATGTGATTCAAATCGATATACTACCTTTCATTTGAACACTGGCAAATGTCTACCATGAGCATTTTATTTTGCTAATTTAAGTCAAAACATTAACCATTAATTTGGTCTCATTTACATTAGGGTCTGAAAATGGCCAGTCGGGGATGGGCAGGCAGTCTCTGTGTGCTGCAGGCAGCCCAGGGCATACTGCAGCCTGGAGCATGCTCATCCCCCCTGGAGGTGACACATAGAAGTGGTTAGTGGGGAGGGATGTGCCCCCACATTTCTCCGGACAGACACCCAGAAGCGAGGAGGCAGCACTCCCCTTGGTGACAACACTCTCAGTCATCCCCTTCTCTTCCCCCATCCCATTCCTCTCCCCACCCCATTCCCTTTCTTCTCCACACTGCCCCAGGCCCCATTCCTCCTGCTAATTGGGCTGCATGTAGTCCGCGGGACATCTGTTGAGAATCACTTATCTAGGTTGTATATCATAGAATCATAGAATATCAGGGTTGGAAGGGACCTCAGGAGGTCATCTAGTCCAACCCCCTGCTCAAAGCAGGACCAATCCCCAGCTAAATCATCCCAGCCAGGGCTTTGTCAAGCCTGACCTTAAAACTATATTCCCAGTTTGTTCATGAGAAGATCATACGAGACAGTATCAAAAGCCTTACTAAAGTAAGATACACCACATCCAATGATGAGCTGCCAAAATATGAAGAACCTGTTCCTTCAATCACTCTGGGTCTTCGGCGGCACTGACAGACCCACCGCCGAAGTGCCGTCGAAGACGTGAAGCGAGTGAAGGACCCCCGCCGAAGTGCTGCCAAAGACCTGGAGCGCCACTGGGTGAGTAAAAAGGGATTCTCAAGGGGAGCCTCCCCAGCCGGGAGCTCATGCAGGCTGGATAGGACGGTCCTGCGGGCCAGATGTGGCCCACGGGCCAGAGTTTGCCCAACTCTTTAACAACCGGTTCTAAATCGGCTTCTAAATTTAACAACTAGTTTGCGCGAACCAATGCGAACCGGCTCCAACTCACCACTGACTGCTTCCCCCCTATCCACAAGGCCTGTTACCCTGTCAAAGAAAGCTATTAGGTTGATTTGACATGATTTGTTCTTGACAAATCCATGCTGACTGTTACTCATCACCTTATTATCTTCTAGATGTCTGCAAATTGATTGCTTAATTATTTGCTCCCTTATCTTTCTAGGTACTGAAGATAATGTGACTGATCTGTAATTACCTGGGTTGTCCTTATTCTCCTTTTTATAGAATGGCACTATGTTTGCCCTTTTCCAGCCCTCTGGAATCTCACCCATCTTCCATGACTTTTCCAAAGATAATCGCTAATGGCTTAGATTTGCCAGAAACTGGAAATGGGGGACAGAGGATGGATCACTTGATGATTACCAGTTCTATTCATTCCCTCTGGGGCACTTGGCATTGGCCACTGTCGGAAGATGGGATACTTGGCTAAATGGACCTTTGGTCTGACTCAGTTTGGCTGCTCTTACATTCTTATGTCCTCAGATATCTCCTTAGTCATGCCCTTGTGTATTATACGATGTATTTCATCAGGACCTCGTGACTTCATCTAACTTGTCTAAGTAATTTTTAACTTGTTCTTTCCTTATTTTAGCCTCTGATCCTACCTCATTTTCACTGGCATTCATCAAGTTAGATGTCCAATTGCTACTAAACTTTTTGGTGAAAACTGAAGCAAAAAAGTCACTTAGCACTTCTACCATTTCTACATTTTCTATTTTTTCCACCCACCTCCCACTGAGTAATGGGCTTACCCAGTCTTTGGTCTACCTTCTGATTCTAATATATTTAGATATATATAATGTAGAATATTTTCTTGTTACCCTTTAGGTCTCTAGCTAATCATGTTTGGTGCCTTGGGCTTTCTAATTTTGTCCCTACTTATTTATTTATATTCATCCTTTGTATTTTGACATAGTTTCCACTTTTTCTAGGATTCTTTTTGAGTTTCAAATCATTGAAGATCTACTGGCTAAGCCAGAGTGGCATCTTGCCACACTTGCCATACTTCCTCTCTTTCCTACGCAGAGGGATAGTTTGTTCTTGTGCCCTTAATAATGTCTCACTTTGAATATTCACTTTGAAAGGGTAAAAACAGAAGGATCCTTCTTTTTTCTGTCCATATAGATTTTTTATATATTCCACTAGGGAATGGGCAACTGTCCATTCACTAATTTTAGCCATGTTCTTTCTGTTCCCAGGTTGTCTGCAAACAAACTAATATTTTAGAAATTATTTGATGAATATGTTATACAAACATATTTCAGCCTTTGGATTGTTTTTTAACTATTCACTCTGAGTATGGTCTTACCTTCACACAATTTTTTGCACCAATTTAGCTATATAAATTTAGAAACGGATATAGTCAAATTGGTGCAACCCTCTCACATGGAAAGAGTTATATCAATTTAAAGTTAAACCAATTTATATTGGTTAGCTAATGTCCATACATTTACCAATATAGTAAAATCTGTAAAAAAAAAAAACAACTGTGTGTAGGCCAGCTCTATGAATTGGTTATTCATGGTGTTCAACTGGTTACTAAAGTGACATGGTTTTTTTTCTGCTCTCTGAAAATGTTGGCTAAAAGTTTTATGCATAGGAATAGGGAAATCTATGATATTTCAAAGTGGTTGCATGAACACTTCCAGCATCAAACTTTACATGAAGATACTACCATGAGTGTGCACAAGAGCTTTGTTTTCTATGAACATTCTTGAAAACAAGGAACTCGCTCCTATGAATGTCCATGGAAAATTTATATAAAAGGCTGTGAAGATCAAAGCAAATTTCTGCTTTTTAATTCAAATGAATATTTTAAAAACAATTTTATTTAAAATCTTTCTATATGTTGGCCTCTCATTTAAAGCCTCAACTCCCATAATCAAGTGATTACATGAGACTCTTAGCTTTTGTTTTTAAAGTATCTAGTCCTCAGAGATGTGGAAAAAAAGCTTGAAAATGTGAATCCTAAAGGCTCAAAACCAGAAGGCAAATAAAAAGAATCCAGAAGTATTTATTTTCAAAATATTGTGTTTTTAAGCCAACTTCCGAGTTTTGGGGTCTGACTCATAATTTCAAAGTATTTGTGGTTGTAATACTGAAAATTATTAATTATTATTATTATTTATTAGTAGTAGCAAAAGTATTATTATCATAGCACCTAGAAGTTCTAATCATGCCTAGGTTAATTATAACTTTGTCACATTCTAGAAGAAGAGAAAGGGAAGCACAACTCCCTCTCTCTTCCTTTTCCATGGTTAGGAGGAGTTCAGTTTCCCCAGAGTTCCTCCTTCTCTTGCTTCTTCTCTGGATGGTGAATGAAGACTCATCTGGCTGGAAAATCTGAAGTGGGGACACCAGAAGCTAGTGACCAGCTGGTGTTTCACTGACTTCCAAGCCCTCTTTCCAGTTGGAACAATACCTGCCCCTAGGAGAAAAGAGGAACTGATCAAACCATGAGATCACTAACTGGCTTTTTTCTTCTACAAAGAGATCTACCTCACTTTCTGATGACAAGTTTCTTCTCCCCAGTCTAGGGAAAGCAGAATGGTCTTGTCAGATTCCTCTCCCCTCCTGGTACATTACAATTGGGCATGTGAGTGGGAAGTGTGGTTGGGTGCATAAGGGATATTCCTACACATAGTTTCACACACACACGTTTAGCTATCTAGGAGCATACTTGGGGACTTTGAATCTTTTCAGAGACATGTATTCCGTTTATCTCAAGGTGTGTCTACATTTATAATGCTACAGTCGTGCATGTGCAGTATCTAAGACAACAAGAGGGCTTCTCTATTTCCTGAGAGGCAGTAGCTAGCTTGATGGAAGAATTCTCCTGTCAGCCTTGTGCTGTCTACACTGGGGGGGGGGGGTAAGAAGGCACAGCTACATCTCTCAGGAGGTTGGATTTTTCACACCTCTGAGAGATGTAGCTATATAATATACGTTCCTAGTGTAGACCTGACCTTAGTTTTCATTCTGGGGTCATGTCCCATAGCACACAATGCTGCAATGTCACTTCACTATGTGACTTCTGATGCCATACTGATAAACAGCCACCAGAATGACTGAGTTTCCCTTTCTGTTCAGATCTGCTTTAATCACTCAGTTTAATCATTCGATGCTGAGACAAAATGCACCCGGAACAAAAAGACCAGATACCATAGCAATAATACAGTTGCCATCTATTATATTTTGCAAATAAGTTCTAAGCCCTGGTCTACAAAGGGGGGTGTGGTTGGGGGGAATTGATCTAAGTTACGCAACTTCAGCTAAGTGAATAACGTAGCTGAAGTTGACATATTTAGATCAACTTACCATGGTGTCTTCACAGCGGTGAGTAGACTGCTGCCGCTCCTCCGTCGACTCTGCCTGCGCCTCTTGCGGCGCTGGAGTACAGGAGTCAATGGGAGAGCGCTCTGGGTCTATTTATCGCATCTAGACTAGACACAATAAATTGATCCCCACTAGATCAATCGCTGACCACTGATCTGGCGGGTAGTGAAGATATACCCTTAGTTTTAAATGCCCTTTTGCTTTTATATTTATGTTTCTTCTTTCTGTAGCATTTACTGGTAACATTATTTTCCTGCATCCTTTAGGTACTTTTATTGCTGCTTTTTCTATTTATGTATTTTCACCATCTTCTTTAAACCAAATGCTTAAAATCTATCCCTTAGGGAAGAAGCTGCCTTTGAGTCGGAGTGGAAGCACTTTTTTGCATTTCCTGAGATTTCTTCTTCCTTTGGCTTTTGTTCTTCATTCCTTGTGCACTGAACTTGTTTTCTTTTTCTTTCTTATTCCCCCCCCCCAAATAATTTGAATTTGTTTAAGGTGTTTTGACTGCTTACTTTTAGTGGCTAAGTGATATCAAAGAGCACAAATAAAATCATAAACCCATGCTGTTTACTAAAGTCCCAGTTCTGCCATTCTCCTCAACTTCTTGTGCTGTGAAGTATCACTTACAGTAAGTGAGTTCAAAACTTGATTAAATCTGGAGAACTTTCTCAACAATGGAAATTAAAACTGAGGGTTTTTCACTGAGTTAACCACCCAGGAACGTTGAGTGAACTTCAAAATGAGTGGATGGCCTGGACTTGTACATAGATAATATGGGTGAGGAGCAAAGTTTAAAAACAGCAATAGAATAGTTTGGTACAATCTGTCATTGCTCTGAAGTTGCTGAAGGGACTTTGATTGCTGAGCCGCAAATAGAACTGAGGGGATCAAATGAGTTCTAAATATACTTCAATCAGCTGACAAGGGAAGCCCAGACCTGTTCTCTTTTATGTATGAACTGTGCTACACAAATTTAATAAGAAAGATTTGATCTACAGGGAAAGGAAATACAGGATTTCTATTAGAAAGACTATAGCCTAACCAGATCAGCAACACCAGAGTTAATACAATATCTCTCTGTGATCCTCATGGCAGAGATTAAAGCCTGCAAGCACCCATAAGATTAAGAAAATTGCTTACATAAAACATAATCTGTTACTTTTCTGGGATTTAGTTTAGCCACACAGTCAGGCAGAACAAGCTTTTTTTTTTTTTTTTTGGGCTAAAAATAATTGTATAATGATGCTTCTTCACAAAAATGAGCATTTTTATACAATAGTGATTTCCAGTTCTCTTTGAATTGGTGAATTGACTCCTGCAGGACAGCCACAATGGAGACTTAAAGAAAAGAATCAGTCTGTATGTCACAAACCATTGCCCAATACTCAGGTAGTCCCTGCTCAGCTGACACATTCTGGATTTCAAGCACTCTCTCCTGATCAATGTAGAAGCAAGTTTCTCCACCCTATACTCCTCACCCTGCACACCTTTGGCATGAGAGTGTTAACAGGCTACAGTCTGGCATTTTTATCTACACAGCTCACAGGAGGAAGTCTATAAAGGCATTCAAGAAGCTCAACAAAGGAAAGAGCCAGGCCCCTCTGTTTGTATATAACTTTATACATCTTTTCAGAGGGAGATTGTTGAGAGGAAGAGGTTAGATGATTATTGTTTTATCCCCATTTTCATAAACATGGCCAGTTCATCTGTTAGTTCCCTGTTTATATCTATTGGCTAGCTATGCTCTTTGGTGCTTATTCATAACTGTGTGTGCAACTGCTTTATTTTCTTCACAGCCTCCTGTTTGGTGTTTAGTCACTGAACAAATGTGGCACATCCGACATTTCCCAGGTCTTTTCTCCAACATAAAACACCCGCCAAAACCAGCCATGAAACAGAACTTGAGAGTGGCCAATGGTCACTGACCTGGCAGGCTAAGGTAAGAAATGACTTTTGTACTGCCAATTCAGCTCACTAATGGACATCTCCATGCCCAGAACAAAAGGAAGAATGTAAAAATATGTATCTGTAAGCATTAAAATTATTTATCTGAAGATTGCTGGGTAAACCAGATTAATTATTTATGACTATTCTTGTGGAATGATCAGCCAAGGATGTTAGCTGGGTAAATAATTTAGTATACTTATACTGAATAAATCCATTTGTAAAATATCAAGACATTGATCAAATTAATCATCAGATGAACTGTCAAGGTTCCTCCCCCACTCTGAACGCTAGGGTACAGATGTGGGGACCTGCATGAAAACCTCCTAAGCTTCTCTTTACCAGCTTAGGTCAAAACTTCCCCAAGGTACAAAATATTCCACCCTTTGTTCTTGGATTGGCCGCTATCACCACCAAACAAGTACTGGTTACTGGGGAAGAGCTGTTTGGAAACGTCTTTCCTCCCAAATACTTCCCAAAACCTTGCACCCCACTTCCTAGACAAGGTTTGGTAAAAAGCCTCACCAATTTGCCTAGGTGACTACAGACCCAGACCCTTGGATCTTAAGAACAATGAACAATCCACCCAACACTTGCACCCCCCCCTTTCCAGGGCAATGTTGGATAAAAAGCTTCACCAATTTGCATAGGTGACCACAGACCCAAACCCTTGGATCTGAGAACAATGAAAAAGCATTCAGCTTTCTTACAAGACTTTTAATAGAAATAGGAGTAAATAGAAGTAAAGAAATCCCCTCTGTAAAATCAGGATGGTAGATACCTTACAGGGTAATTAGATTCAAAACACAGAGAATCCCTCTAGGCTAAACCTTAAGTTACAAAAAAGATACACAGACAGACATAGTTATTCTATTCAGCACAATTCTTTTCTCAGCCATTTAAAGAAATCATAATCTAACACATACCTAGCTAGATTACTTACTAAAAGTTCTAAGACTCCATTCCTGATCTATCCCCGGCAAAAGCAGCATATAGACAGACAGAGACCCCTTGTTTCTCTCCCTCCTCCCAGCTTTTGAAAGTATCTTTTCTCCTCATTGGTCATTTTGGTCAGGTGCCAGCGAGGTTACCTTTAGCTTCTTAACCCTTTACAGGTGAGAGGAGTTTTCCTCTGGCCAGGAGGGATTTTAAAGGGGTTTACCCTTCCCTTTATATTTATGACTTGAACATTATTTGACTGCCTATACTCATGATGACCATCAAAATGATATGCAAAAGTTTTTTACAATGCATAGTGCTGTTGATCACATCCCCAGTGAAATAATTAGGCAGCAGTCTGGAGTGCGAGACGTTGTTGAAAGCAGGTCTCAGCAAAATGCAGTGGGTGGGACATGTGGCCTGACTCAGCGACAACAGATGGGCCGAGCTATATCTGCGAGAACTAGAAATGGCCACGCAGTCAGCCTCCAAAGAGGTGGGATGATTTTCTAACAAGGCGATATGGACAAGCATGACAAAGGATGGCCAGAGTGAGAAAAGATTGGAAGACGTGTTGTGATCGGCTCAGTCTCAACTGATGAAGGACCAACAGTCTGCACAGTGCTATTGAAACTCCATCTTATTATATTTAGAATAATCATGAGCAATATGATCTAGAAATCTAGGTGGAGATGAGAAATACTGCAGAAAATGTTAGGGAATTTGAGAGTGTATTTAGTCTACAGAATAATCACTCCCTTTCAGTAACATGTAGCAGAGATCTGCTGCAAGTGGATGTCACACAGTTGTTTAACACTCTATTATTCTTGACTGATAGGTCCACCCAGTCTCTGCAATGCTCCATAAAATAGCCTTGATTATTAGTTTGTCGTTTGAAAAACAACAGGAGATTTGTACAATATTTATTGTTTATGGACTAATCAGTTTTCTTTGTCACCCTACTGAGCTTTAATATTTGGGTTATAGCTCTAAGAGTTTTTAATTGTATTATGTATGGAGAAAAGGTTTATTTTTCTTTTGAAACTTTAGATTTTCAACAGGCCTTTATCCTATGAGCATAATACTTAAAATATATATGGGCCACAGATGAAATGCAGCCACTTCTGGGGTGTAACACAGCAAATGAATTTATAGAACTAAGGTAAATTAATTCTACAGTTTGAATATCATGGTGCTGTTTGGAAAGATATTGATGTACTTATTAGAGTTGGGATGATGTTAGCCTAAATCTGATCTGAATCCTAAGGTTCAGCATTTGTGGATAAATCAAATCTAGGGTTTGGATTCAATAGTACTGAAATCTTATGAGCTATTGCCAAATGATTTTAGCCCTAAATGTTGGAAATCCCATGAGAACAACTGCTGTTCTAGGAGTTTGTATGAATCCAAACATTAACCTGAAAAAGGCTCCCTGCTGGCTTTCACTTTGACCTAGAACCAGAACTACAGGAATTCAAATCCTAAGTCCTTTCTGAATTTGAAATAGTTGACATCTTGACACCTCCCTAGTTTCTACCAGAGATTGTGTCAACAAATGCTTAATCACTAATGAAACAAGTTCATCCTAATACATTGGTATTACGTATCACATGCTTATAGAAATAAACAGTTGTGAAAGTTTTAATCTTTAATTTAGATTTGTTTTCAGATGACTGGTATAACAGGGGTGGAAAGAGATAGAGATGAGGTCTTACACAGGCTCCTAAAACATATAGGGGGATGGTAAGACTGGCGCTATGCTCTCAAACTTCATACAGAATTAGCGATGATTAGTACAAAAACATTTTTTTTAGAAGAATGATTAAAATGTTAAAACATTCATTTAGGGTTCAGTTAGCAGCAAAAAAAAAAAACAAAACCAAAAACTCACATCCAGTGAATCTCAGAACCCCAGGCAACTGACTCGGACTTGTGTCAAGGCGGATTCCCCACTCTGTGCAGAGTGCAGAAGGTAGGGATCCGCAAGGATTCTAAAAATTAATACTGGACACTCCAGGCTTGTATTAAACTCCCAAGGTTACAGCTTCTCTCTGACCTTGGATTAGCAGCTGTTGCCACAACCCAAGTGCAGAACTCCTTTGAGAGCCCAGGAAGGTGCACTTGGGAATTCCTTCTTGTGGGGTACCTTCAAGCCCTTTCACCCTCCCCCCCTCCGCCCACGCGGAGAAAGAAAAGAAAGGAAATCAGCTGTTGCCACCAGCTAATTAAACAACATGTGCACAAACCTCTTAGAACACAAAAATCCAATTATGTTCTTAAAAAAGGTACATTTGATTAAAAAAAAGAAAGAAAATACATCTGGAAACTCAGGCTATTGCTAGATTTTAAAAGAATAACTACAAGGATTAAGCACCAAGAATAGCTTTCTCTGGGTCCCTCTTAAAAGTTACAAGCAAAACAGAAACACCTGGGGTTAGCACAGAGGAGTCCACAAGGCATAAAGAAATAAAAGAGATAAACCTAATTATGTCTTCCTAGACATTTCCTGGTCTACTTACATATCTGGGGTTTCAAATGAGTAGTTTCTAGGTATGATACTGAGGATTTTTCATACCTGGCCCCAAGCTTCTTATAGCAAAACTCTGCCCTTTCCACCTCTCCCCAGGAGAACAACAACAGACAGACAGACAAAGGGGGAGTTTTTTCTTAATTTTAAAAAGTTCTAGCCTTACCATTGGCTTTTTTGGCCAGGTGCCCATTTACTTCCTTTTACTTATGCATAACAGTGAGACTTTTTAACCCTTTACAGACAGAGCAATTAGAGAGCAGCTACTACAAGGGATTTTAAAATTACTGGCTGGCTGGGTGTCCATATAAGGGAGGTTTCAGAGTAGCAGCCGTGTTAGTCTGTGTTCGCAAAAAGAAAAGGAGTACTTGTGGCATCTTAGAGACTAACCAATTTATTTGAGCATAAGCTTTCGTGAGCTACAGCTCACTTCATCGGATGCATAAAAGTGGAAAATGCAGTGAGGATATTTTTATACACACAGACCATGAAAAAATGGGTGTTTTTTTATCACTCTCCTGGATTTGTGCTGGAAATGGCCCACCTTGATTATCATACACATTGTAAGGAGAGTGATCACTTTAGATAAGCTATTACCAGCAGGAGAGTGGAGTGGCGGGAGAGAAAACCTTTTGAAGTGATAAACACCCATTTTTTCATGGTCTGTGTGTATAAAAATATCCTCACTGCATTTTCCACTTTTATGCATCCAATGAAGTGAGCTGTAGCTCACGAAAGCTTATGTAAAAATAAATTGGTTAGTCTCTAAGGTGCCACAAGTACTCCTTTTCTTTTTGCATATAAGGGAGCTGCATCCACCGCCCTTCATTTATCACAGCCTGTGACTGGGGCTAAGAATAGTAGTGTTGACATTTGGGCTGGGGCTGGAGCCTTCCTCTGAGACCCGCCCCACTTGCTGAGGTCCAGAGCCCAGTCTCCAGCCTGAGACGGAACATCTACATTGCTATTTTTAGCTCTGTAGTGTGATCCCCACAAGCCCAGGTCAGTTGACACAGGCTCTGAGACTTGCTACCATGGGTCTTTTTTTTTTTGCTGCATAGGAGTGCCCTTAGTAACAAAACATTAGAATAAAAACCAGTTACACTGAATTACCTAATGAAACGGTAAACTGAACTAATCAAGTTGATTTGCACCACTGACTTTAATGGTTGGTGTTATGGGATATGTCACCCATGTCATAGCAGCAAAACATTTAGTGAAAGGAAGGAATGTGTGAACTAATAGGGTAAGAATTGTGGCACAGATGAATATATTGACCCACCCGAAATATAAACCTCCTTTATTGTATGATTAGATGAAGATAATATATGCCTTAAAAAGAGAAGCAAGGAAAATGTGGGGTGGCTAATGACACCCAGGCATATGTGCCAATATGTTTGGTTCTGGTTAGCACCAGGATCTTTTATCAAGCAACTTTTAAATTCATTGCCTATGAGAGGAAAGAGAACTGTGGTGGTGAAAGCACTTGACTGGAATTCAGGAGATTTGAATATTATTTCTAGCTCTGTCACAGACTGCCTTCTGTGACTTTGGACAAGTACCTTAATTTCTCTGGGCCTTTGCTCCCCAGTTGTAAAATGGGGATAACAGTATTTCTTTAACCCCCTCTATGTCTGACTTATCTACTTATTTAGATAGCAAGCTCTTCATGGCAGGGACTTTTGGGGTTACTTATACAATACCTAGAACAATGTAGGCCAACTGGTACAACTTTGTAACACCTAGCACAATGGGGCCTCCAATCTCAGTTGGGGCCTTTAGACACTACTGTAATATAAATAGTAGTCAGAGGGGTTGCTCAACTTATTGAGTCAGATTTATCCTTGGTACAGTCCCAATGGTTATAGGATGGATTAATTTGGTCCTTCAAGTATATCTAAATAGAATTATTCTCTGGTGTCAATTAACGTACTGAAAGACCAACACTCCACTGACCTCAAAGTAATGACATTAGGTTCTTTTCCTTGCAGAAAGAACAGGTTAAGGTTTAAGTCTTATGTATCGCAGGTGACTCTTAGAGAGCTGTGATAAGCTTTGCTTTGAACATAGGTTACTCAATGGTAATTTACACTATGGGTTTATATGCACATGCTATTGCTATTAATGGTCACATACACATGCACGCACGGAGAGGTGTTCAGATGTCCTGTTAAGGAGACAAAAAGAATAAAGTTACTGAGAAAGAGAAAACATCTGCTCTTCAGGTTTGTTTAATTTGTGGTGCTTCAGGGTCAGCCAGGAACTGTAGTTTGAGAAATAAAGGAACGTCTTCTGGCTGAGGTATTGTCATGCTAGTGGGTGTCATTCTTGGATCAGATGGCTGGTCTGCAAGGTCTTTTTCTTTGCTTTCCTTGGAAAAGGCAGTAACAGCCTCAGACATTGTGCTGTTGTTGCGGTGACTCGACAGGAGCACACTTCTTCCTTGTTTTCCTGGCCTTTTATGGGTGAAAGTCAGGGTGGTATCATTCCACAGAACTTCCCCTGTGATCTTTGGATTGAATCAGGGAATTTTGGGTTACTCACCCCAGCTGCATTGATTCTTGGTCCACTTTTGGAGTTCTTTTAGGGCAAAGTTTCTTAGTCTTTTCCAAGTGTCTGTGTCCCTTGTGAATAAGCAACACTGAAGGAATAAAAGGAGGTGCTGACTTAAAATGATCTCAGCCCATTGTGTTTAGGTGAACAGTTGACACTCTCCAATGACAACTTGAATACTGGCACCTGTTGTCTTCCCTATCACCCCTTGTCCTTTGACGTATAAAAGAACAAAAATACAAAAGTATTTTCTTATCCATTCAAACATTTCATGCTTACACTTCTTCAAGATGGACAATGCCTCAATCAAAATAGGAGTTTGCAGAACTATCACCAGCTCTGGGATACTGGGTGAAAGGGTATTTCCTTCTACCAAGGCTCAAAATCAAGCTATGCCAAAGCTACCTATTAAATACACTAACATAAGCATATTAACATATAGCCAATTAAAGTTTATACTCAATGTCTAAATGACTATGTGCATACATATCCTACATAAGCATGGAGATGTAGGACAGGGAAGAATTCTGAAAAGCTTTGAAGATGCTAGCACAGGTAGCTTGTGAAAAGAGAAAGGAAGCCAGTGAAGGGATGAAAACAAGAGAGTGACAGGTTGGGAGAGGAAGATAATTTTAGTTGGTGGGGTTTTTTTATATAATGTAGTGCGGCAAGATGAGTGCAGAGAATCTCAAAGTGGATGACAGCGTCACAGTAAGTATGGTTGTGGAGCTGTCAAATAGTTAAGATTAAGAGATAAGAACAGTCAACTGTTTGCTGAGTATCTACAGATAAGAGTGATTTGGTGAAATTAGAAAACATAGAAAAGCTTGTAATGGTTGGGTTCAAGGGTCTTGTATAGAATTTCATGGTTTATTCTTGACACAGATAACTGAAACCCCTATATGATTAAACTATAAAAGTCAAGGACATTCATTTGTTAATAGGATGTTATAGAACAGACTGGATAGGAAAAATGGCAACAAGTTAAATGACGGACTTTAATTTTGTGATCAAGCACTAATGTACAGATTAGAATTTTCAGATCCATATATCACCGTGATAATGACTAGAACATGGTAATTTAGAAGTGCTCATTCTGGATGGTGTTTTACATGTGTTTCAATTTGAAGGTTTTACTGGACATTATAACCGATACAGAATGAGCTTCAGAGATGGTTGTGTTGGATTTCTTTGGATGGGCATGTAATATTGAAGCAACTATAAAGCAGTTAATTTGCCATGGTTATCATATTTAATTAGTATCTTTAAATGACAGTGTATGAAAACAGTACAGGAATTAGTGGGAAATTTCAGAGCCAGAGATTATGCAATCAGTATACAGTTCACAGTAGAAAAAAAATACTTTGTCAAATATATACACACTGTATGTTCCAGGTGTGCAAAATGTTCACAGAATGAAACACAAACCATTCTAAACATCGTCTCAAATCTTGTTATAATCTAAAAATTCAATCAGTCTTCTTTTAAAATTTCTCAGGTTCACAAACCTCCTTGAAAGGTTTCAGAGCAGCAGCCATGTTAGTCTGTATCCGCAAAAAGAAAAGGAGTACTTGTGGCACCTTAGAGACTAACACATTTATTTAACCTCCTCGATGTATCCTAGCCCTGCTTTCGGTGAATGTAAACCCTGTTTTCACCAAATCTAGGTTAGTTTATGGTTTTGTATCATATTAATGCATATTTTGCTCTTTCTGAAACCAGGTAGAAATCTATGGTTTCAGATGAGTTTCACTTTCAGGTCTGGGGTTTGTTCAAAACATGATATCAAGGCTTAAGTGATGCCAAAGAAAACATAAAGCAAGAGGATGAATGGACATGGAAAGGAAACTCAGGTTTGCAAAAGCACTCAGATGAAAAGCTAAGAATTTTTTTTCACTAATTCCCATTGAAGAAAACTGTTGAGTTTTAACCAGGTCAGTTGTTTCTCATTGAGACAACGCTGGTTTTAGGGGTATATTTAAGGTACACCAGGAAGAATATCTAGTTTTTCTACCAATTATTTAAAAGACTATTGCATGGGCAAATGGCATACTCATGTAATGCACTGCTAAGGAACATAAACATCAATTTGATAAAATTAACTTTGAAGTAAAAGACTCCGGGGAGTATGTTAAATTGGAAAGGTGTACATTTGATTGGAAAAAATACAGATGTTAATTAAATGTTTGAATTGCTAAGTGGCATGAGGTCAATAAAAGGGGGGGGATTATTAGAGGCGACTGATCCAAAATTTTTAAACCACGAAAGTGCTACAAAGTGCTGTACAAGTGTCTAGCCCAAGAGTATATTTTCCCCATCTGTCACTGTGGGAGTTGGTTGTGTCAACTATCCTGGGGAAATGTAGTTATTTACTTTGCTATTCATGCTCTTACCCAAAGAAACAGTATCTCACATATTAGTGGTCTAATGTTCTAACATTCAGACTAACTACATGCAGAGAAAGACAAAAGCAGGTTTATTCACACAGAAGTTTCATTGTCAGCCCAGCCAACCACACAGTATTCCATCAGTGAGTAGAGCTGGGTCGAACCCAGAGTGTGGCCTCCCAGTGGTTCAGTTCAGATAGACAGAAAGACTCATACCACTTCATATGTAGCCACTTCCTTTTCATGTGCATCTTGGGATGTATTGTCTTCTTGAGTATTTCTACTCTGCTCACCTTCCAGTCTGTTAAGAAGGAAACTCATTATTAAGCCAGAAGATGCAATCAGCTTAAACTGCCACATAGGTGCCCGTGATGGAAACTACACACAATACCCCATGAGATATGGATTCTGCTATTCACAGTTTCTGGGTGCTCTGACAATATAAACAAAGGTGGGTCAAGGAGCTACAGAGAATAGGGCCCCCCGATGGGATTTTGTCCCAGGAGCTTCATTAGATTGTAAAATGAAAAGCAAGTGAAGACGACACTAAAAGCACCTGCCCTACTGAAAAAAACCTGCAGGACTTCATAACTGGTGTGAGGGGAAGGTTGTGAGACAGCAAATGGGACTATAAAAGACACTTTACATTATGTATGATCTGCCCCAACTAGAAGTTTACAGCAAAACCTACATTTATTATTTAAAATTACAGAAGCACCTAGAGACCCCAACCAGGGATCAGAAGCCTTTTGTGATAAGCAGACTTTAAGCAACAAGTCCCTGCCCCAGATAGCTTGAAGTCTTATGTAAAAAGAAGAACGAAACACAGAAGAAGGGGGAAGAGGCCAAGTGAACCAAGTAAGTGTTGTACAGTGAACAATAGTCATGGTTCAGCAGCAGCCTAACATTCCCACAGGACAATATCTCAAGTAATAAGAAAACTGAAATTTAAAATTTGAAATCATTATCAGAGCGAAATCAGGATAAATCAAATCTATTGAACTTAAAATAAGAGACCTCTTGTCCAGGTAGATGGCACTTCCGCACAGTGAATTAATGTGGAGAGCCAAACAGCACAGAAATTAGATCTGTAAAGACACCTTTCTAAAACTAAAGTCATCTTTCCCTTGTAGTAAATTGGCTGGAACTGTGGCTTTTTTGTTCATTTGTTTTTGTTTTTGTTTAGAATAAAAGATGTGTCTCTCTTCTAGGACAATTATGAGGAAATAGCTTTGTGTTCACCCTCTGACAGAGCAGCAGAAAATAATAGATCCAAGAGCCCTAAATGAAAGGTGCTAAAATGAACCAGTTTGCTTTTTGTGTCTAGAACTTAATCCTAAAGCGGATGCAGAATTTTGTCAAGGTGTCTGTGAGTTGCAAGGTATTCAGCTAGTCCCAAGCTTTGGCATTTTGAAATCCTGCTGAAGTTGGTGGCCACAACAGGTGATGCAGAGTGCCTTGTATGACTAAAACCCCTTTTAGGAAAAGGGGGAGTAGAGGGTTGTGCAGCCAACACTGGCAATTTTAGGTAGGGATATATGGCCATATAACACAATGGAACACTGTAAGTGAGAGGGACCTCAATGGAACACTGTAAGTGAGAGAGGGACCTCAGCAGTGTTCACTCACCTTATATATGGGGTAGGTCTCTCTACTCAGCTGCTTTCTAGCTTCCTTCATCCTGCTTCCAAGGCTGAGGAACAGTTTTGCTGGGAATGGCAGGATCCTTGTGTTAGTAAAGTTAATGCAGCAACTCAAGCCTAACAGGTAAGAGTTTCTGGACTGTTGATTAAGCCTTGGTCTACACTAGGAGTTGAGGTTGAATTTAGCAGCATTAAATTGATTTAACCCTGCATCCGTCCACACAACGAAGCCCTTTTTATTTACTTAAAGGGCTCTTAAAATCGATTTCCTTACTCCACCCCCGACAAGGAGATTAGCACTGAAATCGGCCTTGCCGGGTTGAATTTGGAGTACTGTGGACACAATTAGACTGTATTGGCCTCCGGGAAATATCCCAGAGTGCTCCATTGTGACCGCTTTGGACAGTACTCTCAACTCAGATGCACTGGCCAGGTAGACAGGAAAAGCCCCGCGAACTTTTGAATTTCAATTTCCTGTTTGGCCAGTGTGGCAAGCTGCAGGTGGCCACGCAGAGCTCATCAACAGAGGTGACCATGATGGAGTCCCAGAATCGCAAAAGAGCTCCAGCATGGACCGAACGGGAGGTACGGGATCTGATCGCTGTATGGGGAGAGGAATCTGTGCTATCAGAACTACGTTTCAGTTTTCGAAATGCCAAAACATTTGTCAAAATCTCCCAGGGCATGAAGGACAGAGGCCATAACAGGGACCTGAAGGAGTGCCGCATGAAACTTAAGGAGCTGAGGCAAGCCTAACAGAAAACCAGAGAGGCAAACGGCTGCTCCGGGTCAGAGCCCAAAACTTGCTGCTTCTATGAAGAGCTGCATGCCGTTTTAGGGGGTTCAGCCACCACTACCCCAGCCGTGTTGTTCGACTCCTTCAATGGAGATGGAAGCAGGTTTTGGGGATGAGGAAGATGATGATGATGATGAGGTTGTAGATAGCTCACAGCAAGCAAGTGGAGAAACCGGTTTTCCCGACAGCCAGGAACTGTTTCTCACCCTGGACCTGGAGCCAGTACCCCCGAACCTACCCAAGGCTGCCTCCTGACCTGCCAGGTGGAGAAGGGACCTCTGGTGAGTGTACCTTTTAAAATACTATACATGGTTTAAAAGCAAGCATGTTTAATGATTAATTTGCCCTGGCATTCGCAGCTCTCCTGGATGTACTCCCAAAGCATTGCAAAAGGTTTCTGGGGAGGGCAGCCTTATTCCGTCCACCATGGTAGGACACTTTACCACTCCAGGCCAGTAGCACGTACTCGGGAATCATTGTAGAACAAAGCATTGCAGTGTATGTTTGCTGGCGTTCAAACAACATCCATTCTTTATCTCCCTGTGTTATCCTCAGGAGAGTGAGATATCATTCATGGTCACCTGGTTGAAATAGGGTGCTTTTCTTCAGGGTGGAGGGGCTAGCCACACACTGGGGGGAGGCAAAATGCGACCTTGGAACAAAAACACATGTGCTATGTATGTAATGTTAATAGCAAAATTTACCATGAAAGAGTGTACCCATTGTTCTATAAAATGTGTCTCTTTAAATACCACTGTCCCTTTTTTTTTTCTCCACCAGCTGCATGTGTTTCAAGGATCACAGAATATTCTCCTTCCCAGAGGCTAGCGAAGATTAGCAGGTGAAAAAAATGCACTCGCATTCTCTGAGCTCATACTGTCCTCCCACACTGACAGAGCACAGACGAATGCGTGGAGGCAGACAATGTCAGAGTGCAGGAAAGCACAAAATGACCGGGAGGAGAGGTGGCGGGCTGAAGAGAGTTAGTGGTGGGCTGAAGAGAGGGCTGAAGCTGAAAGGTGGTGGCAGCGTGATGAGAGGAGACTTTATTGCCTCTGCAAGCAGTGATCGAAGGGAGGGGGGGAAGGGTATTTAGCTTACAGGGAAGTAGAGTGAACCAAGGGGCAGGGAGTTTCATCAAGGAGAAACAAACAGAACTTTCACACCATAGCCTGGCCAGTCATGAAACTGGTTTTCAAAGCTTCTCTGATGTGCACCGCACCCTCCTGTGCTCTTCTAACTGCCCTGGTGTCTGGCTGTGCGTAACCAGCAGCCAGGCTATTTGCCTCAACCTCCCACCCCACAATAAACATTTCCCCCTTACTCTCACAGAGATTGTGGAGTGCACAGCAAGCAGTAATAACAGTGGGAATATTGGTTTCGCTGAGGTCTAAGCGAGTCAGTAAACTGCGCCAGCGTGCTTTTAAATGTCCAAATGCACATTCTACCACCATTCTGCACTTGCTCAGCCTGTAGTTGAACAGCTCCTGACTACTGTCCAGGCTGCCTGTGTATGGCTTCATGAGCCATGGCATTAAGGGGTAGGCTGGGTCCCCAAGGATACATATAGGCATTTCAACGTCCCCAACAGTTATTTTCTGCTCTGGGAAGAAAGTCCCTTCCTGCAGCTTTTGAAACAGACCAGAGTTCCTGAAGATGCGAGCGTCATGTACCTTTCCCGGCCATCCCACGTTGATGTTGGTGAAACGTCCCTTGTGATCCATCAGTGCTTGCAGCACTATTGAAAAGTACCCCTTGCGGTTTATGTACTCACTGGCTTGGTGCTCTGGTGCCAAGATAGGGATATGGGTTCCGTCTATGGCCCCACCACAGTTAGGGAATCCCATTGCAGCAAAGCCATCCACTATGACCTGCACATTTCCCAGGGTCACTACCCTTGATATCAGCAGATCTTTGATTGCGTTCGCTACTTGCAGCACAGCAGCCCCCACAGTAGATTTGCCCACCCCAAATTGATTCCCGAATGACCAGTAGCTGTCGGGCGTTGCAAGCTACCACAGGCTATTGCCACTCGCTTCTCAACTGTGAGGGCTGCTCTCATCTTGGTATTCTTGCGCCTCAGGGCAGGGGAAAGCAAGTCACAAAGTTCCATGAAAGTGCCTTACGCATGCGAAAGTTTCGCAGCCACTGGGAATCATCCCAGACCTGCAACACTATGCGATACCACCAGTCTGTGCTTGTTTCCCGAGCCCAGAACTGGCGTTCCACTGCATGAACCTGCCCCATTAGCACCATGATGCCCACATTGCCAGGGCCTGTGCTTTGAGAGAAGTCTGTGTCCATGTCCTCATCACTCTCGTCACCGTGCTGATGTCGCCTACTCGTCCGGTTTCGCTTTGCCAGGTTCTGGTGCTGCATATACTGCTGGATAATGCATGTGGTGTTTAATGTGCTCCTAATTGCCAAAGTGATCTGAGCGGGCTCTATGCTTGCCGTGGTATGGCGTCTGCACAGAAAAAAGGCACGGAATGATTGTCTGCCGTTGCCCTGACGGAGAGAGGGGCGACTGACAACATGGCTTACAGGGTTGGCTTACAGGGAATTAAAATCAACAAAGGGGGTGGCTTTGCGAGAAACAGAATGGCCCCCTCAAGGATAGAACTCAAAACCTCAAGGATAGAACTCAAAACTGGGTTTAGCAGGCCGTTGATTTCATGGAGGAAAGGAGGAGAAAATGAATACAAAACAAATATGGTCTATTTCTTGTTTTGATCCACTTCATCTATCTTTATACATCTTGCTGGCAGCAGACTGCAGTACGACTGCTAGCCATCGTCATCTCCTGGGAGCTCCGAAGAAGACGGTACAGTATGACTGCTGGCCATCATCTTCTGCTGCACTGCCAGTAGGACTGAATCGCCATGAGACGAAACTTAAAAGGGAAATGACCTGGCTGAGTCACTCCCATGTTTGCCTAGGCACCCCTGACCTCATCGAGGTCGGTTAAAAGAGCACCCAGGACTACATCAATGATGGCTACCAGTCATACTGCACTGTCTGCTGCCAAAAGGCAATAAACTGCTGCTGTGTAGCAATGCAGTACCGCGTCTGCCAGCACCCAGGAGACATATGGTGACAGTTAGCTGAGCGTCTGCACAGGTAACTCAAGAAAAAAGGCACAAAACGATTGTCTGCCGTTGCTTTCACGGATGGAGGGAGGGAAGGGGGGGCCTGACGATATGTACCGAGAACCACCCGCAACAATGTTTTAGCCCCATCAGGCACTGGGATTTCTACCCAGAATTCAAATGGGCGGCGGAGACTGCGGGAACTGTGGGATAGCTACCCACAGTGCAATGCTCCAGAAGTCGACGGTTGCCACGGTACTGTGGACACGCTCCGCCGACTACATGCACTTAGAGCATTTGTGTGGGGACGCACACAATCGACTGTATGAAAACGCTTTCTACAAAACTGACTTCTATAAATTCAACCTAATTTCATAGTGTAGACATACCCTAAGAGTCCCTCTTTTGAAGACTTGGTGTAGATTTGGACAGTTGCCACTCAAAAGTCAAGGCTCTTTCTGTTCCGGTCCAGGAGACAATTGAACAGCCAGAAGGTGGCATAGTGAACTCTGAATTCTTTCCCAGTAGCTCAACCCTAGCACTGAGCACAGAAGTCAGAAGGCATTCACATAAAATATTATAAAGTTAATGTAAGGCCAAGAAGTTCTGTTTTCTTATCAGCTACTGCACTGATCTTTAACATAAAATATTAACATATTAACAATATCTACAGCAATGCACAGTTCAAACTATACATTTTAAACACATAAAAAACCATTTTCCCCCTTTATATTTTAATATTTTCACAGTTTGTAATAGTAGTAAAGCCCTCTGTGTAGGGCATTTCTTGACATCTTATAACTAGCTGGGTTAAGACTATCAACTCCTATCTGGGCAGGAACTTTTCTACTAGATGCTCATTATTGGTCAAATATTAAAAGCATTAAAAAGCACAAAGAAAATGTTTATTAAAATAATCAAACTGCCAACAATTCCAATTAGTTATTTTTGTTTAGAATGGCACCAATAGACCAAGAAATGGGATTCTGATCTAATTTGCTCCTGTGTAAACTTTCAGGTTAGTTATTCCTGATTTACACCAAATGTGAGAGGAGAACCAGTCCCACAAAAAAAAACACCAATGAGATTTTTTTTCAGTAAAATATTTGTTTTAAATTGCAGATATACAAATAAAATGTACCCAATTTACATTATAATCTGCCATGTAATCACATTTGCATTACAAACTTATTGATTTAATAATATTAAGCAGCTCTTTGGACAGATCTCTTTTTTTCTCCAACAACAAACTTAGCTTAAATAGCAAGCCTAAGAAGGCCTTGCTCATTAAATGGGTTTATTATTTCCGGAGCTCTATTTAATTACCCCTTTAAAGCCTGTGTTTATTGAATGTTTCCCTTTTAATCAGGAAATATAAAAGAAAAAGTTGTTGATAGAAATGGCTGATTTTACATATATATTAGTATACTGGATTGCTTAATGAATTGTGATCAATGAGAAATTTGTATTGTCCCTGAAACAATCAACTTCTTAATTATTGCCCATATTTTCTCAGGGCTTTTTATAGCTCTCTTTTAGGATTTACTTATTTTCAAGTCCTGCTAATTATTAATTATTATTATTTGTATTTCTGGTTGCACTAAATGACTCCAGGCCCATGGTGTTAGGTACTGTAAACACATATAAAAAGAGTTCTTGCACTAACTAGTGTACAATCTCAGCATAAGACGAGGCAACAGGTGGATCCAGATGGTAACAATGACACAATTATGATAAGCAGTGGTGACAGCAAACCAGCTGTCTAGGGCTTCCAGACATTTTGAGCAGATGTGCATATGGAGAGAGGGCTGGCAAAGTAAAATAAAATTAAATAAACAGACAGTAGTATGGAAAGGGAGGATGATCCAGCTGTTAGAGTGTTAACTTAGAAGTGAAGACAAACAGGTTCATTTCCTTGCTCTGCCACATACTTTTTGTGTGACCTTAGGCAAGTCACTTAGCCTCAGTCCCCATTTGTAAAATGGAGTGAAAATCACTTCCTTATCTCACGGGGCGAGGGGGAGGGGGCTGTGAGGATAAATACAAGGCACTCAGATACAATGGTAATGTGGGCCATAGAAATACCTAAGATAGATGCAATTCTCTCACAATATATCCCTGACCATATTGTTGAACAAAGATAATTTACTTTACACTTGCTTATGTTCACAGAACATGACCCCAATCAAAAAGTAATCAGAAATTTGATCCGACACCTCAAGCTTTTTCAGTATCAGAAAACTGCACAAGAAAGCACTCACCTCAGATTCACGCCTAATAAACCGTGTGTAACAAAGGTCACTAGAGTTGCTGAATCTGGGTAAATTAATACTAAAGATAAGTAAATTTAAATGTGGCAATTTTTTTGAATTTTAAAATGAATTTTCTTTGGCCAACCACGTGTCCCTCTTGAGTTCTCTTTTTAAGAATATTTGTATGAATAAGTCTAACTAACACAATAGTTTGCAGGAAGCAAATGTCAAAAGTTGTATATGTGAATATTAGCAGAAAACATTTTAAATGCATTCATCTGCATATGGAGTATTGATTCATCTGAGTATTGATGCTAAAAATAGTTGCAGGTTTCAGAGTAACAGCCATGTTAGTCTGTATTCGCAAAAAGAAAAGGAGTACTTGTGGCACCTTAGAGACTAACCAATTTATTTGAGCATAAGCTTTCGTGAGCTACAGCTCACTTCATCGGATACATACTGTGGAAAGTGTAGACGATCTTTTTATACACACAAAGCATGAAAAAATACCTCCCCCCCACCCCACTCTCCTGCTGGTAATAGCTTATCTAAAGTGACCACTCTCCTTACAATGTGTAAGATAATCAAAGGTGGGCCATTTCCAGCACAAATCCAGGGTTTAACAAGAACGTCTGGGGGGGTAGGAAAAAACAAGGGGAAATAGGTTACCTTGCATAATGACTTAGCCACTCCCAGTCTCTATTCAAGTCTAAGTTAATTGTATCCAATTTGCAAATTAATTCCAATTCAACAGTTTCTCGCTGGAGTCTGGATTTGAAGTTTTTTTGTTGTAATATCGCAACTTTCTTTTCTGATTACTGTCTGTAATCGCGTGACCAGAGAGATTGAAGAAATCCTGGGCGCCCCATCATCTCAGGCATTGGCACCCTGACAGCAGGATTGTCTGGCTATGTAGACTCCCTCCTCAGGCCCTACGCTACCAGCACTCCCAGCTACCTTTGAGACGCCACTGACTTCCTGAGGAAACTACAATCCATCGGTGATCTTCCTGATAACACCATCCTGGCCACTATGGATGTAGAAGCCCTCTACACCAACATTCCACACAAAGATGGACTACAAGCAATCAAGAACACTATCCCCGATAATGTCACGGCTAACCTGGTGGCTGAACTTCGTGACTTTGTCCTTACCCATAACTATTTTACATTTGGGGACAATGTATACCTTCAGATCAGCGGCACTGCTATGGGTACCTGCATGGCCCCACCGTATGCCAACATTTTTATGGCTGACTTAGAACAACGCTTCCTCAGCTCTTGTCCCCTGATGCCCCTACTCTACTTGCACTATATTGATGACATCTTCATCATCCCGTTGCCAACTGTGCCCGCATATATATTCAGGGGACACCATCACAGGGCCTAATAACATCAGCCACACTATCAGATGCTCATTCATCTGCACATCCACCAATGTGATATATGCCATCATGTGCCAGCAATGCCCCTCTGCCATGTACATTGGTCAAACTGGACAGTCTCTACGTAAAAGAATAAATGGACACAAATCAGATGTCAAGAATTATAACATTCATAAACCAGTTGGAGAACACTTCAATCTCTCTGGTCACGCGATTACAGACATGAAAGTTGCGATATTACAACAAAAAAACTTCAAATCCAGACTCCAGCGAGAAACTGTTGAATTGGAATTCATTTGCAAATTGGATACAATTAACTTAGACTTGAATAGAGACTGGGAGTGGCTAAGTCATTATACAAGGTAACCTATTTCCCCTTGTTCCCCCCCCCCCCCGCGCGACGTTCTTGTTGTTCCCTGGTTTTGTGCTGGAAATGGCCCACCTTGATTATCATACACATTGTAAGGAGAGTGGTCACTTTAGATAAGCTATGACCAGCAGGAGAGTGGGGTGGGAGGAGGTATTTTTTCATGCTTTGTGTGTGTATAAAAAGATCTTCTACACTTTCCACAGTATGCATCCGATGAAGTGAGCTGTAGCTAATGAAAGCTTATGCTCAAATAAATTGGTTAGTCTCTAAGGTACCACAAGTACTCCTTTTCTTTTTTTAAAAATAGTTGCACACTCGTCCAATCAATAGCAATACCATATATCTTATGACAAATCATAGCTAAGTAATCCCTCTGGAATAGCAAATGGTTAATTCTCAGAGAGATCTGTTCAATAGTAATTCATTTTTAAAAATTACTAAAGAATAATTTGAGAAATGTCTGATGGAATAGCAAACTGCTGATGAATACTCCCCTATACAAACAACAATAAAGAGAGAGATGGATTATACAAAGCAAAAGCAAAGCACAATCCATATGTAAGTTGTCGTGTGGATTTATTTAATGAGATAAAAGCTTTCTTGTTCCTTAAAAACCTAATCTAGAGATCACTCATTAAATTAATAAAGGTAATTATTTGCCTACATGTTTATGGTAGACAAATTAATTAGGAAAAATTAAAACCGTGTCTAATTCTAAGGACAAGTTTCAGAGTAGCAGCCGTGTTAGTCTGTATCCCATTGTTTCATGTTCTCTGTGTATATAAATCTCCCCACTGTATTTACCACTGCATGTATCCGATGAAGTGAGCTGTAGCTTATGCTCAAATAAATTTCTTAGTCTCTAAGGTGCCACAAGTACTCCTTTTCTTTTTTCTAAGGACAAGGTATCCCAGCCAATATCCTGCTGCAACCATGCTACTGCTTCAGAGATAACACTGGCAGTATGAACAGCTGTCTGTGAAGCCAAGAATTACATGAACTCCCCTAACAATAGCTTTCAAAGCTTGGCACCTGATTCTTTTAATATTTAGCTGTGCTCTAGTGATTCTACTACCGTAGGAGGGAGGCAGGAAAGGAAAATAATCTTGGCTGCATTCTTTTTATTATTTTCCAATTGTATTTTACTGAACAAAAATGTTTTTATTGCATTCAGAATTTGAAGAGAGATAAAACCGTACATGTCTTAGAAAATGTAAATTTTATATTCAGAAACATACAGTGATAATAGAAAAGTAAACAGAAATGTTGAGACAACTATGGGCCAGATTGCCTATTGAGATCCAGCCCCTTTGCACAACTCAGGAGACACAAAGGGGCCAGAAACTGCCCACACATCACCAGAATAAAAATTCCCCTGTAGGAGGGATACTTCCCATTAGTACACAGGTGCCAGATCTGTATCCTTACCCTGTGTCCCGCCCTCATTCAGCATACATTGCATGTTGCAAGCAGGAGAGGGCATGTAGGTGCAGGGAGAGTTGAGACAGTGCTGTGGCAGAACTCAGCTCTGATAAATCTGTGCTCCACTGCTGTACGGTCTAAGGATCTTAAGTCAGTAGCACAAATTAGAGCTGTATGGAAGAAGTTGAATGCAAGCTCAAGCTGATCCTCAGAATCCAGGAGACAACAAACTCCTTGATGCCCCTAATCCTGTGCCAAGCGGGGCTCTGGGGCAGAAGAGAATCCGCTCATGAGCTCTAACTAAATGTGGATATTTCTCTCAAATAAAGAGAAAAAAAGTCAGTTTTTCATGACTCCCTTTCCCACAGTTCCTATTATCTAGTTAATGAACAGAGACTCCTCCCATTGTTAAATAACGTGGAAGGTGTGGTTCAGTAATAACTCTGGGCCCAAGGTGTATGAAAAAGATTGTTTTGATTCAAGGATGTACTTCCCAGCTTCCTCAGCATAGCAGAACATGGGCTTCTGCAGCACCCCTCCCCCAGACTTCATGTCTGGGGAGCTAAATCACTTAAAAGGTGCAGTTCTCAATACCACAGAAGGGAAGGCCTGTGGTGTTTTCTGATCCCTTTGCCTGAATTCAGAAAAGTAAGCTTTAATTTGTGATAAAAATGATCTTACCCTGCTCCAAGATGGCTTTACAATTCCTTCTTTGTATGCTTTGATGCAGGGAGCCAGTTAGGTATTTCTTAGCTGGGACAGTTAAGCTATAGGGGGTTCTGCATATTTGGGACCAGCTCCCTGTTTGAGGGGAAATGCTCAGTATAGCATAGCAGACAGAGTCTCTAGTTTAAGAAATAACTCAGCACTGTTGTGCGGCAAGGACGTAGCTCAGTCTGCGTGAGTAAATAACAGTGAACCAGCATACCAAAGATCTGCCTGCCTCCCCCACCTCCTGGATTTGACTTGAAATCCAAGTTGGAAATAATGAATCTTTGTGGGCATTCCGTGATGTCCCCAACTCCGCATGCTGCGATAGATCTTGCCATTGGGAGGCTTGTTTATTGCGTGCTTTTGTATGTCTGTGCAGGTTGGTTCACATAGTGATCATATTAAGTTTTTCTGTGGAGTCCGGGTGCTCAAAACCACCTGAATGTAATCTGACAGGGTTTATAGCATAGTTACTTTCACTGTCATGTCTTTTATTTCCTGTAGTTTGGCTGAAATATTTAAAACTGAACCCCAAGACTAGGGTGAATAAATATGCAATGTCCAATCAGAAAAAGAAAGACACTTTAGTAAATTCAGTGCTAAGGCCAGAGCTTCCACTTCCAGTCCAACCCTGAAAATAAATCAGGTCATACTCTTATCTGGATCCTTGCAACCTATCAGCATTCCTTCTGTGTATGGTTGGTTGCTCTTTCCCACTTTTTGAGGAGATAAGATGTCTGCTGCCAACTGGGTAGTAATTCTCCCCCAAGGAACTCATGCTAACTTATTAAACTTGAATTGATTAATTCGGTGAATAGCATGCAGAAGCTGTAATGTTCCTGATCAAGAGTTTTTTTCTCTTTTTTAGGTAGGCACTGGGCAATATCCAACCACCCGATAACATTCTGACCGGGAGTTCCAGAGATCAATGGGAGTTGCCTATGTTGTTATTACTAACAAAGGCTTTGTACTTCAATTTTGTAATCAAGGAATGTCGTGTGCTGAGAAGGTACGTTTGTTGGGGTTGCTCTGATGAGGATTTGCAGTGGCCGTTAGTTGTGGAATACTATTTTCTGTGTTTGGGGTGTGAAAGTTTGACCCAACTCACAGATGCGAGCTAGATTTGTAGGTTCGCATCAGTCATATCCAGTTCCTAATGCAATTATGGTGTAATGATTACTGTTGGAATCCTCAAAATTATTTTCTTTGATACATGAAGCTTCAGCCTTTATGTGCCAGTTTGGAGCCAATGTATGCTTAATTGTGGCTGATAAGGGAGATAGGGACATATGTCAGGGTTAATGCATGTAACTCAACAGCCAAGGGAAATCTGCCTTAAGGGAATTCCAGCTCAGCGGGATACCTTCCAAAGACTACAGAACCTGCAGTTTCACAGAGCAGGTTAGATTATTGTGCAGATTGAACTAAAATAGATTTTGAATATTTATATTAATGATGTTAAAGGTTCATACGGATACTGCAAGTTATTACAGACTGACAGTAGTACTGCTATAATTAAGACTGAATTGACATTTGCAATGAAGTCTCCAGTTTTTTCTTATTCAGTGTATTGAATTTTATTTTATCTTCAGTATGTCAACTGTTCAAAACACATGAGTCTGGATTCACACCAGCTGGTGCCACAGTTTGCACCTCTCCCCATAGTGAGGGATATTATGTATTGCTACTGCTGCCCTCCCTAGGGCGTTCCAACGGAGCAGGGCAGATCTTTCCCAAGACAGAGTGTCCCACTTTGGGGCTGCATTGCTCTTCTCAGCGGGGATGAGTACTTGCAGCTACTTTGCCAATCTTCCTTCCTCATGGACTTTCTACTGGAGCTCCGTTGTATGCCTGGGAATGGAGCCAGTCCTTGATGTATTTGCACAGAAAGTTTGTCTTTGAATCGAGGTAAGAAACCCAGGAGTTCAGATTGCCATCTAAACCTCTCGCGTTTGTAAAATTTGGCTGGATATTTCTTGAATAGTCTGGGGTTTGCTGGTATTTCCTGCTTCTAGTCAGACTACAGATGCCATGAAAATACCTATTCCAGTTATAGCGCATAGGAATTGGGGAGTATCCAGTAAATAGCTGGGGAGCCCTCTAGTGGTATTCACTGTGTTCTGTATTTCAGATCCCACCAGAACCCTGCCAGAGCACGCATGCGCGTGTGTGTATGTGTATTTCTAGGCCTGGCCAAATGGGAACCTGAAATTCTGAGGCAAAAGATAGGAGTGAGAGAAAGGAGTCAGCGCCAAGAAGCAGTAGCAGACCTTTTTACAGATTTCATATTGCCCCTTCCCATGCTAGCAATACATTGTCCAAGGTAACGGGGCTAAGGGTGGCATCAGCAATGTGAGAATTCAGGGGTGATGACTCTGGAAAACACTACCAAAAGCATGTAAGCATTTATTTTGTACATCTCATCAATTCAGCGCACTGGGTCATGTATTCTTGTTTTGCCACATTGTGCTAAAGGCTTCATCATACACTGCCTTATCTAATAGTTTCGGAGCATTTCTGGTGGGAAAAAATGATAGAGGTAATGTCAACATTCCTGATACTCTTGGTAAATCATCTGATTTCCAGTGCGTTAGTATTCATTTTCAGCTGCATTACACTGACAAGACTATGCTCACAGGCTAACATATTGCATATGTATCTTGTAGCTACCTTGTGAAATGGTTTTAGACTGACTTGCAGTTCAGCATACGTGTCTGCCTTGATCTTAACATATTTTGTATTTTCCCGTCTGGAGGACAGGAACTCTGACATTTGTGAGTGTTTATTTCTTCATGGCAGTTGTGCCTAAGACCTAACTAGCTAGCCAAAAAAAGATTCAGAACATACCTAGGTATATGTTATTAACCCTTTTGAATGGATTGCAGCATCTTAAGTTGTTACACAGGAATGAACCAGTTTAGTGGCAAACCTAATTCTTCAACAGCTGCAATTCTTACTAAACCACTTGAATTTTTTAAGTAGGTTATAACTCCTCCAGGGACTGCCTTGTGCCAGTGTCTGGCAGCTGGTACATCAAGAGCAAAAAGATAATAATAATTTCTAAGCTTATTCTCTGAACACAAACCACTTGGACTGTATTTGAGTATATGAGTGTGGCTGTGTTTTTTTTTAAAGCCGCTGTGCCACTTGGAGCAGCGATAGTCTTTTCCAGTACAACTATTCTAAAAAGTCTAAGGGTGAGGGGCTGATTGTCTTATTGGTTAATGCGCTCTACTTTGTCTCCCATCATATATACAAGAGAACATAATGCTCTGATTTTGCCTTTCTCCACGCGTTAGCCAATCAGAATTATGTAAGATCATTATTCTGCAGTCATCAACATAAAATAGTTCTTAAACATTTGGGTATTTTCCTTAGTACAGGAATTCCAGAAAAATCCAGTTAACCTGTGGCTATATTATCCTATTATAGATTCCATTTTGTAGCACTGGCAATAGACTTTACCTTGGCTTATGAAATACTTTGCAAAATATATGTATTTAAAATAATTTGGTAGAAAAATTATGCATAGTTGGGCAAAACCTATAGGTGCTGATTTTCAAAAGAAACAGGTGAATTAGGTGCCTCAGTTTCTGGATGTCCAGCAAGAGATGCCTTAAGTGTGCCCAGTGTTCAGAGGGCAGCCCTTGGTACAAATCAGTCCCTTAAGTGGGAATCCCAAAATCCCTGGTTGCTTTTGAAAATGTAGACCTTAGGGTTCTCTTTCGAAAAATCAAGGGGTTGGGAACAACAACAAAAATAATGTAGTTTTGCACTAATTTTCGTGTAAGCTTCTTGCCAACTGTGCTAGCATAAGCAATTATTTGTTTAATAGAAAAGACAAACATTTCAGAAAGCTTTTTGTGTGGGGTAAGTTTGTGGTTGTTATATGTACATTTATTTGTTCCATGTTTAGCCAATCTGCTTTTAGTTTTGATAACTGTTGATATTAAGCAGAGCAGCAAAAGAGTTAAGAACAAACAATCTGCTTAGTCTTGCCATGGAGGAGGAATGTGCTTTTCTGTTTTCATCAGCACAGTCTTGTCTTGACCGCAGCCTGAGGAGGTTACTTGTCTTTTGTACACACACAATTCTGTATAATATGCTAATAAGAATGGGCACCTGGATCACCCTCTGGCTCCCATGATTCACTCACAACAGCTACTGCTTTGGAGGATTCTGCTGCTTGTATTCCCCTTTCTTACTATGTTACTGAACACAGAAGCATGAGTCCTTAGATTCCCCCCAACTTAATTAAATATTGTGAGCTTCACTTCAGGAGTTGATTGGGTATCTGTTATAGCGTGCCTTCAAAAACACGGCACTTTTTATTTGTGTATTTTTATTTACCAGTAACTGTATCCTGAGTTACCAATTACTGCCAGGGAGATATGAGCCACTCACTTGCTTTCCCACTGTAATAAGGCTATTGTTGTTCCTTTTTAGTTTTTCTCTCTGGCTTGCTCAGCCTGTCTGTGATAGCCTCTAGCAGAAGTAATGCTATAGTTATGTGCCAGCATATGGGCTGTGACTGAATCACAGTCCTAGAAGCCAATAGGTGATGCCCTCTTCTGCTCCATGAGTGGATGCTACTAATAAAAATGACCTCTCTGGGTTATGTGGGTGCTTTTTGCAATGCAGCTGCATACACTATGTGTTAGTAATGGGAAAAAAAGCAGAGACTTCACTATTGAACTACTAGAATGAAAATATACTTGAAATAGGAGAATGAGGTACAAAGTGATCGCTCTGGTTAGTAGCAAGGAGAGATACAGAATTAAAAAGAAATATATCTATTTTAGAGCTAGTTAAATAATATTAATCAATGCACACAAATCTCAATGATTTTGTGTTTGTAAATCGTTCATAAACTAGTGCTGTTAGCTGTGAATATATTCACTATTTGAAAGTATTCACTAAATATTTTGGACAAATACTTTGAGACCATGAGTTGTTCTCATAGAATCATAGGAATGTAGGTCTGGATGGGACCTTTGGAAGTCATCTAGTCCATCCCCCGCTCTGAGGTGGTATGAAGTATATCTAGATATCATCCTTCACAGATGTTTGTCTAACCTGTTGTTAAAACAAACAAAAAACTTCCCATGATGGAGACTCTACAACCTAGCTCGGTAACCTGTTTCAGTGCTCATCTATTTTCTAGTTAGAAAGTTTTTCCTAATATCTAACAAAATCTCCCTTGCTGCAAACTAAGCCAATTACTTCTATTATTACCAGACTATTTGACCTGGTATTGGGTGTACATTATGATTGGATAAATGAAAGTACCTCACAGATAATGAATGGAAAATAGTAGATATGAACAAATGAGTTCAGTTTCAGGAGTACTTGGCAATCACTCAAATACTGTAAAGTTACAAATAGCATAATTCCACAGTAGCAATGGCTCACTATTTAATTCACACACCCACATTATTCCTGATCTGTATGGGAATGTAGTGAGGCAATAGTGGATTTGTCCTACAAACTAGCATATTTATTTTTGAGTGCAGTTTTACTAGAAGATTTTCAAGAAGACCTCTACAGAATCAAAGTGAGTCATTCAGGTCAAAGAGTGAGTTGAAAATTAAAGTAGTGTCTGAGGATACCTTATCTCTACCCCCAGATATGAGCAGCCAACTCCCAGGCAAAAGATTGAGAAGTTGTTTGCTTAAGTGGTGTTGTATGGGGAGACTTTGGCAAAGTGCCTAAAACCATTATGGCTTATTGCTAAAAGCAGCCAAGTCAGCGGGCTGTAAATTGGCCATTCAGCAGTCTCAGTTTAACCAAGGCAAGACGGGAGGGGGTTTTTTGGGTGCCACAGAGAGGGCAGCTTGACCCCACATCCTTCGTGATAAGAATTGTGTTGAAGTTGCTGATACTTGCATCTTAGAAGAGCAGGATGTGCCCCAGGAATGTCTATTGGGTCCTCACGGCTGCAAACTCTGGAAAACCCCACACCTGGTTAATCGATAATCAGAAGGAACCTCTCGCTTGACCATTGAAACTGCTTACTTAACAAGTTTGCTTTAAGGGACATGTCATTCTATTTCTAATGAACAAATAAGGGGAAAAAGTTTGAGGTAGGGGGACTCTTCAGGCCTGGAATCTCCCTCTGGATGCATCTTGTGTTCCCCACCGGCAGTGTCTGCAACTGTGCCACTGGAGAGCCACACTCAGCTTTGGTAATTATCAAGGGTTGGGGGTGTTTAACTAACCTGTTGCGGACGTGTGTATAAGTGCTTGAGACTAAGTAAAGTTTAGCTTTAAGTGAAAGCACTCTTGTGTTGTCCTGTTTGTGCCAGCCATCTATCGATCAGACAGCCGTGTCTCCCCTGATTTATTTCCTGACACCACCTCGCACAGAATAAAAGTTACCAAGAACTTTGGGTTGAAAGAACCACAGGTAACAGTGTTTGATAAGGAGCCCAGCACAAACATCTATTCTCTGTCCCAGAATGTAGTAATAGCTCAAATACACCTCTATCTACAAGACTAAGCCTATTAAATTAAAATATCTCCTCTACTAGGAATCAAGCAAATGCACAGATTTCACCCGTTCCTTAAACCTAGTCTCTCCTCTGTCAGGGTCCTACTGCTCCCTTCCTTCCCCAGCTATACCCAACAGCTAGGCCTGATAGCTTAGGGAACCCCGCTGCATATGCACAACACCCTTTAACTTTTCCCTGTCTGCATCTACACCTGTGCCAATACCGAAAGAGAGAGCGAGCGCGAGCGAGCGCTAGCTAGCTAGCTTAGCTGAGCTGAGGCTGTCCAGGTGAATTCAAGTCCACTTATAAGAGGCTCAGTGACACACAGTGTGTTCCCCATTTGCTTTTACATACTAGCTTCTTTGTGCTTTTTGTTTTGAAGTAAAGTTAATTCGACTGCAGATGGGTTAAAAAGTATCAGTGCTTCTACTGTGTTTTTTTAGTAGTCACTGAATCCATTTAGTAGTCACTGAAATTACATTCTATCATAGTAGTCAGCACTGTGTGACGGGGAGGGGAGACGGAAGAGACAGGGGCAGATACAACCACATGAAACAGGTTTTCCACCCTATACACTAACCCAAAGTAGAACTATCAATTGACAATGGTGGCACTGCAGAAGCAATTGTGTTCTACTTGTTTTCATTGGCCCAGCTATTACCAATAGTCATCTAGCAATTAGGGGGAAAATTCATGATATGTAGGGTCAGCAAACAGAAAGAGGAGGAAATGGAGCACATTACTACCCCATTTGGTTAGTGGTGGAGGGGGAGGAAGGGGGCAGCTCCCCATACTTACCGGGGGACTTTGTGTATGCCTGGTGCCTTTTCAAGCATATTAGAAACTGACAAAAGGAGGCGTATGACACCAATTTTCACAGGGGCTGGAGAGCAAACCAGCCCCACACTCACCCAGCAGTCATGTCTCCTGTGGGGCTGTGCCCATATCCCCACTCCAGGCATTGTGTCATGGCACATGGGGTCCCCATGGCACATGGTGGCATATGGCCCTGTAACACCATGCACCATCTTGCACCACCACACACTGAAATTTGCGTGTCGGCCACCCCTCTGTCATGATGGAGGGGCAGGGAGGCCAACCCTGAGTAGCTCTGAAAAACCGTGCACCAGGTTGCTGCATCCAGAAGCTGGGTCCAGCCCAATGGGACAGGAGTTGCCAGTGCGTGCAGGAAGGGCACATCTCCAGCCCTTCCCGCCCCAAGCTTTTCCTCTGCACCAGGCTGGGATTAGGGCTGCAGTGCAGGGGCAGCAGGTGCAGCGGGCATGATAACGTGCTACCCAATAGGTTTGACCGAAGGTGGCACCGCCAGTGACCCATCGCCCCCTGGCTCTGCTACTGCATTTGTGGTAAATCACCCCTGAAACCATAGCTGTGGTAACAGAAGGTACATTGTGTGCATGGTGAGTTGGGTTTATATATATTAAGTATATTTTTCATTAAAAATGTCATCCAACAAGTACAGTACAGCACTAACACTATTGCATATTTTATATAGTGTACCCTTGCAGGTGTTTAGCAAGTTCCTTTTATAAATGATTCTAGCTAGGGAATGTCATACAAATGGATAACTTCAACCAAAGGTGGCTGTTATTTCTTTTAATTTTGAAAGTGGGGCTAATGTATTTGCATATATAATATGAACCACTCATTTGCTGTTATATGGGTGTCAGGTACCAAGGACCGTAACTATATATATAGACAACAGTCTGTGAACACATGTCTAATTTTGTAATTGCTATTATTCACAATAGCAGCTGAGTCCATTTCAGATAAATAATGTATATTCATCTGGTGCCTTGCTACCTGCAGCCAGAATAAAGGGTCATTTATAGAAATTAAAGCATGGGCAAAATCATCTGCTTCTACCATTAGAGTCATGAGGAAGCTGAATTATCTACCAACTGAATGGATGGATTTGCACTGGTATGAGTGAGGTCATCATATGAGACGGCAGCAGCAAGAAGTAAATTCTCTCATGGGTTATGCTGACATGCAGGGCCCAATTCTTCACTCTTTTGTACCTGTTTAGTCCTTCGCAGCATATGGAACACAAGCATTCTGATTTGGAAAAGCTTTGTCCCTACTATGCATAGATTTAAATAGCTGCATTGTGACCAGTGGAAACTTTGTAACCCATAGACCCACAAGCATTTTGTTTATGAAATCTATACCTCAGCTGGAGGTCTTAACTAATAAAGTAAAGTAACAAGCTGAGTTTGTTTCTTCCTGAATGTGCAGTCCTAGATTATTACAGCTTGCACTGAGAGATAAGATCTTCCACAAATATGGCATGACAAATATTTGATCAGTGGAGAGAAATGCCATCTTAAGAAACAAAATGATACCCAGGAAATGTTCTTGTCCTTCTGGCTGGTAAGGCTTCCGGTGGCAAATGGCTTTCCCATTCTACAAAAACAAACTGAGATTTCAAGAAGTTCAAATCAGGATAAAAAGTTGAATTCTGAACATTTTTGGGAATTGAAAATAATAATCATAATGCCCACCTTCCCTCCAACCCCCGTCCCCCATCACTCACCCATAGTTTGGGTTGATCAAAACATTGTGTTCTGTTAATTTTGAAACATTTCATTTAGATTTTGACCAAGTCTACTCACACTGGAAATTATACCTCCAGCTCTGGTATAGACATACACTTAGGCCCTGTCCAGAAGAATTTAAAGTCTATCTTGCTATATGTGCATTGCCCAGTAGGATGATACATTAGCTTCTATGTACTACTGTAATACAAATAGATAGAAGAAGACTGGGAAGAAATATGGCAGAAGTACACGTCATTCATTACCTCTGCGAATTTTCTGGAACAAAATCTTAAAAGGGAGTTTATTGGACAGTTGAATGCCCATGAAAATCTAGTTTAGTTAACCAGAGCTGGGTAAGAGCTGGGTATTCTGTCCTATAATTTTTTCTTGATGCTAAAAAAAAGAAAAAGAAAGAAAGAAAGTACAGTTACAATATGGGCTTGCTTAAAGGCCAACTGAAGTCACTGACAGACTTCTGTTGTCTTCAAACGGCCTTGGATCAGACTGTGTATGCAAATGTCTTTCAACAGCTTGGAATACAAGGATCTACCCCTCTCCAAAAAGTCCATGAACTATAATTAGCAGATGAATTAAAGCTTCTTGTGAATAACAAGAGTCACAATCTGCCTTCCATTTCCCCCCTGCTCTGGAGGTGGGAGGGATATATGTGGCATCAGCTCTTCTCATCCACACTCCTCTCACATGAAGGTGGGATGTAACAGTTCTATGCTTTTTCCTCAGCACTAACACGCATAGTATGGGCATCTGGTGGCAGGGCACACAGGATGGGCCACAATCTGGCTCTTACATGTCTTGCTAATTGTATTGGTTTTGTTTTTGTGTTTTGTTTTGTTTTTTTGTATTTTTCTTGAAAAATCACTAAAGAATTTAAAAAACAAAAGAAAACCTAAGAAAACATCCTCCTGACTTAGTTTAGGTGAATATCTTAGCTCAGCATCCTAAGAAATTGTGTGCCGTTAATTCTGTTATTAGAAATATAACTTGCGTTTTTAACACAAAACAATTCAAGGTAGGTAGTGAAGAGAAGTACTTTTTTATTAAAACAAAAATAGCAATTTAAAAATAATACAGTAATTTATGTCTACAGTAGCCACTTGAGACAACAAAGATCTATGTAATAATAATTTTACAAATTGACATCCTATCAAATTCTTTTCATTTAAAGTAACCACATTGGAGCTTTTCAGCATAAAGAGATGTTAAATATTTTAAATATTTAATAATTTTAAGTAGACAAAATTTGTGTAATTTGGCACTGACAAAAATGTTATCTGTAGATTGCTTCTGTCATCCTTAATTCTCAAATGTGAAAAGCTGAAGTCCCTGTCAATGCTTTATTCTGCGCTTGGCTTGTCTAAATGTCAGAAACACATTAATGATCAGTTCTGCTTTACTGAGACCTTTTATTGCTCATCAACATGGATAATTTATTAGTCCTCCAACCAATACTCACCTAAGCTTTTCCAAAATAAAGAATTAACTGTGATTTTAGGTCAACAACATTGATTTACTGTATATTGTTAAGTGACAGAGACCCTGCACTGAACACTGCCTTGCAAAAGCACTCAGCACTTACCACTTGCCCTTCTTGTTGGCTTCTGTACAAAAAGGTTAAAATGAAGTTGTTCTGTCAAAAAATCTAACAATTCTGAATTTGTACCCAAGATACATATGGAACATGTACTCTATATATTTAAATAATGGCCATTTCTGATACTATAATTAATTCACGCGGAATGACTCTGCTGTGCATTTAGACATGGTACGTACTCCAAAGTATGTGCCCAGCAGACCACTCAGACCATCACACAACTTGCAGGCTTTGCTACCTAAAGAACACAGTAACAAAATCAACTTTATGTTGTTATTTACAGCAAAGTGCTGAGCAGAACATTAATAGAAATCAAATATATATTCTCATTAGAAAGTATTAAATAAGCAAAGTGAACAGAGATCTGCAACAGTCTGTAAATATTTTAATTAAAACCAATATTTCACCTTAGGCCACTTACAAAAATATGGATTAAATAAATGTCTTTAATCTCCTTTACAACTATAATGGGGGTTTGCTTCTGCTCAAATAAATTTGATAGTCTCTAAGGTGCCACAAGTACTCACTCCTTTTCTTTTTGCGAATACAGACTAACAGGGCTGCTACTCTGAAACCTGTAGAGAAATAAATGCATTTTCATTGTGCCACGAAAAATGTAAAGCTTATACTGTTTGTTAATATTCTGAAAAATATTAATGACATTCAGGTATTAATAAAACTATGGAGAGAAATGTGGTTTTGCATAGTTAAGGATGAAACTAGCCTATCATAAACCCAATTATGGTGCCCTAAATCTTCTAATTTTATGCAAACTAAACTAATTAGTTTGAAATTTCAAGGGGTGATTTTGTGCCAGTCTAGAATTTTTCAGACAAGCATGAAGTATCTCAGTGTCAAATATAGTAAATATAATGGGGGAAGTGACGACATGAAACAACATGAGAGGGTTTTGAGGGCTACTCTAGTCAGAGCAGGAAGGAGACAGCCACCTGGGTGGTAAGGGGAGCAGTAGAGGCCATTTAGCTGTACAGAGAGCACTCTCCAGAAAAAGCCACTAAATCCACTTTACATGTCCTTTCCCCACTGTGGGGGAAGCAGATGAGAAAGAGAGAGAGGACCATTCCTGTGCAGCAGGCAATCCCCAAAAGGGCTTCTGTCACTGAGCAGCTTGTGAACTTTTTAAAAATGATTTTCAACATTGCAGGATGGTTAAGGGATCAGTCTTTCATATTAGTCATGTCCAGTCCATACAAAGTCAGACTTTTGACTGCACAAGCAAAGTATGCAATATAGTAATTTAAACTGCCCCCAGGTACAGGAGATGAGCTTAAAGTCCTTATCAAACCCTTTGTTGAAATATTTCTATTTTACATGTACATTGTGATGGATGTGCAGGATAGAAGGTTAGTGCTGAAAGAAAGGCAGAGTTAAAGATGTTTGGATCTTAATTATATTTTCACGTATTCCAAAGTGTTTGTAGTGTAACCTTAACTTTGAATGTCTAGAGTAATGTTGGTTTTTTTGAGAAAACTAATGCCTAATGTGTTTTCAGAAATATCTCCAAACAAAACCCCATCTTAATTAAGGGCTGTGCTTGTGAATTATTTCCAGGCTCAATCCTATTTTTGATTTTGGCCTCTTTGGGGATCCAAATTATATACTGAATCAAACTAAAATTTGTTTTCATTATATGAGACACCCAGAATAGGTTTCTTGATATGTTGTAGTCTCTTGCTTGCACATATATCTACCTCTAGATGATTTAAATGTAGAGGGAAGGTTAGTGGAAGGTTGTGCCTTCCTCTCCAGAGTTCTGCTCCTATTTTTTTCACAATTAACCTATTTACCTCCCACAAAAATTATAGGGTTTTTTTTTCATTTTTACTTCATAATTTCAGCACTTATTTTCCTGCAATCATAGTCACTCTGTAATTCTGACAACAAGCTATGTTCTTTTTATTCTTTTGTGTCTAACAACAGCTGCAGTAACTAGCAATCTGCTGTTTAAACTGTTGTTTATATTGTGAAAAGCACCGTGAGGTTTGGGAAAGAACACTTCTAACTAGCCTGATTATTATTTGGAAGCTATTCACAGCTTTTGTTTAAAAATACATACATAACGTTGCAATTTGTAAGAAGATCTATGCAATTTTGAAATTTAAACCTCTAGTTGTGATTATAATGTACACACATCATTATTAATGCAATATTTTCTTGTCTGGGAGAAAAAAATCACAATTGATGAGAAATTATTTTTAATACAAACAAAACAGATTCTGTGAGACACAGCCTCCTGGTTTTACAATCAGAGCCTTTTCAGATGTACAGTGTCTTTACTGCTGATGTTCTTTAAAGTTAAGGATATTCTTATTTCTGATGCGGTACTTGTTCCAAGCTGGGGAGACTGCTGTGTTTTGATGAAAAGCTTTTTCCTTGAATTCAGGAAAAGAACAAACATCTACAAAAGACATTTTGCTTCAGCTGGTAAAACTATATCTAAGGATGCTGCAACAGAATTTTTTCAGTTGGTAGACCTGATTGCTGCACCTTCAATATGCTGCAGAGTTCATTAGTATTTATCACAGTGTTTGTCTCCATTTCCTTCCTCCCCTTCTAGTGTTTCATATTATTTAGAGCATTCAGATCTGATGTGATAGCAGCAGCAGCTTATGCTGATCACAAAGTAGGGAGGGATGGTGAGAAAGAAGGGTGGCTTTAGGTAAGTATTTGATAAAGATGGTCTATCTTGTGTTGTATGACCAACTTCGTTGTATCTTTAGGGTCATTTTGGTCCCTGGGGATGGTTCATGTCTATATAGCATAAAAAGACTAGTCAGAGTAAACTAAATTCGAGGAAGAATTAAGTACAATTCATACAGTCAGAATTACAATATGGGAATTTAAATTACATTGTAATTGATCTGAGCCAAAAAAAGAGAGAAGTGGTAGAATATAAACCCACCACAAGACTGGTTTATTTTAAAACATACAGGGTGGGATTTTCAACAGTGCTTGTTGTTGCCCTATCTCTACTCCCACTGAAGTCAATAGCACTTCTTCCCACCTACTGACTTCAGTAGGAACAGAGTTCGCCTAACAATGAGCACTTCTACAAATATCACCCCACAAAGGGTAACATTTTCAATAATACCCAAATGACTTAGGACCCATTTACAAAAGTGATAGGAGCCAGATAGGAGCCAAGGGGTGAAATCTTGGCTGCATTGAAGTGAATGGGAACTTTGCTATTGACTTCATAGACTCTTAGCAATGTAGGACTGGAAGGGACCTTGTGAGGTCATCTAGTCCAGCCCCTCATTCTGAGGCAGGACCAAGTAAACAGAGACCATGCCTAACAGATATGTGTCTAACCTATTCTTAACAGTCTCCAATGACAGGGATTCCACTGCTGCCCTTGAAAGATGATTCCAGTGCTTAACTATGCTTATAGTTAGAAAGTTATTCCTAATATCTAACGTAAATCTCCCTTGCTTCAGATTAAGCCTGTTACTTTTTGACTTATCTTCAGTGGGCATGGAGAATAATTGATCACTTTCCTTTTTATAACAGCCCTTAACATATTTGAAAACTGTTGTCAAGTCTCCCCTTAGTCTTAATTTCTCAAGACTAAACATGCCCAGCTTTTTAACCTTTCCTCATAAGTCAGGTTTTCTAAACCTTTTATCAATGGGCCAGTATTTCTCCCTCTGTTTCATTCAAAATCAATAGGACATATGAGGGTTCAACTGAGCTCTTCATAATAATTTCAATTGTAATTAAGAAATTTGAACATAGGTCCTCAAAGATTAAATACTATTGACTTAATTAAACATTCACCTAATAAACACACACGGAGTTTGGGGAAGGGGAATCAACCTCTCTTTTTTATTTGTGAGAGGATGTATTTTTTGTTGATTTCTTCTATGCATGAATTCGTTATTAAATGTCACTAGTCAGGACAAGAAAAAGGAAGAATAAACTTATGAGAAACTTATGAAGTAGTTCATATAAAAGTCAACTTGCCGGAAATGTATTCGTTATGAAAAGCATGCAGAGAAGCAACAATTCTAGACTTCAAAAATAGTGATGAAGAAATACAATATAAAGAGATTTCACTGATGGTTGGAAAGATAAATCAAGTTAAGTTGCCTACAGAAACAAGCCAAAACCATCTCACTGCAAATCTAGAAAATTAAATTTGTAGTTTCTTGGGAATGTTGTGACTAGTTGTGTTCATTTCCTTGGCTTCTCTTCATTTATGTTTTGAGATTTGATCATTATTTGGGGAGCCAAACAACATCAAAATTTGTTCTTCAAAGGCTCCAGGGGAACGTAATGTTTACCAAAGTAAAGCCAAGTGAAGAAATCAAAATGGGGCCCAGTACCTTTAAAAAAGAAAAAGGGAGAAAAAACTGGATAGTTAGAACAGGATGATTTTGCAACTGTTTCTTTGACCAAGAAGCTTCCAGCCGATTATTTTTAACCTTAATTGGATAGCAAAAAGCAGAAATGCAAATCATACTAAAAATTGGCTTCCAGTGACTCTGACCTTTGTGTATTTTTACTTTGATCATATTTGTCAGAATTCATAAGCAACTTCATTTCTCTTGATATCTACTGTCCCCTGAAAGTTCAAGGGGAAAAAAAGTAAAATGTTCACCCCATTATTTGCTTCTCATTCATTTCATGTTAAGCCAATATAAACAAACTCCATTATTTAGGAAACTAAAACCCACAGAGAAATAATCTTGTTGCTTTAACTCAATATGATTTGCAGTTCTTTGTGTTTGTGTTGAGTTTGGTAGCACTGTTGAATTGAAGGAGAGTGGGATTAAATATGTTGGTGTGCTTAGTTATTGCCATGGCAATGAATTAATGCTTTTGGTATTGTGTTACACCTGAATGTTACCTTAGCGCAGAGGTGGGCAAACTATGGCCCGCGGGCCACATCCAGCCCGCTGGCCTGTCCTGGCTGGCCCTTGAGCTCCCCGCCAGGGAGGCTAGTCCCCTTCCCTGTTGTCCCCCTCCCCCGCAGCCTCTGCCAGCGCTCTGGCCCGCTGCTCTTGCTGGGCAGCGCGGCGACATAGCTGGCTCCGGACAGGCGGTGGGGCTTCAAGCTCCTGCTGCTCTGAGTGGCATGGTAAGGGGGTGGAGAGTGGGAGGCAGCAGATAGGGGGCAGGGCCCAGGCTTCGCTACGCGGCCCTCCATATAGTTGCGCAACCCCGATGTGGCCCTTGGGCCAAAAAGTTTGCCCACCCCTGATTTAGCGTATGACTTCCTTAATTTTTAGTGTTTATGCTTAGGGGATGCAAAAGATTAGAGCTCCACCTTCAGCCCTGTGATTATCAAAGCTGGGTTGTGGGGAGCCAGAGGTAGTGGTCAGAGGCAGAGTGCACAGTCAGGAGTTGTGAGTCAGCTGAGTCAGGATACCAGGTGATCAGAAGCAGGAGACAAACTGGAGTTCAAAACCATGAGTCGGAGGTCAGAAGCCAAGCCAGGTTAGAATGCCAAGAAGACAAGGCAGCAGAGGAGTAAGGGGTGTGAAGGGGAAGAGCAGGAGCAGGGTGGATCCCAGTTGCTCAGACACCTTCCTGTTCCTGTTGCTGGCTTAAGAAGGGCTGGTGGGCCAATTGCCTGCCCTGAGATTCCACCAATGGAATGTCATGGGCAGTGCTTCAAACTAGGGCTGGGCTTCATGGCTCTTGGGTCAGCAGTCATCAGCAGGTGCTAAGTGGAGGGTGGACGCATAACTGTTCCTGTGAACCTGGGGTCGAGGCATGTGGGTTATGACAGTGATGAGCTAAATACAGGCAGACCTCGGACTCACAACACAATTGGTTCCTGAAAATTGAGTTGAAAGTCAAAACGTCGTAACTCGGAACCACAATCCAATCCATTGTGGTACCAAGTGTCCTAAAGTCGAAACCAATTGTCGTAAGTCAAATCAGGGTGTCAATTCAGAAACGTCATAAGTAACGTTCATCGTAAGTTGAACATCGAAGACTGTCTGTACCCCCCACAAGCCCTGAAGGCCTTATGTTTCTGACCCTTCTATGAGCCCTAGGAAAGCTTGGAGACATGAGGAGGGAATGAAGCTCTGAGGTGGAGAAGTAGGTGTTTGGTGCAGGATGCAAAGAGTAGAGAGGACTAGGTGGGGGAATAGAGGAGCAGCGGGGATGCACTAGTGTTTCCTCAGCTTCTGAAGCATATGGACCTACAGTGGTTTGTCATAGGGACGGTCCTGTGGACTTTTTTTCTCTGTTATTTCTTGCACCATGAATAAGGGTAAGAGTTTGTCATGGAGGTCACGGATTCTGTGACTTTCAGAGACCTCTGTGACATTTTCCACTGCAGCTTCCAGCCCCAAGATGGTGGGACTAGAGTTGCCAGCCAGTGGGGACCCCAGAGCTCTGAGCCGCCACAGGCAGCGGGGGGCCCAGAGTGCTGCAGGTGGTGGATGCTGGAATCCCTCCTCCCCCAAAGCAGGGTTTAGACTCTCAAACCTCCTCCCCCACGCAGAGCTCAGGCTTCAGTTGTCCCCCATCAGCCCCACTCCCTCTGCCCACCCATTATTTTTAGTAAAAGTCACAGACAGGTCACAGGCTTAACCTTGACCATGAAGTATCATGTACTCTTTTTCATGACATTTGTACTGGGTGACTTGCATCTTTAGTATTGCAATCTACTGCTGTTTCAGCTGCACTGCATGTTGCAGAGTTAGCCCCAACATTGAAGCTTCTTGTCTAGAATCTCAAGTACTAGATTATCGCTTACGTGTTCTTTCTTACTGATTGCAAAATCACTACATTCTGTTTGTTCACATGTGGCCAATTGTGGAACTACAGATTCTGCCTCAATTTCCCCACCCTGAATCCATAAATAAATCCTAAACACTCTTGTATCAAAGAATGCCTATTTTAATCAACAGAAAAAAACATGCCAAACAGGCAAAGACCTTTAACTCAGGTCCCACTCCTAGATCCGGAGTTGCATAGCCTTTAGATTTTCCTGCATAGCCTTTAGATTTTCCTACAGTAAAGAAACTCCTAGTTTCTCTCTCCAGAGAAAGGGTACTTTTCTCACCCATCCTTTGGTTTTTGCTACATAAAGAACCCCTCAGTCCTCCTCCCCATCCTGTGGTTATCTTTACCTAAAGCCTTTCCAGTTCTGCCACCCAGAACTGAGGTTTAGATCTCACCAGTCCATCACACAGCTAGACTGTTCTCTCTCTGGGATCTACTCTGTCCAGGAGCCTTGCTTTCTCAACTGATCACCTCTCCACTCCCTTCCAACATAAGTTCTGTCTGCCTTCTCATTAAAGGTCAGGTAATCACCTACCAATTAAGCCACCTGGGCAATCAATTAGGTCTGAAGCTGGCTTACCAGCCTTGGTCACAGATAGACTGGCTTTGATTCTTCTAAAGGGACAGATTTCTTAGGAAAGTTTCCATGCTTTATCTGGGCCTCTGTACCCTTTAGTAGAAACATGCACATATATTGTTAATTATTTATGTATTATATTCCTTTCTGGAATGGAATGCTCATCACATGTAACAAGTGGATTAGAGGGCTAGGCAGCCTAGTGGTTAGAGTGCATGGCTCTCAGCCACCTGCTTGGTTGTGGAGCCTGAGTCTTTAAGACCAGAGGGTAGGGAGTTCCCTCTTCTCTGTGTACATCAACCCCAGAACAGGGGAGGCCCCTCCCAACAAGGATTCAAAATCCACTGCCCTGGAATACTTCTTACCAGTCTGTTAAGTTTGGGTCATGTCCCCTCTGCTCCAATTTTCTGGGCAGCTTGCTTTCCATAGGGTCCTCTCTTGGGCGGCACCTTGCCATAGTCCCAGGCTCCTTCAGCCATGGCACCCACAAGTTAGTGAGGCTGAGCCTCTGTCTCTGAGGTGCACTCACTCAGGTACCTCAGGTGCTAGATGCTCCTAGGTCTCCTCCACAGCCTCCGTGGGCTGGGGACACAGTGTTTACTCCTTGCTGGCTGCCTTGCCTGGCAGGCTAGTGCTCCTTCCTCTCAGGTAGGGAGGCAGCTAGCTCCTGTCTCTTCGGCAGTCAGCCCCAAACTGAGTCAGGCTCTCTTTCTTTTTCCCCCCTTCCAGGACAGGCATCACAGTTACCAACTTTCACGCAGTAAGTAAGCACCCTGATTTCACAATAAGTCAAAAATCAAGCTAATCCCATTTCAAAACAAAGCCAAAATAAGCCAATCCCTAAGAACCCTTATACTCTATGTGACTAGATTCCCCCCCCCCGGGGTGCAGTCTGAGACTGTGGTGGGCCTGCTGTGCACCCCTGGCTCACTCCCCCCCTTACTCCTGCTTGCCCCGCCCCTTGCAGCCCCCTTTGCCGGAAGCTGATCAGAAAAAAAGAAGCAACAAACAACAAGCCAAAAACTAGCCAACAAGCAACTCACAAGCCAATTAAGCCAAAAACAAGCCCAATTTCTGCAGGGTTTTTTCGTGGGTTTGGCATGTCTGCCTGGCATTACCTGCGAGGCAAGACTAGCTGGGCTCAAAAGCTTTTTTTAACCCTTGCTGTGCTGACTGTCAGTTTCCTCTGCTTCATCACATCATACTTGAAGGATGATGCCAATGTTCAGCCTTATCCCTTTTCTCAGTAAATGATCAATAAATATTTTTAGTTTCACTCCCTGTTGCATCATCTGGCCTGAGCTCCCTGTGTTAAGCTTCTGTGTGGTTTGGATTAGAAGGAAACACTCCTTCCTCTCAGCATATGTGGGGGATTTAGCAAAGTGAAAGCCTTGTGGAGGGCCCAACTTAGTCATTTTTCTTCAGCTCTGGTTTTCCTGCAAAGGTAGGATGCTACTGGGCTGCTACCCAATCTTTTGAAGCACTAGGAACTTTCAACTTTTCCTGTTCTTTCTTTTCTCTCGTGTCCACCAGTGTTGTCTTGTCTTTCATGCTGAAAAAGAAAATCAATCCACAAAATCTCCTTTCAAATCGCTGAGGTTTTGTACATTCTAATACAGTTCAAATTTCTTCTCGTTTCAGTTTTCTAGAACATGGGAATGCACCCTGGGATTGGCAGCTCCACATGAAGTATCTATATCAAGAACCTCATTCTTTGAAGCCAGTGAAATCTTTGCCACTAACTGTGACCAGTGTACTACTCGTATTAACACCTGCATCCGATGAAGTGAGCTGTTGCTCACGAAAGCTTATGCTCTAATAAATTGGTTAGTCTCTAAGGTGCCACAAGTCCTCCTTTTCTTTTTGCGGATACAGACTAACACGGCTGCTACTCTGAAACCTAAAATGCAAGTGTAATATATGCCTATGACCCATGTCAGCTGACTCAGGCTCGCAGAGCTCAAGCTGCAGGGCTATAAAATTGCAATGTAGATGTTCAGGCTTGGGCTGGAGCCTGGGCTCTGTGACTCTGTGAGGAGGGTGGGTCCCAGATCCTGAGCTCCAGCCTAAGCCTGCACTTCTACACTGGGATTTTATAGCCCCATAGGCCAAGCCTCACAAACCTGAATCAGAAGACCTGTGCCAGCCACGGGTGTTTTATTGCAGTGTAGACACATGCTTACAGGCCAAGTGCCATGACACCTGAGATACATGGAGAATTGCATGATGAAGCACATAAATTAGTAGCCAAATATTTTGAGCAATCTGGCTAGACGGCTACTTTCTGATAGTGATTCTTGGGTAAAGTCTGAGCCAATATCTCAGCAACAGATAATCTATAACTCACTCCTTGATTATCCAGCTGAAAAAAGGGTAAGGTCAGTAGCTGTACCTCCAAACCAGATATAAAGGATTCCTAAAAGAAATGGGAAATCTGTCAACATTGTGGAACTGAACCCTCTCCCAAAAGGCTTGAAACAGGGGCAGTTGCATCAACACTGTTGAACTATATGTGCATGTATCTTCCAAAGGCAATCTAAGGAACTGTGAAATCTGTTCCTCCCCACAGCATTATCCTTCTGAAAACCACGCCAGATACTCTGCAACTGAGTTGAAATTATAAGAGGAAACTTTTCCATATCTGAGTCCTGCTGAACCTCTGAATCCACCCTTCCCTGGCAGCCACTGTGTGCTGGTAATGTGTAAAGGTCAGGCTTTAGCTGCCATGGTTCCTGTGATTTCCAAAATTTTCCATGAAATTGTCACTGTGGACAGATTCTTGGGCCCTGCTACAGTCACGCTTGTCTGAAGACATTGCACGAGCATGAGTTCACTGGCTAGAAACTCAAATGTCAGCACCCTCTTTGCCTAAGAAACTGCTGGATTTGCCATAGGGAATATTCTCAAAGTTCACTGCTTGGGGGCCAGTCTACCCCACACAGTAATACCAAAAGCTGTCAGTATCAGCAACAGTGCTAACATGAGCACCCACTGCTAATCCACAGTTGCGCAAATTTCCTCATTTGACCCACCAACCAATTGGATTAGGTGTGAAATCAGTCAGTCAGACTTGGCACATTTCTGCAATGACCGGAACCAGCATTGTAGTGGAAATGGTAGCATCTATAGTATTTGTCTAAATCAGAGAAAAGTTGTGAAACTTTTAAAACTTTGCAGAGAAGGGAAAAATGACACTTATGAGATCTTCAGGGTCCTGCAGCTCATAGAGTATTTATATTTATTAAAGTGATATGAATCTAAACAATAAAAATAAATCCTTTCAAATATATTAATGGATACCCTATATTCTGTATTATCTCAATCCACAAGATGATTCTGTACATGCAAAAAACCCCACAAATCAAGATGAGACTGTACTATAAAGTTTTATTAAAGGGAGTTTCTCTGGCATATTATGCATGAATAATAAATGTAAATATATCAATGTTTTGTTTAATTACAAATATGGCAAAAATGGTACATGAATAAAATTGATTGCAATGGTCCTTTCTGGCCTGAAAAATCTATGAAAATCATTATCCATGCTCCCGGATCTATATACAACTATTCAGAACCGTAAAGGATTAGTTCTGAGTTTTGTGTTACAGTATACACATCTCAGCTGATGTTCTGAGGCACATGATTTGGAGGCAAATGCTCCCAACATCTGAAAAATTACACAAATAGCATTATGGCCTGTCATGTATAGAACATATATACAAGGTTGGCAGTGGCATATCTATCCTAACTGTTCAAAAGGGAAGTCAGGATTCAAAGACAGATGAGCAAACATGCCCGAACACTCATCTGTAATCAGGGGAATAAACTGTTTCAAATAGATGCTCTTCCAAAATATGAAGACCTAAATAATACACCAAGATTCTGAATCAAATCCAGAAAATCTTTATGACTTGTAGCATAAGAGCTTGAAGACTTGGGTTTTTCCCCCAAAGATCAATGGCAAGCAAGGTGGAAGGATACAATATCTCCAACTAACACCTCATTAAAGACCAAAGAATCCAGTGGCTTTTCATTCCCATGGAAAATATGGTCCACTTTGAACAGCATCCACAGCTCACATGGTAGAAGCACCTACCTTCTTCATAAACGGGGATGGATACAATCCTATCTGTGACTGCAGAAATAGACTTCTTACTATGGAACACCTCATCAATCAATGTCCCAAATGATCATATCCCAGCAGTATCTCTGCCATCCACTCTGCATCACTTGAAGCAATCAATTGGATTGCCAACCTAGACTTGGACATCTAACATTACTGGTTTTAAGCCATACAAAAGAATAAGGTGGAGAATAAATATGGCAGCCCCCTGTCCATCAGTTTGTATCTTATTTTCATTACAGTCTTATTTAGACACACACGATTGATGTTTCCAGTAGTCTCCGAATTTATTTTCATTACTTAGCTCTGTTTCATTTTGTGCTCCTGAAGAAAGGGGATGAAATGTTGAATGTTGGCTTTGCCCATTTCTTGAGGAGAATTCTGACACTGGTAAATCTTTTCATGTTTGTTTGTGTAGGAAAGCACAGAAAGAAATATGACAGACTCATGTGCCAAAATCATTTTATGTTTTTTGAACTTTTGTCTATGGGAGTAAGATATAGCAGAGGGCCGATGTCTTTATTTGTGTTTTTTTAAAAAAAAATATGTTCAGATTAGGTTTAGGAGCATCATGGCAAGGTGACAAAATAAGTAGCAATATATGATTTTGGATAAGAGTATGTCAACATGTATAATCTTGAAGGGAACTGTCAAGGTAAATACCTTATATTACATGTGTTACTACTAATATCTAATATGCTAAATTCTGTTGTAATACGACACATTCTGATCAATTAAATCTGGACCAACTGCATTGATTTTAGTGAAGTTTCTCCAGATTTAGAATGGCAGAACAGAGCAGAATTATGCCTTTAAATTATTGTTGAAAGTATTATTAAAATTGAACTTACATATCACCCTTTAAGGTGCTTACTTTTTGCACTTCACTCTGCTACACTAAGAGAATCAGACTAAGTTTCATGCACTAGTTAGCACAATGGTGTTGTATTAATGCAAGGGATTAAATAAAAAAATCAAGAAATTATTTTACTTAGATATAAAGGTGACTAGCCTGTCTTCTGATTTAGAGAGACAAATATATTTAAAACTTAAAGCAACACAGGACAAATCACTGGAAATTGAGTGGTCTTCTCTCCCTGGAGTAAGACTTCATGAGTTTAACATATCTTCCATTCATTTAACCTGGAAGAACTTCCTTCTTTTGAAAGATCCATTCACTTTTAGTGGTCTACACTCAACAGTCACACCATATATTTACAGTAAATGAACTGCACTTATCTAAGCAAGATACTTCACACATCTCTGAGCTACACGTAGCTAGACACACATCAGTGAATTCTGGTAGTGACATCCAGATAACCATCAAAGAAAGCTCATAGAGTGTGGGATGTCATAAAATCTCCAAGTTGCATGTTTAGGCACATTGGCCATTTATTATAGTTGGCATATCTGTGATTGTGGCGGGGTACTCACCCCGCCATGCCTCGAAAGGCTTAAAACAGCCCTAAGAGAGGGCTGTAGCCAGAGAAAAGCTAGGGTGATTGGGGGAAATAGCCACAGGTGGGGCCATACCCCAATCAGGCCACAGCTGGCCCTAGAAGAGAGCTGTTAGCCAGGAGCTGAGTGGGGTACTCTCTCTAGCTACATGGAGAGAGGAGGACTTGGCTACCTAGGAAGCAGAGGTGGGTATCTAGGGCAGAGAAGTGCTGGGGAAGGACAGAGGGAGCTGGGGCGTTCCAGCCTAGCAGACTCCCAGGCTGCAGTAAAGGCCCACAAAAGGGTACTAGGGCTGCAGAGGAGTAGCCCAGACCTAGACAGAGGCAGCTGGTCTGACCCCCTCTCCCCTTGCTGATGATGAGTAGTACAGACTGCAGTCTGCCCCAGGGAGTGGGGGCTACGTGATGACTGACGGTAGCCACTGAGGCAAGGGAGGGATGGGGGTTCCCCCAGGGAAGAGAGACCCAGACTGAGGGGGTACTGCCAGGGGGGCACCCTAATCTAGAAGGGCAGCGGGGTCCCGAAGGGGCACAGGGCCAGCGGTAGGTGAGACACCGACCGGCAGAGGGTGCTCCTGGCTGAAAAAGCTAATTCCCTGGACAACCAGCAGGAGGCACCACAGCGGTGAGTCGTCACCCCATGACAGTGATGAATCACATAAAAGATTCCCTCTGTCCTTCTGAACTCTAGCTCACCTCATCCTGATGTATCAGTCTGGCACTTTAATGAATACAAAATGCACATAAAAAAATGTTGTGTGAACCACTTTTTTCCCCACAAAAAGAGGCAGATTCAAACAAAACAATTCATAAATTTGGGTGTATTTTGGCAAATTGTTGATTTTTTAAAAATATTGACAGCTCATTTCTGCCTTTTGGAAATGTTTTCACCTTTTTTCAGAAAGATGTATGTCAGAATTTCATTCAAACATTTAAAGAAATTACAAACCTTCAAAAAACAAAAATGTTTTGATATTTTGTTCAAGCCAAAACAATTTTTTCTCCAATTTTCAACATCTATGTAATATAGTGATACCAATAGAACAACATGGTTTCACACCATTGCCAGTATGAATTTTGGGACCTGATCCTGCTTTCACTGAAATAAATGGGAATTTTGACATTCAATGAATGTAAGATTAGGTCCTCTCTATGTTATTATGCTGCTCTGTTGCATGTGATGCATCAGATATATTACTTAAATCAAATTGGAGGAAAGTTAAAATAAATGAACAAAGATGGAAAAAAATACATTCCTCAAAGAAGCAGCAGAACATTAACATTTTTGGTTTAAAAGTTGGCCACTTGGAGTGCTAAACAATACACACTTCATTTTAATGGTTCATAGAATCATAGAAGTATTGGACTGGAGGGTGCCTCAATAAATCATCTAGTCCAGACCTCTGCACTCAAGACAGGACTAAGTAATAACTAGACCGTTTCTGACAGGTGTTCTTAAAAACCTCCAGTGATGGAGACTCCATAACCTCCTTTGGTAATTTGTTCTTTGCTTAACAACCCTGACTGTTAGGGAATTTTCCCTAATGCCCAACCTAAACCTCCCTTGCTGGAATTTAAGACCATTCTTCATTTTGAATTCTTTAAAGTCATTATTTAAATGTAAGAAGTGGATTTTCTTAAATTGTAAGAAATACATGAGCAATACCTATGGAAAACTTAATTTTACTTGGAGGAAATTGCAAACTTCAGGTAGAAAACAGAAAATCTGCAAAGGATCCAGACTGACTTTAAAGTATTTACATTAGATCTTAACAGAAATAAGCTCAGTAACTGCATGGAATATGGAAAGACGACACAGGACAGTTTACTCCTCAGCGGGTAAAAATTAGGCAAAAATTAGGTAAAAATCAGTGGAACAATACTGATTTACACTAGATGCTTTATATAATTTGTTATTGTGGGATCTATTTTGTCAACTAGATTTATGAGAGCATTGAGGACATTAGTAAAAATCTACATAAAAATCAAGGGCAACAGCAATATGTTCCTCATATATATATAGTAGCTCTCAAAGAGAATACTGTCTGAATTCTAATGCTAGAGACTAAAAATAAAAATTGGCTTAAAATATTTATTAAAAAAGTTAAAATATTTGTTTATACAAAGATGAGAAAATTCTCATGCAAAATCTTCACATACAATAAAAATAACTCAAATATTAATATGATTGTTTTACAAGATAGCTTCTTTATAGTAACTTTTATGGGGAAGTGTTGCTGTAATCTGTGTGCCTGAAAGCACCATTCAAAGAAATTCCAAAGCCATATTTGAAAGTTATAAGTTTTTCTATGGAACTTTTGCCAAGATTTACACACTCTTCACTATGATTTACAAATAATACCCTATTACTACTACTACTCAGAAAACTAGACATAGACATATGAACACTGAGTGATGAATTCCTCAATACCACTGTACTTCTAAACAGTTTGTTAATGGGTAAGTTGCCAAAAATAGATTTAGATATGTTCATCATTCAAGGGAATTATCTTGAGATTGTAATGGATGACATCTGTTTTCTGCTTAATTACAAATCTGCATTGAATTTATAATTTGTGTATATTACAAGTAATTTGCATAATTAAAACAATTAAGGGATTGACATATCATGGCAATTAGAAATGCATCAAACTATGAATGTTGTACAAAAGAGAGCTTCAATATGAAACATTAATTCTCTGAGAACTAATATCCTACAGGTTCCTGCAGAGGAATCTGAACAAAATTTAACTTGTGTTCACTGAACCTCAGTATGAAAAGGTATTTCTCAGGGATATCTGGTTCTTTAAATTTTTGGAACTTGAATCAGAAAAAGACAAAAAATGCTATTTCTTCATTTCATTTTCTATGGCAGTCACAGTATTGATTTTGTGTGTTTATTGCAGATTTCAAGAATTATCTCATTTTCCGTAGCCTTATTCTGTTTTCTTTGTCCCTCTTTTTAAGAATAAGAATGAACTGGTTGAAAAAATGCTCTTGGTCTTTTTTCTTCTGAACAAGTCGAAACCGCTGATCTCTGCCATGTTTCTCTGCAAACTCTTTAAATGTTGTTCTGCCGAAAAAAGTCATACATGAGCAAGGCATTATTTAAAGCTTTGCACTTTTTAATAAATTATCCGATTTAGTCCTTAGTTTTACATCGTACTTTTCTTAAAAAGTACCAAGATTGTTCCTCCTGAAACTATTTGTCAAGGTCAAGAGATAAGAGGCAACACCAAAGTCAAAATCAGCTTTGCTCCATGACTGGCTTGAGTTGTCTGTACTAATCATTATTCCCATATTCATATACTGTACATTTACTGATTTTTGTTTTTTACCCTGGTGCTGTAGAATCATGGACATGGTGGTTAAAATATGCTTTTTATTCACTACTCTAGCTAGGTAATACTGTTTGTTGCTGAATGATATTTTTAGAGAGGCTTATCCTCTGCTTTTCCATGATTATTCATCATCAGAACAGAAAACACTATGACATCTAATTAATAGCAAAAACATTTTTTCAGCAATACATGGCATATGATACCTAAAGAAACAACTGTAATGTGATCTCTTCTAATAAAAAACAGGAAATTTGCCTAAGAACTACATGATCAGGCCAAGTATTTTCAGAAGTGATTGCTACATATGAGAACAAAGCTGCTGGCTTATATTTGACTCAAATATTATGGTGCTGAGCATGGTAAGCACCTGGATAAATAGACATTTGGCTGAACAAAGTCATATGATGTATCAGTAAGTTTCTCCTCAAATCGCCAATAGCAAAGTCAGGAAATAAGTTAATTAGTTGTATAAAAAAACATTGACATTCTGACTCACTCCAAGGTCATTAATATATTCTTTTCCTGGATGTCCAACTTGATATTTCCCTTAGAATACAAGGATTTGTTGTTGTTTATTTTAAGTTACACTCAAATTATTTTGAAAAGTCCTGGAAAACTACAGAGATAACAGAATATTGGAGAAAAGTAATTATAATATGTAGGAGCTGGTTAACAGCATGTGCTGTGAACTGGAGATGGGCCCAAACTGCAAAAACAGTACTGGGATCTATTTCTAGTTCTGCCATTAACTTGCTGTGTGACCTTGCATAAAGTTATTTATCCTCTCTGTGCCTCAAGTTCCCCGTATGTACAATTTGCATTGTGATACACTTTTGTGAAGTGCTTTGCGATCTTCAGATAATTGGTATTAAACAAAATAAAAGATCTAAATGTCACAAAAGTTTAGTTGTAATAAGATCCAGAGTTTTGTCTTAATATCCAAGTGCTGCATAGATGCATTATTGCAAACTTATAAACATAGAATTATAGGGGGAAAGGGAAGTTGTGACACTTGGATCCAGAATTTAACTCTGAAGTACAAGGGGGTTTATATCTAGAGATGGTTTAGGATCAAATTCTGGAATTTGAGATTGGTTTGCTGTGTGTGCCTCTGTGTTTATTGTGGCAATACTTGGAGGGTTGCTTTACACTCCAATTGGTTTATTTTGTCACTGTTGGGGCTAGCTTGCTGCCTACTTCTTTATTTTAGTTACTGTTCACTCCCATATGAATGTTGGCAATGATGGCTGTTCACTAACTGTGTGCTGTTGTATAGTACACAGATTTGTAATGTTCAGCTTGGAAATTACCTGTTCTTTATTTGATAATACTAAAGACTGATCAAGGATTATTTAAAGGGTGAGATTACTACTGCAGTTTGGGTGTCACAGATGACTAGGGCAACCTGAGAGTGTAAAATCCATGCCATGTAATTGTCTTCAATATTTAGTACGAGAACTGTAATTTCTTCTTTATTTCTAATAATTTACCCAGAGTCAAAAAAATATTTATCTTCACATGATTTACAATGAAAAAGCAATATCATAAGAAGTTCATTTCTTATATATAGTTCTTGACCCTATTACTTGAAAATAGCTTTGGAGAAACAAGCAATAGCAACTTGAAATCTCATTGAAACACACAGGCACGGTATCAATGATAACTTCTTTAGAAAATGTAATTTCTTTTTTGTCAAAAACCAAACAAATGGAAAATGGTTAGTGATTTTGCATTAAAGACACTTGTATGCTTGTTATTTTTTTATCACACTTGTGGTATACTCCCCTTCCCAGTAATGTCACAAGGTACTACAAAGTATTATTGAGAAAGAAAGCATAAGATAACCTTAGTGTTTAGTGCAACAGTAAAAGAAGGATAATCCAATGACGTTATCCCACCCACAGGACTCAATTTTCAATGTAATATTTTTTCTACAAAAATTGACTTTGAAATTCTACTGGATGCCAAGAACAATCATAACCTAATGTTACCAGGCTTCTCTATTTTTTGTTTTTATTAATAAGGGACAATAAGTATTAACTGCTTCACAAAGTAGCTGCATACCTTGGTGACAGTTTGGATTCCTCCAGAAGTTTTTTAAATTCTTCTTTGGCTAGCAATAATTTATTTTTCTTTTCTTTGTACTCGTCTCTTATTCTGGTCTTGACAAACTGCTCAAATATCTTTGTTTTAAAAAAGGAGACAAATATAGAAGTATTTATTAACAAACACATCGGGTGTGCCTATTTGATCAAAGGGTTAGAGACTTTCACAACTGCAAGGCTTTATCTGCATAAAGGGTTGGAGGTGCCAATTTAGGCAGTTACTGTCTGCCTCCTAACACAAAGTGCAACCTTAATCAGAACTTCTTGTCATAGATGTAGATTACTTGTCATGCTCACAGCTAAACATTCATAAGATTCACATTGTGTTTGGTTTGAAGTATGCATCTTCCCTGAACTGCTTGAACTCCTGACTGTGGACCAGAAAACTGTCCATGATGCTCAGATAGCAATTTCATGGAAGTTACATAAAGAAAGATTGAATGATCCTTCAGCTCAGTTTGCTGCACTGCACACATGTATATGAAGCCAATAATGCCTATGTGAAATCAGTGGGATGTAGGCACCTAGATTCTTTACAAAAATCCCTGAAGATCTATTTGAATTGTGCTCTAAAAAGAGCTGTGTAGGCACAAAATAGAAATTAAATGTTTTGCTTACAAATATTTACAATTATTTAACACTGAAATGGTGGAACAAAAGGAGCTGTTCATCAAGACACTAAGTTCTGTTTATCTGCCAATTTCTTGTTTGCACTGTAAAAAGTACACAAACCTAGTCTGGGTACTAGGGACTTTCCATTCACTGATGAATGATGCATCTGCACAAATCTACATTTCATGCAAGAAAGCAAAAAATCATTCCATCTACTCTATGAACCTGAAATGAAACTGGCATGTAGCAACATGGATTCTTATACGGTGCACAGTTAAGGGAAGAAATAGATCTGGTAAAGTATACACTCAAAAGTGGTACTGTATAAGAAAGAGGGACCAGGATATTCAAGCCAAAAATGAAGATTAATTGATTTTAAGTGTTCTTACAAGTTGGGTAAATAAGTGCATGATAGGAAAAAATGAAATACATAAAACCAGTTGATGTTGCCTTTGCTAGTGTTACCACTATGCTTTCACCTTCAATATTGGCAAAGCCATTATCATTTAGTTCTATCTACTGCAAAAGTGCTGGGCTAGCAATCATAATTGTTTCCTAGAAGTACTAACATGCAAGAGAGCTTGTCAAAGACTATATAGTTTGCCTCTTGGGGTTCCAATGGAAGGCATACCCATCATACTGCTTACACAGTGATTATTCTTGTCCAAATCTCGACTATATAAGGGGAAAATACAAGAAATGTTCAATCTCTCCTCTATCAACAGAGAATTCCAATGAATAATGGAATTTTTAAGCAACCTCTTTGTTAATGTTACAGAAAAGGAGTCCCTAAAATGACACTTGGTGATCTTAATAAATCAGAATTAATAGATCACTCATTATCTAATACAATATCTCCTTTACACATCACTATTTCTTGCCATAGGTTTCCCCATACTCTAATGTATGATGCTTTCTTTCCACTGACTGGTGATAACCCCTTGGGAAATACTGATAAGTAAACAGACCAAACATGTAGAATTCCATAAAAGATCATTCCATTCCTCAGACAGCACCAAGAAGTTACACACAAACATAAAAAAACAGTTCACAACACAATCAACCTAATACTAGCAAAAGATCAAGTCAAGAGACTCTGGTCTTTCGGACACCTGCAGATAAAATGGGTTCCTGCCCTTTCTGGTTGTGGGCAAAATTAACCTACACTTTTCAAGCTTCCTCTTCATCTGAGACCAAACGAAGGAGGCTGCATCAATTATTTATTGTATAAAAAGCCATCACCTGGACACTGATTCCTTTATTTAATTTTTATGTGGTCTTCACAAACTCAGAGTCTCCACAACACGAATTAATTCAGATAACTGCATGGGCATGCATCTATCTAATGCCAGAAACTTACCGATTTACAGCATTTTCTCCCCAACACACTGATAGTTTAACCCGAAATAAGGCCCTGGAGTCAGTGTCAGACAAGGAAAAATTTTCCATGTGTCTGATGACAGGGGAAGTAATTTCTCTTGCTAATTTTAGCCATATTGAAACTAATATATGATGATTCATTAAGTCAGTCATCTAATCTTGTCCAAGGCCACCCTCCTTCTCATGTCACTTGAAATAAAAAGAGAATAATGGATAAATAAGCGTAATTGCCTCCAGTCTGAGGCCACAACTTCTAAGTGTCTATAATTGCAGTATTCAAACACCACCTACTAAAGTATGTTAGACCTACGGCATTTGGCTCACAGTTCAATATTCTATCCAGCAAATCATCTAAAATTGTAAATCTCTATTTTGATTGATCTTTACTTACAATGAAGTATTTTATGTAACAGTCCTCAAAAATGCATGGATTAGTTTTTAGTATATGCACATTTAAAAACTGTTCCCAGACTGGTTCATTTGACTGCTGGCTCAGAAAATCCAGGGCGTTCTCTCTCTCTCCTCACCTTCTCCATGCTTTTTAACACAGCGTCTAATTATTTTCCACTTCTACATTGATTTTAAGCTTGAATTATTTTCTGTCTCAGTACCAGCATTAGCATGACTTTGATCTTCTCTATGTAGTTATGCCAAGTCCTTGCTCTTCATAGTCATTTTCCTTGAGTATTTAATATATCCCATAAATGAGGCCCATGTCAGCAATACTTTAAGCTAAAGCCTATATGATATGTTTTTATTATGTGTATTCATTATGTTTTTTATTGTATCATGCATACACTTGATAGAAAGAAAGAAGCAATAAAGCTTGATTGATTGAGCAAGGTCTATATTGTGCCCTTGTTGAGTCACTGAAGGAAATACAAAGCCTTCTTGCTAAGTCATCCTATCTCCTTGTTCAATTACTAAGCTTCCATTCTAACTGTTTCACTCATTTTCACAATCAAACATTATAAAAGACAAATAAAATTTGGAACAGGATTACATGGAAAGGGTATGTTAATATATTTTTAACATTAAGGACAAAAGATATTATTGTATGCGTTTCTTTAAGGAACTTTCCATATGTACTCTGTATCACAGGCAACTGTTCCCCCCTATAGAGCCCCACAAAGTTCAGTGCTCTTCATCATCCCATTCAATAACTATACAAAGCCATTTGGAGAATGATGGAGATAATATGGGTGGAAGAATCAGCAATACAAGGACACTTCCCAGTTCTATAGCTCTTGTATGACAAAAGTTAACATGATCATTTCCCAACTTCCTCTAGCTCTTGTATGATGAGCATCTGATTGAGAGCTAAACCCAGAGTGATCGAGGTAATAAGATGGAAGTATTTTGGAGAACAGACCTTGTTCATAACATTCCTATTATTGAAGGAAGTTGCCCAGAGGGATAGCTCAGTGGTTTGAGCATTGGCCTGTTAAACCCAGGGTTGTGAGTTCAATCCTTGAGGGGGCCATTTAGGGATCTGGGGCAAAAATTGGGGATTGGTCAGGGGGTTGGACTAGATGACCTCCTGAGGTACCTTCCAACCCTGATATTCTATGATCTGATTAGTTTGAGCCTGGTGTCCTTTTGGTACTAGATACCAGAATAACCATGGCTACAAAAAACATCCACTTCCATTCACAGCTTGCCAGAAAACTGTGGTCATCCTATCAGACAGACCTAGCCATCACATGTCCATTCATCCATTAACTCCAGGGCTGACTACTGCAACATATCTCCATGAATAAAGCCAAACACCCTGAGAAAGTTTTAGCTGGTACAAAGTGCATCCGTCCATCTGCTAAAGTAACACAAATCACTGTTGGAACATTATCCTATTGTCAACCCTCCCTGATTTTCAAAGCTATTTTGGGGATTGGCCCTAGCTGTATGAGCGCCCAACTATCTGTCTCTACGATCCTGGCCAACAGTCACAGCTATGTTCTGTGGGTTGATCTTGTAAGTACAGGAGACAGGACTTTCACAAGAATAGCACCTAGACTCAATCTCATTCACAATTTTAAAAAAAAAATCCTTAACTGAGGTTAACTTTTTAAATCCAGGGAGGAAGAGAGGGAGGTTACTCCTGTTTATTTTTTAATTTGGGAGGCATACAATTACAATGGTAAGTGTCACCAATAAGATGTTGGCTAGACAGATAGCATGCATTACCAATTCTCTTTTTAACTCACCTGTTTACGTTCTTCAGAGTTTAGCAGAAGGTAGCGCGGGTCAAATACTATTTTGTGTAATTCTTTTTCCCATGTAGAAAATGCGGAGACCTGAAGAAATACATGAATGCATCTGCTTTAGACAACATTACTAAGGCTCTGTAATAAAAAAAAAGTGTTCCAATTTACAAAACCATGTTTAATTGCATTGATTCCCCTGGCAAAATATTCATGGAAAGAGGTTTCTGGAGGAAAATAAAATGTAGAATCAAAGTTAAGGGGAAAACTGGATGAAGAAAACTAACCTGAAAGTGAGAGTACCATTTCAGAGACTTGTCAACTCAAACCAAGAAGATAGCCTTCCATCAGAATGCTTTCTTGAACTAGTGTTGGAAAATATTGTACCCAAACAGGACAAAAATAAGGAAGCAAACATGTATGAGCAAATAAACAGGGAAAATTATTGTATTTTTTCAATCCCTTGGATTAATTTAAATTGATTTCTCACCCTCACTGTACATTATTTTATAATTTCACTTACTAGACATCTCTATTTAGCCATCTCTGCTTATCTCCAGTTAAATATATCCTTTGACCTTTATTTATGTGTAATCTGACCATCTGACTACTATTTCCTTAAATAGAGCCTTTAATTCTATTTTTTCTGGAAGTTTCAGTCCGTTTATGTGAAAATGTTTATAATCATAAACCCCTAAAACAGAAAGAGGTTGGCTTTAACTAAAAAACAACAATAAAAAACCCTCTTGTTGAGGATGTGGTGTGGGACAAGCACAGTTCAAAGCTGGAGAACAGACAGATAGTTAATGAGCACTCTGAAAACAGGTTGATAAAAATATATGGTGATTGAGAGGCAAAGGATGGTTGAATTCTAATCTGTGTGTGGAGTGGCAATTTATCAGATTCGTGCCAGACTATCAATACTGATAGCTAAAGATAAAGTGTAGCCATTAGGTAGGACTGCATAAAAATGAAATTCCACGTCTTCTCTCCTTGCCTCCAATAAAAAGATTACACTGAACATTTTTAAAAACAAGTTAATGAATGCTGCATGTGATTTAGTGGATTAAGATATCATCAGTTATTTGCATAATGGTAGTGAGTAGAGGCCTGAGCTCCATTTGCTAGGCCCTGTACAAATATATAACAAAAAGATAACCACTGTCTTGAAAAGGTAGACCCCACAATACTCCTGCAGAATACTCCCTGCCAGTAAATCAAATAAAATCAAACTTCAGTTAATTTAAAGCAATATATATCACCACCTTTACCTAAATAAAATTAAGGCTTTATGGCTGTTTATGTGAACTAAGGAAAGGTGCACTAAGTTATAATAATTGGGACTACAAATTTACCCTAAATGTAAGCTCAACTTGGGGGGAAGTGGATACAAATTTATAAAATGCCACAATAGCCTTTACTAAAAATAAGGGGGGAAGGGGGGATGACAGCCTAAACCCCCCTCTGGTGGGGGGAGAAGAGGAGGCTACAGCATCTGCTGCAGCAGCAGCAGACAGCTCCAGGCCCTTGCCTCTCCAGAACTGAAGCTACAGGGTAAAATGTCATGGAGGTCTCTGAAAGTCATGGACTCTGTGACAAATGCTTATCCTTAACCATAATACTTCCTTCAACCACCCTTCTTCAGGTGTTCCAGCAATTCCATCCTGCATTGCTATTATCCCAGTTCCCCACTGATCCCCAGAACAACCATTTCACCCTAGATTACATTATATATAGTGACAAAGTTCCAGCTCTACCTTAGTGAGTCTTGCGCTTATTGGCGGATTTGCTCACCCTGGAGCTTCACAGCAGCCCTCAGCTTGGCCATTTTTCTGAATTCACAGTCCAGGTCGACTCCTCCTGTATCTGACCAGGAGTTGGGAGGATTTGGGGGGAACCCGGGCCTGCCCTCTACTCTGGGTTCCAGCCCAGGGCCCTGTGGAATGCAGGTGTCTAGAGTGCCTCCTAGAACAGCTATGCGACAGCTACAACTCCCTGGGCTACTTCCCCATGGCCTCCTCCCAACACCTTCTTTAATCTCACCATAGGACCTTCCTCCTGGTGTCTGATAATGCTTGTACACCTCAGTCCCCCAACAGTCTGCAGTCTCACTCTCAGTTCCCAGTGCCTCTTGCTTCCAACTCCTCACATGCACATCACAAACTGAAGTGAGCTCCTTTTTAAAACCCAGGTGCTCTGATTAGCCTGCCTTAAATGACTCTAGCAACTTCTTGATTGGCCGCAGGTGTTCTAATCAGCCTGTCTTAATTGTCTCCAGCAGGTTCCTGATTGTTCTGGAACCGCCCCTGTTGAGAAACGGGATGTCCCTCGCTTGCTCCTCAGCGATCTGCTTTCTATTCTTTCCTAAAGCCCCCTGACCTGGATTTTTCTTACTTTTTGAGCCTGCCTTAGTCCCCCTCCCGCCCCCGACCGGGCCAGAGGCTTTTTTGTTTTGCTTTGTTTTTTTGCTGCCATTGAGTGCTGGTCGGCTGCCAGCTTGCCACCAGCACCCCCCCACACCTGCTCCCGGGCGCAGCTATTTGCCTTAGCTGAAACCCCCGGAGGAGGGCGGGAAGATTGCCGACCCGCTATCCAGAGAGGGGAGTGGAAGCCCCCAGACCCAGCCGTTTTGCTGGCACCTCGGAATTTACTTCTTATCTCTGCAATATTCTCGGCCTGCTGGAAGCCTTGGAACACAGCCAACACAGCTGAAGAAGAAGATAGAGGACAGTGGAAATCACCCAGGGAAGCTACAAATCATCATGGAGGGGGCCGTAAGACTGAGTAACTTTTTGAACTATACTCTCGTGGGGGGGAGTTTGACTGTGGCTTAATTGCATTTGTGGCGGCACAGGGGGTGTGGCACGGAGCTGCCCCCCGATCCATCGGTGCCCCCCCCAACATTATTACAACTGTCATGCCCCCCCCACCTTCCGTCCCTGCTGGCAACCTGCCATCTGCCTCGGATCCAGCTGTTTGCTTTGAACTTTGCCTTTCGGACCAGACATAACAGCCGACCAAACGAGACTCTTTGGACAAACGTGCATGGGTCCACACACCCCCACCCCCCAGACTGTTTATTCCACAACTTGCCCTTATCACTGGACCCCGATTCCTGTTTTTTCCCCCTTCCAGCCCAACCCATTTGGTACCCCCCCCCCCGCCTGCAGCCCAGCAGGGAGGAGCGGTTAATCTGCTTCCCCCTCCCCGCTCCTCCTTCCGGTGTCTCCCCGTCTCTCCCTGCTCACAATGGCGGGGAATGAGAGGGGCGAGGCCCCTTTATCAATATTAGTTGTTCCTCCCCACCTCCCCCCATCCAACCCCCGAGTCCCCACCACCACCACCACTGTCAAAATACCTGCCACCACCCCCGCTGGGGCACCGGCAGCAGGAGGCACCGGGGCAATTACTGCCACTGCTATGTCCACCGCCCCCCCAGATTCTAGGAACCCCCCCCCCCAGCTGGCCGAAAAGGCCAGGGCAGGAAGAAAGGAAAGGGCCCCGCTAAAACCACTAGGCCCTCCATAGCAGGGGCTGCCTCCACCGCTGTGGCCTTGTCATCGACCGTGCCCCCCCGCTATTCCCTCCACCAGCTCTGCAAACGTCCCTCCCCCGGCTCCCAGGACGTATGCCCGGGCGGTGGCAGGCTCCCTCCACCTGCCGCCTCGTCATCTCGCCCACCCACTGCCTCCGCTACCATCACCAGCGGCCGGGGCCCCTTCCCCACCTTGACCAGGAGGCACAGTGTCCGTTGCCCCCTGGTGCCCGCCTCGCCCCACGTGGAGACATATGTGCAGGCATTGGCGAAGGTGGTAGGACCCACGGCTATTGTGGCGGCCTCCAAAATGTATGGGAAGGTCGTTTTTTTCTTAGCTTCGGAGGCTGCCGCCCAGGAGGCGGTGGAGAGGAGCCTGGCGGTGGGGGGGGGGTGTTTGTCCCCCTAGAGCCGCTAAAAGACCTGGGCATTCGCCTTGTCCTCACCTCCATTCCTCCCTTTTTACCCACTGTTACCCGCTTTCTCCACCCTGGGGAAACTTGTCTCTGTCATCAGCCCTCTCCCGTTGGGCTGCAAGGACCCCACCCTCCGTCACGTCCTTTCGTTCCGCCGGCAAGTGCAGCTTCTACCGCCGGCAGCGGCGCGTGACGGAGAGGCGCTCGAGGGGTCCTTCCTAGTCCCCTACCAAGGAGCCCGCTATCGGGTCTTTTATTCCACCGGAGAGGCCCGGTGCTACCTCTGCCGCTCAGCGGGGCATGTCCGCAGAGACTGCCCTTTGGACCAGGGGGAAGGGGCACCCGAGACCCCCGAGACCCGGCAGGACATCGGCCCCGTCGTTGCCGACGCCCCTGGCTGCCCGGCACCTGAAACCAACCCCCCTCCTACTCGATCCACCGCTGCTCCCGTCCGGGCCCAAGAAACACCTTCCCTACAACGCCCAGGCGAGCAAAGGAGTCCCACCCTTGCTATTACCAATCTGGTAGAGCCTATGGAGGAGGATGTGGCCAAGATATTACCGAGTATAGGAGAGGGCCCGCCCCAAGGAGAACCCCCCGCCCCTCATGCTGCCTCACTGTTACCCCCCCAAACCCCTGAACCATCGCCTCCGCCCCCCGACATGACCCCCCTGCTAACCAACCCCCAGATGACGCTATGGAGGGCTGGACCCTAGTCCAGGGGAAGCGAGGCAAACGGAACCCTCGAGCTCCACTGCACCCATCGATGCGGAAGACCAGGAAGGGAGGCACTGATATTGAGCCTTCCGCTACGGCCACGAGCGAGATCCATCCGCTGGTGTTGGGAGGGGAAGACAGACTGGCATTGGAGGGCAGAATCCCCCGTCCACGAGAGACTCTCCCCTCCGAGATCCCTGAGGAAGCTCCTTCTGCCCGGATACCACCAGAACCCCCTGCGAACCCCGAGGCGATCGTTGAGGCGGGCCCTAGAGGAGAGGCCCCCGGGGTAGCTGGAGTTGGCCTCTCCTCCGTGTATGCGGAGATTGAGGCCCTAGATTTGACCCCGGTCACCCAGGGAGAGGATAATCTACTGCCGGCTGGCCTTGATCTGGACAACCTCACCACAGCCCCCCTTTCCCCATGCTCCCTCCCCCTAATTGCCTTCCCAGACGAGCGCCCCGCAGAAGGTGGTCCACCACCTGATGCCATGGCCGCCAAGACCACCATGGAGCCAGCGCCTAGCGTCACTGGGAGCCCCCTCCCTTACCCCTTAACCCTCGACTCTGCTCAGGAGGCACCTTCTTTTAGTTGCTCGCCTCCTGAAGCCCAGAGTCTTACCTCTGCCCCTGCCCCCACCCCGTCCCTGCCCAATTCACCTCCTCCTGCAATGCTATTGCCGCCCCTGGAGTTATTTCTTTCCTGCCTTTTGTAGATTCCCCCCAGGGAGCAGCCTTTGCACTTTTTAGTTGCGACCCATTAGGAGTTGCACTTTTTCCCCCGCCATCCCCTTCCACCCCAAGGCATGAAATGGATTTAATAACCCCAGCCTGTCAGACGCCCCGTCGGTGGTCCGCACCCTGCCTACCCGCCTTAGCGGACCACGAGGCTGTATTAAGAGCCCCACCAGGGAACACCCCAGAAATCGTAAACCCCCCCCCCCCATGAGCTGCGGCATGCACTACGGAAGTCCCTAAAACACACCCGTGGTGCCCGCAATAGGGTACAGCTAGCTCTTCAGCTATGGGGGGACTTTGATCAAATTTTTCAGGCCACAAGGGGCCTTATAAAGGAGGGTAGGGGGCAAGGAAAGCACGGTGCTGCGGCCTACGAGCAGGGCCGTGGCTTCCGAAAAGATTTACTCGTCCACAGGATGGGTCACGGGTTGCTGCGCAACCCGCCAGGGGCCATGGACACCCCCACCAATAAGAACCCCCCACTCCCTCAGCCCTCCGCATGACGCCTCTCATTATTGCAACCTTGAACACCAGGGGCTGTAGGATGGCTCTCCGCAGGTCCCAGGTGCTCTCTTACCTTCGGGAAGGGGGGTACTCTGTAGTTTTCCTGCAGGAGACCCATATGGACCCGACCACCGAGGCCAGGTGGCAGCTGGAGTGGGGGGACGGGGTATACTTTAGCCACTTCACGACTTGGCAAGCTGGAGTGGCGACCCTGTTCTCCCCCACCTTACGGCCCAAGGTGCTAGGGGTCACTGAGGCCATGCGGGCCACCTGCTGCACCTTCGAGTCCGTATGGAGGGGCTCGTGGTCAACCTTGTTAACATTTATGCCCTGCAAACGAGCCCAAAGCGGCCACAATTCTATCAGCGGGTGTCCGACTTCCTCGGCACCCTAGATTCGCACGAGTGCCTGGTCCTGGGAGGGGACTTTAACACAACCCTCGAGGAAACGGGACCGCTCAGGGGCCGAGCCGAGCCCAGCCACCACAAACATTCTTCGAGGAATAGTTGAACATCATTCCCTAGTGGATGTCTGGCATGACCATCACCCAGACGACACTTCCACATTCACCTTTGTCCGGGTGGAGGCCCATCGGTCACACCACTCACGGTTGGACCGTATTTACTTATCCCATTTCCATCTTTCACAGGCCCACTCCTCCGCCATTCGGCCGGCCCCGTTCTCTGACCATCATTTAGTCACCATAACGGTCTCCCTCTGTGCAGAAAGACCGGGGCCATCCTATTGGCACTTTAACAACAGCCTGTTGGAGGACGAGAGCTTTGTGATGTCCTTCTGGGAGTTTTGGCTGGCCTGGTGAGAGCAGTGGCGTGCCTTTCCCTCGGTGTGGCGATGGTGGGATCTCGGGAAGGTGCGCGCCAAGCTCTTCTGCCATGACTACACTCGGGGCACCAGCCGACGGAGAAATGCGGCGATAGAGCAGTTGGAATGGGAAGTCTTAGAGATGGAGAGGCGCCTGGCCGCCAACCCTGAGGACCCGTCCCTCTGTGGAGCGTGCCGGGAGAAGCGGAAGGAGCTCTGGGCCCTTGAGGACCACCGGGCCCGAGGTGCCTTCGTTCGGTCCCGCATCCGCCTCCTTCGGGAGATGGACCGCGACTCCCGCTTCTTCTATGCCCTGGAGAAAACGAGGGGGGCCAAGAAACATGTCACCTGCCTTCTTGCGGAAGACGGCACCCCCCTCACGGATCCGGAGGAGATGTGTGGGAGGGCCCGTGACTTCTACACAAGCCTTTTCTCCCCGGATCCGACTGATCCTGGCACTTGCGGGGTGCTCTGGGAGGAACTCCCCACGGTCAGCGTGGGCGACCGAGACTGGCTAGAGCTGCCTCTCACCCTGGCCGAGTTCTCGGAAGCCCTCCGTCGCATGCCCACCAATAAATCTCCGGGCATGGACGGGCTGACCGTGGAGTTTTACCGCGCGTTCTGGGACATTCTCGGCCCAGACCTAGTCACTGTCTGGGCTGAGTCCTTGCAGAGCGGGGTTCTTCCTCTGTCGTGCAGGCGAGCGGTGCTCGCCTTGCTGCTGAAGAAGGGGGACCTCTGCAATTTACGAAACTGGCATCCTGTCTCACTCCTTAGCACGGATTACAAAATCGTAATGAAAGCAATCTCGCTGAAGCTAGGGTCCGTGATGGCGGATGTGATCCACCCAGACCAGACCTATACTGTCCCGGGTCGCAGCATTTTTGACAACCTCTTTCTAGTCCGAGACCTTTTGGAACTCGGGCGGAGAGATGGTCTGTCGTTCGCCCTCCTGTCTCTTGATCAGGAGAAGGCGTTCGATAGAGTAGACCATGGGTACCTCCTGAGCACTCTGCAGGCATTTGGATTCGGACCTCAGTTTGTGAGTTTTCTCCAGGTGCTGTATGCGGAGTGTTTGGTTAGGCTCAACTGGACCCTGACTGAACCGGTCAGCTTCGGGCGAGGAGTGCGGCAGGGGCGCCCCCTCTCGGGCCAGCCGTACGCTCTGCCGATCGAGCCTTTCCTCTGTCTCCTCTGCAGGAGGATGACAGGGTTGGTGCTGTGGGAGCCGAAGCTGCAGCTGGTCCTGTCAGCGTATGCCGATGACGTACTCCTCGTGGTCCAGGACCCGAGCGACTTGGCATGAGTGGAGGCATGCCAGGCCATCTATTCGGCAGCCTCCTCCGCCCAAGTCAACTGGGTCAAGAGCTCTGGCTTGGTGGTGGGGGACTGGCGGCAGGTAAGCTCCTTCCCACCCGCGCTTCAGACCATCCGGTGGAGTGCGGGTCCACTGCTCTATCTTGGCATTTACCTTCCCGCCACGCACCCTTCCCTGCCGGAAAACTGGCAAAATTTAGAGGGCGGGGTGATAGAGCGGATCTGGAAATGGACGAGGCTACTCCGATGTCTCTCCCTCCGAGGGAGAGCACTGGTGCTTAACCAACTAGTCCTGTCCACGCTCTGGTACTGGCTCAACACCCTGGCCCCAGCCCCGGGTTTCCTGATCAACCTCCGGAGATTGATTCTAGAGTTCTTTTGGTCGGAAATGCACTGGGCCCCTGTTGGAGTTCTTCATTTACCCCTGAAGGAAGGAGGGCAGGGCCTGAAGTGTCTGTACACTCAGGTCCGCGTTTTCCGCCTCCAGGCCCTGCAGAGGCTCTTTTATAGTGCAAGTAGTTCGGCATGGAGCATACTGGCGCACGCCTTCCTGTGCCGTTTCCAAGGGCTCCGATACGACCAGCAGCTCTTTTATCTTTGTTCGAGAGGTTTTCCGCGAGACCTCTCCGGGGCTGCCGGTCTTCTACCAGGACCTCCTCCGGACCTGAAAGCTGCTTCTAATGACCAGGTCCGTGGCGGCCACCGTGGGAGCAGATCTCCTCATGGAGCCCCTGCTACACAATCCCCAACTCCGTGTGCAGGTGGCGGAGTCCCGTTCGGTGCGCCAGAGGTTGGTCCTGGTGGAAGTCACGAGGGTCGGAGACCTCCTGGACTACGACCGGAGAGACTGGCTGGATCCCCTGACGCTCGCTCGGCGCATGGGGCTCTCCAGCCCTCGTACCCCCCGGTGCATACTTCAGGAGGTGAAAGCCGCCTTGACCCCCGCTGCTCGGGCTTATGTCAACCGAGCCTTGCGCGAGGGCACACCCCGCCCATCCTCTACCCCAGGCCCGCCGCACCTTTCCATTGGGCCCCTACCGTGCCGATCCCAACAAATCCCTCACCCTTTCACTGCAAGCCGGCTACATGAACTGCAGCCGGTCAGTTTTCAAATCGTATCACGGAATTATTTATACACACGCTTCACACCCTTCATGCCCACACCCTGGTGTCCTGCCCCGATACAAAGTGGTGGGACCTCCTGCCACCCTTGGAGGGTGAGCAACCTCGGTGGGCCAGCCTGTATTCCACCTTGGTCCCGAGGCCCGTCGGGGACATCAGTTGGCGGCTCCTTCACGGAGCTGTGAGCACGGGCGTGTTTCTGACATGGTTTACCCCCATCCCGGATACTTGCCCTTTTTGTAATGTGAGGGAAACCCTGGCACACATATATTTAGAGTGTGCCAGATTGCAGCCCCTTTTCCGGCTCCTCACAAATATTCTATTGTGATTTTGGCTTCATTTCTCCCCTCACCTTTTTATCTATACACTCCCCATCCGTGGCCCCACAAAATCGCGAGACCTCCTGGTTAACCTCCTCCTAGCCTTGGCTAAAACAGCCATTTATAAAACCAGAGAGGGGAGGTTGGCCCATGAAGTGTCCTGCGATTGTAGGGCCTTTTTCCGATCCTCAGTACATTCACGTATCCGGGCGGAGTTCCTCTGGGCGGCGTCCACCGACTCCCTTGACACCTTCGAGGAGCAGTGGGCGCTGTCCGGGATTTTCTGCTCGGTGACCCCATCCGGTTCCCTCCGTCTGACCCTTTGATTGAGGGGAAGAGTGAGAAATGCCAGCCCCAGCCGTTGCCGCTGTGGATACCATCATTACTGTCATCTAGGAGGGGTCCTATAATACATGGGTGTCTACCCCCCCCACCCCTAAACCGCCCACCCCGCAGCCGTGCCCATCTTGCCGGGCACTCTCAGGAGAGGGATAATCGGTGACACTGGGCGCGGCACTAGGTAACTCGAGGGGGTGGAAGACCACGAGTGTCGAGGAAGCCCCCACGCTCTAGGCCACCAGGTAATTCAGGAGGGTGGAAGACCACAAGTGTCGAGGAAGCCCCCCCGCTCTGGGCCCAGGCTAACCTGAACACTTCTCCCTCCTGAAAGCTGCTGTGTTATACCTTCTGTTTGCGTTGTTTTGTTGCATAGTTTGTTTTGTTTCCGTTGGTAATTCTTTGTAAGTGTTACAAATAAACTTTTTTTCTGTTTCAAAAAAAACCCCAACCTTCCCTGTTACCTTACCCAGGGAAAACGGACCTACTTACCCTGCTCTCCTGCTGCTGCCCTCTGGCCTTGGCTTTCCTTGCTTTTTGCCCCTGCTTTCGGCTTCCCCCCCGACCGGGCCAGATGCTCTCCCCCCTTTCTTTTCTTTTTGTTGGTTTTTTTTTCTTTCTCTGCTGTTGCTAGAGTGCTGGCCAGCTGCCAGCTGGCTGTTAGCCCCCCTCCGCCTGCCCTTGGACGCTGCTGCCGCTCCAGCTGAAACCCCACCCCCTGAGAGAGGAGGGGCCTGCCGGCCCCACTCCCTGGAGGGGGGGGAGTGGAAGGACCCAGCCCTCAGATCCAGCCGCTTGCTGTTTGTTTGTGGACCCATATTTGGCCAAGAGGACTTTTATCATCTGCTCTGGCATCCCTGGAATGTTGCAGCTGCAAAAAAGAAAGCCTGGAACAGAGGAGGAAAAAGCCGTCTACGGGAGGAACACCGCCTGAGGAATCTACAAATCGCCGTGGAGCGGGGCTAAGACTGAGTAACTTTGGAACTGTGTTCTCGTGTGGGGGGAGGCCATGACTGTGTCTTAACTGTGTTTGTAGGGACACAGGGGGTGTGGCACGGAGCTGCCCCCTGATCCATCTGTGTCCTCCCAACCCCCACACTACGATCTTCACCCCCACCACTCCACCATCTTTGCTGGCTGTCTAACATCTGCCTCTGGACTCAGCTGCTCACCCTGATTCCACCGCGTGGGCCAGAAGCACGAGCCAACCAAACAGGACTCTCTGGACAAGCGTACAGTGGTTCATGTACCCCCGCCCCCTGAATTGTCCACCCCACAACTTGTCCCTTTCTACCTGACCCCAACTCCTGTTAATCACCTGCCACCGCCCCCGAATGGAGGACACCAGGTTGACCTCCGCCACTGCCATGCCCATCGCCTCCCCAGACTCTAGGGAAGCCCCCCCCAGCCAGTGGGAAAGGCCACGGCAAGAAGAAGGGGAAGGGCCCCGCTAAAACCACCAGGCCCTCTATGGCAGGGGCCATCCCCACTGCTGCAGCCCCGCCACCGACCACGGCGTCCTTCCCCCCTGCCCCCTCCACCAGCTCTGTGTCCCTCCCTCAGCCCCCCGGACGTATGCCTGGGCGGCGGCAGCCCCCGCGCCCACCACCTCCATCAACAGCGGCCGGGGCCCCTTCCCCACCAAGACAAGGAAGCATGGTGTCCGATGCCTCCTGGTGCCCGCCTCGCCCCACGTGGAGACCTACGTGCAGGCGTTGGTGAGGGTGGTGGCCTCCAAAATGTATGGGAAGTTCGTCTTCTTCTTAGCATCGGAGGCTGCCGCCCACGAGGCGGTGGGGGGTTGTTTGTCCCCCTAGAGCCGCTAGAGGACCTGGGCGTCCGCCTGGTCCTGACCTCTGTCCCTCTTTTTTTCTCCAATGCTGCCCTGTTACCCACCCTTTCCACCCTGGGGAAACCTGTTTCTGTCATCAGCCCTCTCCCGTTGGGCTGCAAGGACCCCACCATCCGTCACATCTTTTCCTTCTGCCGGCAAGTGCAGCTTCTACTGCCGTTGGCAGTGCGTGACGGAGAGGTGCTCAAGGGGTCCTTCCTAGTCCCCCACCAGGGGGCCCGTTACCGGGTGTATTTCTCCATGGGGGAAGCCTCATGTTACCTCTGCCGGGCGTCGGGGCATGTCCGGAGGGACTGCCCTTTAGCCCGGCAAGGAGGGACATCTGGGATCCCCGAGACCCGGCAGGACATCGGCCCCGTCATTGCCAACGCCCCTGACCGCCCAATACCCGAACCCACCCCCCCTCCTCGTTGGACCACCACTTCTCCCACTCAGGCCCAAGGAGCACCTCCCCTACAACACCCAGACGAGCGGGAGAGCCCCGCCCTTGCTGCTGGCAATCTGGCGGGGCCTATGGAGGAGGGTGTGGCAGAGATACCACCAGGCATGGGAGAGAGCCTGCCCCAGGGAGAATCCTCCCTCCCTTATGGCGCCCCACTGTTCCCCCCCCAAGTCCCTGAGCCATTGCCTTTACCCCCGACACGACCCCTGCTAACCAGCCCCCAGATGACGCCATGGAGGACTGGGCCCTAGTCCAGGGGAAGTGAGGCAAGCGGAAGGCTGGAGCTCTGCCTCATCTACCTGAGGCGGAGGCCTCCCAGAAGACCAGGAAGGGGGGCACCGATGCCGAACCTTCCACTTTTCCCACAAGTGCGTTCCACCCACCGGTGTCAGCCAGAAAAGATGTGGTAGCACTGGAAGGTAGTGTCTCCCCTCCACGGGAGACCCCCCTCTCCGAGACCCTCGAGGAAGCCCCTTCTGTCCTGACACTACCCAAAGCCCCTGTGAACCCCGAGGCAACCATCGTGGTGGATACCAGCGGGGAGAACCCCGGAGCAATGGAAAGTGTCCTCTCCTTCATGTTCAAGGAGATCGAGGCCCTAGATCTGACCCCGGTTGCCCAGGGGAAGGACGACCTTTTGCCAGCAAACCTCGATTTGGGAGACCTCACTCCACCCCTTTTTTCCCCATGCTCCCTCCCCCTAACTGCTGCTTTTGCTCCCACCTCCAAGGAGCCCCTGGACTCCTCCATCGACCTGGCCGATGATGGCACCCCGCTGACGACCACCGAGCCTGCTCAGGTGACAGCCAGTGCCACGCGGCCAGGTCACAAGTCGCCAGGGGCACCCCCCGTTGGTGCAGAGCAATCGATTTCCTTCCCGGGCGGGGGCCCAACAGAAGATAATCCACCTCCTGATGCTGTGGCCGCTAAATCCACCATGAAGCCTGTGCCCGATATCACTGAGAGCTCCCTCCCCACCCCCTTAACCCTCGAGTCTGATCGGAGGCGCCACCATCCAGCTGCTTGCCTCCCGAAACCCAGAACCTCACCTCTGCCCCTGCCCCTATCCAATTTACCTCCTGCAATGTTACTGCCGCCACGGGGGCTGTCTCCTTCCCTTTCCCAACTGATGACCCCCAGGGAGCGGCCTTTGTGTTCTCCTGCCTCGACCCATTAGGAGCTGCTATCTTCCCTCCACCGCCCCCTATCGCCCCAGAGCTTGAGGCGGGCCTAGAAGCTCCAGCCCATCAGGCACCCTGTCGGGGGTCCGCACCCTGCTTGTCCGTTTTAGTGGACCACGGGGCTGCACCAAGGGCCCTGCCGGGGAACAACCGGGAAACTGTAACCCCACCCCCCCCATGACCTGTGAGGAGAGCTGTGGAATTTTTTAGAGGATGTCCGTGGCTCCCACAACAAGGTACAGCTTGCTCTCCAGCGATGGGGGGATTTTTTTCAAATCCTCCAGGCCACAAGGACCATCATGGGGGAAGGTAAACGGATGGGGAAGCAGGATGCTGCGGCCTACTGGCGGGTCCGCATCTTCCGTGACCAATTACTCACCTATGGGATGGGTCAAGGACTGTTGTGCGGCCCGCTGGGGGATACAAGCGTCCCTGCCAGTGAGGACCCCCCCCGGCCCCCCCATGACACCTCTCACCATCACAACGCTGAACACCCGGGGCTGTAGGATGGCTCTCCGCAGGTCCCAGGTGCTCTCCTTCCTTTGGAAGGGAGGGTACTCTGTGAATTTCCTGCAGGAGACCCATATGGATCCGACCGCCGAAGATAGTTGGTGGCTGGAGTGGGGGCACAGGGTCTACTTTAGCCATTCCATGATTCAGCAGGCTGGAGTGGCGACCCTGTTCTCCCCCGACCTACGGCCTGAGGTGCTAGGGGTTGCCAAGGCCGTGCCGGGTCGCCTGCTGCATCTCCGGGTCCATATGGAGGGCTCGTGGTTAACCTCGTTAATGTCTATGCCCCGACATCGGGCCCGGAGCGGCTGCAATTCTATCAGCAAGCGTCCGCCTTCCTCGGCAGCTTAGATTCTCATGAGTGCCTGGTCCTGGGAGGAGATTTTAATACCACCCTTGAGGAGCGAGACCGCTTGGGGACCAAGCAGAGCCCGGCCGCCGTGGACACCCTCTGGGAGATAGTTGAACATTACTCCCTTGTGGACATCTAGCATGACCACCACCCGGATGACACTTCCATGTTCACGTTTGTCCGGGTGGAAGCCCATCGGTCGAGCCACTCCCAGTTGGACCGCATTTATTTATCACGCTTCCATCTCTCAAGAGCCCACTCCTCCAGCATCCGTCTGGCCCCATTTTCTGACCATCACCTAGCCACCGTGACAGCCTCCCTCTGTGCGGAGAGGCTGGGGCCGGCCTATTGGCATTTTAACAACAGCCTGTTGGAGGATGAAGGCTTCGTGATGACCTTCTGGGAATTGTGGCTGGCCTGGCGAGGGCAGTGGCTTGCCTTTCCCTCGGCGCGGCGATGGTGGGACCTGGGGAAGGTGCGCGCCCAGCTTTTCTGCCACGACTACACCCGGGGCACGAGCTGACGGAGAAATGTGGCGATAGAGCAGTTGGAACGGGAGGTCTTAGAGCTGGAGAGGCGTTTGGTCGCCAGCCCGAAGACCCGCTCCTCCATGGAGCGTGCCGGGAGAAGCGGGAGGAGCTCCGGGCTCTCAAAGACCAGCGGGCCCAGGGCGCCTTTGTTCGATCCCGCATCCGCCTCCTTCGGGAGATGGATCACGGCTCCCACTTCTTCTATGCCCTGGAGAAAATGAGGGGGGCTAAGAAACATGTCACCTGCCTCCTGGCAGAAGACGGCACCCCCCTTACAGAACCGGCGGAGATGTGCGGGAGGGCCCGAGCCTTCTACGCAAGTCTTTTCTCCCCGGATCCGACCGACCCTAGCGCTTGCAGAGTGCTTTGGGAGGAGCTTCCTACGATCAGCGTGAGTGATCGAGACCGGCTAGAGTTGCCTCTCACTCTGGCTGAGTTCTCAGAAGCCCTCCGTCGTATGCCCATTCATAAGTCTCCAGGTATGGACAGGCTGACCATGGAGTTCTACCGTGTGTTTTGGGATGTCCTCGGCCCAGACCTAGTCACCGTCTGGGCCGAGTCTCTGCAGAGCGGGATCCTCCCTCTTTCATGCAGGAGAGCTGTGCTCGCCTTATTGTCGAAGAAGGGGGACCTCCGCGATTTACGAAATTGGCATCCCATCTCGCTCCTCAGCACGGACTACAAAATCGTAGTGAAAGCAATCTCGCTGCGGCTAGGGTCTGTGCTGGTGGACGTGATCCACCCAGACCAGATCTACACCATCCTGGACCGCAGTATCTTTGATAACCTATTTCTGGTTCGGGACCTTTTGGACCTTTTGGAACTTGGGCATAGAGACGGTCTGTCTTTCGCCGTCCTGTCCCTAGATCAGGAGAAGGCGTTCGATAGGGTGGACCAGGGGTACCTCCTGAGCACTCTGCAGGCGTTTGGCTTCGGACCCCAGTTTGTGGGTTTTCTCCGGGTGCTGTACACTTCCGCAGAGTGTCTGGTTAAGCTCAACTGGACCCTGACTGAACCTAGCTTCAGGCGAGGAATACGGCAGGGGTGCCCCCTCTCGGGCCAGCTGTACACTCTGGTGATCGAGCCCTTCCTCTGTCTCCTTTGCAGGAGGTTGACAGGGTTGGTGCTGCGGGAGCCGGAGCTGCGGCTGGTCCTATCAGCATACACTGATGACGTGATCCAGGACCCCCGGTGACTTGGCGTGGGTGGAGGCTTGCCAGGTCATCTATTCGGCAGCCTCCTCCGCCTGGGTCAACTGGGTCAAGAGCTGTGGTTTGGCGGTAGGAGACTGGTGGCAGGCGAACTCCCTCCCACTCGTGCTTCAGACCATCCGGTGGAGCGCAGGTCCGCTGCTCTACCTCGGCGTTTACCTTTCTGCCTCACATCCCTCTCCTCCGGAAAACTGGGAAAATTTAGAGGGCAGGGTGATAGAGTGGCTCCGGAAATGGACGGGACTACTCCGATGTCTCTCCCACCGAGGGACAGCGCTGGTGCTTAATCAACTAGTCCTGTCCATGCTCTGGTACCAGCTCAACACCCTGGTCCCAGCCCCAGGTTTCCTGACCAACCTTCGGACATCGATTCTGGGGTTCTTTTGGTCAGGAATGCACTGGGCCCCGTAGGGGTTCTTCATCTACCCCAGAAGGAAGGAGGACAGGGCCTGAAGTGTCTACACACTCAGGTCCGTGTCTTCCGCCTCCAGGCCCTACAGAGGCTCCTCTGTGGTGCAGGCAGTTCGGCATGGAGCACACTGGCGCATGCCTTTCTGCGCCGCATCCGAGGCTCCTATATGACCGGCAGTTCTTTTATCTCCATTGGGGAGGTCTTCCGCAAAACCTCTGGGGGCTGCCGTCTTCTACCAGGACCTCCTCCGGACTTGGAAACGGTTTTTAACTACCAGGTCCGGGGCGGCCACCGAGGGGGCAGATCTCCTCGTGGAGCCCTTGCTACACAACCCCCAGCTCCGTGTGCAGGTGGCGGAGTCCCGCTTGGTGCGCCAGAGCTTGATCCTGGCAGAAGTCACGAGAGTCAGAGACCTCCTGGACTACGACCGGGGAGACTGGCAGGATCTCCTGATGCTCGCCCGGTGCATGGGGCTCTCCAGACCTCGCATCCCCCGGCACGTACTTCAGGAGGCGAAGGCCACTTTGCCGCCAGCTGCTCAAGCTTACCTCGACTGGGTCCTGCTCGAGGGCATGCCCAGCCCACCCTCTACCCCAGGCCCACCAGACCTTTTAATTGGACCCCTGCTCCGCAGATCCAATCGACCCCCTCACCCCTTCACTGCGAGCCGGTTGCTCGAACTGCAGCTGGTACGCTTCCAAACCGCGCCAAGGAAACATCTATACACGCTCTTGCTCCACACCCTTCATGCCCTCACCCTAGTGCCCCGCCCCGACACAGAGTGGCAAGACCTTCTGCCACGTTTGGAGGGTGAGCAGCCCTGGTGGGCCAGTCTATATTCCACCTTGGTTCCGAGGCCCGTTGGGGACATCAGTTGGCGGCTCCTTCATGGAGCTATGAGCACGGGCACGTACTTGGCGCGGTTCACCCCCGTCCCAGATACTTGTCCCTTTTGTGGTGTGAGGGAAATCCTAGCGCACGTATATTTGGAGTGCGCCAGGCTGCAGCCCCTGTTCCGGCTCCTCACAAATCTCCTATTACGTTTTTGGTTGCATTTTTCCCCTCACCTTTTTATTTATGCACTCCCCATCCGTGACCTCACAAAGTCGCGGGATCTCCTAGTTAACCTCCTCCTGGCCCTGGCTAAAACAGCCATCTATAAAACCAGAGAGAGGAGGTTGGCCGATGGAGTTTTCTGTGACTGTGGGGCTGTTTTCCGATCCTCGGTCCGTTCACATATCCGGGCGGAGTTCCTCTGGGCGGCGTCCACAGACTCCCTTGATGCTTTTGAGGAGCAGTGGGCGCTGTCTGAGGTTCTCTGCTTGGTGTCCCCATCTGGGTCCCTTTGTCTGACCCTTTGGGGTCCCTTACTCTCTCCCCCAATCAGCCCCAGCAATTGCTGCTGCGGACACCAACACCTTAGAGGGGTCCTTTCACACGTGGGTGCACGTGCCTGCCCTCCCCCCCTGGATTGTCCACCCCACAGCCTGCCCCTGTTGTTGGGTGCTTTCAGAGGAGGGTATTGTTGGTGACACTCGGGCGTGGTGCCAGGTAACTCGAGGGGGTGGAAGACCACAAAAGTCGATGAAGCCCCCTGCTCTGGGCCCAGACAAGCTTGAACACTTCCCTCCCCTGAAGCTAATGAGAAAACAATTGTGATTGGTTGCTGTGTTACACATTGCATATGCTGTTGTTTTTACTTTGTAAGTGTGTTATGCAAATAAAAAACATCTTTTGCTTCAAAAAAAAAAACTCTCCTATAGCCATCTGGCCTGACCCTGTCACTATATCTATCTATCTATCTATCTATCTATCTATCTATACTTTAAAAGGGCTTAATTCAACCAAACAAGAGCCATTTAGTAACATTATGAAAGCTCAGCTCAATCTAAACAAGTATATACACAAATCAATGGAATGGAGAGAAACACTCTAATGGGGAGCATCTGCCTTGTCCTTTTAAACTGTATACTCTTCATTGGAGGGACTGTGTCTCCATCTGTTTTTGGAAAGCAGTGGCACTTTAGGTGATAGAATAATCTAAATAATAATAATAAATTGTAACAAAAAGACTTCCTGATGTTCACAGAAACATCCCTGTGATTCCTCACTCTGAATGTGTTATTTCTTTAGGAAGCCATCAGAGGCAAGCATGCAAACGACACTGCCTCTTTTGGTGCAGAGTTATCTTTCTAGTGCACCAGGCGGACTCATTTTGCTGCCATTAGCTCAATTATCAATCAAGCATTTTCCTTTGCAGCCAAGTCTCTGATATCAGAAGCATCATTAAATTCATAAGGCCAGAGGGGACAAAACATCAGAGATGAGGATCTTTTATTTTCTTATTGAACTTTGCCCAGAAACATTTATGATGTGGCATCCTCAATACATAGGAGTTAAATCCCTAGCATGGCTTTCAAATTCCTACATCTAATTACAAAGAAGAGTAAATCACAAAAAATAAAATAAGTAAGTGAAATATTTTAACTATTCCTTTTTTAAATAATCAACCAGGAAACTTCTGATTATATAAAATGGATCTAAAGGAATTGGCTTTGCTACTAGAAAGCACTGGGAGCCAGAAAGTTTCAAAGTTATCTCAAGCAAATGTATAGAATTTAAAAAGACTGGTTAACTTAAAAGTTGCTAGTTAAAATGTTACTCTCCCTTATGTCCTTCTCTAACATGATGCCCCCGGATGGGTCATCATCTGTGAGGACTGAATGTGGATCCCTGGATATAGAAGCACAAATCTCTAGAGTCCTGGGAATTTTTTTTATTCTTTTATAATTTACTTTTCAGGACTTTCATGTTATTTTGTTTAATCCATTTTATCCATACAAAAGGGGTGTATGCGTGGGGTTGATGGCTCTGGATAGGGTGGGGTTTGCAGAGCAACCTGGCCCCGTACACACTGCACAGTGGCAGCTCCTGTCCTACGGGACTGGGCCCAGTTCCTTGTTTCAGGTGTTGCAACCCCATGCATGGGGTCACAGTGCTGCTCAGGTTTGGCTCAGTCACCCCTCCATCGTGATGACAGAATAGAGGCCGAGCCAAATTTGAGTGAGTGGTACTCTGATCCCATGCACCAGCAGCAACTCCACTCACTCAAATTTGGCCTGGCTGTCCCCTTTTCATGACAGAGGGGCAGTCAGGCCAAACCTGAGCAGTAGCGAGACTCTGTTCATGAGGTCACAAAGCCTGGAACAGGGTGCCAGGCCCAGGCCTTCAGGACACCAGCTGCAACTGCAGGGTGAGTTTTTTGTTTTATTTCATTTTATACACTGATTATGATTTCATTTCATGTTATTTTGCATTTGCAAAAAAAACAGGGCTCTAAAAATCTCTTGTCGCCTGAGCCTAAGAATCAGTGTAACTTAGTTCAAAGGCTGTAGCAGCCCTAAACCCCTAGAGGTGGAATAGCCACTATAGGGGACAGAGAGCCACGTTATGTTAGTGTGGTAACACTTCCAGGGTCTCCTTGTATCTTGTGGTTCAATATCAAATTAGACCAGATGAAGGACTTCTCCATTCTGAGTAATCAGCTCTGTGGATCTCTACTCCTGCAACTGTCTTCTGGAGTCTGTCTATGGCATATGACTGAGGGATGGCTTATCATTTTGTCTTTCCTTTTTATCCTTGGTATTTTTTAAATCTCCCCCGAGTATACACACAAATTTTCTTGTCTGGAAAAAAAAAAGTTGGGCTATTAAAGTCATTATTGTTTTAGTTGCTGCTATAAAGCTCTGCATGCTGTTCCAGCTGTTTGTAATGGGCATTTTAGAAATGAATTTGAAACAGTAAATATCCTGACTACAATAAACTAAACTTCATGTGAACATTGTACTGTGGTCTTTCTACTGGTTACATGCTACTTTGTGAAAGATCTGGAGAATGCAGAATGGAAGACAGGTAGAGATGATATCCAGAATTCAAGCAAGAAAATCCTCCCAGAACAAACCATGACCTCTGCAGCCTTATCCTAGCACAGAAAGAAGAGAAAGCAGAGATTTGAGTTTGCTTTTTAATAACGCATTTGTGCTTTTCACCAGTGTTCAAAGCACAGTGAACACATTCATTAAATTCAATATATTGAGTTTGAAGGGTGTGTTTAGAAGTTTAAGGAAGTTGGAATACTTCATATTACTCTTAACTATGGGGCAAAGATACGTGAATAGATTCCAAGGCTGTAAGTTTAATATAAAAATTTATAAGAACAGAAAAGAGCAAAGAGTAAAAGATTCCCAGACTGATGAGAAAGAATGCCAAAGCATGACACCAGTTAGTGAGGCCATGCAAAAGTGGCAAGACATGGTTAGCTAGGCTGCCCTGTAGGAGTTAGAGTCCAGGTGATGTTATTGTTGTGGGTCTGTCTGGAAAAAGCAGCCTTGGAAGAAACTGTACATTATAGCATAGTTTTAATTCTGCTGCTCAGTTACAGCAGGAGCTATCTATTTAAGTGGACCTATGGGCTGCTTACCCCAAGTACTGGCCAGCCGCCATCAGCAGCAAAAGTTACATCAATGTGTGATAACTACTGCTATTTGTTGCATGAAATTTCAGGGGTGAGTGTGTGTGAGACAGAGATCATAGAAACTCTATTGCCTAAATACTACCATAAAAGTTATTGACATTTTAAAGTGTGTGCAATCCTGACACTCTTTAATAGTTGAATCCCATAGGACTATGAACTCTGTTACTACTCCACAAGCATAAACAACATGCACGTCCTTTAGTATAATAATGTTAAATCAACCAGAGCAGCATGCCTCATATAAGGGTGAGGGGGCCAGAGGTATTTTCCACCCCTTTTCCATCCTCTGAATACTGGGAGTGTAACTTAGAGTACTCTCTGGGCTCTCTAAATCGGGGTGGCCAACGTGTGACTCCGGAGCCACATGCGGCTCTTTAGAAATTAATATGCGGCTCCTTGTATAGGCACTGACTCCGGGACTGGAGCTACAGGCGCCAACTTTCCAATGTGCCAGGGGGTGCTCACTGCTCAATGCCTGGCTCTGCCACAGGCCCTGCCCCCACTTCACCCCTTCCCGCCCCCTCCCCTGAGCCTGCCATGCCCTCGCTCTTCCCCCTCCCCCCAGAGCCTCCTGCATGTCACAAAACAGCTGATCGGGAGCTGCAGAGAGGGAGGTGCTAATCGGCAGAGCGGCCGGTGGGCGGGAGGCGCTGGGAGCCATGGGCGGGGGGAGCTGATGTGGGGCTGCTGACGTATTACTGTGGCTCTTTGGCAATGTACATTGGTAAATTCTGGCTCCTTCTAAGGCGCAGGTTGGCCACCCCTGCTCTAAATTGTGTGGCACTGTATCAGCCCCCTAGTGGCCACTGCAGTTGCAGGTATCTCTTGAATTGAGAGCACTCCAGTCATGCTCTAGCACAGCCATGACAACCGGGGGACTGGTGGTGGGTGACAGAGAGCCAGAGTAGTTATTTCTATGTCTGCCAGGGGTTCCTAGAGTGTGTGTCAAAATCTGACCCTTCATCTCCAGTAAACCTATAACTGCATTAGTTTGTGCCTATATGAGTGCCTTATTTGACATGCCTTCACTCATCGAAGGGGGCAACTACAGAAATGGAGGGACTGGGTTACACAGAACAGCCATCCACAACCTAGCAGAAAATGAAATTTATTTTACTAATGGTTAATGTGAGTGGGGCATAGTTCTGCAGTCCCTAATAAGGTGAAACTGCCTTTGACTTCACTCTAAGTTTTGCCTTTGTACAGAATAGTCAGGACTGGGCCCTGGAGCTGACACAATCCTAAATAGGAGATATATAATTGAGACCTGGCTTTGAAATAGGAGAACTTGCCATACACTTACATGTAGTGCTATTGTTTTACACTATAATAAATAAAATCATATCACTGAAAACTATATTTATGTTTAACATTCTATTATTCACACACACATATACATATTTTATATATGTACACGCACTCAAAATGTGGTATACAAACAGAATATTCTGTGCTAAACAGAAGTCTGGTGTGCTTTGTATTCTTAAAAATGCCTGCAGCAGCACTAGTGCTATTCAAAGAAATCATCTTTGAAAAAACAATGGCACTGCCAGAAAATGGCAAACAATATTTAAATAATCAGTGTGAAATAGCAGTAATGACCTCACTCCACTGCACTTCTTGAGGAAGTTATTACCAACTGGGATTAACCATCAACTTGCCCTGGACAGTTCATGTTTAGTAAGTGCCTTGGGCCTCAGTCATTAAGGAATGTAGAATCAATATATATTTAAGTGATAATGGAAATGGCAAATTCCTGATTGTTCTAACAAGTTAATCTGAATTTCAGCAGTGTGCAACAATTTCAAAATGCCTTTCCTATAACAACCCTGATCCTTTTAAACTTTGACCATGCCAGAGGAATCCCTGAATCATTGCACATTTATGGTGCTATAAAACATGATTAGTAATATTTTGAAGTATTCTGCACATTAATAATGAAATCTTAATAAAACAAGTTTGGTTTGTAGATAATTTACTGCTAGACTGCAGACACACATCTTAAATTTTGTCACCCCCACAGTTTGTGGATTATTGATTAAAAACTTTCCCACACCCTACAGTGTGTGGATGGGGATGGGGATGGGGGAGGGTAAAGATATGTGCCACCACTTTGAAATGCTTTTGCTTAAAATCACATAGTTTCCTATAGGAAATATATTTGAGGTCTCTATCATCCTTTTGATGCAGGGAACATTAAAGGCCCTGATTCTATAACACTTACATATCTGAGTAGCCCACTGAATACAGTGGGACTATACATGTACATAGTTATGTATGTGCATAATTTTTTGCAGGATCAGGGTCAGTACAATGTCTGTTAATTCCAATAGGATTTTATACTTGAATCCATCAGTGTATTGAGAGCAGAGGAGACACTGGGGACCTAATTTTGTTGATGCAATTTTATGGCCACAATATTAGACGGATCTGTAATTCAGATTGTGGTGTGGATTATGGGACTGATATGTCTGATTTCTTCTAGCTGTAATTTAAATGTACACTTTATCTACCTAGTCATAACATTGATTATACAATATTAAAATGGCCTGGACAATTCCAAGCACTCCAATAACTAATAATAATCTGGGGTCCAGATTCACTGGTCTAGCTGAGGTGTGCTCAGCGCAAGATTGGAAAAGGGGGAAAGACGGTTTTATGTCACTTTTGCATTCCCTTGACTCTGTGGTAAGTCTGAGGCCACACAGGCTACTGGCATAAATCCAAGTAGGCTGGTCTAATTTACAGACAGCAACCAATGGCCCTACCATATGGTCAACAATTGAGTGCAGTTTGCTCCTCTGCAAAAAAGAGTCAACATCTCTACACCCAAAACCTGCACAACTTTCAGGAACTGTGTGGATTCCAGGGGATCTGCAGGAGGCAAGAGGCATTTGTGCAGATGCTCCTTGCATCCTTGCTGCTGCCCAGCTTCACTGGTCCCTGGTAATCCAGCTCTTGTGGGAAATGTGCTTTCAGGGTCTTCTCTCTTCATAAAAGTGAGTTATCAGGCTGTATTAACCTATGTTGCTTTCCCCTGATGCTTTGAGCAAAACATGGTTTGAGCCCAGCCAGTCCCACCTGCCTTTTAAACTTCAACTATATTAAGCTGGAACCAGGCCGAGTTCCTATGATCAGAGAGAAGAGCAGATGGCATAGTGCCCTACTGTGGCTCCAGTCTCATGATCGCAAATAGTCATGGAGGGAAACATGGAGCTATTCATGCTTGTGTCATTCATCTTTGCCTGATGTCTAACAAAACACTACATAGCAAGGAATGTACTGAAGCTGCATTTAGTGGAGGCACCTGGGCTGAAGCCCCCTCCCTTCAGTATAAGAGAGAGTGTGTGGCTGGCAGGGTGTTCGCTATTAGAACCCTGGACCTTTGGAGCTCACTTCTCCCCCAGGTTTGTAACAAGGTGAAGTGTTAGCTTTCAGGGCAACCTCCAAGGTCTCCCTTTCCCTTTGTCTCAGGATGAAATGGGTGTTGGGTAAGGCTGGGTATGGGATTCTAGGGACTGTATGTAAGGTCGATTTATTTCAGTTATATTGATGTTGTTGCTGACTATTTGGTTCGATCAGGGGGAATTGACAGATCTTTTAATTTTGGTGTATTTTAAAAAAAAAATTCTCAGTGGTGCCTACACATTAGTGCTAACATAAATCTAAATGAAGAAATAAATAATAAACGTTTTCTGAACATCACTGATCAAGTAAAGTAAGGAAAAATAAAAATGTATTTAAATAAAAACTTCCACTTTTTAAAATATTGTAGTGACAAACTATGTATCTTTGCCGGAAGCTTTTATAGGCCATCATGCTAAAGCAAAACATAATTTCATGACAACACTATTTCATAGCCAAAATGCTGGGTTAAGACCATTTACTCTGGTTCATTTTAGGTTACAGAACAGGCAATTTTCAACAATTCTTTCCAATTTCTCTTTTCTATGGTGATTCCTTCATATAACAGTAACATGAAAACATTTCACAGTGCTAGGTGTTTACAGGAAAGTGACATTGCATGTCCAAGAGCAAGCAAAAAAAATATTCCATTTAATTTGGGGGCTAGAATTCCAAGGTGCTTGCTATAGATTTCAGATTAGGTACAAAGAAAAGGAGTACTTGTGGCACCTTAGAGACTAACCAATTTATTTGAGCATAAGCTTTCGTGAGCTACATCCGATGAAGTGAACTGTAGCTCACGAAAGCTTATGCTCAAATAAATTGGTTAGTCTCTAAGGTGCCACAAGCACTCCTTTTCTTTTTGCGAATACAGACTAACACGGCTGCTACTGTGAGATTAGGTACAGTATTTCCATAATTTACAAGACTCAAATAAACAAAACCTGTTTCTTACCCCTCTTTCCAGCAGCATATCTCGGAAATGGGCAATGCGTTCTTCTAAAGGAAGAATAATCTGATGTGCTGATGTTTTCACAATTTTCTCTTCCACTTCAACCTTCGCCTGATCAGCATTCTGGGGATCTTCCATTCTTTAACAATATATGTTATGAATGGTTCAGTAAATACACAGTGTACATTTTTTAACCCTCTACTTTCTTTAGGAAACACTTCAGGAAAGAGGTTTAAATGCAGGATTTCTTTGTAAACAGTATGTAATATTGAAAGCTAATTAGCTAAATCTAATCTTCTGTATTTAATTACTAAAATGGAATGGTTCTTGAGGGCCCTTCATTGAAGATTAGGACAAATATTTATATGGAAGTATAGTATTTCTGTGTGGTCAAAGCACATGATTGAACAATGAGACATTACACTGCACTTCAAGTGATGGGAAAACTACTATTCTCCATTATGTTTGACAATGAGTGAAGATTTCAGAATAGTGACTGGAGAAAATAATCTTATTGCTTTTAAGCTTAAAAATCAATGCTAATCTTTTATGGTCCCAAGAGTCCCTTAAATTCACTCCTAGGGGGAACAGTTTGACATATTATTACATGTACACAACCTGTAATGAGACATCAGTGAAGAGTGCCTCTATCAGTGCAAAAATCTTTACAGACATTTATAATAATTTTCCAGAATAAATAGGTGTTTCCAAGGAACTAATTTCCACTGTACTTTACAAGATTCACTGGAGGATGACAGACATTTAGCATGATTATGCTGATTACAGGAGATAACATCAAGTCATCAGCATTTTTACTTAAACGTGTATCAATAAGATATTAAAAATACATGGACAGATTTTCATCAGGTGTAAATATGCAGGGCTGTGAGTTCAATCCTTGAGGGGGCCATTTGGGATCTGGGGCAAAAATTGGGGATTGGTCCTGCTTTAAGCAGAGGGTTGGACTAGATGACCTCCTGAGGTCCCTTCCAACCCTGGTATTCTATGAATTGCATCGGCCCTCCAAAGCGCAGGGCCTGGAGCAGTTGCCCCAATTCGCCGTACCCAAGGGACGGCTCTGTAAATATGTATAGGTCCCTTGGAACCAGTGGAGCTACACCAATTTGCACCTACTGAGGATCTGCCCCATATATTTTTAACTGAGTCTAGTGATCACTAAAATTACCATTAAAAACACCAAAACAAGGCAAAACCAACACACAAACAACAAAACAATGCACACCACTTGGAAACTAACATTTACTATTTTTCTACTGTGTAAGTACAGCACTGGTAGTACAAGCTCTGCCTGAACACTGGCTTTGTGAGGAACACCTCCAACAACAGGCTAATTAGAAACTAAGCTTCAGCTTGAACCTGTCAATAGCTCTGTCAATAGCAGTTTTGTTTGTTTGTTGTGAGGAGATATTTGTCCACATGGACAAAAGTGAAACCATAAACTCATGTCACGAAGATCACTGAACATCCTTTTTGGTCTCTACTAATAAATTGGATTACAGTGGCAGATAGGTCCACACTAAAGCCCTGGAGTTGAACACCCATAATTGAATTGTGGAAGTATAAATCTAGACTCAATTTTTTTTGTCTTATTCCCACCTCTATTATTTATCAATATACTGACTCACGTTTAAAAAATAAGGGCCAAAAGATGTGATAATATTGGCCAAATTTTTCAGACCTCAATGCTACAGTAAGGCACTTTTATTTTAGGCACCTTAATAAAGGTGACAAGATTATCAGAGGCACTGCAGTTCTCATTGAAGATAACTAACTTTCTGCATCCAGATTTGGAACTGTTGATCATGGGGTGGGAGAGGGAGGAAATAATCCCCAAAGTGCTTTAACTTGCACAATTTGAAAATGGAAAAAGTTAAAATATTCTTTTCAGATAATAAATTACATCAGGCAGTAATGCAATATGAGTCCTAGCATATTATCTCCCTTCTATCAATAATTGCATTGTACTTAAATCATACTAAAATTGTATTATATAGCATTAGCAGTTTCAAAGGCATCAAATTGTTACTCTTCATATTATTATGGTGACTTTTATATTGTATTAGCAATTTTCATTTTCCCTAAATCATAATATTTCGTAATATGATCCATGAAACTTCCATTCCAATTTCTAGTATCCACAAAGAACTTTTTCAAGCTGAAACTGATAGAAACCCACAATGCTACTCAATCAGCTAAGACAGCAGGAGAGACTGTTTCTCCTTTATTTTGTTTAATTTAAAACTATCCTTCAAATCAGATGGATTTTTCATTTATTCTGAAACTAAAAACTACAATAAAGGCAACAAAAACAGTGACAGAATGCAATCAAATATGGAAATTCATAGTTAAAAAGACACATTCAAATAGTCTATTTTACTTTTTACTTTATTCCTATCACAGTTTTTGAAGCCTACAAATCTCAAAATAGATAGGAAGTATTTTTTTTTTTACAGAGAATTCTGTTTCTTTAGTTGTACTGGGATTTGCAGTTGAATATGACAAACTTTCTATGGGGGACAAGAATCACAGTAAAAGCTGTCACTCCTGATAAGGGATGAATCTTTCTAGATTTCTACACTTTCCAAATTATCACAGATGATTTACCTTAATATGCTCTTTGGATTACATTCTGACCAAATAAAGGAAGATAGCAGATGGGACTCAGTTTTGAAAATGATCAATGAAAATCTATGACATGAATCACGCTGATGAATTTTTAAAGTAGACCAAAGCCTTAAGGCAAACTTGGTAGGCAAATGTGGTTGTCTGTATTTAAAAAACCCTGATCTCAAACCCATGCATTTGAAATTAAAATCTGGACTTCTAGAGCCTTTAAAAATCTAGTGTATTACACTGGATTTTCTAAGCAGATAATTAAGCCATATGTTGCCTTCAGCTTCCACTAAAGTAAATGGGAGCCATGTGGTAATCCAGAGACTGAATAGGTCACATTACATTGCACATTTTGTCACATGAGAACTGAAAATTTTTCACATGATCTCACAAAAACAATTTAGTAGATGTACTCAAAATTGCCCCATATTTTTAAGCAATTAAGAATAAGCAATTTGAAGATGTTACAGATAAACTCCTGCTTCTAAGTAATCTGACTCTTTAGGAGAAAAAAAAAGATTTTGCCACCTTTGTATACAGTATAATTAGAGTGTTGCTTGAGTAAGTATTTGGCCTGCATATTTTAGGTACTATAATTAAACTGTATTTAAATGTAAATTAAACTACAGTAATATGTACAGAGTTTCTTAGAGGCAATAGTTCGTTGAATCCAAAACTACTGAACTGTAAGTGTAGATTCAGGACTGGAAATATGAAATAAGGCTTGATCCAAAGTCTATTGCAGTAAAATGGGAGTCTTTCCATTCACTTCAGTGGATCAGGCCTTAAACCAGCTGTTGAAAATATATTACCACTGAAAAAAACAATGAAAGGAAGAGAATTAGAGTGTGAAGTATAAACCATTTCTGCTAATGTGCACCTGACCTGTCAATATGAAAATCAAGAAAGGCAACAGACATAAATATATGAAGATTAGTAAACTTTAACATATATATACAGTAGCCTGACTTGCTGTGCTTTAAGTATAATGAATTATGGTTTAACTTTGATGAAAGTGGATATTAACGTTAGAATAAGACTTTCTTTGTATCAAATGATTTATTGTGTGTTAAAGGAATAATGTAATTTACTTAGGTAAGTTTACTTTCAATGATGGAAAATAACTGAAAATCCAGTGAGGAACAGGGCAGGTTTTCCAAACCATGGCTTAGCTCAATTATGTTTACCACACTCAACCAAATTTGACATCGTAATTATCAAATGACATGTAGCTACAAGGGGTCTGATGCACAAAAGATAGTCTATTGGTTGGGGCACTAGGTATTTGGGAGTTCCCAAGTTCAATTCACTGTTCTGCCAGACTTCCTGTGTGAGGCTGGGCAAGTCACTCTGTGGCAGAGTTAGGCTCAGTGTTGCAAAGCTAACTTTAGTTGCTGTGCCACCTAATGGAATCCACAGTCCGTAGGTAGATGCCCGGGCTCCCTATCCAATGCATAGGGAAAATTAAGTGCCTAAGAATAGGAATCACTGAAGCCAGCATACTAAGTGGAGAGCTGCCTGAGCTAGCAAATAGGTGTAGCCTGGTGGGCTAGCTTACCTCTATTATATTCACTGCTTTTTATTATATTCTGCTTTATTATAGTCAGCAGTACTGCAAGGAACCTACAAGCCTGCATCCTGTAAGAGACTGGCTTCAGCAGTTAGCATGAAGCTTCAGGCCTATGAATTTTGGCATAAATAAACTTAGGTAACTCCTACATTTTGGGGAACTGGAAGTAGAGTGTAAGGAGGAATTTTGTCCATAATGATATCAGCCAACCACAGAACCATGAACTAACACCAGCTTCTGGAAGGTTTTGGATGGATCATCCAACTGTAAGAGTGCCATGGGAATGAATTGATATATATGATAATGGGGTGAAATCATAAATATACTAACCTATAGAAAAAGAACACCTTAACATCGGTAAGGGGAGGAAATAGAAATAAGAAAGAGGGAAGAAACCCTCACTGAATATGTATGAGACATGGTAATGGCAGCGTAACATATTATAAAAGTGGCATCCCCGCCTGTAGGCAGTAGGAGAGAGAAATGTAGCACTTGGGAGGGACCAGATTGATGGCCACTGGTGAAGATGAGGAAGGGGATGGTGATGAGGAAGATAACGGCTAACATTTCTGGTTGTTCTGCAAGGGATGGTGTAACTATGGATGTTCAGATGTACTTTCTGTATTATATCCATCTACCTTACTGAGTTAGAGTGTGTGTGACTTTGCTAAATGTATTAATAAATTATTTATTTGTAAATATAGAAGAGATGCTATAGTATGAGTATTGCACCTGTGCACATTGGGGTTCCCAACTATATAATAATTCTAATAAGACTGGGCCTGATCTTGGGACAAGAACCTACGTATCCTCAAAGTGATAACTTGGGACTCTCATACATAATCTATAGATCAGGCTACATAGGAAATGTGGAGGATAGAAGTATGGTATAAACTCCACTCCTCAAAGGGAGTTAGAGGGAAGCACCTACCTCCACAGCCAGCCACGAACCTTCTTCTGGAGGTAAGCACCTAAGTGAGGTCTGTCCCCTCTCAAAAAAAAAAATTGTTGTGGTAGTGGTGCTCCCCCTATTAGCCCAATGTTTAGAGCACTCACCTGGGCTGTTGGAGAATGAGGTTCAAGTTCCGGCTCCAATTAATAAGTATTTTATACAAAGTGGAACAGTCTGAACAGGAGAAACGGAGAGACGTCTACCCCAGAATAACCTATAAGTCTGGCAGAACAGTTAATTGAACTTGGGAACACCAAATGAGTTGCCAAAGTCTTACACAGATATGAAAGGCAGAACCAAGACTACAGAGCCAAATTGTCCTCTTCGTTCTGGACTCTCTGTGCTACTCAAGCAGCTGAAAAGGTGGATAGTCTCAATTGGCTAGAAAAGGTAGAGCTGGCTCCCACATCACCCCCCTTAAAGACTCTTGTGCTCATGCTATTCTTGGGTGGCATAACAGGTTTATAGCTAGCTGGTATATTTAGAGAAGCCGAGAGACTACTGTAAAATATGCCAAGGCAGGGGCCAATGTAGACTAGACCCAGGACTAGATGCTGCTATTGGTTGTTCTGTGGCCCACCTGCTCCAACAGCACAAATGAGAATCTGAAATAATGAATAGTAATATCCTCATGCTTCTAATAACAGTTTATACTGAGGCATTACTACAAATATAGGAAAAAAGAAAAGGAGTACTTGCGGCAAATGTAATTAGTCTCTAAGGTGCCACAAGTACTCCTTTTCTTTTTGCGAATACAGACTACACGACTGCTACTCTGAAACCTACAAATATAGGACTTTCCAATGGCATATATATGTCATGACCTCCAACCCCTAATCTTTAGAAGACATTCACAACCCCAGTATCATGGCAGGAGAGCTAATTTGGAGTGTTAGCTATTTCAAACTATTCAACAAACTTTTAAAGTGGGGATAACTGTACTATACCTTTATAGATACAGATTCTACCTGGCCCTTATGTGGGTCCACAATGAGAGGGAGGGAACCATCAATCAATACTATGAGCAGCCCAAAAGAGTGCCAGCCACACTTCGTCCCCTTGTGCTTAAGGGAACAGGGACAGCTCCCACTTACTACCCTGATGGCGCACACAGCCCAAAGGAAACAGGGAGGAGGTGGAGCCATGACTCTGTTGCCATTACCCACAAGCCAGTGGAACTGGCTGCCTTCATGGAGTTAAGGATGGAGAATATGCTGCAGCCTTCAAAGAAAGAAATTTGTAGGAGGAATTCTGTCACCTTGAGAATGCATCCTTATGCTGTCTCTGAGGTGAGGTATTTCTGCGCCATCTCTTACTATAGGCTATGTGCCCTCATTTTAAAATAAATTCTAATTTCAGCTACAGCACATCTTGTACACACAAATATGCTGGCATAGGGAACTCACTGCACTTAAGCAACTGTGTTTCAGTTTCAGGTGCTGCTGGCTTTTCAGTGGTTCCTACTGCTGCAGGAGCAACACATATAAGGTATCGGCTTGAGGATACAAACATTTACTTGTTGGAGCAATTATCTGGAGAGACTAGAAATATACAGAAGGCACATTTGATGGGCTTTCTATTATCAGTGGGGTACACAGAATACCAGAACAATGACTAGTACCACAGGAAAGTCATCTGGACCATTCTCCTATGTATCTAATTAATTAAAAACTCCTAATATAAAAGAGAGAAATAGAACTAAGAAAGGAAGATAAACTCCGTTCTATGAAAAACTGAAGTTTATTTCTTAAAAATTCGTTGAATGCGTTAGTTTTTAGTGACAGGTTTCAGAGTAGCAGCCATGTTAGTCTGTATCCACAAAAAGAAAAGAAGTACTTGTGGCACCTTAGAGACTAACAAATTTATCTGAGCATAAGCTTTCATGAGCTACAGCTCACTTCATGCATCCAATGAAGTGAGCTGTAGCTCACAAAAGCTTATGCTCAAATAAATTTGTTAGTCTCTAAGGTGCCACAAGTACTTCTTTTCTTTTAGTTTTTAATGTCATAGATTTGGAGCTACAGTCCAAATGTTGATATATTTAAAAAATATATTTAGACTACATGTCTTTAAAGCACCTGTTGAAATGTTAGCTTTCTAAAAATCTATGTAAGTGCTGATTTTCTTGTAGGATAATTTGACCATGTCAGGAATTCCTTATGTGTTACTAGAAAGAAAGTAAAATTCAAAAGAATACTGCTTAAACCAGGTAGAAATTTGTGAATGTTAGCTATGACTACTGAGATATCAACACATTAGGAAGGTCAAATCATTGAGGGATTGGGATCACAGCAATGAAGTTTGAAGGACTACTAATTTGTTTAGCCAAATATTATTCTGTTTATGTATATGCATCATGTGAATACTGTCTTTGATTTACAAACTGTGAAAGTAAGGCAACCATTCCTCATCAGGACAGTTATTTTGAAAAAGTAGAAAATTTGAAGTAGGTTCAATTGTAGGGCTCTCAGTGTCTTTTAAGTTATGTGTATATCTTGTCACAAATTTCAAATATGATAAAAATTGCACTATTTGTTACACTTGTGCAATATATTCTTTCAGCCAAGAGTGAGAAAACCTTGCTATCAAACTCAAAATTCAACATTAGGCAGTGTATTTTATAGACAGTATGTAATGCACTTTTACTAGGTGCTATTTTGACTTCTACTGCTATGTAAATTTACTCCTGATAGCAGTCTCTGTTGCTTGTGAATCAAATTACCCTCAGAGTAAAAAAAGAAGGATAACTTGCCATCCTTTATGTACAATTCACTAAGGGTAAAATTCATTTGTGGTGTGGATAGCCAATATAAAGCACTCTACAGTAATTATTCATCACACTGGAGCTCCCTGCTCTTTGCTCACTCTCTGTTTGCTGTGGAAGTGGTCTCTGTACTGGCTGTACTATGAGAGCTGTGATGAAGGAGGTAAGCCAGAGGGGCTATATTTATGCAAGTGGTGCAGACATGCTGCTCTAGTGCATTGGGTGCGGAGGGCTGTGCGACAATTCAGAGGCCTGGGCCTCCGGGTGCGGGGCTGCATTTGACTGCCAAATGAATGGCATTTATGTATTTGTTTTAACACAAAAATCTGTACTTTATGGACTTTGAAAAGAAAATATAGACAAGGTAGGTCAAGTTTGGGGTCTCTCAATTTTGACAGTGCCCTTTTGAATGTAAAGAAGATAAGAGACCATAAAAGAGTCACCTTTTAAAAGATTAATAAGTAATGGAAATCCAACCAACATGGGACAAATCATCTCTATTCACAAGTAGGCAGTGGAGGAGTCACTATTTGACCTCCTGACATTCTGGGTAGCAAGTTTTATATTATCAACACACAAAAATGGAATAAGCATGGTTTTCTTGAGATTATTAAAGGAGAACTGTCTGTATGAGGAGTTCTTGGAACATATTAACAGTCAGAGGTTTTAACACTTTCCCACCCTGTCTTTTAAAAAGCCCATCTTACTAGAATGTTGAAAATATCCACTTACACTGATAGGATGAAACTATGGCCTATTGAAGAAGCAAAACTGACATTGACATCTATAAGGGCAGGTATAATCAATAAGGAACTCCAGTGAAGTCAATAAAACTACAGTGGTAGAAAAGCAGCGTGAATTGGAAGATAATTAGCCCCACAATGTCCATCTTGGAAATGTAGAAACACTTTGTCTCCACTGTTCAAAATTTGCCCAAAGCATATCAGTTGACATCTATAAAGACCCTATTCTGCAGACAATCCTTAAGTCATCTTATATTCAGCAAGCATAGTTAGAAATAACTGACAATTGTTTGGGGTAGGAAAGAGTTTCTCACTAACCATCCTCCAGAATGCATTTATTTCCCTTTTAATTTTTTTTTCAAGGAACTATTTTTGTCCTGTTCTGGTGTGACATGTGCAAAAGACTATTGGATGAAGACTCGTAATGAGAGACAAATCCAACAATACTTAGCAGAAACATCTTGAAATATAGTACAATTTCGGGACCCAAATTCCCTGATGGTTAAATGAGCACAACTTTGACAGACTTTTGCCCAGTTAAACCAGCCGAAAATTTGATTCATTGAGAAAAATCCTAGTCCCATGGAATTCAATGGCAAAACTCCTATTGATTTCAGCGGAGTCAGGATTTCATCTAATGTTTTTAACAGTAATCATCTTTCTTGAAAGCTTAATTTAATCATTCATTTGATGTAAACAATTTCCAGTTACAAAACGAATAGATAGTATGTATGGAACATGGTTCTTTTGAAGCACAAGGGGTACAACCAAAGGAATAGACATCTTGAGAATTGCTGTCACCACTGATGCATGTAGATGGCTATGCAATGAAAAATAAATTAGTTTCTTCTTAGTGCCATATCCATAGTAGACTTTGGCTTCCCTATAGAACATATGAATTAAGAAACAATAAAACTTACTTATTTCTCTTGGTTTTGGTGCTATGGTCATCACTTACTTCCTCTGGACAAGAACTATCACTTTTATCTGCTAAAAAGAAATGCATAAAATTGGAATTATTACACAGTTACTATCTACACGAGAATCAAAGTCCTAAAAGTCCCCCGTCACTTGTCCTTTTGTTCTGATACTTACTCATAATATTGGCTAATTTCTGCTGAGATTTTTTTTAGCTTTAGAAGATACTTTATAAAATCCTCATAGGTGAGCTCATCAAAACAGAGTGATAAATACCAAAAAAATGACGCTTTTCTTATTTTTGCCCTGAAGAGCGTCCCATCGTAAATTTGTGATTTTTTAAAATCTCACATTTGAGTGATAAACTGAAAAATATTATCACAAAGATGTTTATATAACATTATTATTTCAATCCTGACAGGATGAATGATTTGAGAATTCTCACTTCCATCACAACTGCTTCCTTCTTCCTATTTTTCATTCCCATGTTACTGAAACATAATGCTGCTTTCTTGTTAAATCTGACATGCTGTGTGGGTATGGAAGCAAAGTTAAGCAGATATTGTGGACTCTCAAACTCACAATGTACCAAAACCTACTTTGGCCTGGATACTCTCCCAAAGAGGGCTTTGAGATCAGGTTGTAACTGATAATGAATGTGAAGGTTATTGCGAGGACATCTATTTTACAGTTCCAAGTACTTCATTGTTTTTTCCACATACAAATTACAATCTCCAACATAACAGTGCTCTGAATTCAAATGCACTGGCTACCAGAATTTACTTTCACACAATGCCTAGGTTGATTTTTGGAGTTTTAAGTAGTTTACTGGATAAATATCATTCTGTATGTGCTGAGCTCCTAGTATAGTTAAACAACAGAAAGACCAACCCTAAGCCTCTCTTCAGCCAATCCTGAGATTCTGCATGATATGAACACAGAACACTATGATGAGATGAAAAAAAACACAATTTCATTTGTGACTTTAAAAATAGATCTGAATCCAGATTTCCAGATCCATTGCCTTACATGGATCCTTAGAATATAATCCTAGCCCAATTGAAGTCAGTGGCAGAACTCTGACTTCAGTGGGGTCAGGATTTTACCTCTGAAGCCTACCCTAAGAAATCATACTAATATTAATATGTTAATTAAACTATATTTAACAATATACATTACTAAATTACTTTAAACCAATAAGTCCTTTGTATTTGTGCTAAATATTAAATTTACATTATGGGTCAAATCCTCCTTATATTGAGGCCAATTGGAATTTGGCATTTTATTTCAAAAGGAGCAAGTCTAGTCCTTGATTTTTTTTGTCTCCTTGTTTTAAGGAATTTTAATTGTGATTCAATGAACAGAACATAAACCAAACTACAGCATAAAGGAGAACTACAATAATATAAAAAGCCTCAAAAACTCTGATCACAGAATTTGGAGGTTAGGGACAGGAACAGACACCATAACAGAAGGAAATATATACCAGGTTAAAATTATTTAAACTCTGCTGACTACAGAGTAAATTCAGGGGAAGCAAAAATGAATGGCACTTTAAAATAAAAAGGCTATGGCCTATACAATACAATACATCAGCACAAGTATTATGAATATACTTTGATATATGGTAATGAACGTTAAGTAGTGTTTTCAGTATCAGTACAATGCATGAAGATAGCTATCCATAGCTGCTAAATTCTTCTATAGAGAAGCCTATATAGAAAACAATTTGGGTACTTAGAAGATAGAGTAAAATAATACAGTCTTGCTATTTTAAAGCCATTAATCAGGAGCTATTCATCCTGCTGAGACTGCAGTGATCTTAACTTTAATAAATTCCTAGGAAAGTAATATGTAATCTTTTAACAGTGTACTTGATGTTGCTTTCAAAGAGAATTCAAGTTAAAAATGACCCAAGATTCAGGGCTGATTGGGCAAACACAATCCCATTTCTACAAAATGGCATCTCTAGTAAAAAAAAAAAAAAAGCTATGCTCACCAGGCATCAACGTCAAATAAAAATCAATTGTCTCTTATCTGAGTTAAGCTACAACAAGTTAGCAAACATCTTAGACTGAATATCTACAAAACAGTTTATCACACCATAGATAGCCCTCTCAGAGTTGACTAGAAGATATATACTGCAAATGTTATTAATCTCAATGTGAGACCATGTTTCTTGAATAACGTATGTAGGGAAAGCAAGTAGAAAGAATATGAGTCCTGTCTGAAGTAGTAAGATTCTTCCATTTTACATCTGAATAGGGCCAGGAAAAGTATTGATCAATGACAGTCCAATGAATATGCGAAGGTCTGAAGCAACTGAAAGTTGGATATATAAAATCGACTGAAAAACAGTTATAAGACCCCCATCTAGTTCTCCAAAGAAAACCATCTCTCTGTTAATCATTGCTATGAAACAGATATATAAACTGTAAATCTAAGAAACATAGCAGCAGTGAAAAAAGCTAATAGAATGTTAAGAACCATTAGGAAAGGGATTGATAATAACGCAGTAAATATCATAATGCCACTATATAAATCCACCTTTAATACTGTGTGCAGTTCTTGTTGCCCTATCTCAAAAAAATGTATATTAGACATGGAAAAAGTACAGAGAAGGGCAACAAAAATGATTAAAGTATGAAACAGCTTCCATATGAGGAGAGATTAAAAAGACAACTGTTCAGCTTGAAAAAGAGACAATTGAGGGGGGCGTATAAGAGAGAAGACAGGATACTGGGTTGGATGGACCATTTGTCTCATGCAGAATAGTAATTTTTATGTTCTTATAATGTATAGTTACTGCATGCATTTTAGGAAGAAGAAAAAATATCCTTCCTAAATATCCTCCGCCCAGGATCCTGACACTACCTAAATTGATATAATTCCAGATTCTCCATTATGTTTCAGCGGTGTGATGCTAGTGTAACTCCATTCAAGACAACGGAGTTACACTAGTGTAAAGCTGGTAATGAAGAGTGGAGAATGAGGTCTTCAGTCTCTAAGCAGCTGAGTATAATGTATTAAATCATACATTCCTTACCATGTTCTTACTTCAACTCCTCCCATAGATTTCAAAGACAATGGAAATTTTGCCCAGTTTTGGATTGAGAGAAATGGCCCAGTATGAACCCATTAGTAAAGAATCCTGACACCTTCATAAATTAGTAAGAACTAATTTTTAACAAAGGTGGAATAATTAATAAATGCCTAATCTTTCAGTCATCCCTGAATTACAAATGCACTTGATCTTTTAGGACAGTGATATGCTGATAACCTATGATACTCTGATAATAATTATGTTTGCTCATATTTTTGTGTGCCTTTGATTTAAAAAAAAATAATTAAACCCAGCAACAGCAACTAAACTAAGTACATTTCTTACATATCTCACAAACATATAGCTTATTTGATTTATTTATTTACTCAAGATTTTCAGCTAATGGGTATGATGACAAATAATTTATTTTACCTCATCAGCTAATATATACTAATTATAACCTGATTTTCTGAAATACTCATACAAATCCCATTTAGATCAATGGAAGCTGCAAACTATTAGCAACAATGAAAATCCAGCTATATTTCACCAGAATAACCTGACACAATAGTCAAGGCATAATGTCACACACACAATAGCATGTAAAGAATAGGACACACAACAGAAAAGGAATTTCTTAAATAACATGTACCAACAATGGTCTTGGCACAAAGACATTTTGAGGATTAATGATAGGCTATGGATAATGGCCCTCAGTTTTGTCTTGGGTTATCATCCCCACATACCCAGTCATTAATTAATTCTCCAGAATGCCCTACACTTTTATTGCTATTGCTAAACAAAACTTATGTTGCATTGTGCTTTTGAACCGAAACTTCAGAAGATTTGGTCTTGGAGCCTTTGTCACTGTGTTTATCAGAAAGTTGTCTGCTTCAAATGAAGAAAGCTTTGATTTTGTTCCAAGTCTCTTTTAAAATTGAATTTATATCTATAAAGGCAAGAAACTCATCTCTTAAATGATGTTAAGTGATATATAAATATATCCCTTATAGTAACAACAAGGAGTCCGGTGGCATCTTAAAGACTAACACTTCCTCTATAGTAACAGTCCATGGAATTTTTTCTATCAAACCTTTACAACAAAGGTCCTGATTATCACTTACTCATATCAACTTGGAGGAACACCCTTTCATATCCTCAGTTCATCCTCACAACTCCTATTTAGGAGTAGTCCACTGAGAATTGTTTGTGGATGAACAATATTCACTGTGTCCTTTAAAATTTACTGTGTTTTTTACTTTCATTATAGGTGAAAAATAAATCTCACTTGACATACCTTCATGGGAAATGTGGGGATTGTTTTCACTTAGTTACAAAGTATTATATTTTCAAAAATAATGTTTAAGTTTACTTTTCTTCTTCGTCTTCATGGATCTCACCACTAAAGTATAGACATGGATTAAAGGAGCTTTGCAAGTGTAACTATACTATGAAATACATTATTCAATCCATATGTTCTGGTGGTGATGATCCCCCAATCCAAACAGCTAATTAAATATGAACAGTGCTTCAAATAATTGGTCTGCATGTAGCCCTGTTCCTAACAAGGGCAGAAAAGTTGTTGTTCACCCAGTGCTAATGTCCAGACAGCATGGTTTAATCTTTCCAGTGGTTTGCCACTTCAACCAAAAAAAAAAAAACCCACCTGTCAAAGTACCACATTGGGGAGAGGGAAGAAGAGGGAAACAGCTGAGGTCTGTGTTGAGCCCAACTCCCTCAGCTGCAGCCAAGAATTATCACACAGATCAAGAAGCAACACTAAATGGAGTGGAAACCAGTAATAGCCCAGGGCAGACAGCCATCAGCTGGCAAAGCATGTTTTTAGGGAGAAGTATTTACTTTTATAAGGCTAAATAACTGGTAAAGGGGGAGACTGAGGGCCTAGCTTATGTCACTGAGCAAATACTGACATGAGTTGTCTCAGTGGGGACTACTCCTATAAGTGGCCACTAATGTAAGTAATTGCTGCACCACTGAGGGCTGAGTGAGCAATTAAATAGGGGGTGGTAGATTAGAAATATAGTGAGTGAGCTGTGAGCAGGAAAGCTGAAAGAAGTGGGTGGTAAAGGATAGAGATGGGCAGGGGAAATTAGTTCATCAAATTGATCTTCTTCATGGCAGACCAGATGGCAAATCTTGGTTCTCCAAGAAGTGATCTTTTAAAAAAACACATTTGAAACACTTAACATGCACTACTGCAAAGCAAGTTCTCTCTTCAGTCAACACCAAGAATGTCATTCCAAAATCTACAGTGCCTGAGGGTTGACTGGCGAAGCCATGTTTGGATTGTGGTACCCACATGTCTGCCAAACCTTTCAGCAGTCCTCAGAGATTTACTTTGGGGATTATTTTCTTACAGCTGGGTTAAATAATCATTTATTACTGTACAACTGCTTTTGGTAGCATGGTCAATAAGACATTTGCAGAAATCATGCTATGCTAACGCATTCCCAATGTACGTTGTGGAAATATGCGTGCATTAAAGGTAAAAACAAAGTCTTCCAAGGTGTTATTTTTTAAATCAAAGATTCTTTCAGAATAATAAGCCACCTATTTTTTACTTCCTTGCTAACAATGAGAGAACTCCAATACAAATGTTAGAATTTCAGTGTAAATAAAGATTTTCTAAGCAGCATTACTGTTAACAAAATACTTTACACAAATCCAACAGGAAAATCATCATTCTGATAATTTTCACTTAATATATTTAACAATAAAGTTTCATTTATCATTTGATTTTAAATATATGCAAATAATCACAGCTTTAATTACTTGCTGAAGTTTCCAGCTTGCGTTTATGAGGTGGATCTTCAATGATTCTATTAATATCACCACGATTCTTTAGATCCACTGGTTTCTCCCATACTGACAGCTGCATTGTAGGGTTGAAGAAGAAGACTCGGTCATCTCCAGTCCAGACTACACACCTATTTTAATTAATAAACTATGCTTAGATAATCTCACATACACATAGAAACAAGATATTAAACTCATCGCTAACTCAATATTCTCCATAGTCTTATACAACCTGGGTGAAATTCACCTCAGGCTGATAGCCCTATCCAACTTAAGGTCTCTGCACTAAGGAAATTTCTCCCCATACTAATAAAATGTCATTATCAGTGGTCAGAATAGTACGCGGGCGCACACACACACACACTCTCTCTCTCCCCCCAACAGGGAAAAAACAAAAACAAACAAACAAAAAATAGAAACAAGGTAAAAGAATGATGCTTGTAACAATTGAGGCCATGGTAAAGGATTATATTTCACATTTTCAAAATGTGTCTGTGAAGATGGTGAACCACAGAGGTCTCAAGCTGTTTTGCATAGTCAATGTCTACTCAACACCCAGATATGATAGATTCAGAGGGTTTGCCGTTGCATAGAAGGCAGCCACAGAAACCTCATGTGGCTGCCTCTGAGGTAGAAGGCCTAGCCAGAATACCATTAGGCCTCCACGGCCATGGATCCCAGCCAAACCCAGTAGTTCCATGCCACAAAGACAGAAAGAGCCTGATCCAAAGTCCACTGAAATCAATTAAAAAAACCCCCTCCCATTGATTGATTTAATTGGGCTTTTGGATCAAATACGCAATGTGACCAAGCCACGATTGCTATGCAAACCAGAAATTCCTGACTTGTGCAATTTAAATGTCAGCCTGAGCATTGCATTAACTTAGTTCCTTACATTACACTTCCTTTTTAAAACAGGAAATACATTATTTTAATAGGTTTCAGAGTAACAGCCATGTTAGTCTGTATTCGCAAAAAGAAAAGGAGTACTTGTGGCACCTTAGAGACTAACCAATTTATTTGAGCATAAGCTTTCGTGAGCTACAGCTCACTTCATCGGATGCATGCGCATCCGATGAAGTGAGCTGTAGCTCACGAAAGCTTATGCTCAAATAAATTGGTTAGTCTCTAAGGTGCCACAAGTACTCCAATTATTTTAATAATAGGTACAATATCACAATGATGGATATTCAAGTAAACCCGGATGCACTTGATTAAATGTATAGTTTTTACAGACATATAGTATATGCATCTGAAGCCTGTACTTTGTGAATACTTAAGACAAGTAGTATACAACAAATATGCACTATGCCATTCTAAAATACATATAAAGGGCCAGCTCCTGACCTCCTTGAATCAGAAATACCTGGCAAGAACTGAGCTTATTAATGCAAGCTCTCCACCACTTGGCAGTTCTCAATGGCACAGGGGAATACAGCTATCAAAAAGACATGCTTAAAAAGAAATCTGTTCTGTGTAAAAGACTGAGAACATAAAAAGTGATATATAAATGCTAAGTACTATTATTGGATAATCTGAAGTTTTCTGTGAACTAATAGTAAGAGAGCACCATTGATTGCCTGTCCTGGTAATAAAAAATATATAACCTTTGGAGCAGCCTAAAGGGAGACTGTATATCTTTATAGTGCAGAAAACAGAGGCAAGAAGTGTTCTACTGGTAAAAGTAAGAAGATAAAAGTAATTAAGGATTCATTGTAAATTATGTGCATTCCCAAGGTAGAAGACAAAGTTGGAAGTGAACACAAACCTGTTGACTTCTCAGTTATAGTTATCCCTGATGCAAGTCCCTCGTATCTTTGGAGCTAAAATGAATAGTGGGGACCTGAAGATATTTTAATGATTTTCATATTATTATAATATACAAATGCTTCAACTCTGAAAATAGCATCCCAGAATGGCTGACCTGTTCTTTTATGTGGTAATAATTAGGTGAAAACAACATTTGGTACTTTGTGTCTCAGAGCTACAGTTCTCAGTTCTATCACAGACACCGTTAATCAGATCAAGAACTCTAAATGTACCATTAAGCATTAGTCTTTGGCTCACAATAGATCAGGATAGAGTTGATGGAAGACTTTAGGAACAAAAAACCAAACTATCATAAATACCACAGTCCTACTGGCAGGCACCTTAGAAGCCAAGCATTAGGGAGAAGAAGGGAGTAATTAGCAGTTAACTGATTTATTTAATAATATGGTTCCATTTCTCCCTTTACCTAAATCTGTAGATAATGGGCCCAATAGTGTCAAATGGTGCATGCCTCCCACAAAATGCTGAGCACTCTCAACTGTAATTAGCTTTAATGGCAACTGAGCTCATTCAGCCCTTTTGCAGAATCTGTCCCCATAGGAGTGCTACGTGGAGCTCATGATGTACTTCAAAAGCAGGAAGCCAGTATACTGTGAGTGTCACAGTCATGCCATCATACACATTTAGGACAGTCTCAGCCTCTGCCAATTGTGCACATCAGCATCTCTGGCCAGGAGGAGATGAAAACAAGGCTATTTTCAAAAAGCTGTTGATCCTGCTCTCTAATAATTTAATAGTTACTTCTCCCACGCACAAGTTCAAAGTCTCTGATCTCACACACAGTTTCTGTCACTTTGGGTGATGGGAGACCACATTTGAGGCCGATAATGTATTAGCCATTTGAAGTGTACTGCTAGGCCATCTGGAGTCTCAGCATTTATCTAATAAAAACAAGGCGATTGCTAAAATGGAAATGGCACATTTCCACACCTGACTGAAAGACCAAGTAAGCATCTCCAGAGAGCTGCAAAAATGGATCCAAATGGCAGGTCCCTCATGAAACCTTTTCATTTTTCCATAACTAACCCAATTTGACATTTAATTTAAAATTAGTACCTCCTTCCCCCACATTACATATCACCTGTAACTCTTTGGCAAAATAAAAACTTCATTATCCAAAAGGGGAAATATGGTATTTGGTGTCAGTCACAGATCACAAATTGAAAGTGCAGATGATGCTATGTTCTTTATACTGAAATTATTATCTAACTAAAATAATGACATTTAAATATATAAGAAAATAACCTTAATATATTATATGCTGTATTTATGTGGCAGTTAGGCAGGGTTAACTAATATTTCTGAGAACTGTTTAGTCAGATAAACAAATCTGGCTAATTATTGCCCTGCTCTAATCTCTCCTTTTTATTGGAATTTATTCATCAGGTGGAGGCCAAGAAATGTTTATGAGACCTGAAGTCCTTAAATTTTAGTCAGACATTAGTGTTCTGGTCTCATTAATATATGATCTTCTCTGAGCAATAAACAATAGTTGGGTGCCCAAGTTACCTCAAGTCCTTTTGATACCATCAGAGGTCAATCAAACTGTGGAGAAGAAAAAAGTGGAAGCAGTCCCTTCCCTTTTGGCTCTCCCTTCTTCATCTTGTTCTTTCTCCAGTGGCCTCTTGTACTTCCACCGACTGTTTCCCTCTTCCCCTGTCCCTAGCCCTTGAAGTTCTCTCACTCTCTCTCTGCTCCCCTTCCATTTCAGGCCCGGAAAACACTTCCTGAACTTTATGCACTGTTCATGGTCCTCATGAAATCAATGGCTCTACTCTGTGCATAAAGTTAAGCATGTGTCTTTGCAGGATTGGGGCCTTGGCAGCTAACCTTTTCTTCTGTCCTCTTCTCATGGAGAATTCCATTCAGCTCGGAAATTCTCCCTAGGAGTTATGGAATGAAATTAAGGAAGGGAAAATTCCGGCTGAAAAAAATTGGACAAAAATTCCTAATGATGAAGGCTGTGGAAAAGTCATCCATAGTGAGAGGGGATGGAAGCCTAACTTCTTGGGACCTTTAAAAATAGACCGGACAAACCACTGGAAACATAAATATAGTATAGAGAAAAAAGTGGCCCCAGGGGATGTGTAAAGCGACTAAGCAATCGTTTTCCATCTCTGACTACTGTGGTATCTATGGGTAAGTAAATTAATGGGCTGTTTCTGTTGTAATGCATCACTGAAGTAGTTAATGTTGTCCTTTAAATTGTTATTGTTAGGCTTCATGATTAACATCCCACTGGGACTGATGAAACAAGTTCACAGCTCTCATAGCTATTTGTAATTGCTAACTGTCGGAAGACAAAGGAAGACAGGCATAAATAGTTACAGTTTGAACTGCTGTTTTTGCAGACAAGAAACATGTTCTCTGTTGTCTGTGATTCCATGGCTGCTGAATTTTCCACAGAATTCAGCAGCACTTGAAACAGAATTCTACACCAGAATCTAAAGCTTTCACTAAAAGATTTAAAGTAGAGATTCACAGTGTGCTCCATCTCTTTCAAGTCACTTTGATGTAAAAAAATTAGTGTAAACCCAGGTTAATTCACCAGCTAAATTTAGTTGTCCAAGCAGTGCAAAGCAGTCAGAGTGGACTGGTGAATTTGGGCCTAAATTTCTAGCCTTTATAGTTGTGAGGTGTATAAACTTCCAAATGTGAGTCCCATGTAAACCAATACTTTTTTTTCTGCCTGAGTCTGTGTACAGATTGCCTGCAACAACAGCTCCAAGAATCACAAACTGCTCGTATTCACCGTAATGGGATGTTAACGTCAAATAATATGCTTCACATGTATTTGTTATTCATTCTATGAAATGTATTATACATATATTTAAAATCAAAGTAAAATATTTATTTTATGTTGTAAAATTGGTCAATTTCAATGGATATGTGGAGGAACTATATTTATTTAAAATAGTTTTAAATACAACACATTGTATGTAAAATATACTAATGGGATTCCATAGATTTTAAATATCCACATTACAACATATGTACATCAATGCTTTTACAAAGCACAACAAGTGGCTTACTTTTCTTCTTTTCAGGTGACCAGCCAATGGAGGGCTTCACCCTACTTTGCAACTGTTTTGCCTGAATAAGAAGTGCAGGATGGGGCTCAGAATTAGCTCATTCCATTGCCTTTGGCACTTTGTGCTGAATGCCCTACAAGACTAAGAGGGACTGGCAGCACATTAACAATTGAAAACTCACCTTTTGGTTTGTTTTAAGAGGCACAACCTCCAGCCCCACTCAGGTTTCTCCAGTATGACACCCCAGCATACACCTAGTGATGTCACATCAACCATGGAATCCTGCGGAAGCATGGAGCCAACCTACAGGTGGAGAGGGGTTGAGGTAAATTCCAGGCTTTTGTTGAACTTGTTAATGTATTTAACTATTTGGCATGGCTTTGTAAACCTGTTCTTAAAGAACTATTTTATATCCCAAAGGGTGTAAATCATATAGACACCCCACACAGGCATGCTCCATGTTCCAGTGTGATTCACGGTGGATCTGAGTGCATCAGCATGGTGCATGTTGGGTATTGTCACATCAAGCAGGGGACAACTGTCAGTAATAGGGCTAGTCATTGTGGGACCTAATAAAAAGGGCCAGATTGTGATACCCTTACTCACAATGAGTAATGTCTTGCTCATCCAATAGTCTTATTGAAATCAATGGCACTATTAGAAAAGTAAGGTATTACTACTCATTGTGAGTAAGGATATCAGAAATCAGGACCAAAGAAAGGTGCAATTTCAACTGATGTGCTGAATGGCCCTTTCACCATTCAGCACAAGCTGCTAAAGATGATGGAATGCTGTGAATTCCTTTTGCAGGTTTCCAGTTGATTACAGACTCTACTGTACAAAAATAGATCGCTAGAATATGCTATAAATGGCTTATGATACTATTGGATTTAAATGGTTACGGTTCCCTAGATATCACCATTTACACATAGTAGCAGCTGTCATGGAGAGGAGTGGTTATCAAGAATCTTAAATATAGGTCATGATTAATAATGGCATTATGCTGTACATAGATCATGTTGACCTGCAATAAGACACAATATAATAATAAATCATAATTACAGATATTTACATAGGACCTTTTATCCAGAGATCCCACAAATCTCTACAGACCGATGAAAAACAACAGGGATCACTTTCTCTGCCACTAAAATGTAGCCATGTCTGGGGTAAAGAAAACACACACACACACACAGTTCAGGACAGAAACACACACACACACACACACACACAGAGTTCAGGACAGAAAATGAAGAATTATCTTTGTCCAGTTGAGACCACAGAGGGGTTTTAGTTAGGCAGATTGCCTGAATTGGGATTTGGCCAGAAAAACAAGCTCACAGGACACAACTTACTCATAAATATCACCTGAGATCTATTACAAACCTGTAAGACAATGAGTTTCCTCAACTCCCACTGATGTCACTGGGAGATGAGAATGATCGGGCCCTAAATAATCAATAGTATTTCTTGCAGTACCAAAGTTTTCTTTTCAGGTCATTCAAGCACTAACCAGAGCTGACCCTCCTTATTTGTGAGATCTGATAAGATCAGAGCTCAAGCTAGTGAGGCTGAAGTTCTATATAACTCTACTTGATATGAACTAGCAAAAACCCCACAATCATTTACATTCTGAAGATAAGAATTGATTCTTAGCTTGAGTTGGTATCAGGTGCACACTTAACTTTTCTTATAAATGCTTGATAGCTGTCTTAGACTGTACATGTGGCTATGTCCTATCATTTTGTGTAGCTATATGAATAGTGATGTAAATCTACAATGCTACTTTGTAAAAGAAAATAGGGCAATGTTGTTAAACATCCAGAATTGTATTACTGTTGCTATTATGCACTCATAAAGAAACAGACCACTAATATATGTTTGGCAATAACAATGATATTGATGATTCATTATTATTCATCCTGAATATACTTACCATGGTGACCCTGGTACAGGAGTAGATGCCACAGGCTTGTTACCATTTGATATGCTGTCATCTTCATTTACTAGTTTCAAAGGATGATCCTTGACATAGAAAGACACAAAAATTAGTCAGCAAGTGAAACTGATGCTTAGGAGTGCTACTATTATATAAACAACTCTGTTTAAACTGGAGGTGGATTATTAAATCATCGTTATACCACTGGAGGCCATACAGACAACCATCTACCTCTAAACCAGCTACGTTAGATTGGAAAGAATACAAAACTGCCCTATTTGGAACGTTACACATGCAAAGCTCGAGAGAGAGAGTCTTCCATATACAGCACAGGTACCAGCTCACTTAGAATACTGTGTATAATTTTGTGCATTTCACCATAACTAGGATAGGCCACATCATCATCAGACAGAAGGAAACCAACCAACCATGTGGGTTGGGATACTCAGAAAGCTCAGGATCAGGTGGGGTTTTGGAACCAGAAGGCCAGCGAAAAGTGCAGAATGCTCTGAAGGAACATGCAGGGGCAAGGAAAACTTGCACATCTGGACAGGTGTGAGGAAAAGGCTTGAAGGGAAGGAGTGCTAGTGCTTGTGCCGTGGGTTGGCAGCAAAACACTTCCGTTTGGCAGTGAAGAGCATATGGTTGCAGGAGGCAGTTTGCATGGTAAGCAACTGGAACTGCTAGAAGTCAGGCATCAGGGAGGTTGAGGGTGCTCTGCATAAGTTAATAATTCAGTCACTATTAGGAATAACACCTATTTGTAGACAATTTTGCATTACTTTGCTCAAGAATAATGCTGTTGAGAGTGATTCTCCACTGGCCTGTGTGTATGTTCTGACAACAGTTCTTATACTACCAGCCATTGCACTGAGATTTTTGCCCTTTGGCTGGAAGCCTGGCATATGTAGACCTGTTTACTATTTGAAAATTGCAGACAGGCAATCTCCAAAACATTTATTTATCAGGTAGCCTGGAAAGCTACAGGTAATAAGTGTTTTAAGCATTAAAAATCAATTTATATCAGTAGCTTAAAGAAATGAATGGAATGGAGGACGGAGATGCTATGATAGCTCCCATACAGTGTCAATGCTTGAGAGGATGATATGATTAAAAAATAATAAGCACATAGACAGAGCTCTTAATCTTCAAAGTGCTTTACAAATTGTAAGCATTCAATAATGCTTCTGAGAGCCAGTGCAGCACTCTGGATCAGCTGCAGAGTCTGAGGGATGATGGACGTAGACATTATGATTGCATAAAGCATAATGTCTCCAAGGTGCTGGGGGAAGGTGGGATAGGAATGGGAGTGGAGAGAATGAAACAGACTGAACAGTGGCACTTGCTATACCTTTCCAAAAGGTTGAGGGTGCTCTCTGTGCAGCGCTGCCTTACTGGGGTAAACTGGAGGGGCAGGGAGAAAAGAGAGGAGGAGAAGAGGCTGGCCACACATATCACCTTTGAGTTGTGTGACCCTGCCAGGAATGGTCTCCTCTTGTTCTCAAAGGGACTAAGCGGACTCATTATTGTTACCTACACTGTGGAGGTGCTGGAGGGTGAGGTGCTGAGTATAAGGAGGGTGAGGTGCTGAGTATAAGGGTAGGACTGTCCCATGCCAGCACACTCATTACAGACATGAATCCCTAATTTGGCCCTAACAGTTTAATCTCCATATTGTCTTCATGAGGAAAGTAAGTCTTTCTACATATCTTAAAAGACTGATTGAGGCCCTATATCATAGAATCATAGGACTGGAAGGGACCTTGAGAGGGCATCTAGTCCTGTCCCGCACACTCATGGCAGGACTAAGTATCATCTAGACTATCCTTGACAGGTGTTTGTCTAACCTGCTCTTAAAAATCTCCAATGATAGTGATTCCACAACCGCCCTAGGCAATTTATTCCAGTGCTTAATCACCGTGACGGTTAGGAAGTTTTTCCTAATGTCCAACCTAAACCTCCCATGCTGCAATTTAAGCCCATTGCTTCTAGTCCTATCCTCAGAGAGAAATTTTTTCTCCCTCCTCCTAGTAACAACCTTTTATGTACTTGAAAACTGTTATCATGTCCCCTCTCAGTCCTCTCTTTTCCACACTAAACAATTTTGCATTAGAACCCCAATTTTTTCAATCTTCCCTCATAAGTCATGTTTTCTAGACCTTTAATCATTTTTGTTGCTCTTCTCTGGACTTTCTCCATATCCTTTACAATCCACTGAGAAAGAATTTGGGTATAAAAAAGCTACACAGATACTACATATGTACAATGCTAGTGTTGCTGTTAATCTCTAATCTTACATTAGATAAAAAATTAATGAACATTAACAGTTGTAATCCATATATATAAAATTACCATCTTTATGTAATGATCTCATTAATTATCTTTAAGAAGGGGTAAAAGTATATTAATTACATACACAGAGGATATCAAATTGGGAAGTGTTGCAATGACAGTGAGGTAGGGGCCTAAAAATGAGTCCTCATGCACTTCTCTCTCATGGCTTGTGGACGTTTCTGCACACACATCTGGAGTTTGGGGATCTCTAGATGCTTGATAGCTGGGGCCTTGGAGATCCTGATTCTCCAAGTCATTTAAATGCGCAAATAAAGGGACAAAAAGAGCTGGTCTCTATTAAAGTGCTGCCTTAATGTCTCCTCTCCTTCACTCCCCAGCACTATTTAGAATGTACAAGGTTACAAAACTGAGTGAGAGATTGGATGAGTAGATAGAAAGAAAGTCTCCCACAATGTCTGTGAAACTAAAACACTGTCAGAATTATAGGGAACTCTATTCTTCTCTTTAGTTTTCCATCAGCTGAGTTTCACACATAGACATACCCCACACCCACTCACTCATGCACAAACATAGACAAGTAAATAATAACAAAACAACAACAAGTAGTCTGGTGAGGAAGAAAGACACAGATTCTTATTTCTGTATTTAAATACTTAGGAGGCACTCAGATGCTACAGTAAAGGAGGCCATATATAAAGTACCACAATGGACAGATTTGACAGAAACCTCTAGAAAAATAGATGTCGAGAAAAATAGAGTAGGGAACAATCCTGTCTTGACAGGAAGAGCTCCAGATCCTATGATAGTCCTTTACTCACTCTGATTTCTGCAGTTCAATTTTTTTAAAATGAGAACAAAATCCATAATGAGAAACAGACCTTATCCTCATCATTCTCTGTTGGCTTGCTTTTCCTGTCGGTATGCAAAATCAGTGTTGGTGGGCAGGAGGCTCTGCTTGATTCTTTGCCTTTATCTGTAAGGGAAATATATATATAGATATATATATTTAAATTCACAATAAATATATTCCTAATTACCCACCGAGATAGCTCAAGAGTTTATATTCTATCACTTGGGAGCTTCGAGTTTAGCTGTAAAGACAGAGTCCCCATTAGGGAATAAGCTGGATGGTGAGACAAAATGTTCCATTATTTAAAAAGAGTGATTGTGGTGTTTAATAGAAGTGATCTATTCAGTTTCCAAGAGTATGTGGCCACATCCCAGGACCTGCTTGAATCCACTTTGAGGTGTTGGGGTGAAGGTGCACTAAAAATGCTAGGTCAGGGATAGAACAATGAGCCTGTAGTGCTGGAAAATATAGTAAATATAAGCATTCATGAGCTGGCTTGACTATGTGTTTATGAATTCCATCCTAGGACATCATCCAATTCATGACAGCATGTTTTTTCTAGAACAAGAAATATGGAGAACTCCATGGAGATCTGAATCTTCTCCTACCTACCTCAAAACTTTCTCCCCACACATAAGGAAAGGAATATATTGCGTTACAAAATGTTGACATAAATTCATACATTTTACTGTGATACATTCAAACACACTGTAACTAGCTGATTATTTATTGTACTGTAGTCTCCATCCTGCTCCTATGGAAGTCAATGGCAAAACAGTCTTTGACTTCTACGGAAGCATGATCAGAGCTTGTATTTGTCCTTAGCTGCTTAGAGCATGGAAGAAGCTGGAAAATCTTTTGGAATTTCATTTGTCTCCAAAGTTTGTTGGGCTATCGTCTCCTCAGTACAGTGAAAACTGTTTTAAGCAAACATTTAAGGGACTGACTGAAGTCTGGCTTCTTAACAGAAGTGGTCTAATATATGGAGTATAAAGATGCATTCAATAAGTTTGGGGATATCTTAAAGTTGTTCTTTAAGACAGGAGGTTCATAATGAGTGTGGTCTTCAGTACTACAGATTTCATTCTATTTACTGCTGTGTACCTTGTGTTATTAATCAATTCCACCCAAGGAATGTGACTGCAAACTGGGTGTAAAATAATGCCATATCAGAATAGCGCATCTTACACTCACTTTGTATAGGGGCAAACAGCAACATAAGGAGTGCAGGGGGTGGAGAATTAGCCCCTGACTTGTGTGATAAAAAGTGTTCAAAATGGAGGATAGGACACTTTGGCTCTTTCCTACAATACTATTTTGCCACTCAGTGAAGACAATGAAGTTACACTGGTAAGTAGCAGAGTGGACAGCCAGGCCTACGCACACATGCACAAATTTCACCCTGTTTATGGATAAATTTAGTTCCAGAAAAGATAAGATCTGGACTATTTTTGATCCTTAAAAGAGAATGTCTCTCCTCATTCTCCTTTCCCTGATATGTCTATTTATTGATTCCTTCATCATTAACTTACACTCAGTAATCACAATTTATTGGATGTGATTCTCTTCTTACTTCCAGTAGCTTTAACCTTTGAAACTCAGTTGACTTAATTGGAATTACCCCAGTGTGAGTGAGTGAGTGAGTGGAGATTCATGCCCTGTATACTGTATTACAAAATCTGGATACAGGATTGCCACGTTTTACTAGAAATTTTTAGCAGTAAAGGTGATTAACCACTGGAATAAACTACAAAAGGAAGTGATGGCTTCTCAATCTTTGGATGACTTCAGATCAAGATTGGATGCCTATATGGAAGATATGCTTTAACCAAACACAACTTATTGGGTTCAATGCAGGGATGAAATTCTAGGGTCTGTGATACACAGATCAGAAGAGATGATCTAATGCTTCTTTCTGGCCTTAAAATCTACTAATCTAACAAATGGACCCCACACCAGGAAGTTCAGATCTCCAAAGTTCAGGGATATTTAGCTGTAAGGTTTCTCTGTTTGGAATCCTCCACTACATCACACCAAGCAGTGATGATGTTTCAACATACAAAAGTTAAAATTTCCTGCAGTAGCATTTACATACAAAATAAACATTACCATATTTTCCTGAATTCATAGCTGAAGAGCTCTGATCACATGACAGCCCTGTACAAATTATCAAAAGGAGAACTGGATCATGCAGAAATGAATCTTCTTACAACTCTTTGGGACTATAGTGCATCTGAGAGCCCTTGACAAATATTAAGCCTGCTTCACAATGAGATAGCCATTTTCTGTTTTGTCACTTACTAATATTAACAGATTGTTCATAGTCCAAGCAATAGCTTATACTTGAACTCTCAAAGAGATCTGTTAACACTATAACATAAAGATGAAGAGATGCTTCCATCTTAGATCCAGCTTGGTGGGATGAGGGCAATCCACAAGGGCATTCCAACACCCTCGTTGCCAACCACCTTAGCTTGGAATCCAGGAACGGTTGTCAATCTGCAAACTATATTCTCTTACTTTTGTTCAGTATCTTACAAAAGGTATATTTGCAATAATTATTGGAGAATTCATGATAAAGTATGATTATTGCAATGCATTATAAAGCAGAACCACATACAAGAATACTACACACAAATAATATGGATGTTACTCAGAGTCCAGAGTGTGAACATGTTAGCAAGCATATAACAGAAAACAAAGTGACACAAACAAGCATACACAACAAAATTCCAGTCTGACCATTACTCTCCTAGTAAGGGAACAGACACATTCTCCTTTTATCTATGATTTCTCCAGTGAAGTCTTCCCATTGGCATTCTATTTACAGTTGGCATGGCAACACCCATTTTTTCATGTTCTCTGTGTATATATATCTTCCTACTGTATTTTCCACTGCATGCATCCGATGAAGTGAGTTTTAGCCCAGGAAAGCTTATGCCCAAATAAATTTGTTAGTATCTAAGGTGCCACAAGTACTCCTCTTTCTATTTGCCTATTCACAGGAAGAATGACTCCAGCCACTGCTAGTGTGCTTCCCCTCAGCACACACTTCTCAAAATCACAGTACAACCATTATTTTGTACATAAATGAAGAGGTAGGAGAACCTGATTTTTAGATTCATCTCACTCACACTGCTTTTGCTTAACATTGTAAAATGAGATTAGAGCTGCGAACAGCCTGTCTGACATAACAGCCTCTCACAGATCCCTTCACCCAAATCTAAGGGCTTGCATCCCATACTTCTAGGAAACAAGCAGCTTGAAGTTTCCCCCAGACTGTATTAAAGCCATGATAAACGAGAAACATTTTTTTAAAGAAAGCGAACACCACTCTGGAGAAAAAGTGCTGGACGCATGTAAATATTTGACACTGCTCCGCCAAAGTGAAAATATATATCATAGGGGATGATGGAGAAATCACTTTTCCAAAAAGGATTTGGATTAGGTGTTCTCTTGTTAAATGTTATGCGTAATCAGGAGGAAGACTGAATACATTTATCAATTGATTTCCCCATTAGAGTAGGGAAGAGTGCAGAGTGGCTATTACATATCCAAATAATCTCTAAATATATTTTCCTACACTAGACACCTGTCAATACTGGATCCAAGCATTAAGGGCAAGATTCATATCTAGTGTAACACAATGAAGTCACACCTGGCATGAATTTGACTGTAAGTATTTCCAAATTATGTTTCACCATATTTAATTTCTCAACATGCGAATCTCACATACAGAAAGTTTCCCAAATCAAAAGGAACACCACAGTGATTCTGGTAGATGAAACTTCAAACATGCTGAGAAGGAGGCTGTGGTGTGCATATATATGTAACTGAAGAGAGATGTCTTGTTAAGGAGTGGCATCCTGGACTGATGCATGACTATGCTTTTTGTGTTTTGGTTCTATTGCTGACTGTAATGGAGTGAGTCATGGGGCTCTCTCTCCCCACCACTCACAACTCTCTCTCCTGAAGACTTTATTTTTGTTTTTATTGTTTGTCCTTTTCCTTAATCTGTAGTAAAAGTTCTCATTAGATTGAAAAATATGTTTTGGGGAAAAAAGATTAAAAAAACCCTTCAAAACCTGTTTGTGAACAGGACTAGAGAGAAGTGACGTTTGACAATCCAAGCTGACTCTCACCATCATTAGAGAAATGTGGAGGATGCACTTAAGAGGACCTAATCCAGACTCAACTCTGATATTATGTTATCACTGTTCTAGAGTTAACACCTCTGAAATCTTTCTCAAGGAAGATGATTTGCAATTTCTTCTGAATTGTTTCACAAAGTCATTCCTGTCCATTAGCTCTGCTCTATGATATCATTCAATTAGTCAGATTCTCTCTTCAGTGTCAGTCTCAGAGCCAACTTCTGGTTGTTTGTTTTCTCTTTATTTTCAATACCACAATAGGTTTAGTTCTCTGCCTGGTATTTTACCAGTGAAATCCCAGATGTTCACCTATTTATCTGAAACTGCAGAAGCAATGGACAAACGAAATGTACTTTCATAAATTCCTCCCCCAATAATAGGGATTTTTAAATTAAATATTCTCAATGTGCCTGCAGAAGAAGCTGGAGAAATTTCCTTTTGTAGTAGATACTCCTTTAACAGACATTGATTTTGCTGCAACTTCAGAGGCGTGTGGGTTAACCTGAGTACTAAGGGCTTTTTACACACAAAATTGGCTCTGATGCTGTGCCTATTCTAGCACAGAATAACTTATTCAATAGCTCTCTGAGGGCTAACGCTAGTATAAAATATAACATGTCTAAGTACTCCTTGCTTTGTGGATTTCCACAAACTCTGATGCTCTTGTCATGAAATAATCCCTGTATGGAAAACAGAATTATTTCATGACAGAATAGTCAAGACACTAGATGACTATAAAGGTAAACTAACTAAATACTCCTAATTACATAATTATAATCAGAAGCAAGAAAACGTGAGGCAAAATCTTTTGTACATGGATGCCTAATAAAATGGGGATTGTGTTTTTTTTCCTCACAGTTTAGGGGGAAATCACAATAGCCCTTCCTCCACTTCTTGCTTCTGACTTGGATGATCCAAGGAAGAAGCTATTTTATGTTTTATTTATTTATTTAGTATTGATCACTCTTCTGGTTTCAAAATTGGTCAACAGCTCTTTGATTCTTATTCATATTTATTTATATATATCGTATATATTTATAAGTTTGTGTGAGTAGCTCAAAGGAAAGAAAGAAAGCATTAGTAAGTTTAAATAGTCACAGTTGTAATTTAATTGGTAAATATAATAAATTCACTTGGTACATATATGAAATATTGTTGCATATGGGATGGAACACTTAACTCAGCATATCCTCAACATCTTGTTCATAGACCTGAAATTGCACGAACTAATCAAATGAGATACACAAAGACATGACTACATCCCAAGCAGCTAAGACTGAGAGCACATATGATTACTAAATTTCTGCTGAGATACTGACATTGGTGAATGGTGACAGAAAATGGAGGCCTACAAATTCAGTCAAGGGAATTGTATTTTTGTATATATGGGCACCTAACCTTCCCTCCACCCAAATATCTCCCACTCCTGACAGAATCCTGGCACCGGTGTAATATACTTAAATGGAAAATATGTGACTGCACTCTTCTGCAGGTAGGATTACACACATACTCACAAAGCACAATGATTTTGTGTGAAAGAAATAAGAGGGAATTGAATGTTAAGCAATAAGTATAGCTTCAAGTCCTTTGTGTCTCTCTCTCTTTTCTTCTGTCAGAAGTAACCTGGTTGTTACATTCCACATATATAGCCAAATGTAATGCTTTTCCTTGTGGAAAGGAGGAATTGAAAAGCTTTAAAATGTCCCCAAATTCTATAGTCCTACTCATGGGAATGGGGTGGTGGGAAGTATGATCCAGGATGGTAACATTCAAGATTAGAATTTGGGGGGGGGGGGGTGTGAGCAAGATTGTATGTTTTTCTAGAATTATTTTGTGAAAGTTCTATGGTCTGGGTTCTACAGAAGGGCAGACTAGGCAAATAATCACAATGGTCCCTTCTGACCTTAGAATCTATGAATCATCTCCTGCTTTCTTACCCATTCTGAAGTTCTCCCCTTCTAAGTATGGGAGAATCAAAAGCCAAGATAATTAAATTAGGTCCCATGCTCGCTTTTTAAAGATTTTCATAGGAACATAAGAATTGCCATACTGGATTAGACCCAACGTCCATCTAGTACAGGATCCTGGTTCTTAGAGTGGCCAGCTCCAGGTGCTTCAGAGGAAGATGTAAGATGGCCCTCCTCCCCTAGGAGACAGAGATGGGATGACCTGCCTCTCACATGTTTCTCATCCTGTCCTCTAACAGTTGGATCTTGGCTTAAGTCCTAAAACACAAAGTTTAATATCCCTTCCAAAATTTGTTGCCATTAATTATAATTCTGGATATTGTTGATATCCATATAAATATCCAACTGTATTTGAATCTTCAAGATCATCTCTAAAGGGATGGTTGGTAACAGATTGCCAGTGAAAGATACTTAGGTATCTATTCCCCCTTTGTTCCTTTAAAAATCGCTCCGTGTATCATCCAATTAGAGAACCGATATAACAATACATGATTTAGCTGACAAATCAGATACAAAAAACAGAAGATTGTGAGAACAGAACACTTACATGAATCCTCCCAGGAAACAGGTCATAAGCAATCACAATAAAATACGTGTCATGACCCATGGGTCTCAAACCTGGGCCCACAAGTTTCATGGGAACAGTGACTCTCCAACCTTCTGCCTGACAACAGCTTACTTGGGACCCATGAAGCCGAGCTCTATTGTAAAGTTCCATCCCTGAGGTCCAATTGGTGGAGTCCCAGAGCAGCTGATTGGCCCACTGGCCCCACTTAAGCCAGCAGCAGGAAAAGGAAGCTATCTGAACAGTCTAGCTGTTCTAGACTGTATGCCTCATGCTTCCTGCTCCTGCTACCCATCCCTGCTTCCCAGACTTGACTCCTGGCATCCAACTTGTGGTTCCCAACTTCCAGTTTGTCTCCTGTCTCTGACCCCCTGGTATCCTGACCTGGCCTGATTCTGGTTCGCAACTTGTGATTCTGATCTCCAGTTTGCCTCCTGCATCTAACCTTCTAGCAGCCTGACCCAGCTGACTCTTGACTCCTGTCCTGAGACTGTGGACTCTGGCTCCAAGTACTAGGTCTGCCCACCCATGACCCACTCCAAGTGCTAGGTCTGCCCGTGTGAGAGACCACATGTGACAATACGTTTGCACAATACATTTGCAAAACAGTTTTGAATAGTGAAGGAAGTCAACATTCTGACAACAGACCATTCATGAACAGGAAAAGGGCTAACTTTACCAGACACATTGCATGTTTCACTGATTTTAAGGCCAAAAGAAACCCTCAGAACCCTCTATTCTAACTTTCTGTACAGCATAGGACATAGAATTTCAGCCAAGTGATCCTTGCATCTGACCCAAGAAATTGCAGTAGAACTAGAGCACAGCTAGCTGAGAATTGTTCTTTCAGCTCAAGTCTTGTTGAACTAATGAAGCAGCCCATGAACTAGAAAAACAATCCATTAGAATTGGATTTGTCAAATAGGAAAGTAAGGTTTAGAGAAGCCACTCTACACAGTGGGAAAGAAGCCTGAGCTGCAAAAATGGGGAATCTTAACAGAGCACCTCGAAGATTTATCTTATCTACTGAAACGAAGGATATCAAACAAGATGCATGTTTACCCTCTCTTCCAGTTGGTATACTTCTCTTCTACAGTTCTTCTCCTTTTAATCAATTCCTTTCCCACTTCAATATGAAATAACTGTATAAAATATTCCACAGTATACACTAATGATGCCATTATATATTTTCAGCATAATCAGACATTTTTTTTTAAATTATCATCTTAATTAACAATGATATACTGCTGTGGTTTCTTTACTGCCACCTACTGGTATACTGGAAACTGTGCAAAAACAATGACTGGTTTCTCCAACTTGTTGCAGATTGAGTTGAATGAATAATATATTTTTAAAGTGTAAAAGTAAAAGTTGTATCAGCAACATTATTTTGGTTGCTAATAGTATGCGCTAATGTCTGTACACGTTATTAAAAATAGGACCATACTGAGCTACGTATTTAACGAAGAGGGGAAAACAAACCCAAGTGGGAAAGGCAGCATTCATGTGAATGCATGCTATTCCTATCATTTATGTTAATTAACTGTAATGATTCAGGGCCATATCCTCAGTTGGTGGTAAAGCAGGAAAGCATGAATGAAAACTATAGAGTATGTCCTATTTACACCATCTTATATGCTGACCCTCAGATACGAGATTCCTTAGACAGCATTATCATCATCCAGTTCTTGCATCTATAAAGCCATATATATTATTTCCCTTCCCACATCTCTTCTCTCATTTCATCATACTACCCCTCTCACTCCCTGGATCCTTCCTACATTCTTTTGCAAGACAGAAGAAAAATAGTTCAAGCTAGTCTCTAGGCTGTAATTCAGCCCTTTGCTAATTCTTGTTGACATGCTATCTTCCACTCTATGCTGACTTCCAAGACAATATCCAGTTTAACATAGTGGTCCTAATCTTCAAAGTTTTCAGTGGTGTGGGCTCAGGGTATCTTTTAGATCACCTAAACTTCTGGGATGGGGACTGTTGTGGTTAACAACTCTGCTTCTCAGGTGCAACAGGACTTTCTACCACAGATAACACTCATTTGTGAAGGAGATAGAGCTTCCTGTGGGCCGGTCAGACTGTGGAATTAACTCCTCCAGGAATGAAGGGCTACCACAAACCTCACCATCTTCTGTTTTAAGTACAATACATACATTTTTTAAACACATAAAACTTTACTAAAATAAAACACTACACCGAACACCCAATTCTTCCCCCAGGAAGAGGGGGAGAGAAAGAACAAACTACATGTGACAGCTGTTAGTCACATTACTTAATACACTAGAGAAAGGTACTCAGATACTGCAGTGATGATAGTGGTATAAGAACCTATGTAAAACAGAATAGATTAGCACAGAATAGAATAAAATAGTTCCCAATCCCAATTGCTAACAGAAAATTTAGAGATATAACTCATTTTGATAAAACGTATCTGCCCTAATGATTTTAAAGGTATTTCTAGAATTTAGATGGGGCTTTACCAGTTGCAATCTAGTTCAAATAACTAAGCATACTGTATTTGTATGCGATCAGTGATATATCACTTCTCTTAGTAAGTCTAATAAATGAATGAACTTTTCAGAGGACAATCTCTCTTGTTTTAGCATTGACTCAAGAAAGTGAGTTTTATTATGCTGTGACTATCACCTTTGTAAAATCCCTTAATTAGAGTTATATTTTGACAGAAGGAAAAGCTACTAATGGACCATTAAATGTTACTTGTGATGGAGGAAAACAATCAGTATTATCTGTGTAGATTGCTGTACAGTGTTCTACAGAATATTTGTGGTGAATATAATCTTAATCAAAAATGTTCTAGTGAGTGAGGCTAGTGAATCTGTCATTACAGTACAGTAAAATCTGGATTAAATGCACTCGAGTTATCTGAAACTTTGTATTCTCTAAAACAGGGTCATACTCCCAAAGTCTATTAATCACATTCAAATTCTCCTCAGTTATAGAACCTCAATACTCTAATGTATTCCCATCCCCCGTGACATTTGAATTATCACAGTTTTACTATATTTTTGCCTACAGACAATGTAGCTCCCCTCTGTCAATGACAGTCACGATAAGGAAAGGTATATTTAGTATTGGTCATTGAATGATTAAAATATGTATGGTTATGAAACATAATTACCAGAGAAACATAGCTGTACCAGACCAGATCTCACCGGTTTGTGCCTAGTCCCTGATCTTACTAATATAAAAACATATGACTAACTTTATAGATGTAAGTACCCCTATCTATGTAAGTCAATGGAACCACTCACATACATGAATTTAGGCACAAACTTCAGTCTTTTTCAGAATCAGGGCCCTTTTTTGGTACCTTGGCTACCACAGTGGCAAGTACTTGATGTTTCAGGGAAAAGTTCACTCAGAGCACTAGCTCAGTTATGCAACAGTGTTCTGTGGGGAAAAGAAGATGTTACACTATATCTTCCCTTTTGTATCTCCCCAAATTATATGCCCGGCATGAGAGTTGATAATCCTTGTGACATTTTGACACTTGGATGTGTGGTTGCAAATGTTAAAAGATCTATTGCTTTTTGGATTCCCCCAAACTATTTGCCCATGGCAGTGAATTTCCACAGATTAGTTACACACTGTGTAGGAAAGTATTTCCTTCTATCCATTTTAATTATTTGCCTTTAGAGATCACTTCATTTATGCATTTCCACAAGGTCTGAAAATGTTCAAACTTGGCAACAATATAAAGAACTACTTTAGTACAGTCAGAATACACAAAGTGCAACACAGCACAATTACCGCCCTAGCTATACGATACATATATGATACATTGCACCACTAAGAAAGATAAATCTAGTTCCCCGGAAGGTTTATGTTTTGTTTTGTTTTATAAAGATTCAAATTCTGACCTTTTTAGGGATGTTTTCATCTCAGGGTAGTTTTCTCTCCCCTTTGTTCTGTATCTTGCACAGATGGGAACTTTTAAAATGGAGGCTCCTCTGACTCCTTTACAAACACCTCACAGTGATATACTGCTTTCCCTCTCTTTGCTTCTTTCTAGAGTCCAGGCAGGCAAGGTCCAATAAGCTCCAGCACACTTTCAATGGAAAGAAAGGGAGATCTATAGATGGAGTTTCCCTACCACATATGGATGGATCGGAGCCGGGGGAGAAAGGGAACAAAATGGTCCACAGGTAGGTGTAATCTAATATTTTATAGCCTAGAAGCCCTTTCAACAATCAAGAAACCAGTGCACAGTTCTTGTGCATGCCACCTTCTTCTATATTTCTTCAAACAGAAACTTTGATATGGCAACACACTGAAAGGTAAGAGATCTGGGTTCTCTGCTCTGTTACTGAGTCACTTTGTGACCTGGGGCAAGTCATTTCACCTTTCTGTGACTCCTCTGCAAAATGAGAACAATCATGTTTACCCACCTTGTAAAGCACTTTGAGATTAGTGGATGAAAGGCCCTGTATAATTGTGAATTGTTATTGCTTATTGTTATTAATTTGATTTTTCCACTGAAGACAAAGACCACTGAAAGTGCTAACCTGTAGTAACCCATGGAAATACTGTTGTGTCACCTTGGATAATATTAAAGAATAACTCATGGCATGGCTTTCCTTCAGTGAAATTACCAGAAAATCAAACAAGAAAAACTGGGAAAGATGAATGAGTTTAAGAAAAAACTGGAAGCAAAAGTATAATGCTCATCTTATTTACATTACATGGGTAAGTGGAAAAATATGATTGGTTTTCTACACCTATGACATTTCAATGAGCCTGGTGCAACAGTGCTCGTTTGATTGAGGAAACCTATTGAACAAATGTCATACCAGACTTACAGAAAATATTGATAGTCACAAAAAGGCTCTATACAATCAAATCACCAAACATTATTATGGATAAAATGGGGAGGTTAGTTGTTTTTCAGTCTGTCAATAGGAAGGTTATTAACGGGGTCTCAGGACAACTAGAAATCTTGTTACCCACCTGCAATTGGCTACACAACTACATTTCTGAAAGACTCTGAGTAAACTTTGATCTTACTTTCAATTCATTCCTTAAAAAGTATTAGAGTCTATTTACGCCAAAGAATTTGCTTTCAGTAAGGAAACATAACACAATTTAGCACAGTCCCCTCATTCTTAATGATTCACATACACGGATTTTTTGGGTCTCTGAGCAACATAACTGTGCAGGTAATGAAAGCAGCTAAACTTCTGAAGAGTAGAGAATGACTGAAGAAAGACAAACACACCTGAGTTGAAATATATCAAAAAGGAAACACACACACACTTCTCTGAAGTTTTCCAAAATATATCACAATGAAAATATGACTAATGCCTGAAAACTGTGTGTCTACATGTGTAAGAAAGACAGACAGAGAGAATATTCAGTGCAATCACAAATAAATCAGAAGATCTTTTTTGGGGACAGATGTAACAAGAAAACAGGCAACTCTCCTCTTCAGGGGAACCTATGATTCCATTAATGTATTTGTGTAGAACAGCGCATAATTATCAATTCCATGGGACAAACCTTCAGCCCAGCCTACTTCTGACCTTAATTTTTATCCCAGGTGTATTTTACCAGCACAATTTAGATGACTTGAACATGGCTGCACCGTAATTTCTGAGCATGAAAAAGTAGATCAGCTGCTGAAATGTGACCATGTCTTTCTACAGCTCCTAGTGCAACACATTTTTTGTGCTAATATTGCTTAGACATAAGAGATCTGATATAATTATACCAGGACTAGAAATTATTAATTCTTGAATAGGCCTCAGTATTTCTCAAAAAAATATGCCCAAGAACATGTGCTTACCAACATGTCCAAGGGGTGGGGGGGAGGTGGGGGGGAGCTGCAACCACTTTCTCTTCCTTTATGCTAGACAGGGGAGGGGAGTTCCTGAAACTTTTTTCTGTTGTAACACGGGTTCAGGATATGGACAAGCCGGAGAACCTATGGCTTATATGTTCTTCCAGCATCTTGAGGTGCCTCAGCTCAATTCACCCCCTCATTCTAATAAGGAAGAGAAATCACTTTGCTTAGTCCAAAATCAGTCATCCTCCACTAAAGTGCAACTGTATTCATGGTCAGGCAGTCAGTATTTCACGTAGTTCGGAAAACATAATTACAATTTCACATCAACTTCCAGTCTCCATTTAACCATGACTTGCCATGTGTAAAAGTGAATTGAGACAAATCCTCAAGGCTCTCTCACACGTTTGGGAAGGACCAGTTCCCCTCCTTCCAGCCACATCCTTTCACCTACAAACACATGCACATTTAGATGGCTGTGGGCACAATACTTGGATCAGTGGGGCACATGCGGCTTCAGACAGTCTGACTCCACAGACCAACTATGACAAGGTGGTTATATTACATCTGCAATGCCTGTGAACACTACTGACGTGGAACATGGGAGGTCTCATGATGGCGCCAGAAATTAATCTTTTGCACCACCAAATGCAAAGCTGTTGCCAAGTGCCAGGCAGGGAAAACAGGATCTACAATATTTTGAACAAGCTCATAAATAACCAGAGTAAATTCTGTAGCATTTGCACAGAATTTTTTTCAAAGTTTTGCATTACTATGCAGTATGGGAAACTTGATTTGGTTGCAAGTACACAAATGTGGAACATATGGTTTAGTAATATAATAAGTACACAGGAACATACACACACCTGTTAATGTCTGATCCATGAAATTGGTTGCCATGAAAGTCACAGCTGGCGTAGATACAGCAGCAACCCTGGTGACTTGCGTTGGCATTAAAGGAGTCATATGAGCATCCACTCTAGAAGCAGCACCTGCATACAGACAATAAGAAAAACATTACTTTTTTCCGCACTAGATACATTTACTAAAAATCTACTTTGCATGTGAAATCTAATTTTAAAATGACCTTATTCAGTTGTCATTAAATATAACTGGGCAAATACTTCAAAACATTTTTGTGAATAATCATTTGAATGTTTAAACTAATCTATTTTCACTGTGTTCATGCCCCTTTTTGTGTTTGTTCATAGAGACAGTGAATTTTAAGCAAATATTCGAGAGTAATCACAGAAGGTGATTCTGAATTAGTTCATATGGAACAGTTTTACCAGGAAACAAATTTTCAGGGATATGCTCATCCAATCAAGGAACAGAATACACCAAATAACCTATTTGCCCATCAGAACTAATCAACACAGCTCTATTTTCTAATATGGATTCCTCACAATGAACTGCTTCTGGACAAGAATTATTCTCCAAAATTATTTGGCAAATGATTTAAAACAAGAGTACATCCAAGAAAATCACAATTTTCTCACACAATTCAAAAACTGAAAAAGTCTAAATGAATCAAATACAATATTTATGATGAATTAGTCACTGTCACTCAGCTCTATTGCTAAATCTATGCTAATTAAAACTGAGCTACTTAGTCTTTAAGGTACATTTCAATTTAGAGCTACTGCAAAATTCATTGTTAAAATTTAAGCATTAATTTTGAGCTATGTGTGAGTTTACTCATATAATGTCTACTCTGGCCAAGCATGATGCAATATGACCAGATTTTTCCAGTCTTTTGCTTCATTGAATAGTATAACTGTAGTTGGGGTAGCTGTCAACCCCCGTTTTTCTATGTTATACAGTAGTTCGTGGGGAATATTTCTGTAGTACTTGCTCTTTGTTGTAGCAGGAATACACAAACATTCCATAAAAACTCCATAAACACACTTGGAGTCTTTTGAATCGCTGATTACAAGTTTTTGAGGGAAGGTTAATAAGCAAAACTATTAACCACATATAAAATATCGATCATACTGTTGACTATAACCACCAATTCACAAAATAAATGATATATCTTAAATCAGACTTATTCCTTAAAAACTACTATTTGTGACTGTTTATACCATTGGTAGCAACTCAATCTGGTATTTCTTATTCATATCTGAGATATAAATAAGCATATACAAAAATGTTAGGACTTTTACATGCTATAACTGGCACCACAAGTACTTTAGAACTCAGTTGTCAAAGATACATAATGCATCCTAGCCACAGACAATTGAAGAGACTTGGCATGTTCAAAGGGTCACACATCTTAGCATATATATCTCCTAACGGATTTTATATAAGCTGCTCATGCAACGAGAATAGAATAAACTACTTCTGTTGAAAGTCCAGTAACTCTCCCCCAGCTCCTCCAGCTTTGATATTCAGGAGACAACAGTGAGATCTATTATTCGACTGAGAGACACTGCCCCAGAAAGTGGTGCAAGCCACAGTAATTGAATCACTTACACCTTTGGCAAACCCTGGGAATGTATTGTAGTGACCTATGGCAGAGCGATGAAGTGGGTGATTTGATCTGTAGGCTTTGTCCATCTCTAGTTTTTAAGGCACAGATTGTCCTCACCCAACATGGGAAGGGCTAGGACCAAGGGAAAGTCCCATTGATTCCTGTTGCACAGTTTAAAATGATCCTGTCACAAATGGGGTTCTGGCTCCCAATAGGGATAAACTGCCTCTTTAAAAAAGGGTCTCTTTTACTTGTCACAGACTCTTCAACTACTGAAGGGGTTTCTACAGCACAGAGGAGTCTGCTAAAAACGTAATGCGTATTCAGGCTGCTTTAACTTTAATTGGTTTCCTGTTGGTGGGAACAACGCTTAACACCCATATCCACCTTTCAACATGGAGTCTGGGGACTATACCACAGAGGTGTCTCAGCTGCACTCTGAAGCAGTGGAAGATCCCCATGCACAGACTTGGGCATGCATGATCTGGGTCCAGAATCTCTACAAAAGTACATCTCCAAGATCACTGACTAATATTTACTGTCTTTTCCAGTTAAAAGGTTATAAAGTTGCTAGTTTAATACATTGTTTCTCCTATTATCAATTACATTTTCCCAAATGAGCACTGAATTTTAGGCTATAAACCAGCACCATGAGGTCTACCTTGCTCACAGGTGAAGAGGATTTAAAAAACACAGTAAGTCATTTTAATGGTGCTCCATTTTTTATAAGACTTGATCTTTTACTGCAACAGAAGTGGCAAAAATGTATAATTTATTAAAGTAATAATGCTTTATAGAACTAGAAAGGAAAAGTTCTTATTAAGGGTTAAAATTACAAAGGAACCACCTAGGAAAAATAAACAAACAAACAAACAAACAAACAAATAAAAGCTCTGCCAAAAATGACAGGTACTTGAGAAAGTGCTAGGAGTTATTTAAGGCATTAAAAGGATGGGATAGATTTTTTCAGTTCAGTGAATACTGCCGGTGATGCATTTTTACAATATAAACTACTATAAACCAGGATGGCTCCAAGACATCATAACATGGCACAGGATAGAGGTAAGGTGATTTAGTCATTTCAACTTTGTTTCATTTTTGTGTTGTGAAAGCAATGCAGATAGGAGTGGCACCAGCCCAGCAGGGATGCTTTCCAGCTCTAATTGACATCAGGAATACGGGACAATCATAGACCAAATGAGAGTCCAAATGTGCTGAAAGCATTGTGGAACTATCAGAGTTATTGAGGAGCAAGGATCTGAACCTATGTAGATGGATAGTTATTTTGGGATCAGAAGTGATGAGTATGCTGCTTTTGCTATTGGCACTTAAAACTACTGGCATATTAGTAGTACATAGTTTTGGAATACATAGTTTCCTTTAACCACAGAGTCAATTCCAGCCCTTCAACCTTCTGAGGTTGATAAATTGCATACTGTGCATGTGTGTACTTTGCGCGAGGGACTTTCAGCTGAGATCTTAAAATGTGAAGCATGTCTGCTTCATGAGTACATTAATGATCTAATAGCACTTTTCTATAATAGTAGGAGTTGGGGCTGTGTTCTGTTCATGCTGTGCAGTGGTAATGGTGGGGTTACCTTCGGATCCAAAAGTAGCTGCATGTCAATGGCACTGTTTTTCGACATACCTTGGGAGCTAGTGCAGCAGGAAGGAAAGGGACTCTGCAAGTCTTCCATATGAAACAAAGATTTACATCAAACAGGATTCAAACAGGAGCAAAAAGCCTTAAATCATGCAATACATGGAAAAGGAATGCATTATACATTAAGGAGCACTTTTATCTTTGTATTGCGGTAGCATCCAAAGGACCACATCAGGACTGGCACCCCATTGTACTTAATGTTGTACTGACACACAAGTAAATGTGAAAAACACCAGTAGGGAAGGGTCCAGATGTTGTGATGGTAATAGAAATAAGATCACATGGTTGCATAGCTCATGGTGGTTCAAAATCATCTGAAATACTAAATACAATTAGCTATCCCTAACTGCTGTACAATCTAGCCATGCATGGTTGGCTGATTTCTTGTAGGCATCAGAACAGATGTGTGTCTTAAGGGATATGAAAGATGAGAGGGCAGTGGCATTGTGGACTAATCCAGGAGGGCTTTCCAAGCACAAGGGGAAGCATGGAATAAAGCAAGGAAATGATTGCGGAAGAAGCGGTCAAATGAACAGCCTAGGCTGGAAACGTTTGGCAGAGCAATAGGAGAGTCGATGATACCAGAAGACCTCTCTGGTCTGCTTAATCTCCTAACTAAAACAGTCCACAGTCTTCTTCCTGCTACCCTCATCCCTTTGGGAGAATAGTTGCCTGCTAGCAATTACCCTTGATGAGCCAGTAGGGGTTACTTGAGGGAAATGCAGAAAAGTTTAATTGCCAGCAGCTGTGGGAAACACTCCAGTAAAGAAGCATTTCATTATCCCTTCTTATTTTTAGTCATTAAATCAGTAACAAGAAATTCCTACAAGACATCTGAGTAGCATGAGCAAGGAATCACTTTGCAATGTACTGTAATTAATTTAATACAGAGACACTAATGGAAGTCTCCAAAATAGATCATACGGAAGAGATTAATTAGATACCATAATAATAGGCACCTTAAATAGTGTTTTACTAAATATAGAAGCCTTTGAACTTGGCAATCGCTAACAAGATATCAAACCATTCTTCAGTTCGAGGAGATTCATGTGGTGATTACTTTTTTAAGGCCTGCCTCTGCTCCTATTGAAGACAATGACAATACTTATATTAATTTTTAAAAGAACAGGGTCTTAGAAGATAAATGTCAGAGTGGTAGCCGTGTTAGTCTGTATCAGCAAAAACAACGAGGAGTCCTTGTGGCACCTTAGAGACTAACAAATTTATCTGGGCATAAGCTTTCGTGGGCTAGAACCCACTTCATCAGATGCATGGAGTGGAAAATACAGTAGCAGGTATAAATACGTGAAAAGATGGGAGTTGCGTTACCAAGTGTGAGTTCAGCCTAACAAGACAATTCAATTAACAGCAGGATACCAGGGGAGGAAAAATAACTTTTGTAGTGGTAATGAGAGTGGCCCATTTCAAACAGTTGACAAGAAGGTCTGAGTAACAGTAGGGAGAAATTAGTATGGGAGAAGTTAGGGCTAGCTTTTGTAATGACCCAACCACTCCCAGTCTTTATTCAGGCCTAATTTGATGGTGTCCAGTTTGCAAATTAATTTTGGTTCTGCAGTTTCACATTGGAGTCAGGTTTTGAAGTTTTTTTGTTGAAGAATTGCTACTTTTAGTTCTGTTACTGAGTAACCAGGGAGATTGAAGTGTTCTCCTACTGGAGCAATGCCCCTCTGCATCAGGAATTATAACATTCAAAATCAGTGGGAGAACACTTAGAACTCCTCGTTGTTTTAGAAGATAAAGTAGCTCTGAGGAACAACCACTGCTCACAAGGGTTCTACCATCTGAGTCTCAGGTGTCTCTGAATATATAAGAAATCTCCACAGAAGATCACTCATATAAGGTGTCCCTCTGTCTTTCAAAGCCTTCCCACCATATCCTCTGACATATTGAGTAAAATCTTGTTTCACATTTATTGGAAAACCATTTCTTAAACGATAATTGCTATGATTTATACTACATAAGCATGTTCAGAAACTAAATATATAATATTTATTATAGAACAGGGGATGCCATTTTAGATTGTTTCCTTTAGCTTTGTAAAATAGTATTAATGATAACAAGGAGGAAATATTTTTCCTATCACTTTAAACAATTAGAGAAACAGGTTACAATGATATTCACTCTTCTAGACTCTTCTAATTTGGGTGAGGCAAGAATCAATATGTACATAATGAATTTCTTGTTATCTCCCTTAGGAAGGAATAGACAGGGAAGGCTAGATAACTAGTTTGAATTTATTGAAAAGGGTCATTTTCAAGATAATGACAAGCTTCATTAAGAAAGTTAGAGAGAAAATGTCACGCTTTGTTCTCTCATATTATCAACATTTTAATATTTCCCTGTAATTTCCAGGCAGACTCTAGGAGCCAAATTCCCTGAAAGTCCATACTACACTATACTGCTGGGTTATTCCCTAGTGGCAGACCATATTCCAAAAGAGAAGGCTGTGGATGTGCAATGTAAACACGATACCTTATACTGAAATTGGAGCCACTGTCTGGAAAGTGGCTATGCCCAGTGTGGCCGGTGCATCAATTGATGGAGTAGTTCTACGGATATTCTCCCACCAGCACAACTCCTCCACAAACACAAGCCATTAGAACTGCTCCCTAATGGAAAACCCACGGAAGACAAGAGCAGAAACGATGCTTGCCTTTTGCCATGGAATTTATACCTCCCTGTACCAGTTTTTGCCTTTGACTGAGAGACATCAGAGTGGCTAGTGTCTATAGTATATATCTGAATTCACCCCAGACAGATGATAAAAAAAAACATCTGAGTAACTGATGAAAGTCTAGTCTATGAAAAGAATATAGAAAGTCAAATTATTTTCCTGCTGGAAGGTTTGCAGCTGCTGGGTTTTTTGTTTTTTGGGTTTTTTTTTGGTTTAACATGAGAGTGAACTTAGTGTTCATTACAATTTACTGATAATGCTTGTGTTCCTCCACATAGCTTTGCCTAGGTTCTTCAATATTTACAATGACTTCCAATTATGATAACCTGAGTAGTGGTTCAATGATGTAGACAAATGGCAATTAAGATGAGACCACCTTTTTGCTTGTGAGCTAAGAAAGGGTGTGAACTCAGGTCTGATACATGTGGCCAATCCCACACCTCCACCATATGGAACTAATGCATTGATCAGGTGACCTTGACAGAGATAAGATATCATTTAATGTATATATTGGGCCTGATCCTGAACCTCTGAAGTTAATGGGAGCTTTGCCATTGATGTCAATGAGTGCAGGATTGAGCCCAGATCACCTGAAGTTTGATATCCTCTCTTCCTTTATAGTTATTTCAACTTTGACACCCTCAAACCACAGATTTATATAAAAAAGTAATCAAAATAACTCATTTCTGATTGCCCACACTGATTTAATCTTTTTAGAAATGCACTGAAGTCCTTAGTCACAGCTTTGCTGCTGTTGATGAGTTGAAATATCATTATAAGCACTTACAACAATTATTCTCATTTCCTATAGTGAAAAGCAATGGAAGTATTTCCATTTGGAGAACAAAATTAAAAAAATATTAGAGATGAACTTGAATTAGAACCCCAAGTCTATCCCTTCGCATCATTTATTTTGCAGGGGAAGGAGGAGATTCGGGTTCCTATCTGAAGATCTAAATCTTTCTCTGTGGTTTTCTTTCTAAGTTGGATTCAGTTCAGATACAGCACCAAATGCTCCAAATCTAACAAGAACAGCTCGTCTGAAGAGAGTTCCATATTTTTGGGCCAAAATCTTGAGAGAACAGCAATCTGACCCAAAACCTGAACCCCAGTCATGGCTTAGCCACCATGACTTACAAGGCACACTAAAGAAAAAAAAACCTAGAACTTTATGAAAACTACTTTAGAATGCATATGAGAAAGTCACAAATGTAAAACTAGTGCAGTGCCGTCCTGTGGCTTGCAATTTATTTCATGTTTGCAGGAACAAAGAAAATCATTCCATGGCTATCTTGACTACCACAATTCAGTGCAACTGCACTTCTATTCCCCCTTTGTGGTCCAGCAACGGCACCCACTCCAGGCTCCTGACTCCTCAGCTGCCACCTCTCTTGGGCAGAGACCCATCTCCCTCTCTCTCTCTCCCCTCTCCTGACCAGGGTTTTCCCATGCTGCACAATTCCCTGTGAACACTGAGTTCCCTACCAAGTCACACTGCCTAAGACTCTATACTTGTCTCTCTCCCCAGAGGCTACAAACGGTGTAATTACCTACAAGCATAAAATACTATACAGCTCTTTCTAAGCAAGCAGATTTATTCTTAATGTTACATTACAGAAAAACATATATAAAACCATAGAAGACCCTGTTAATACATGTTAATAAGTTTACCAGAGATCACCTCAACTCCAACCTCAGGTTCTGGCAGGTGTCAGTCCTTCAAACCCCATCAAAGGTTTTTTTATGTGATCACAAATTCATAACAACTTCAGCTCAGAACAAGCATACCGGTGTATCTGTGTGTCACTCCTTTATACAGTTTGGGCCTTTGATCTTGGGACCCTGGGAACAGGTAATCAACAGACCCTCTTCTCAGGGCATAGCTTCAAAGAGCTGGGTTTTTGCATAACAGTTGGCAGGAGGGAGAGAATTTGCATTCACTTCTCCCTAGATATTCCCCAGGAAATTGACTACACACATATTGTACCAAAGTTCATTCTTGTCTGCTATATTGTTCAATATAGTCCTCTGATCATCCAGGCCCACAATAATACATAACTTTTTGATTTAATATAATGGACTCCAAAACCTAATTTAAAAATGTGTCTCAAAGATATTAAAGGAAGCTGCCATATCTGTCACATTAACCACACATAGTCTGAGATATGAATGAGCCAGCAATTCAAAGCTAGGGATGCAAAATGCTCACACATATATGCACACAAATGGTGAGATGTCTAGGCACATCAGGCATCTGCATACAAAAATTAGGGATGCATAAATACATAATACAATTATGTATGCCTAACTTTGGAAATCGGTGTAACTGTATTTGTTATGGTATATATTTCATTATTTCTTTATAGCTTGCCATATGATTTATAGACATGCACCTTTTGAGCGGTTCATTCTATTCATTCTGTCAACATGTGTATTGTATGTTCAGACATAATTCTCTATATTTCATTGTCTCTTTAGCTCTTTTCTCAATGATGATTTATTTTCACATTTAGTTACAATAAAATTAATAGTGCAGCTCTCACCACAAATGAAAAAATTAGTTCACATCTCTCATCCAATTCATTCAGGCTTTTTTTTTTTTCATGTGTATGAACCATGTTCCCTTGTTCAGTTTAAGTGTATCTTGTGCCCATCCCAATACACTTGATTGATGTAAGGCAATCATATCCTTTAAGGAATAAATATTTGTGATTTTTAGCACTTCATGATCATAAAAAAAGCAATCTTTGCAATAGATTGCTTTGGTATGCAAATGTTAGATAAGCACTAAGGATTTGGTTTTATGTCATAATGTAACATACGCTTTCAAAATGAACTTAATATAACCTTCAGGAATGGAATATTACCTAAGCACAAACCACAAAGAACCTAACACACACTCACATCTACAGTGAGCATTTTATGATTAAGTTAAGGAATATTGTGTTGCAAAATGATAATGAAGTATTCAACATTTATTTAAAAAATACAAGCAACTTGTGTGTAAGTGGAACTATGCTCAGGGAAACATTACTGGAAGCAATGAGACCATATCTGCTGGAGGTTCAGAAATCTGAAGAGTTATTGCAAATGAATCAATGTCCTGATTTGCATATTTGAAGAATACATATTACCTTATTTATATAAATGACAGAAAACGTCCTGAATACCAGAACTTAAGACTGACATGGAATGAGCTTTAGGAACATAGCATTCTCTATTATCCAGACTGGCTCTGGTATCGTCTCGGGGCAGTATCCAGGTAACTCTGACAGCTCCTTGGGGCTCTGCCCCTGGTCCAGGACTGGGTGGAGGTCTGCAATTGAGGTGCTTGTTTCCTGTCTGGGGAAGGGGAGTTCTGCTGTCAGCTGAGGGATGCTCTGCCTGGGGTGCTGGCTCCTTGCTGGGTGCCTAGAACTGGCAGTGTCTTATTATCTTGTTATGGCGGCTCTTGCTTCTCTGTTTGTGTGTGTTGTGGGGAAGTGGTCTGGCTCCCCTGCCTGGTTCCTGTAGCCAGGGAGAGAGTTTGATTATACAGCCACAGAAGGGTTGGAGAACTATGCTCAAGGCTATAACTCTGAGGTTAGAGTCTTGGAAACATAGCATAGCCCTAACCTTCAAGAAACAGTACAGACTAGAGTATCAAACATACAACTCTTGGATTGGGTTGGGTTGGGTTGGATCTGGTTCCCAGGGTGTAGCTGAGCAGCGTGCCTGACATATTCATATTGTGCAGAATAACAGCTGTTTTTAAAGGATTTTCTAGCCCTCATGGCAGCTGAGGAAACCCTCCAAATGTGAAGTAATTTCTGCCTGAGGCTTCAAACAGTCTGAAACAATGACTTGAAGAGGTGAACTCCACTGTTCCCTATTAATCTCAAGACGAGTGATGACATGTCATTCTATTCTGGTTCCATCCCCCAAAAGATCAGCAAAGAGGGTGGGAATGAAGCTGTCCAGGGGTGGAAATTGGTAGTTGCTGCAGGGAGTAAAATGCAGAGAGAAGAATAGAGGAAACATGTAAGAACAGAAAAAAAGGAAGAAAAACAGAGAAAAGACATTTGCGAAGAAGGAGAAACAATGAGCACAAAAAATTCTGGTTTAAAAGGGGTGGGAGAGTTCTCACTGAGTGATACTGAATGTGAAAATAAGGGACTGAACAAATAGACTGAAATTGCAGTCAATTAAATTCAATGCATATTTTTACTTCAACAAGGGAAAATTGTCACGCATAATAAATAAAAATGTAGTTATTGCATAAAAATTGTATTCATCCCTTCATCCCTGTGCAAACCTTGCTGTGACATTGGTGACTGATCTGCTGTAGATTGAGAGGAATATGAAGTCCTGAATTATATATCCCAGCCCAGGGACCATAATTAAACAGGAAACCTGGTCCTCTCCTCCGAATGAGTTTGATACCTTTGACACAGGAAAAGGAGGAGGAGTACTTGTGGCACCTTAGAGACTAACAAATTTATTTGGGCATAAGCTTTCATGGGCTAAACCCCACTTCATCGGATGCATGCATCAGATGCCCAGCCAAAGCGTCTTGTGGCACACCACGGGCTTACCCTGAACAAGTTGCGAACCAAGTTTGGGAAACCCTGATCTAGAAAAAGGATCAATTAACCAGTCTGTAAAAATAACATAGGCTTGAACCATGCACTTTTTATATATCCAAAGGGAACGAGGCTGTTTCAACAAATGCCTCTCAGTAAAATAAGAGAGCATGTCTATGTTTTGCAGTCTCTGATTAAGAGGGTCCTATGACTACTAGAATGCAGGCTCTGAAAATGTTTGTCATTCTGAATAAAAGTTGGGTTTATGAAGCACAGTTTATGTAAACTCTCATCAAGACTACCTGTCATTTAACTGTCTGGAGAATACACAGACTTAACAAATTCTAGCACAACACTACTCCTGAACAAAGAGATCTATTCATTTTTAAAAAAAGAGACTCCAGTAACATCTTACTTTGGAGTACTTTGTTTTTTAAATGGCTAGTACTTTAGTACCCTAAAATCTGTCTAAACTCACTGAAGTGAGTGGGTGGATGATCTCCTTCATTACTTCCAATGTGTCTGCCTGGTGTTGCTCACTGGGAGGCTAATACCTAAGACACAGCTATTTTCACAGCCCATTTAGATGGAGTATAGAATGTTTAATGAGTTTGATGGCAAGGGAGCAACATAGGAATGTTCCTTTTTTCCAGGACATACAGTATAAGACTTCATTCATAATACTCCTATATATCCATACCTAGGTAGGTAATTTCATTAAAGATTAATCTAAAGATAAACAGATTTTGTGGTCCTAATTCAGCAAGGTACATACCCAACTATAAACATGAGAGTAGTCCCATTTCATTAAATTCCAAATAGGGACCATTTTAATTAAACATTCCCAGTAGGAAGCAGAGGTAACAAGAGTCCAGGGACCATCAAACTATTGCAGATCCTAGCCTGGCCCACTTCTGACAGCTAAGGCTGCTGTGGTAGGATGGACAACCCTTTATAACGCCTTATCATTGGCATCAATATAATCAGCAACAGATAATAGTTCTGGATCTGGTGCACAATGGGGCATGGAGTAATTATACCTTTGCATAGTGCTCACTTTTGTGTGTGTGTGTTTTTATAAAATGGCATTCAATGTTTTTAAATGCATTGTATACATGTGAGTTCACATATTTTTCTCTGAAAATTTCTAAAAATATTATGAAAAGGTGGTTTTCCAGATGGCTTAGTATACTTGTAATAATATCACTGGTGCAGAGAGCCAACTTTTATGAATCCCTGATTATGATTCATCCATTTTGACGAATGTATTGACATAATTTAGGTGATATTATATCTGGCCAAGACTAAAATGATGTGGTTAAATTAAAAATGGGCTAATTAATCTCCTAATACAATGACATATGTATTTGAGACTGTTCCTTTAGTAATGGTATGATTATTTTATGACTTTCAGAAATCTCACATTTGTATGTATTTATTGTTTTAAGAAATCCTGCTAACTTATTTTTGAATCAGGGATAAATCCAAATCCTTATTCCACACTCACTGGACCTTTCAGCTGCAGAGCAGTGTTGTTCTTTTGTATAGGGGAGGAAGGTGGGTAGAAATCACCAGCTGAGATCAATAGTCCAATATATTCTGGGACTATGCACAGGGAATTACTCTGTGTGTTCTGGAAGCCTAATCTCTAGGATTTATTAAATCCCATTTGGAAAAGTGGGGTTGGGAGCGATTCTGTGGCCCTCTTAGCCCATTGCCCATTTCCCACTGCTGTTGTGGGGAGTCACAAACCGGTATACTAGCCATAAAGTACCAGCCACCCCATGGGAAGAATATTCTATCCCAGTATTATCCCCACAGCTACTGAGGCTCTATACAAGGAACAGGATTAGCCCCCTCAAACCATAAATTACTTATTTAATTAGTATAGATGTAGCCAATGATCTCTTATCCTTAGAAATATAAATAGCAGATTTGTTCATTCTTTGTTTTCCCAGTAATAAATGTCCTGCCTACATTTGCTGGACTAAATCCTGACTAGGAGGTGGTAAAGGACATTAAGCCATTTACTTCTATGGAGGCTGGCACCATACCATCCAGACCTATACAGGGAGTCCTCGGACTTACGACACCAATCAGCAATTCTGAGGAACAAATTGTAAGTTGAAACGTTGTAAGTCGAAACCGCTTTTCCCATAGGAATCAATCCTATGAAGGGGGGATTGGTTCCTGAACCAAGGCTTGAAACACTATTTTCACCACAATAACCCAGATTTTTGTAGTAAATGAATTATAGATGACTAATGTTGCAACATCAATGTATTTACTGTACACTGTATTTTGTAAACATATAAACTCACATATGCTGCTCAAAGAAAAGGAGTACTTGTGGCACCTTAGAGACTAACCAATTTATTTGAGCATGAGCTTTCATGAGCTACAGCTCACTTCATCAGATGCATACCGTGGAAACTGTGGAAAATGCCAGCAACACAGGTCAGACAGCCAGGGAGAACGGCACGGACGCTGAGCCTCAGCCTATCACAGTTCAAGCTTTCTGATTGGCTGAGCCCGGGGCCGGGAGCCAATCAAAAATGAGAGGCAACCCTATCCAGCAACAAACTACCTTGCTGCCTCGAAGCCAATCAGAAGCGACCCCTTCCAGATCCAAACCAGTATAACGCAATCAGGAAGTGATTTCAAGCTCACTTTATGCAAATCGAGCATCCTAAGGGTGAAACAAGCACCATGGGGCGAACCGGGCAGTCAGTTGAAAAGCGTCGTAAGTGGCGTTCGACGTGAGACGGGCGTCATAAGTCTGAGGACTCCCTGTACTCAGCAGCTCAGACCCAATGTGAATCAGGGGTTGTAGAGTAGTTTTTCAGCCACTCTGTAGCAGAGTAGTGTGCTCAGGAAGGAGTGGCAACAAAGAGCTGTTTTTAAACAAGCTCCAGATACCCCCAAAGCAGACGTCTATACCTCCAGCCCCTCACTGTCCTTCATTCAGATTATTACAGCCCTGTGGTAAAACCAGGAGAAATGACACAGGGGAAAGGGGAGTGGTAGAAATGAGTCCCTGAACAGTCATGTCTGTTCCAAAATGCATTCAGTACCTCTTGGGAGAGGGGGGCTGCATAGGGAGAGATTCTTTCAGATTGCCATTTAAAGGGGGAGGGAAATCATGTCTCCGATAGGCCCACTGTCTGTTACATCTGACAGCCCTGTTTCAGAACTACCATCCAGGAGCCCAGTCTCAGCGTGCATCTACACTGCATGTTTCTTTTGGCAGTGTATAGTGTACATAGCTGTGTAGCTCCATTATCACGGGTAGAAACAGCAGAGTAGATTGTAAGGCACGGCTTAGGCAAGTAAAGACATGGCTGAAGGGTTTGGATAGGTACTCGTGCAGTGATGAGCTGCCAAAATCTTAACAACGGGTTCCCTCCTCACCCCATGAGGGGGTCATTGCCCACCCCCAGGACTCCTGCCCCATCCAACCCCCCTGCGTTCCTTGACTCCCCCCCGCCCCCGGACCCTGCAGAACAACCGGTTCTAAAAGGGCTTCTAAATTTAAGAGCCGGGTCTAGCGAACCGGTGCGAATCGGCTGCAGCTCACCACTGCTCATGTGCATATCCTACCTGCTGTCTACTCACCCAAGCCATGCCTCCCTGTTGACACTGCTATTTTTTATCAGCATAGTGTCCTGTTGCCTCCCTTCCGCTGGGGTCTTTCCCTGGAAAAGACTCCAGTAGTGGGGAAAGGCTCTGGCAGGGAGGAGGCAGCGGGAAAGGCTCTGTCAGCTCCTGGCTGCTGGAGCCTTTCCCCACTGCAAGGAAAGACTTTCCCTGTGGCAGGAGAAGGGCTCCAGCAGCAGGGAGCTCCCAGAGTGCTCCCCCCACAGCAGGGAAAGGCTCCGGCAGTGGGGAGGCAGTGGGGAAAGGCTGAAGCTTTCTCCAATGCCTCACCTCGGCCAGAGCCTTTCGCTGACATGTAGTTATACATGGTGTGTGGATGTGATGTCCTTTTTATGGTGGTGTGTAACAACTCACCACCAAGAGTGGTATGTGGTATAGATGTAGTCTTAGGTTATACAGTCCCAGTAACTTCTTCTGTGGCTGGTTGTCAACCTGCTATGGAGACATCCTTCCCTTCATTTCCCTGCCATACACAGTGCTTCCAGGACATAATTGGAAAGACCTCAGGGAGAGTGTCAGAGACCCTAGCCCTTTGGCATGGGTGAAATTTAGCCACCCTGTAACAGTACCATAATCATCCCCGCAAAAACCCTTGGGATATATTTAGCATTTCATTGTCACAGAAGGATGTACAGCTCTTCCAGGCTCCGAATCCCAGAGGGAGCAGAGCCAGAATTTGATCTAGCGTAAGTGCATGTCCTGAATAAAAAACTATCGTCAATATGTAAAATCTCCAGTCAGTACCTTATTTTTTAAAAAATGGTAACCCACACATACACTTCCATGGGTGAAACCAAACAGACATGACAGTCATACAAAAATAGCCACTATTTCGCCTCATGTTTCCCCACAGAACATTTTTATCTGTGTATATAGGCACCTAAGTATTACATTCTTTAAAAGAAAAAAAAACAAACAAACCCACACCAGAAATATATTTTGTTATTTATTAAAATCACATGTATGGATTAGGTTTTTTAAAAAATGTTTTTTGCAGCAGGAGACTTTGTTATGCACCATAAAATTCACAATTGTATCCACTTTGTAGTCGGAACTTGGTAGACAACAGTCTGTAAAGGAAATCTCAGATTCTGTTATTTTATTAAACGCACACACACACGCGCACACACAATAGATTGTTACTATTGTTCTGTTTGGATTTGTTCTACAAAGTTTCCTAAGTGTTCTTTTGAGTTTAGGATTAAACAAAGCTCAATTTGCACCTGGCTTGAGTGCACATATGATAGATGGAAATTAAATGATCTATAGTAATAGTATACCAATCAACAAAAAAAGAAAAAGCAGTTAGACAGACATTGCCAATGGGACTACAACTTTTAACCTGAGAACCTGTAAACAAAGAGTCTGAAGTTAAAATTGTTTACTAAAGCTGAAGACAAAATATCACCCAAAGAATCAGTTTACCATATATAATGCAGTAGACTATCATTAGAAAATATCAGTCTAATGAAAGAGGTCATGCAACTTGTCATCTTTAACAGTTATTGTACAATGCAATATTGGTCTGTTATTAAATGGGGTGTGTTGTTTATGACCTTCCAGTCCTACAGATCTCACAGAAACAGTCATGGGAGCTGCTTATTTCAATTCCTGATTCATTGAGAGTTTTCCTCTTTAAAAAAAGAATGAAAATTTGAATATATTTTGAAGAATATTAATGTAATGGAAAACATCTAGGAAGTAAATATACAAACCAAACAAATGTCAAGCCACAGAAAGGTTTAAAGTTAACTATATACTATTGCTAATATGCTATTATGGACTGATTGCCTTTGTTTGGCAAATAAGGGTGAAATGCTTAAATGATGATCTACAACCAAACAAAAAAAAAAAACAAAAAAAAAGAGAGAAGCATAAAAGGCTAAAAGAAGAGAGCTGAGATGAGAAAAAAATGAAATGACACCAAATAGTGGGTCTACACTAGAAAATGTGGTGTCCATTTTCCAGTATTGGTGCAACCACATGTATATTAACAAGTGTAGCCCCAGCTCAGATATTTTCAGCACCATGCCATGAAACCTTGAACAGCTTTTCATTATACTATATTGGAAATGGCTGTAGTCTGTCTTTCCCTAGGAGCTTCATCATTGCTAGCCTTGGTGCAGCCGCATTTTTACTGGAATATAGGTATAAAATGTTTGAGTCTAGGTGCTGACAAAGATGAACCAATGTTATATGTAAAGCCGGTCAGGAATTTTCAGGGAAATTTTTTTGTCAGAGAGGTTTTTCAGATCCAGGATGGATTTTCTGGGGGTGGTAAAGGAAGAAAAAGACCCCAGAATAGCCTGGGGGTCAGAGCACTCACTTTGGGTCTGGGAGACCAGGTTTGTCTGTGCTTTTGAATCAGGCATAGTAGATGGAGGTTCAAGTTGCTGCTTTACCTAATTGGGAGCAGGGATTTGAACCTGGATCTCCCACCTCTGAAGTGAGGGCCCTAACCACAAGGTTACTAGCTATTTGGGGATGGGAAGAGGAGGGCTCTGTTTTTTTCATGAAAATTTCTATAGGTCTTGGTTTTATCCCAATGCAAAATGAATCCCAATGCCAAAACCCTGAACTTTTTTTGAAAATAGAATTCTATTTTCCCTCACCACACCTAGTTATAAGTCTATTGGAGAAAGTGTGATTCAAATGACCTAGCATGGATGATTTAGTTAAAACAACTTTCTTAAAACTTAAAACAACTTTCTATTAATTAACATTTATTACAACTAAACCGTCAGTAATGTCCCTGTTATTCTGGTAATTTCAATCTGGTTTTAAAGACCCTACCAGATTATAATTAAAAAGGCTTTTCCGGCCCATGAGATTACTTTTTTTGCTAGTACTTCTACTCTTTCAACTCCTCTCCATGATTTCCTGGGACTTTATTCTTTTGCTGTGTGATACTGTAGCACTATTTAAATGACTGCCTTTGTGCCTTTCACTTGTGTAGCATACTTTATCTTGTCCACATTGGCAAACTGTCTAACACAGTTTATTCAAACAGAACATGAAGATGAAGCAACATCATATGGAATTTTAAATCGTGGCAAAAACAGACAAAGGACTTAGTGTGAAATGTTTTATATATGAAATGGGTAGAAATCGTCCAGAGAGAAAGTCCCAACTTCAAAAACAAATTGATTTAAGAAGATGGCAAACAAGACGTTTAAAATGGCCAGAGCATGACAGGGTGGGTCTCTGCAAAATAGAAGGAGGATCTTTGATATCACTTGAGTCCAAGTGGTTTCCCACTGTACTGCACGGTAATCACAGTCAGGAAAGCTCAGAGACTAACTGTGGGGAAGGGATAGCTATATGAATAAGGCAAAATGGCTGATCAAAAAAGCAAAAGGAAAGAATATGCTCTTTGGGGGTAGAGTTTAAGAACAGCAGTTGAACCAGAACGGAGGAGAACAAGGAACAGAATGTGTAGGTGCTGCTTTTGACACACGGAGTTTTTCCTGAGAAATTGTAGCTACAGCTGGTCAGTAAATAGGACTAAGGGGGCAGGGGATTGTCAAGGCGTGGCTACTGACTATGTATCTGTATTCAAAGCTAATTTTTCAGGAACTGTATGAATTGTAAATTAGACTTTGATAATTTATTAATCCTGGCTCTACTCATTTCTCTCCTAAAACAAAACTAAATAACTTACATGATAACCCAGATCCTGGTCACTGTTACTTCTGCTTTGTGGAATCCCCAGCTGTTGTACAGCACATAACCAGCTCTATTCCATGCCTCCTACCAGCCCTGGCATTGAGAACATGGCCAGAGCTTCACTCCAGCACCCTTAGCTGTTGGAAAGCACTGTTCTCCCACCACTGTCCCAGTCTGCCACATGTCCCATGGAGCTTTCAGGTTGCCAGGTGTTGGAAATGCTGCCAAGCCCCTGGGAGAGGGAATATTACATGTTGTCCTACAGCACACTCTTTGGTCAGGATAGGAGCAAAGTTGATTAACTTCAAAATGAGAGGGTCACACAGAGCTCTCCCATGGCCAAGTGGAAGCCTGTGTGGTGTTAAACTGAGTGTAATCCTTCCATTGAGATCTCCCCTGTGAAGCCTTGAGAGGAAATAAAACTGTTGTGCTTTGTTGTTTTCTCTTTTTCAGACAGAAAGTTTTAAAATTACACAGGTCTTTGCAATAACAGTAAGCTTGCCTTGGCAGATTGTACAGCTGCCTGCAGATACATATAGACACCAAGGTAGGTGTAAGGTGGGTGGGCGCTTTTGAAAATTTGTTCTTTAAGTAAAAAGGAATAGTTTGTTTGAATAGTTTGAACTAGATTTAGTTCAAATCCCTTTAATCATATTTCAATAAAACCAGTATGTTTCACACAACAAAGAACTGGGCATTTTGCAGAGAGATTGCAATCTTAAGTAAGCGTAAGGGGACTGTTGCCCCCTTACTAACATTCTGTGGGGGGGTTTTATTTGCTAGCTCCCAGTACTAAAAGGGGAAAGGGTCGATGGGGAATCAGGACCCTGAGACTGCCAGTCCCTAGGAGCAATGGGGAGAGGCCAATGCTCCAGGTCAGCCTGAATGACAGAGTGGGCAGCTAATCAGGGAGTCAGGAGGCCAGGGAGGTCCCGTTCTCTGGGTGAGCTGGAATTGCCTGGGTCAGACAGAGTGGGGCCGAGCGAAGGAGAAAGCAGGGGCCCAAGCTAAGCTGGGGAGCAAAGCTGTGCCAGATCCAGAGGGACAAGAAAAACAGCCCAAAGACAGCGAGGAGAGCTGCAGCAACCAGAGCCAGAGGGGCCAGAAAAGCAGCCCACGAAGCAGGTCAGTGCTGGGAGCAGAGTCACAGAAGCAACCTGCAGAGCAGACCTGTCCTGGGAGGAGAGCTGTAGCAACCAGAGCCAGAGGGGCCAGAGAAGCAGCCCAGGGAGCTGGAGGCAGAGCAGCAGCCGTGCTGAGGCAGAGTGGAGCTGGAGCAGTCCGGAGCTGGGTGCGGTGAGCAGCTGAGGAGAGCGAGGGGGACCCTGGGCAGTGGGCCCAGCACAGGGAGACACCTCAGCCAGGAGGCTCTGCAGGCCAGACTTGGAGGGGGATTGGTAACCCTGACAGGGCGGGGGCAACGCTGGGAAGATGGCCCCTGCCACCTAGAGCCTGAGAGCGTGTGGCCACCACCAGAGCGAGTTTCCAACCCACAGCATCCTACAGCACAGCCAGGGCCTGAGAAGAAGGCCTGGGACTTACAAGGAACAGACTGTGAACTGCCCTGACATTCCAGAGACACTGTTTGTGATGTTCCCTGCCACAGAGCGGGTTGATGTGTTTCCTTTAACCTTTTCCATTTTCCCTTATTCTTTTCAAAATTAATTGTTGATTAAATAACTTGCATTTACTTCAGATTGTATGTAATGATCAGTAGGTCAGAGAAGTGCCCAGTGCAGAGAGAGTACCCTGGAGTGGGGACACCCTAGCCCCTGTCCTAGGTGACCACAGCAGGGTTGGGGGTTGAGCCCCCCCAGGAATCCTGGGCCCAGCCTTGTTGGGGTTATGAGGACTCTGCCAGACGGGAGAGTGGAAGGGGAGTCCTCAAGGGCAGGGAGGCCACTGAGTAAAGGAAGTGAGAGTGAGGACTCAGATCCTTTCGCTAGACCACTTCACCGGGGTAGTGCAGAAGCCAGGAAAGTTCCCCACAATAAGACACTATTCCCCCGCTTACATAAGCACACACAACTTATTTTTGCTATAGGGGAAAACAACCACAATGATACCTAATATTAAGCTCCTTATTTTACAAGTTGTCATAAATATAAAGGGAAGGGTAAGCCCCTTTAAAATCCCTCCTGGCCAGAGGAAAAATCCTCTCACCTGTAAAGGGTTAAGAAGTTAAAGCTGGCACCTGACCAAAATGACCAATGAGGAGACAAGATACTTTCAAAAGCTGGGAGGAGGGAGAGAAACAAAGGGTCTGTGTCTGTCTGTATGCTGCTTTTGCCAGGGATAGAACAGGAATGGAGTCTTAGAACTTTAGTAAGTAATCTAGCTAGGTATGTGTTAGATTATGATTTCTTTAAATGACTGAGAAAAGAGCTGTGCTGAATAGAATGACTATTCCTGTCTGTGTGTCTTTTTTGTAACTTAAGGTTTTGCCTAGAGGGATTCTCTATGTTTTTAATCTAATTACCCTGTAAGGTATCTACCATCCTGATTTTACAGAGGTGATTCCTTTACTTCTATTAAAAGTCTTCTTGTAAGAAAACTGAATGCTTTTTCATTGTTCTCAGATCCAAGAGTTTGGGTCTGTGGTCACCTATGCAAATTGGTGAGGATTTTTACCAAACCTTCCCAGGAAGTGGGGTGCAAGGGTTGGGAGGATTTTGGGGGGAAAGACGTGTCCAAACTACGTTTTCCAGTAAACCCAGTTAAAGTTTGGTGGAGGCAGTGGAAATCCAGGGTTAAAGAATAAAATTAATTTGTACCTTGGGGAAGTTTTAACCTAAGCTGGTGAAAGTAAGTTTAGGAGGTTTTCATGTAGGTCCCCACATCTGTACCCTAGAGTTCAGAGTGGGGGAGGACCCTTGTCACAAGTAAAGCTAAAACCTTTATGTGAAGAATAGCTGAGAGATGGAGATAATACAATACACATGACATTTGATTCTCAAAGGATCTGATCCAAAGTCTGTTTAAGTAAATGGAAAGACACCAATGGTCTTCCGATCAAAGTGTATAAACTTTGATTTATGTGACTTCCCAAAGTGTATAAACCTTACTCCTAAACTTAATTAGTTCATAAAACACAATAAAAGAAGCAGAGCATAATAAATTCCAAAATTACCCTTTTTCACATTTAATTTGAGCATACAGTCTCCAGTGTATGAATAAACATAAAATGTGTTTTTGTAAATACTGCACTAAAGACAATACATGTTTCCATAATTATGGCAGAACTGAAAGTGTCTGTTCACAACAGGCAGAGGAAGGAGGACTATTTTCCAATTAAATGATACATCCTTTCAGAAGGCAGAATTATTCCACTAAGTCCATGAGCTCAAGAGTCCGAGCTTTACATTCTGATAAAAAATGTCAGTCTTTTTATTGTCACTTTTTTTTTCCAGCTTAATCTTATGGTTGAGACAAAGACCCTAAAATTTATGTTGCTCAACTGTATAAAGTATTACTTATTGCTTGGCTGTATAGAGACAAGATGCTGAAATGTTTTCTATAAAAGCTTTATTCAATAAAGTTAGTTCCTCTCCAATGTAATTGGGCTCAGGTCTGGGAAGATAAGAAGTTTGCTGCCTTTACATAATAATTTGCTTTACTGGCACCTTATCCACAGTCATTGTGGATTCTCCTGTTTGGTGAGGCATGTTATTCTTGCTTATTTACAAATGTGTTCTGTATCTTCTGTTGCATATATATGGACTCTTATTGGTATCAAAAGATAGCAGTAATTTTCAGTGAAAGCCATTGAGTCCAAGAGCAGGATTTTCAAAAGTACTGTACATTGATAATTTAGGAGCATAAATTCCACTAAAAGAGGACTTGTGCTTCTAAATCACTGATGTGCTTTTGAAAATTTCATGCTCGGTCCTGAGCAGAGCAGGTAATCCTTGGAAATGAATATTTCTAGGGTTAGTTTCAATTTTCAAATTATTAATGTTTAGAGTCAAACGGAGACAGAAAAGAGAATAGAGAAGATATCATATGTATTAACAACAAGTATTTAAAATTACTGGCACTCTAGGTTCTCCTTAGAAAAAGCCCAGGATGGACTCTTTCAAATATGTCTGGAAGGCAATATGATGTACTGCAGCTTTTATCCTCTTGAAACCATTTGGAACAATCTCTACATGCTGTACAAGAAAGCAGAGCACAGCATATAAATATGAAATATAATGGTGACATTAAATATAAACATTAAAATTAGTGCTCCCACCCAGGGAAATTTAGTTACTAGGGCTTTGTATGGAAAGCATACACAAAAAGCCACTGTATTGGGCACAGACAGCATTACTCTTGTGTAATATACCAGCTACTTGTTATCATCAATATATATATTGTCGATAATATGCTGCATGGCTGTAGTGTGATATAGCAGATGAATACAGTGCTTCAAGTTAGTTAAGAGACAATAGATAAAATCCCAGCCTTATTAAAGTCAATGGCATAACTTCTATTTACCTCAGTGTGGTCAGGACTTCAGCCAAGGTGTTTGAGTACTGGGGAGTCTGAAGGATCAGTGCTTTGCCCAGAAGGGCTAGGTAGCATGACTGCTGGTTCCAACTGCAGGTTCTTATGTGGATGCCCCAACTGTGTGCCTACAGACCCTGAGACTGGGGGAATGGCAGGACTCAGCTCAGGCTTCACGAGCTTAAATCAACTCTGGGAATCCAGAGAACAGAGGCTTAGATTCTCTTCAAAGCTATCCTAATGGGTAGCCAAAAAGGGGCACTTACTTGGATCTGTGACACCTCAGTGCTTTGGAGTTTGTGGTCTAGAGGCCTGCACGTGGAAGGTGCAGAGCTCCTACTGAAAGCATAGCAGGATGTTGCCATGTTACACCAAAACAACAACAGACTATAGCGGTAGATCTAGAGAAGAATAGGCTGAATGATATCCACAAGGGACCTGATTTTGCTGCTACATGATACATATAACTCCTATTGACTGCTAGAGGGCCCCTGGGCTGAATGGTGATCTTCATTCCATAACCACTACAAGAATACATTATGGTCTCATGCCTTTAGCTTTGTCAACCAAAAAGGTAATTTTAGGGACTTCATACATACAAACCAAAAGCCATATGCGGTACATGTACCTGGCTTGTTTTAAAACTATATAAAGTGAAAAATCACTAATATCCCATTAGCTACGGTCTAGAACAGGGATTGGCAACCTTTGGCATGCAACCTGCCAGGGAAAGCCCCTGGTGGGCTGGGCCAGTTTGTTTACCTGCTGTGTCTGCAATGGGGGCTGCGGGAAGGGCAGCCAGCACATCCCTCAGCCCGTGCTGCTTCCCACAGCCCCCATTGGCCTGGGACGGTGAACTGCAGCCAGTGGGAGCTGCAATCGGCCGAACCTGCGGACGCGGCAGGTAAACAAACGGGCCGCATGCCAAAGGTTGCTGATTCCTGCTCTAGAATTCAGTTATATGAAAAATACACATTAATCATAAGTCATTTAATGACTAACATCCATCAGATTTTGTCCCTACCCCCAATCCCATAAGGCCCTGCCCCATAAACCCCTTCACCCTGAGGTATGACTTCCTGGCCAAAGGTTGGCATGTATTAGAAGCAAGCTGTAGCATAAAGAAAAGGAGTACTTGTGGCACCTTAGAGACTAACCAATTTATTTGAGCATGAGCTTTCGTGAGCTACAGCTCACTTCATCGGATGTAGCATGTGACCTAAGAACTTTCCCCACCACCCTCTACCAATTGGAGAGGGTTTCAGCCCTATAGGACCTTCCCAAGAGTAGGGATAACCAATCAGGGCAAAATAAGCGGTGGCCCCGATGGAAGAGAGTCATGTGACCCGTGTAAGACCTCCTCTCATGTCCCTCTACAAATTGGAGTGATTTTCAGCCCCACAAAACTTCCCGGAATATAGATAGTATAGATATAGCACAAGAATCTAGGCTGGAAACCTCGGCCTCTGAAGCTTAACTGTTGGCTGGTTGACCGTGCTGCCTAGGAGCCCATTGCTGTGTGGAAGAGGTCATCTTGTTTTAATAGCATGTTTCCAGAAATCCTGGAAATGCTGAGAGGAAACATGGCCTCCTTCATCACCGTCATGTAAACTATGGAATTTGTTTCAGCTCCTAGGGTTGCCTGCAAAGAAAGTGCTAAATCAGTGACAGTTCTGCGGAGGGGGAAGCAGCTGAAAGGAGCCCTGTGGCTCAACCATTGCTGGATATGGATGAACCTGACAGTGAGACCTAGTTAATTGTGAGCCAGAGTGATGAACGCTGTGCTCATCTGATGTCTGTCTCCCTGGAGAAAGGCGACCATGACTCCTTGGAGTCACCATTGAACAAGATTAACTGAGAAGACACTGTTCAGGTAAATAGACTACAGAAAGTGAGGTTCAAGGGGATGTAATGGACAGGAATCAGCCTGGAGTTGCGTAAATCTAAAATAGGGGACTTACAGCTGTTTGTTTTCTGGAAATATTTCAACAACTCAACTATGCCTTTCTAGAGGAACAAGAGGCCCTAGACAGCTTTGCATCAGAGAGCAAAGATGAATCAAGCCTAACTTGTTTTTGCTCAACACTGAGACAGATTGTTCAAGAGGACACCAAGTGTGAAGAGGAAGATGGCTATATGGATTTAAGAAAGGCAGTTGGCATAGAGTTAACTGAGCCTGTGCCATGTAATGAGTGTAAAAGCATTATGCTGTCTCTTGCACTCCTTTCCATTTATGCTGTCCCTAATCTTTGTTTTAGGGAGACGCTTTCTAAAGATCGTGAGAGCTGTGTGAATTGGACTTCAGAGGGCATAAACTGCAAGTTCCTGGCCCTGTGTGCTGACATATGTCTTGAAAGCTAATTAAACACAGGTGTTGTTGTAGGTTATGCAATGAAATGTCTGTTCTTAATGCAAGAAAATTTAGCATAAGGGGTAACCTTAATAAATGCAAAGTGCAAAGCAAATAAGTGCAAAGCACTCGAGATCCTAACAGTGTTTTAAACAAAATTACTAAACCAAAGGATACCCATGTTAATGTATTATCGGCTACCTAATCCACACAAAAAGCTACAGAACCCTACTTAGGAAAAAGACTATTTGTAAAAAAATCTAAAAGGATTAAAGAAAAGGAGTACTTGTGGCACCTTAGAGACTAACAAGTACTCCTTTTCTTTTTGCGAATACAGACTAACACGGCTGCTACTCTGAAACCTAAAAGGATTAAGTTAGCAAATGGGGAGGAGACCAACATGTGGTATTAAAACTTGGTATCTGAAGATAGAAATACCTATTGAAAAGAACTTTGTGACTCTCTCTGTTTCTATTACGAGGTCTGTGTGGTCCTTAAATAAAATGAAGGGGTTGGTTGAATCTGGTGGTTTATTTTCAAGTGCTGTATGTCTTTTAAATTAAATAGTTTGTGAGACCCCCTTCCCAATATTGGTGTGTGTGGGAGCGGAACTAAAGATCTATTCACAGCAAAAAAACAAACAAACAAAAAACCAACCTTTCAGTGGTAGACTCCCGGGGAAATAAACATACCATGTATTTAAAATAAAGTAAAAAGTTCCTATATTGTATGTCTTTATGAAACATGGAGGTTTGAGACAAGTGCTTGAATACAACAGATCTATCTCATCCCTATTGAACTGATTGGTTTAACAACAACCTGTTGAAAAAACTGAGTTGTGTAGAACTATTGCATTCAGATGTAATTACTCACCTGGGCCCCCTAACCTCCCATCAGTGACAAAGATACTATGCCCCATAGAAGCTACAGTGTTATCAGTAAACAAGTTTGGTGAATGTTCAGACTAAGAAATTTAGGTAATGCCCACAGAGAGGGGGTGGTATGCACTGATTAATAGTACAAAACATAGTTGTGACGGGTTGGGTGACAGAAACCCCCTTGGGAACTGCCAATTGATGTGTTGAAACTATTTCTGCCCCTGCTCTCGTGTCCTGGCAGCCTGGGACTTCAGTGCCCTGCCTGGTTTGAGCCAGACCCACTAGCCTGCTGTAAACCCAGACCCAGGTCTGAACAGTGTCCCCTAACAGCTGTAGGCTTAACTGAAAGCAGCTTAAGAAGTGTTCCTGTCTCTAACACTCAGATGCCCAATTCCCAATGGGGTCCAAACCCTAAATAAATCTGTTTTACCCTATATAAGGCTTATGCAGGGTAAACTAATAAATTGTTCACCCTCTGTAACACTGATAGAGAGATATGCACAGCTGTTTGCCCCCGCCCCCAGGTATTAATACATACTCTGTGTTACTTAATAAGTAAAAAGTAATACAAAAAATAGAATTTAAGTGGTTCCAAGTAATAACAGACAGAACAAAGTGAATTACCAAGTAAAATAAAATAAAACACGCAAGTCTAAGTCTAAGTCTAAGACTGGATGCCTTCCTTTCCCTTGGTACAGCCCTTGTTCCAGCTCAGGTGGTAGCTAGGGGATTTCTCATGACTGCAGCCCCTTTGTTCTGTTCCACCCCCTTATATGGCTTTTGCACAAGTCGGGAATCTTTTGTCTCTCTGGGTCCTCCCCCCACTTCTAAATGGAAAAGCACCAGGTTTAAGATGTATTTCAGTACCAGGTGACATGGTCACATTTCCTGTGAGACTCCAACCTGACTCACAGGAAGGCCTGCCTGCAGTCAGAGCCATCTGTCCTGGCTGATGGGAGCCATCAAGATTCCAAACCACCATTAATGGCCCAGACTTTGCTTAATTACAGTAGGCCCTCAGAGTTATATTTCATGTTTCTAGTTTCAGATACAAGAGTGATACATTTATACAAATAGGATGACCAGACTCAGTAGATTATAAGCTTTGTAATGATACCTTACAAGAGACCTTTTGCATGAAGCATATTCCAGTTACATTATATTCATACTTATTAGCATATTTTCATAAAATCATATAGAATGCAATGTCACAATAGTATTTTGTAAAATGCTATGGGTCAGTTTTCTAGGAACTCAGGAAGTCATTAAAAGTTTTAAAACAATATATTTTCAAAAGTAAACTCTGGTCTAATGCATAACCAAAAAATGTACCCAACCTTAAAAGGAGCAGAATTCTAGACATTGTGTAGAGCATATGGGGTACAGACATCAAATACTAAAAAAAGGTATAAAGTCAACAGACGGAAATAAAAAGACATGTAGGGTGATTGCAAGATATTCAAGGAGTCAGGACCAAGGAGGAATAACAGATAACTGAGGAAAAAGTTGTAGCTATGGATCAGTAACAAGTCTAAGTCTCTATCTATATTTCTGTTTCAAGGCCTGTTGGGGCTTTAATTAAAACAGGGTTTGAAGGGCTTTCAAGGATTGTATGTCTTAAAATGAAAATAGTTTGTGAGAACCTTGCTATTGGTCTCTAAGAAAAGAGACCTATTTACAATGTAAAGCTGAAAAGTTTGTAGCTGAAACTGTGGGAAATAAAATTCTTGTGTTTAAAATAAAGCAAAAAACTACTAAGAACATAAGAATGGTCCATCTAGTCATGATGGGCAACTTCTGGCCCGCGGGCCGCATGAGGTCCATCAGGGTAATCTGATTGTGGGCCGTGAGACATTGTGCTGACGTTGACCGTCTGCAGGCACTGCCCCCCGCAGATCCCAGTGGCTGCAGTTCTCTGTTCCCAGCCAATGGGAGCTGTGGGAAGCAGCGGGCCACAGGGACATGCTGGCTGCAGCTTCCCACAACTCCCATTGGCCAGGAATGGTGAACTACGGCCACTTGGGGCTGCGGGGAGCAGTGCCTGCCGACAGTCAATGTCAGCAAAATGTCTCGCAGCCCGCAATCAGATTACCCTGCTGGGCCGCATGCAGCCCGTGGGCCACAGGTTGCCCACCACTGATCTAGTCCAATATCCGGTCTTCCAACAGTGGCCAATGCCAGGTGCTTCAGAGGGAATTCACAGAACAGCTAATCATCAAGTGATCCATCCCCGTCACCCATTCCCAGCTTCTGGCAAACAGAGGCTAGGGGCACAATTTGATAACTTTATAAAATATGGAGGTTTGAGATTTGTGGTTCAGAACAATGGCACTGAATCAAACCCACTGAAATGAATTGAGTCGACTTGGTTTAACCATCCTCTATTGAAATGGCAAGGGTGACTCTATTGCCTTCAGTTATCTTGTTACTGTTGGCCTCAATGTGATTATCCACCCACATTTCCTTAACATTCCATCAGGATTAAAAATATTATGCCTTACTGTGGCAGCAGATGACCGAACAAGGAGTAATGGTCTCAAGTTGTAGTGGGGGAGTTTTAGGTCGGATATTAGGAAAAACTTTTTCATTAGGAGGGTGGTGAAACACTGGAATGGGTTACCTGGGGAGGTGGTGGAATCTCCTTCCTCAGAAGTTTTTAAGGTCAGGCTTGACAAAGCCCTGGCTGGGATGATTTAGTTGGGGATTGGTCCTGCTTTGAGCAGGGGGTTGGACTAGATGACCTCCTGAGGTCCCTTCCAACCCTGATATTCTATGATTCTATGAAATAGGTTTGGTGAGTGTTAACCCACAGAAATGGGGGTGGTGAGCTCTGATTAACAGTACATTAAATAAAGCCTCAGGTGTTTGTAGAATGCTATTGGTCAGTTTTTCTAGCAACTGAAATAATCATGAAAAGCTTAAAAATAATTAATTTTCAAAAGTAACACCTGGTCTATCCCAAAATGTAAATGTTGTAGGGAGCCACAAACCTTCACCGTATTTATAAAAAATAAGCATATACTTTAAGAACAAAATCCTCACTATCAAATATTTAAAAGCTAAGGATATTTGAGGGCTGTTGACTATAGTGCAGTGGTGGGCAACCTGCGGCCCGCGGGCCACACGCAGCCCATCAGGGTAATCCACAGACGGGCTGCCAGTTTCTTTACTTTTGCACGGCTGCCATTCCCAGCCAATGGGAGCTGCGGGAAGTGGTGGCCAGCACATCCCTGCAGCCTGTGCCGCTTTCCGAAGATCCCATTGGCCAGGAACGGTGAACCGCAGCCACTGGGAACTGCGGGCGGCCGTGCAAATGTAAACAAACTGTCTGGCAGCCCACCAGCGGATTATACTGATGGGCTGCAGCTTGCCTGCCACTGCTATAGTGATATTACATCCACTTTTATTTAAAAACAATCCAAAATTTCAAGCACAAAAGAAAGACGTTGAAAAACAAAATAAAACAAAATACCTGAAAAGTCTTTAACCTGGACAGTACAATATCATTCAGGATTGTTGTGTACGGGGGTTTAATACTGTAAGCAGGCTTTGTAGTGTTTTGGTTTTAACTGAAACAGAAAAATATATTTTAACTAAAAATTAACCAAAGGTAACCAAAAGCAGCCCTACTGTGTAGACAATTTAATTTTGTCACAGATCACAAAAGGGAATGTCTGAGCAGCAGTGCATCCTTTCCTTATGTATCTATTAATTAAGAACTGTAGTTATCAAATCAACTTGCTAACTACAGACATTGAAGTTTGATTGAAACATAGGTAGGCTGGTATAATAATGTGAGCTTTTTTGTCTTTTTACAACAGAAACCATCTTGAACAGAATGGCTACTCCTGGACTGCAAGATGAGGGATGCTGCTAATATTATAACGCTGAATATTTATAATATACATTCTTACTCTTTGTGCATGCTGTCCTTACTAATAATGATACATCTTTATTGCAGTGTGATCTGTTTAGTATGGAAGCAGTGATTTCAAACTGTAATTCACCAGAGCAAGGTAAAACCTCATATTGACTATGTTTGTGTTTAATATAGTTTTTTGAAAAATGGGTTTCAACAGGTTGTATAGGTTTTGTGCATGGGGGGGGATAATACTAACTAATAATATTGTGTGTTCTTTAACCAAAAGGCCTAAATACATGTGTGTGTGTGTAAATTTCTGAAACCTTGCTTTTAAATGTATTTTTATTTATTTTTTAAAAGCTAGTTTTAACAATTAAGTTGTTATTTTGATTTAGAGGCATTTTTAAAGTTAGTTTTATTGCTTAAATTTGTGTTTTAGGGGCAGACGCTATGTGTCTTTTTCCTGTGGGAAAATGTATATGTCCCTTCAGGAAAAGGGGAGGTACACAGATGTGTGTGGGTTTTTTTTAATCATTTTGTTGCAAACTGTTTTTGACTTTGGGTGCTTAAAATAATGGGGTGTTTGTTTTTGTTTGTTTCAGATACATCAAGCCAAAGAACAAAACAAAAAACTCTGGTAAAAAGCAACAATGCAAACACATCTCCAATTTCTCAGTGGTCGACACCACACAAAGTCCTAAGAACGCTGTGAGTGAAAACACAAAGATTCACAAACCCGAAGCATGTGCTTTAGAGGTTATGAATAAAAAAAACAAGGACTGAAAGCTCATGCAATGTAGGGGTATCTCTTTATGAAGTATCTGAAAATTGTTATGAACTATTCTCTTACCTCAATAAGCAAAGCACAGCTCTTCAGTATTCTAAAAAGATTTGTGAAAAACATGATGCTCTCTTCAGAAAACTGATGGCTATAGTATCCTCAGGGGTTCTAACAGAAAAGATAACTGGAGACTACATCAAAAATGCAAAAGCTCTTGTGGCTGACTGAAAAATTCTGCAGTTTTCCAGAGGGTGGTTCTGGTTCGGAGCAGGCATGACTATGCGTGGAAAAGGTAAAAGGGGTATCCTCAAGGGTACACATTAGCAGTGGGGAAAACAACCTGGGGGTGGTTAGGTGTGTTAGTGATGACAATGTAGGATTACGGCCTTTATATTTGCCTTGGATAGAATTTTGGGTCTTGTTTGCCCATTTGATTTTTGATACACTTATATCCTTAACAATGGGTGTGAACAAAGACACTGTGTGTTGTTTCTGTCTAGCCAGATGGGTTTGGTATATAATGGGAACAGATAAGTACAGCTAAAGTGCTACTGGGTATGGTGGAAGAATAATATGCTAATGTACACTTGAAGACTGCCTCAACCCCTATCTAAGGCAAGGTCAAGCAACCAGTTGGGAGGGGTAAACAGCAGGCTGAGGGGGAAGATATAAGAAACACTAAGGCCAAAGAAATAACTGTCCCTGACCGAAACCCAGCCTCACTCCTTACCCCTCCCATAGGATACAAAAGAGGTGGGATGAAGCCCCCAGACTCACGATCCCCCAAAACGGAACATGACCATAAATTGTAAGAGGTGGGACCAAGGGCATACTACAGGTATATTTATGCTGGCTAAGGAGGGGGGCAGATGGGACACTGGGAAAAGACTCTGAGGTGTCAGAGTTATGGATGTGGTTGCTTGAAACTAACCCCAATAAACATTGCTTTGCCTGCAGTTTGTACTTCTGGTCTTCTGCTTTCTGTCTGCGTCACAAGAAACAGGGGAGGGGGTGAAGGGAAAGCCCCCTAACAGGGGTCAGTGCTTGTATTTGCAGGATTTGGGGGGCTAAAGAGACTGCTGCCAAAAACCTTATGAGGCAGGGTCATAATAACATTTTAAAAGAAGCTAAAGAGATAAGGAGAAAAACAAAACCAAAAGAGATGCTCCTTAGGGAGGGTCTCAATTTCACATGCCAGAGAATGAGAATTTGCGATCTGACCCTGGGAGCCTATTGGGCAATGGTAACTCTCACACACAGTCTGATTTAGAAAATTCCCAGCTAGTTCTATAGGAGAGTTCACAGTCACTCCTGATGAGCCATGCAATAGTGATGGCCCCTTGGAGGATGACCCTCAAATAATGTCTCATGTAGAAGACACAGATTGTTCTGTAGGGGAAACCCCAAACAACCATTAAACTGCAAATGCAAGCCCCCAAAGAGATGTGTATATGGAGCAAGTGAGAAACTGGCATATGGAATTACCTATATGTAGGGGCTTGCATTGTGAGGAATTTTGTTTTGTCAATCTGGAATGAATAAATTCAAGCCAACAGGTTGTGGAAGCATAGTGTGGTACAGTTAGTTTTTGACAGCGTTAATGGTAGGCTATCACGAGATGACTTTGTTAAGTTACGTTTAGAGAGCTAGAGTTTAAACAACCCTGTGTCTTCAGTGGAAAGAACTAGGGATGACCTGTCTGCTGAAGATTTCTTAAATCAGGGCACCGATCTGCTACAGAATAATAGAGACACATGTTGATGGGACATTATGCCTTGTTGTGACAATTATAAAAACACATGGGTCAGGGTGGCCATAGAGTTTTAAATTCCATATCAAACCATTTAATTGTCCAAAAAAAGAGCCAGGTCACAAATAAGGCAAAATGCCTGCAAAAAAATGAAATAAAATAAAAAATAAAGGTCCCATCCTGGTTTGTCAATGAAGAAATGGAAAAGTGGTTAAATTCTTCTCTCACTTACACAGGTGTAAATCTGGAGTAATTTCACTGACTTTTGGTGCTGTTTGGATGAATTTCATCAGTTGAGGTGAATCAGTATTTGTTCTGCTAGCTCAAAACAATAAAACAAAATAGCTACTTGAATGTCTGCAGTGGAGCAACAATGGCTTGAGATGGTGAGCTAACACTGGTAAAGGCACACGCATAAAGTAAACAGAATAAAGCCTTGTCTACACCACTATTATTGGCACTAGTCCAAGCTGCATTAGTGTTAGTGAAGTTGAGACCCCTTATATAGACCTCTCCCATCTCTGGCAGCCATTTTCAGCACCATTATGATTAGACCAAGTCCAACTCATGCAGGATTAAAGCCAAAGAGTGGTCTGTATTGGAATTCCCAATACTGCTGATCCTAGTGCAGCACAAACGGTCTCAGGGTTGGCTGGGATTTCTCCCCCTAAATTTCCCTCATGTAGACAAAGTTTAAGAGTGAAAAAGGGGGAAGCAACAAAAGAGCTCCAGTTGTCACTGAATATCTGGTAAAAGAGCTAGTGTTGCACTAACAACATCTTCTTTAGTGTCTTATTTTGTATTACAATAGCACCTGGAGGACCCAAAGGAAATCAGGCCCCATTGTCTTAGGCACTGTACAAACTAAGAATAAGGCCTTGTCCACACCACACAGTTTTATTGATAAAAGGCAGCGTTCATTGACAAAACAGTGGAGAAGTGCACACTGCCATGTTCCTCCTGCCAACTTAATTCTCCTGCTATGCCGACAAAATAAAACCACCTTGACAAGAGGCACAGAGCTTTTTGTGACAAAGTTAGAGCAATGCAGTGTCAGTGTAGACACTATGCTTGTTTATGTCACATTAAGTGGTCTCTAAGAGGTGTCCCATAATGCCCATCATGACCACTCTGATCAGCAGTTTGAACTCCCATGCCCTGCAGCCAGGTACACAGGCATGTGCCCCTTCACCTTTAAAGGCACAGGAATTCTTCACATTCCACTTCCTACTTGCTTGGTGTGGAGAGTTCACATAGTATTTGCTCAGCTGAGCATGCTGGCTTTCCAGCAAATGCACTCCTGCCAGGAGTTGTTGGATCTGCAGTTTTGGATCTGTTGAGTCTGTGGGAAGAGGAGGCTGTGCAGTCGCAGGTCTGCTCCAGACGTAGGAACTTTGATACTTATGAGCAGATTGCTTGTGGAATGGAGGAGAAGGGGCACAAAAGGGACATGCAGCAGCGTGTGCTCAGATCAAGTCGCTGAGGGAGGCCAACCATCGCTCTGGTGCAGCGCTGAAGACATGCTACTTCTATAAGAAGCTGCACATCATCCTTGGTGCTGACCCTGAAGCAGGAGAGGGGCCCTCCAGTAAGTACTCAGTTTGCTTTGATACTACACAGTGACATGAGGTGGAGCTCTCCTTTATTTTGTTAATGGTAGAAGTGGGATAAGGGATAGAAATTAACAACAATAGGACTGTTTGCATCTGCTTCTCATTCCCCTATGCAGCTACGCAGTGTGGGCTCTGTGGAAAAATTTGTTAATGCTGTCATAAATATAAAGGGAAGGGTAAACACCTTTAAAATCCCTCCTGGCCAGAGGAAAAACCCTTTCACCTGTAAAGGGTTAAGAAGATAGGATAACCTCCCTGGCACCTGACCAAAATGACCAAAGAGGAGATAAGATACTTTCAAAAGCTGGAGGGAGGGAGAAATAAAGTCTCTCTCTGTCTGTGTGTGTGATGCATTTGCCAGGAACAGAAAGGAATGGAGTCTTAGAACTTAGTAAGTAATCTAGCTAGATATGCGTTAGATTCTGTTTTCTTTAAATGGCTGAGAAAATAAGCTGTGCTGAATGGAATGTAGATTCCTGTTTTCGTGTCTTTTTGTAACTTAAGGTTTTGCCTAGAAGGATTCTCTATGTTGTGAATCTAATTACCCTGTAAGGTATTTACCATCCTGATTTTACAGAGGTGATTCTTTTTACTTTTTCTTCTATTAAAATTCTTCTTTTAAAAACCTGATTTCTCTTTCATTGTTCTTAAGATCCCAGGGTTTGGGTCAGTGTTCCCCTATGCAAATTGGTGAGGATTTTTATCAAACCTTCCCCAGGAAAGGGGGTGTAGGGTTTGGGGAGGATTTTTTGGGGAGAGACGTTTCCAAGCGGGCTCTTTCCCAGTTATATATCTGTTAGATGCTTGGTGGTGACAGCAATAAAGTCCAAGGGGAAAAGGAAAATAGTTTGTACCTTGGGGAAGTTTTAACCTAAGCTGGTAAAAATAAGCTTAGGAGGTTTTCATGCAGGTCCCCACATCTGTACCCTAGAGTTCACAGTGGGGAAGGAACCTTCACAAATGCACACAGAGATCTCCTGGGAATCCTCCATAGAGATCACTAGAAAACTTTCCTGGAGATACTCTGCAATCCTCTTGTAATGGGGTTGGCACCCACCTTTCGTGAGTGCCCCCTTCTGGTTGCGCGTCTGCGTTCTTTAGTTCTGGTGACCCCCTTTGATATTTTTCAGGTGGGTTTGTCAGTGACACAGCGCTCTGGCCGAGTCACACTGTCGGAAAGTTAACCAGCACAAACCCCTTCCGAGGTATACAGTCCACCGGGACATATCTCAGGACCCCTCTGGTGGTGTCTCTCTTTAGCCCTCTCTGGACTTTGGTCTTTAAGTAGTCCATCCCTGGTATGGGGCTGTATCTCCAGGGCTTCTTCCCTGGAGACACTATCTTCCTGCAGCCCTCCCCAGGCTTAGTCCCTTACTCAGTCCAAGTAACCAGCCAGGAGCTCCCTCAATGTTCCCCTGGTCCCTGCTAGCAAACTGTCCATGGCCCTGCTGCACTTCCAAGCAGTCAGACCTGCAGTCCTTTCTTCTCTTACTCCAAGCAGCAAATGACTAGTGCTCTGCTCCGCAGCTCCTTTTATACGGCCCTTCTGCGCCCTGATTGACTGCTTCCCCTGCAGCCATTCTAGCCTGCTTGGAGGACCCCTCCACTGCTCCTTCCATTGGATGGGTTGCCAGAACCCTGAGGTCTCTAGCAGGGGGCCTTTGAACCTAGTCCACCCCATAACACCTCTGCTGAAGGTTCCTTGGCAGAGCTGCTTTGTTTCTTCCCCACTTGTAGAAAACTTTGCTGCTCCAATCGGCAATTACTTCTGCAGGAACCAGAACACAGGAGAGCAGCATATGGACAGTCTGAAGCCGCACACATGCAGGAGATGCATCCGTGTATCCTCGGTTACCCTCAGGAGTGAGATATCAGCTTTGATCACCCCTGCCTCTAGAAAATGGTCCAATATTCAGAATAGTGTCCCTAGGCGCTTGTAGTGATCCCATCCAGAAATCAACCAGACCCTTTATCCTATCTTGCCCCTTCCCCCAGGCCAAACTCACCATGTTTAGGGCTCTCACCATGCTGTGTTCTTGCCAAGGGAAAGTGAGAAAGAGGTGTATGTAACTTTTATGATTCAAGGCTGTGAGCGCACTCACAATACTGCCTTTATTCGTGTTTTTTTTGCTTTTGCAGATGTGCTCCTGAGAATCAACTCCTACACACCGGCAGAGCACCTCCATCAGATAAGGAGGTGAACCAGAAGGAGTAAGGAGCGCATGTTTAGAAAAGTGCTGCAATCATCTAATGCTGCAGATTGTGAGCACAGAGTGTGGAGAGACATAATCCACAAAAAACTCAGAATGGAGAGCTGGGAGAGGAGACGGGCAGGAGCAGATGATAGAGGGGCTGGAGTGGATGATAAATCTGATGGAGGACCAAATAGAGATGCTGAAGTCCCTGATTGTGCTGCAAATGGAACACATCCATGGTTGGCTCCCCCTGCAGCCCATACAGAACTGCATTCTATGCCCTCCCCAAACTCCCCACACACATTCCTCGCATGTTCCCAGCCTGTCACAGTACCCCTTGCATTCCAACTTGAGGGACATGTTTCATAATGACAGCCGGACTTACACACAGCTGGGAGAGCTTCATTTGAGAGAGTCTCCTCAGTGTCATGTTCCTTGTAAGAAACAGAAATCTGTGTATTGCTGTTTAATAAAAATTTAGTCTTTGAAATACAATGAAATGTTATTTGTGTCCTACACGCGGTGGTTCATATACAGTGGCAATCAGCACATTTTCAGAATACAATTAACACTCAGGCAGCAATCATTACAAGGATCATTCATAGCTGCAAGTAAATACTGCCTGGCTGAATGCATTACAGAAAGACACATTTCTGGGACTCGTTGTCAAAATGCTGCTTCAAAGTCTCTCTGATTCGAATTGCGCCCATTGAGCCCCTCTAATAACCCTGGTATCTGGCTATTCAAAAATCAGCTGCCAAGCAATCCACCTCAACACTCCACCCCGGGGAAAACTTTTCCACCCTTAGATTTACAATGGTCAGTCTGCATCTGCCGAGCCTGTTGTTTAAGCGCTCCTTGCTGCTATCAATGTTTCTGGTGTAAAGTTTTATGAGCCACAGGAGTAGGGGAGGAGTCTCCCAGAATAACTATGGGCATTTCAATGTACTCTTATGGAATCTTCTGGGGTCTGGAAGGAAAGTCCCTGCTGGCAACATTCTGTACAGGCCAGCATTCCTAAAAATGTATGTGTCATGCACCTTCCCTAACCACCTCACGTTGATGTCACTGAAACAACCCCGATGGTCCAACTTCACCTGCAATGCCATAGGGAAGTAGCCCTTTCTGTTGATGTACTCTGTTGCAAGATAGTCTCGGGAAAATATTGAGGATATGCATGCCATCTATTGCCCTGCTGCAGTGAGGGAATCCCATTGCCACAAAGCTATCCACTATTTCCTGCACATTGCCCAGAGTCTCAGTCCTTCACAGTAGGAGATAATTAATGGCCCTGCACACTTGCACCCCCACAACCCCCAGGGTGGACTTCCCAACTCCAAACTTATTCGCAACTGACTGGCAGCAGTCTGGAGTTGCCAGCTTCCACACAGTGATCTCCACTCACTTCTCCACTGTGAGGGCAGCTCTCTTTTTGGTGTCCTTGTGCTGCAGGGCGGGGGCGAGCTCCACACACAGTTCCAGAAATGTGGCTTTGTGCATCCAAAAGTTCTGTCGCCACTGCTTGTCATCCCATGCCTGCATAACGATGCGATCCCACCACTCAGTGCTTGTTTCCTGAGCTCAATAGTGATGATCCACTGTGTGCAGCTGCCCCATGACTGCCAGTATAAATCTTGCATCGTTTCTTTCCATGGCACACAGCAGGGCAGGCACCATGGATTCATTGTCAGATTCGCAGGTCAGGAAATACTGCAGGATCAGCCACATTGTGTTCATAACACTCATAACAAGAGCAGAGAACAATGCATGCTTTCAGCAGAGATGGTGGGCACACAGTTTACAGGGACAGTTGAAAAACTGTGTGAAACGTAGTTGGAAGCTGATGGGATGGAGAAAACTGCTTCGTGGTATGGTGAGCCCACCCCCATGATGCACTGTGATCCATTCTCAGAACTCCTAGTGGCAGAACTTGGTGAATTGCACAGTGGGATAGCTACCCATAGTGCACTGCTCTCTATGTCGATGCTAGAGCACCAACTCTGGATGTGCTCCGCTGACACAAGGAGCATTGTGTGAAAATGCACAGCAATGTAATTACAGTGGTTTATGATCATCAACGTAACTTAAGTTGACTTAACTCTGTAGAGCAGATGTAACCCACACACCTCCTAGGTGTGGTAGATGTGTGGATTACATAGACATAGCCTAAGAGACACTCCCTGTCTTAAAGAGCTTACAGTCTCAGCCCTGGACTATACTACAAATTCATGTCAATAAAACTGTGTTGCTCAGGGGTGTGGAAAATCCTGACCTAACCCACAGTGTAGACTGACATAACCCCCAGTGTAGACAGCACTATGTCAATAGGAGGGCTTCTCCCGTTGACACAGCTACCATCACTTGGCAAGTTGGAGTACCTACCCTAATGAGAGAAGGGCAACGGTAGCATTTTCACTAAGCCCTACGATGGTGCAGCTGTACCGTTTCAGGGCGTACGTGTAGACAAGTCATAAGCAAATGAGAGACAAAAGGTAGGAGGGAAAACAGAACCCTAGAGAGGTGAAGTGCTCAAGGTCAGACACCAGATCAATGGCATCAAGAAAAGAACACAGGTCTCCTGACTCCCAATCCAGTGGTCTTTCCCTTAGACCATACAATTTTTCCAAGGTTGTCCTATATTAAATGTTGTACTAGCAGGGTTTCATCTGAACCTATATAAGCAGACTTCTCCAGACTCCTTCATTTGTTCAACATTAGTGCTGGAGAACCTTCTGGGGAACCTCTACGGAGAACTGGGTCTCTCCTGATGTAATGTAAAGACGTAGCAAGCAGTGTTGTTGAAAACCTGCCCCATCCAAATTCACAAGCTGAAATAAAAGTTGGCAATTATTATTTATAATGATGAAAGTAGCTATACTAAATGATGATGATTGATGGAACATACTTGTGTAATACTGTATCTTGTTCATTGGTCTGGAACATATTAATATCCCATTCACTTTTCATTTGGAAACTAAAAAACAAGTTCAGTGAATTAGAAAGTAAGATATAAACAGAATTTTTATTTGTTAGTGGGGGAAGAAGGAAGGGAGGATTTAGTTGAAAGAGTTTAAATAATGGATTCTCAACATGGGAGTCCAACAGTTCCTGGATGTGTCGTGATCATCCATTGTTTTTTTAAGTCTAGATACGAGGATCCTGAGTTTTTTTCACTCCTGCTGTAACATAGGATATAGTATGGACAATGTGGAAAACCACTGGTTTAAGATTTTTCTAGTGACTGTGGGCCTGAATTGGAAGTCAAAGCAAATCCAAAGATTTACCAGGCCACAGAAAAAACAAGAGGGGGGTGGGAACATCTGGAAAGCTAGTTGTTATCACAGCTAGAGTCTTTGACTACGCAGCATAAAACTATTGCCTAGTCTATTATTTTAAAAAGAGGATTTATGTGGATTTGTGGCAGCATAATTTTAGTAAGAATGGGTAATTTCCATGATTTTCTTTATAGAGCTCAGTCATTGTATTATAACCATATATTGAAGTTATTTCTGTGCAAGAGAGTTTCAATCAGTTTTATTCCTAAAAGATGGTATGTAAGTTTGTGTTGTCAGGAGAACTAGGATATTTTTCTGCCCAGTCTCTTCTATGTTTTTTGATATAAATACACTTCCATTTAAAGCCAGGTCTACACTGCCACTTGCTTCGGTAAACTTACGTTGCTCAGGGGTGTGAATAAGCCACCCCGAGTGATGTAAGTTACACTGACCTAAGCACTAGTGTGGACACCTCTCACTAAGGCAAATTTATTATGCCGATAGGAGAGCACTCTCCCAGAGGCTCTGACTTTCTGATTTCTCAGGGATTGCTTGACCCCCCACTCTGCTCCCACTCCACTCCTTCCCTCAAGGCCCCGCCCCTGCCCCACCTCTTCCTGCCCCCACTCCGCCCTCTCCCTTGAGCACCCCCCCGCCTCTTCCTGTGCCCCTGCTCCTCCCCCTCCTGCCCCAGTGCCTCCTGGACACCACTGAACAGCTGATTACTGGCTGGTAAAAGGCACTGGAGGGCAGGGCAGAGGAGGATCTGATCAGTGGGTGGGAGGCATTGGGGTAGAAGCTGATTGACGAGGTCTGTTGGCAGGTGGGAGGCGCTGTGGAAGTGCTGATCAGTGGGGCTGCCAGTGGGTGCTGAACACGCACTATTTTTTCCCAAGGGTGCTCCAGCCCCGGATGTACCTATGGGTGCAGCTGCACCGATATACCACTTCTAGTGTCGACTAGCCCTTAGAAGCCCTGTCAAGTAATCAGAGAAAATGATGGATTTCAGGGGATATGGGATGAGATTCTAACTGCGATTTGTAAGAGGCACCTGCATCCCACAGATAGGGGAAGGGAGACAGAGCTAAATTTGGATTTAAGCCACCTTTGAGCTGACCCAAACCTGGCTTGCTTGTCTATGGTACAGCAGGCTACTCAGGCTGTCCTATGGGTTGCAGTGCTGCTCAGAACGTCCGCAGGGCTGAATGTCACAGCTGTACCCCTAATGCTCCCCCATTGTGCCTAGCCTCACACCCACTTGCCAGGGCCTGCAGTGCAGGGTCCTTAGGAGGTAGCCTTTTGGCTGTCTATCACAGCATGTGCGCCAGTGGATTCTTCCTGTAGCTGAATACAGGGATTTGAGGGCCCCTTTATGCTGTTCCAACCTTTTAACTTGGCACAAAGTGGCTGTAGTGGGAGTGAATATCTCACCCCTAGATTCCACTGCTGTTTGGCATTGTCTTTGCAGTTTTAGCATCACAAAATCTGAGCCTCATCTTTGCCATGTGTAAAAATGGGGTTAATAATGCATACACACCTTTGTAACGTATTTTGAGAACCCTCTATGAAAGTGCAAATATTATCTGCTTATTTAATTAAATGTCAGTGTTTATTATGGGCCATATTCCAAGCAAATATATACACATAAGGGATTTGTTGCCCTCCTCCTCCCCCACCCCCCCAAAAAAAAGAAAATCATGGAGAAGTTGGTTTGCAATTTCATTTTTATTCTCTTTTCAAAATCTAATGTCAGGGAATTGAGTGGCATAGTGGGCTAAAGAGCAGTTGTTCAACCCCTATCAAAATCTGGGTTCAGTTTTGGATCAGTTGACAAATGAAATGTGTTTGGATGTCTCAGTCTAGTCCCTACAGAACTTTGCTCCTATCACATAGAGCACCACATAATTTAGCAAAATTCTGACTGATTAGTGATCTCTGCTCATTGGAAGCATAAAGCTGGATTCTAATGGCTGCTGTAAATCAGGATTGAGGGAAACATGCATAGCTTGTGAATGCTATTCATGGCTCTTGTCATTATTATTAGCCTCATGGCCCCAGTTTTAAGAAAAAGAAATGAAAAGCAACACAATTTCAAAGCCACTGTGAACAATCAACATTTGGGCATGGAGGTTTCAAAAAAGGTAGATAATAACTGCCACGAAGGCAAATATTCAATATACTTTATCTGAATATTTAAGCAAATTTTCACATAAAAAAACGACCTGAAACATAAGTATCTCTTACAGCAAACCAGTAACCCCATCCACATAGTCGAGAGGGCTAAATTACATGCCTCAGCCAGAACTTCCCTCAGGTTTGAACATTCTCAAAACTACTGTCAAATAAACTGCCAGTCACTGCAAGCTAGTCAGTCTTTCACATTGAGAAACATTGTGAGGTTTGAATCGATCATTGCCCAATGGAAGAACAATAACTCTGCAAAGCAAATGGAGCACTTATATTGGAAAAAATACAAGGGATTCTCCAAATCAATCCTTTTGTTTTCTTTGTTTTTATGATTTAAGCATTGGCAGCATTCACTGGCTTTTGCAGAAATAGTTTAGTGACATTGCACTTGTTTATCCGGGCTTTTCTCTGGCTTACTCTTTTCATTGTTCTTACACCTTGTTGGTTTTCAATAAAGTAATGCAGGATGCACTGTGTACCTCTTGTGTTTTTATTATCAATTTTGTTTGTTTTATTATTTTTTGTACTACAATAGTGCTGAGGAACCACTGTTAAGGATCTATTTTGCTCATGTACTGACAAGTAAAGCAGACAGTCCCAGCTCCAGAGAGCTCACACGGCGCATCTCAGACAGGATGAAACAGAGAAGGATGGAGAATGAGTTGGTAGCAATAAAACAAACATATTTTCAGAAGAGCAGAGGTCTCAGCTGGTCGCTTTCCCAATGCCAGATGGAAGTGATTTGTAGGTGTTGCAGCAGAGGAGGGATTTAAAAGAGGGTAATGTGATAGGTCTTATTAATTTTGACTGGGAGGTTTATTTCATCCATATGGATGGCACAGAAGGAAACATGGAGGTACTTGAGGAAGAGGGAGACAAATTTGTGGTCAAAGCTGGCATGATTGGCAAAACTAAGAGTAGATGAATAAGTTGTATTTTGTTATAGCTCAGGGTTCTTAGTTCTAGGTCAAATGAGGAACAGTGAGAGGATTCAACATTAAAATACCAATCAAGAACAACACCGAACAAGAACAATAAAGAGTTGTCTGTAATTAGATGTTAGTGGAAGTTTTGGGTTCTCAAGGAATACAGGATCGGGTCCTGGATTAAGCAGAGAAAATAAACAATCAATCTGTCCATAAACAGCAATACATTGCTTGAGAATTGATGGTGAATGAAGCCATGTGACACTTAAAAGAAAAAAACTTACACTATTAAATGTCAGGCTGAAAAGAATCTCAAGTAATTTCTAGAGAATACATCTGACTTCCTACCCCGACACCTCATCTCCCAAATGTTGGGAATCAGATAACATGGAATCAAGAAGTTTCCTCACTTCATATTAATTTCAGTTATTTGAGTCTCCAATAGTTACTGCAGCAGGTAAACTCTCACCTGCAGCTTTTCCCTTATGAAGCACACAGCCCAGTTTTGATGTGTGTCTTGCTGGCAGATTCACTCAAAGAATGAAAAAGAGAAATGTGTGCTTAATTATTATTAGCCATTCATATTACTGTAGCATTTAGTGGCCCCAATGTTCTAGGCACCATATAAATGCACATACAAAGAGACAATGGTTCCCTTGAGTACAATACAGTTGCATTCTTGTGTACCCTATGATTAACTTTCAGGGAAAACCAAAGCTGCAACCAGCAAACTGAATCTATTGGATCCCAGTTACTCTGTGCCTAGACAAGGACATGGAAATGTTATAAATGTTGGCCCTGCCCTCAAGGTACTACAGTTGAATGTCAAGAGGCAATCAGCCACAAACTTCTCTGTTCTTGAAAACATTGCCTCCTAACACAACATCAGTGTCATCCAGTGTTAAGTCCCTTTTTGCAAGTTGGTTCATAAGCTCTGGTTTTGACCTCAAAGTACAGTTTGCATGAACAATATGGCTGAGCCACTTCCATAAAGTCCAGCTTAGTTGATGTGGAAAGTCTAACTTCCCTGACTTCAGTTGGGTCATGTCTACTGAAGACTGCCTTTTACAAACCACCTGTGGGCTAAGTTCCCTCTAAGCTGCGTGGCCGCACGGCCACCCAGCAGTCTATCAAGTGCCGTGCACTTCAGATGCCCCTCCTCCCACAGCCATGCTGCTTCTGCCCTCTGCCTTGGGTTGGAGCCCCTGGCCAGCTGCTCCTGGGAACCTCCTGCTTGCTGTGCATTGCAGAGGGGGGTAGCTGATGTCCGGGTGTCCCCCTCTTCCCCCCCGCCCACGTACCTCATCTCCACAGATCGGGGAGAGGGACATGACAGGGCTCAGGAGTGGGAAATGGAATGAAGCTTGCTGGCGGCTGCTACTGTGTCTGAACAAAAAGCCTTCAGACTGGTGAGCGCTGATCTACTTAAAAGGATAGCATACTTAAAGGGGCAACGTGTCTCTTTCTCTCTCTCTCTCGCACACACACACCACTGTGTGTGTCTCACACTCACCTCCCAACACATACTTGTGTTGTTGTTACTTCTTGATACTTCCTGCAGTGCACATATATTTTCTGTAATTTTATTCTTTGAAAGTGCTGTTATTTTAGTTTCTGGACTGGAGTAATTATCCCTATGGTAACTTTTAAAAAATATATATTATATCTAGGTTTTTTGTTTCTACTGGTGGTGCGCATCCACACATGACCTTGATATTCGTGCACATAACAAAATTCATTCCACACGTGGAAGGAAAAAAAAAGAGGGAACATTATCTGCGGGTCCCTGGAAATTCCCGCCATGGCCAGCAGAAGAACAGCCATGCTGGGTCAGACCCATGGTTCATTTACCGCAGTATCCTGTCTCTGACAGGGGCCAGTGCCATATACTTAGGAGGGAATGAACAGAACAGGGCAATTTCAAGTGAACCATCCCTTGATGTCCAGTCCCACCTTCTGGATATTGGAGGTTTATGGACTCCCAGAGCATGGGGTTGCATCCCTGGTCATCTTATCTAATAGCCATTGATGTAACTATCCTCCTTGAAGTTATCTACTTCTTTTTGGAACCAAGTTATACTTTTGGCCTTCACAACATCCCCTGGCAACAAGTTCCACGGGTTCACTGTGCATTGTGTGAAGAACTTCATTTTATTTCTTCTAAACTTGCTTCCTATTTAATTTCATTGTTCTTGGGTTTTGTGAAAGGATAAATATCACTTCCCTATTCACTTTCTCCATGCCCTTTATGATTTTGTAGACCTTTACTATATCCCCCCTTATTTGTCTTTTTTCTAAGATGAACAGTCCAAGTCTATTTAAGCTCTCTTCATATAAAAGCTGTTTCATAACCTTAAATCATTTCAATGGCCTTCTCTGCACCTTTTCCAATTCTAATATATCTTTTTTGAGATAAAGCAACTACAATTTCTTGTAGTATTCAAGGTGTGGGGTGTAACATGGATTTATATAGTGGCATTATGACATTTTCTATGTTATTATCTATTCCTTTCCTTATGGTTCCTAACATTCTGCTAGCTTTTTTTGCCTGCTGCTGCACATTTAGTGGATGTTTTCAGGTAACTATTCATAATGACGCTAAGATCTTTCTCTTGAGTGATAACTAACTTAGACCCCATAATTACCAACATTGAATTTCACCTGCCATTTTGTTGCCCAGTTTAGTGAGATCCTTTTGTAACTCTTCGCAGTCAGCTTTGGAATTATCTATCTTGAATAACTGCATCATCTGCAAATTTTGCCACCTCTCTGTTCACCCCTTTTTCCAGATCATTTCTGAATATGTTGAACAGCACTCTCATCTGTCAGCATCCTCATCCAAATAGAGGTTATCATACCTATTTTGACCACTAGCCAAAGTTTCATTCAAACTACAAAGGCATTTCATTCAAAGGCAGACTGGGACAAAGCTCACTGACAGATATACAGTCTGTATCCAGTATAACATCTCAAAAGACCAAAGCATATTCAGGGTTTACCAAAGTAAATTTTAAGGCTGTCTCCAAGTCACTCCCATGTGGCTGCCCAAAAATACTATATACAGTGTCTGGACAAAGAATGTGCAGAACTCTTTAAAAAGTATAAAAAACTTCAGTGATCCAGAAATAGCCAACCATCTCCTAGACAGCCTGAATGTAGCCCATGGAAACAGAAGGTGTCTCCAAATAGTGTTGCCATACACCTGACCAACATCTCTAAAGCAGGCAAAGATACAATTTTTGAGGTATCAATCAAAACAGAAATGGCATCAATACAAGCCATCTCCACAGCTAAACCAAGATGTAAACTTTCAACTATCCTCTAGTTCTAGAAAGAAATAGAAAAGGCACTGAAATGAATGAAAACAGGGAAAGCCTGCAGCTTTAACAATGTATTACATGAACTACTACAGCATCTTTAGAAGAAAAACTGCCACTGATTGTCTATCTTCATGTCCCGCATCATAAAGGAGAACATGATACCAAAGATATGGCAGACATCTAAGGCAATTGTTTTTCATTTGGCTTTGGTAAAACTAACAAACAAAACTCCCACAGTTTAGCAGCCAGCTATCACCCACTATCACTCCTGATATGTAGCTACAAAATCCTGAAGTGGAAGATCCTACAAAGAATTATACCCATGACAGAACAACTTTTGAGAGATAATCCGGCAGGTTTCTAATCAAATCAAAACACCTGTGACCACTTACCATGTGCATTGAGAATTGCTTTCAAAGGGAGAAGAAAACTGGAACAGTCTTTTTTGACCTTAGAGCAGACTACAACACCATCTGGCACCTGATCTGCTGTATAAGATGTCAAGAGTTATTCCTAGATGTGTTGTCATTGGCAACTGAGCTGATGGTCAAGTTGACCTTTTCAGCTGCCTCTAGGCTACACCAGCACTTGGAGATTTCAGAAGAATGGACTCCCTCAAGTAGGGAGACCAGATGTCCCTAGTTTATAGGGTCAGTCCCGATATTTGGGGCATTTGCTTCTATAGGCACCTATCCCCCACACACACACACACACACCTCCTGTCCCAATTTTTCACGCTTGCTGCCTGGTCACCCTACCCTCAAGGCTTAGTGCTGGCACCAGCTTTATTTAATATATTCACTAATGACCTACCAGACACCATTTCCAGGTGATTCATTTACACCTACAATATCTGTTTGGCCTCAAGGGACCATGATTTCTAAAAGATTGATGAGAACTGAACGGTGACATGGCTGTCTTTGATGACTATTGCAACCAACTACATCAAAGACCATCTCAACATGCTTCTATTTACACCATACTCAGAGCCAACTTGAACTTAAATCTCTTTGAATGATCAGGAATGTTTGAATGGTTGACACATGATTCAAACCAGTGTATCTACAGGTCACCCTAAACTGCACGCACATACAAATACCATCTAACTGAAGTAGCTCAAAAGACCAAGAGCAGAAACTGCTTCCTGAACAAACTGGTAGGGTCCACCTGGGGAGTCAATGCACAAACAGTTGGTGGTTACTGTGCCCAAGTTTGCTTAAACTTTGCCCTCTCTAGGCTAGTAGACACAGAGCTTAATCATACCATGAGAATTAACAAAGGCACACTGAAGTCAATAAAACTAGTATTGTTACCAGTCCTAGCTAATATTCCTACACTAACATTTGACATCAGAATGCAGCCAACAAACTGATCACCAAGATACAGCAAATGCCACTCTTGCCACTGGTCAGGGATATATGGGGTGCACCAATGACTGCATCGCAGTAATCCTATCTCAACAGTATGGCATACTTTGCATTCAGCTGTTAATATCATCAGCTCACTGCAGTCGACAGAATGAGAGACTGCTTCAGCCTCTGACAGGAACTCCAACATCATAACGAGCCCAGATGAATGGCTACCTGGCTTTGGGCTCCCACACCAACTTTGGAGCCAGCTTAATGGGTTCAGGTTCACTGTGCCAAGAATGACCATACTTAGGGCATCCAGGGCAGTGCATTGTGCATCTGTGGTGGATGCTGCACATGTTCTGGATGGTTGCTCTGGTTTTCGCTGTTTGCTTCCTTACTTGTTTATTTTAAAACCTTGCCTTGTCCTCCCGCCCCGTGTCTAGTTCCTGCTCTAAAGAGCTGATACTCTAAATAGACAAGACAGAGAAAAATTGTGAAGCAAAGGCAGAGAAGTCTAGTGATTCACCCTGCAGGTCAGTGACAGAACTGAGGATAGAAGCTAGGTCTTCTGTCTTCTAGTCCAGTGCCTTATCCACTCGACCACCCAGCTCCTAAGAATTAACTTTCTCAATCAAACATCTTTAGAATCTTTGAACACAGCAGCCCAAGCAGCTTTGACACGCAGGCTGTCTTGATACTGATCTTCCCACCACTTGTATTTTTACTGCTTTCTTGATGGCTGAGAAGCAATTATTTACAGTTATGTTTTATGCATTTGTGTACAATGAGTACAGATGGGGCTGAGCATAAACACTGGATGCAAGCACCTGCAAACACTGATAAGGCAGAGATAGGAGTTTGAAATTTGCAGCTAGATCCTATTTGCATAATTGAACAAACCAACTTAATTTCCCTTCCCTGAACTTTGGAGAAGTTCGGACCTGAACTTGCCTCTCAGGATCTTCTCTGCATATAAGCTACTTTATGATTCGTTACAGTAATTTGTACATTTCAAACTTTTATCAGGGAATAACGGTCAACCTGCCAGCATGCTGACTGGCCAGCTGATGTTTATTATCTTGGCAGATGTTTGTGTGTTATCTTGGCTGACTGCCTATTATCTTACCTTCTAAATGCCTTGTTTTAGTAGATTTGAACTCTACGGAATTAAGGACTGTTTTGTTTTAAACAGTGAATTCCACATAGCTTAACTTTCAGAGTCTAATGAAAAGGGTGGTTCCCCATAGTAAATTAGTTAACTATGTTTTCTATGCATAGCATGTACCCCATTTTTTTATTCCTAGCATCCCTTTACATGTTTCATTTCCATAGTGAATATGAAGTGAGTTCATAAGCTTTTCTGCCTTGTGGAAATAAAGCTTTGCTCAGAGCCCCAAGAGTTCAAAAACTAGCTACAAATGATTGAACCAGATGTTTGAACAGTATGCCTGAATATTTCTGATATACAGAAAAAGCCATGTGTTTTGAAAATATTTACATTTCATTAAAATTAACCTCTGTTATGTTTCTGAATGCCAGGCTGGCAAGTCAACTCTGGATAAAACAGCTTTTGGCTGAGTTTTCCCAAATTAATACATACGTAATGAGATGATCTCAGGGATCATGCACATTGCAGCTTTGCCATTTCCACAGTTTCAGATCCTGATCCTGTAATTTCTTACCAATAGGACTAATCCATACTCATCCAGAAAATGTCACTGAAGTCAATGGGATTACATATAATATTGCAAGTATGAGCTGACTCTTATCACCATATCAGAACTAAGCAATGTTACTTTTTTATTTATTATGAAACTGCAGCAAATAGTAAAGAAAACTGGAAAACAAGACCCACACAGGTGAGTATTCTCAGAGGTTAGCCAAGTGGTTAAAAATATGATCCATTCACGATCAGTAAATTGACTGAGACTCATAATGGATAAGAATAAGTTAATTTATGATAAAAAGAAAAGGAGTACTTGTGGCACCTTAGAGACTAACCAATTTATTTGAGCATAAGCTTTCGTGAGCTACAGCTCACTTCATCAGATGCATATCCACGATATCCACGATATCCACGATATGCATCTGATGAAGTGAGCTGTAGCTCACGAAAGCTTATGCTCAAATAAATTGGTTAGTCTCTAAGGTGCCACAAGTAATCCTTTTCTTTTTGCGAATACAGACTAACACGGCTGTTACTCTGAAACCTGTTAATTTATGATGAAATTGGGGAAGTAGCCATAACATTTCCTTAGATTAGATCAGCCCCCTGCTCCTTGTTCTGTCATCTGCCATCTAGTTGAAGGCTGCTATCAAATCACCCCTCATTCTTCTCTTCTGCAGACTAAATAAGCCCAGTTCCCTCAGCCTCTCCTCATAAGTCATGTGCCCTAGCTCCCTAATCATTTTTGTTGCCCTCTACTGGACTATCTCCAATTTGTCCCCATCCTTTCTGTGGTGGGGGGCCCAAAACTGGATGCAATACTCCAGATGTGGCCTTACCAGTGCCGAATAGAGGGGAATATTAACTTTCCTCAATCTGCTGGCAACGCTCCTACTAATGCAGCCAAATATGCCGTTAGCCTTCCTGGCAACAAGGGCATACTGTTGACTCATATCCAGCTTCTCGTCCACTGTAATCCCCAGGTCCTTTTCTGCAGCACTGCCGCTTAGCCAGTAGCAGTGCATGGGATTCTTCCGTCCTAAGTGCATTACTGTAATGGGGTCCCTGCAGGGCCCTCCAAGCTCCTGCCCCCACTGGGCTAAGAAAGTCACACAGAGACCTTGGTACAGTGCTCACCTGGTGCTTTTATTTACAGGTTGTGGTCCCACCACCTTTCTACCATACACATAGTCCCCTTCTTACAGTCTACCAGCGGGGGGGAGGGGGGGCACGGGCGGGCGGGCACACGCACACGCACAGGCACAGGCTCACGCTCTCCTCCCGCCCCCACTGCCTTTCCTCTAGAGCAGCTTAATGCCTGTCCAGCTCCTTCCGGGGCTTCCTTCCCCGAGGCTTTTATCCAGCCCCAGCCTGATGAGGCAGCAGCTGTTCCAGCTTTCCCAATAAGGGCCAGGTGATCTACCCAGCTCCAGTTCACCTCCCTTAATTGGAGCTGGAGTGACAGAGGGTTGGCTAAGCAGTTTTCTGCTTAACACCCTGTCACACAGACTCTGCACTTGTCCTTATTGAACCTCATCAGATTTCTTTCGGCCCAATCCTCCAATTGGCCCAACCCTCCAGGTCTCTCTGGAACCTATCCCTGTACCCTCCAGCATATCTACCACTCCCTCCAGCTTAGTGTCATCTGTGAACTTGCTGAGGGTGCAATCCATCCCATCATCCAGATCATTAATGAAAATGATGAACACAACCAGACCCAGGACCGACCCCTTGGGCACTCCGCTTGATACCAGCTGCCACCTAGACATCGAGCCATTGATCACTACCCATTGAGCCCGATGGTCTAGGCAGCTTTCTATCCACCTTATAGTCCATTCATCCAATCCATACTTTTTTAACTAGCTGGCAAGAATATTGTGGGAGACTATATCAAAAGCTTTGCTAAAGTCAAGACATATCATGTCCACTGCTTTCCCCATATCTACAAATATTCATGGTAAATAGGCCCAATGGCCTGTGATGGAATGTTAGATGGGGTGGGATCTGAGTTACTACAGAAAATTCTTCCTGGTATCTGGCTGGTGAATCTTGCCCATATGTTCAGGGTTTAGCTGATCGCCATATTTGGGGTCGGGAAGGAATTTTCCTCCAGGGCAGATTGGAAGAGGCCCTGGAGGTTTTTCACCTTCCTCTGTAGCATGGGGCACGGGTCACTTGCTGGAGGATTCTCTGCTCCTTGAAGTCTTTAAGCCACGATTTGAGGACTTCAATAGCTCAGACGTAGGTGAGAGGTTTTTCGCAGGAGTGGGTGGGTGAGATTCTGTGGCCTGCATTGTGCAGGAGGTTGGACTAGATGATCATAATGATCCCTTCTGACCTTAGTATCCATGAATCTATGAATCTACAGAGCCAGTTATCTCATCATAGAAGGCAATCAATCAGTTTAGTCAGGCATGACTTGTCCTTGGTGAATCCATGTTGACTGTTCTTGATCACCTTCCTCTCCTCCAAGTGCTTCAAAATGGATTCCTTTAGGACTTGCTCCATGATTTTTCCAGGGACTGAGGTGAGGCTGACCAGTCTGTAGTTCCCTGGATTCTCCTTCTTCCCTTTTTTAAAGATGGGCACTATATTTGCCTTTTTCTAATCATCCAGGACCTCCCCCAATCGCCACAAGTTTTCAAAGATAATGACCAATGGCTCTGCAATCACATCGGTCAACTCCCTCAGCACTCTCGGATGTATTAGATCCAGCACCATGGACTTATGCATGTTCAGCTTTTCTAAATAGCCCTTAACCTGTTCTTTCACCACTGAAGGCTGCTCACCTCCTCCCCATACTGTACTGCCCTGTGCAGCAGTCTGGGAGCTGACCTTGTCTGTGAAGACTGAGGCAAAAAAAGCACTGAGTACTTCAGCTTTTTCCACATCATCCATCACTAGGTTGCCTCTCCCATTCAATAAGGGTCCCACACTTTTCCTGGCCTTTTTCTTGTTGCTAACATACCTGTAGAAACCCTTCTTGTTACCCTTCACATCCTTTGCTAGCTGCAACTCCAATTGTGCTTTGGCCTTCCTGATTATACCTCTGCACACTCAAGCAAAATTTTTATACTCCTCCCTAGTCATCTGTCATATGAGTGAGCCATCCCCAAGACACAGACCCACTAAAAAAACCCATGCAATATTACACTTTTTTGGTTCTTATAACTTATTGCACAAAATATGACTCTGATTCCCCCTCCTTCCCCAAACTGATATCAGACTCTTACTGCTACTGTTCAGCACCCACTGGCCCTTTGAGAAAGCAATATTTTAAAAGATATTCAGGATAGGAGGTGGACCTACAATGTGGCTCAAGACTAATTTATGAGCCAGAGAGAGTAATTTATGTGTGCAGCAGGGCTGGTACTCAATTGCAAGTAAGAGTGTTTTCAGCCAGGTTGATGTCAGAATAACTGAGTGACTCACAGGACATTTTGTGGCCACTGAACCTGAGAAGCACCAATGAACTGTAAGTCTGAGTCCTGCCCTTGCAGCATTCTTAGAATGGGTTTGTACACTTTTGTTGCATTCTACAGGGGCTGCCCCTAAGAGCTGGTATTTCAGTGTTCTCTAAAGCCATGTGCATACTCAAATTTTACTTTGAGAGTATAGTGAAGGAAAATAGTATTAACTATATAGAGGGAAAGACTCTTCTTAGCAGAAGCATTAGGATAATGTAATCATGCCACATGCTTTCAAAGAGTTAAGCTACACACCAACCCCACCCTGCTACCTCAACTCTGCTCCATTTGTGAGATTTTCAAACATACTCCTGGCAGACTTCATAGCTATCTCTCTCCTTCCAGATGGTATGGGGTATTGCAGGGACGCAGCACAGGGAAACAATAAGAGAAACTGTTAAACTGTGTCCTCACTAAGGCAAAAGCTGTGTTTAGGGCAGTGTGATGAGGTAGTCAGTCCCCAAAGGGTAGTGGGTTCTAATAGTCTGCCCACCCCATCACCCATTAAGAGGCTGAAAGGCCTGATTATATATACACACACAAGGACCTGGGAGACATTGGGAGAAAGAAAGTGGTCCCGGGAGTAAGAAGTGTTTTGGAGGAAATCCCATTACTGTTTCTTGAAGAGTTTGGGGCTAGGAGCCTTGTAGAGAGGGTAGGGCAAGACTTGCCTCTCAGCCAACCAATCGGGGATGAGCTGGGAGAAGAAGACCAGCATAAAGACTTCCTCTTTCCTCACAGCAGGAAATAACAGCAGGGAAAGGCTGCTCTGATAAGGAGCCCAATTAAGGAAAAGGGGCCAGCTGGGGGAAAAAGTGGTAAAGCCCCCACAGCTGGCTAATCCACAACTCAGTTCCATTGAGGAGAGCTGAGAGTTCCAGCTTAGAAAGGCCTCGAACATCTGAGTACCAGAAACCAGCTCCAGAAAGGAGGTTGGGAGGACTCCTGGGTAAGGAGGAAATGTGAAACTAATACTGCCCAGTTCCAAAGGGGAGAGCTGGGAATTCCTGCTTAAGGAAGGACTGAGAGGGGTGACCCAAAAAGGAACTGAGAAAGGAACCTGGACCAAAAGACTGTTTTCAAGTGCAGGAAAGAAGTGTCTGGAAGTAAGGAGTCAGAGATGGCTTGTTGGACTAAGCCTGAGGTAAAGAAAGTCCCTGGGTCTGTCGGAGTGAGCTTGTGCTTATGGTTGAAATTAATGAATGAGACCTGTGGAAGGAGAGTGCTCTTTTGATTGAAAGAGGTCTGTCTGGACTTGTTTATAACCCAGAAAGGGAAGCTAGGCAGGCCTCAAGTGTGGCTTGAGGGGGGGCAGAGAGGTGAGCTTCATACCATCACAGACAGGTTTTGGGAACAGCAGCTGACTGTGCCTAGCGTCTGCTCGACCACTTCACTGCGATACGCAAGCCACAGCGTTACCAGACGTTACTATCCCTTAACCCTTGTCCTAAGCATTTCCTTTGGAAGATCCCCTGCTCTGTTGTAGACTGTCATGATATGCTACCAGATTGCTACAAATCCTCACAGCAACAAGAGATTATTTGTGCTCCTCTACTTGCACAACCCACACAGCCCTGCACAGAAACAAAGGATCCCTGATTAGAGCTGGGCAGGAATTTGTTGATAAAACCTTTTCAGATGGAAAACGTTGGGCTGTTGAAACTAACTTTTTGAGGGAAAAGGTTGGTTTTCATAAATTTCTCATTTAAAAAACACTTTGGAAAAAGTTTCAAAGCTGTCCAATTTGGACATTTTTGAAACAAAAAGTTCTGGTTTCTTTGCTTCAGAATGTCTTTGTTTTGCAATTTCAGTTAAAAAAATGGAAAAATTGAAATAGTTTGAGATTGAGCCACTCCCCACTCAATTTTTAGTTCATGAAATTTTTTTAGATTTTGGCTTTTTGCCTCTATTTGGAACAGGGAATTTTTTTTTGAAATCTTAACATATGAGAAAATTGTTTTCTGCCTTGCTCTATCGGTGATCTGTTTGAGTAGCAATACATCTCTCCTCATATCACAGTGTAAGCTGTGACAACCCGTGATGGTGATCCTCCACTATTCAATACAGCTGGAGCGCATGCAGATAAATGAGAATCTAAGTCTGAGGGACACAATGTGCCACATAAAATGACCGATTTACTTAGTTACGTTTCATGTCTGCTTATTACAGTACAGTGAAACATACGTACAGTGAAAAATGACTTTTTTGCCAGTTCCAGGGAGTAAAGTTAAGGTTGTGGAGCAACCTGGTGTGTGCCTTAACACTATTTCCTGGTTTTTAAAGATTTAAATCTAGATACATTCAACATTCTGGCAGGATCTGCAGGACCTCCCGTCAAACTTACCTCTCTGTTACTGAACTTTTGGGGCAGTGAATAGTAACTGGAATCTTTCATTATGAACTTTCAGTGTTACAACTGACGAAACTTAGCCAAGATATTATATTTGTTAGCTGATCATGAAATACTGCTTAATAATTTAACTTACAGTTGTTCTTTTGCCACCCAATTTGTGTTCTAGTTTAACATTTCAAATCATAGAGAAGCATGACAATAAGTCAAACGAATTTCTTTGACCACAAAAGCTTTTGTGTTTTTTGGACATTTGTTGCAGAGACCTCATGAATAATAAAAAAGTGTGAACTGAACCATTATAGAAGTTAGAATCCAATATGTGCATTATTTGGTTTCCACTTGATGAAAACAAGCAAATTGACCTGTCCCCATTCTCTCATTCTGAATGCAAGTAATTTGAAATGATGCTGGTGTGTGAAGAGAGAGGGGAAGGAAGCAGAAAATAAATCAGGTTTAAATTTCTGTACCGCTCTGAATCACTACATGCCTGTGCTACTTATAAACTGACCTATTATCAGGGGTGTTAAAACATTTCTCTCTCTAGAGAGAGGGTCATTAGTACTGCACTCCCCTTCTAAAGTAAGGCAGTGAAATAAATAAAAACATTGGCCCTTTGGTGACAGGATTCCTTCATGATATCTCCCTTGTGGAAACAGCATACTGCTCCACCTGTGAGATCCTCTCCTCCTGCACACTGTTGTACCCTCATAATCCATTTTTAAAAGTTTCCTGGTTTATTTCTATAACAAAACTCTCCCCTAAAATTCCCCAAACACTTAAGTGAGTCAATACTTACATGAAAAAATAAATCATAACAGAAAATGAAGACACATATCAGTCCTAGGGCTGTGCATACAGAGTATGAGCCTTCCTGCCAGCAGTATGCATAACCATGTACCGTATAAAATAGCCTAAGGTAAAACTTACATATGTGAACTAGCTGATTTCACAAAAGACACAACCAAAGCTCTGTACATTTCACAGCAAACTGGACTCAAAATTGTGATGATGTTCCTGGATTCAAAAGCACTCCAGTGTTTACTCCATAATTTCTTGTCATGGAATTTATTGGACAATCACCCAGACACAGAGGATGTAATATGGGAAGTCATTTCTCAGGCCTGCCCTATAGCTTATATTGTCAGTTCAAATCCTATCTTTAGTAACCTTTCTACAGGAGTCTCGAGAGCAGAGATTTTTCTCATGCATTTTCATTATCTGTCATATACCTTCATAGTATGTTTTCCCTATTTTTAAAAAAATGGCAGCTGTGTGGAATCCAGCTGTTCATTTGTTTCTGTATTTCATCTGAAAATGTTTGGCGGCTATAATCATTCAGTGGAAACAATAAGGAAGCTTCTTACTCGAGCAGTAAAGTATTTTAAGATGGAGTTATTGTTTTTTTTAAATATATAGGGGTTTTTTGGTGAAGAAACAAGCCATAGCCTAAAGTAACTGAAGCAGAGGGCAGCCTCAGAGTTGAAAAGTGGTAAAAAATAGAGGTCCTTCTAGAACCAAAAAAACCCTGTACTGATTTTATCCAAACTTGTTATGATGTTACACTTTGACTTTCTCACCTCCACAGACAAAACTCCTGTGCTAGCATGTGTTACCAGGAAATCCGGAGCATCTCACCAGATGTGAAACAGCTGAGAGGTAAGTGTAACAAATGAAATATTTTCTAAAATAACACATTTTAAAAATATGCCAAACATATGTTTACAACTATACTGATATTATAGTGCATTAAAAACAGATTAGGGTTTTTAACAAAATGAAGTTGTTTGGCACCATTCTTCCCCCCTGGCAGTGTCTCCTTTCAGTGATTCCTGGAACTTACGTAGCATAGAAATTTGCATATATTATCACTAATGCTGTTTGGAAAAGTTCTGACAAAACATTTATTTGTTTGTTTGTTTTTGGTAAAAAATTTGCCAATTTGTTGTAATCGGAACATTAGGCAGAAACAGTTAGATTTCAATGAACTTCTGATGGACCCCATGCAAGATTCCATTGGAAGCCTGTCTGGTTTCCTGCCAGCTTATCCACTCAGCTCCTTGGCAGCCTCCTAAAATAGGGGGCCTTCGAGCTTGGGAGTCAATGGTCCCAGGGAATCCAGGCTCCTGACTCTCCGTTAGCCTGCCAAACTGGCTGCCATGGAGCTGGAGAACATGGAAGCCCTGGCAGTGGTGGGCTAGAATGAACATTCTTGTCATTTTCACTGTTGCCCACCTATGAATAGCAGCAGTGACCAGACTTTTGTTAAGGTGACAAAAGTCTGGTCAGTTTCATCTCTTCAATACATTGGTGGACAGCTGTGAAAGTAACAAGAATCAGGTGAGTCCCCAAGCACTGGGAGATCTCATGAGATCCCATCCCTTTGTGCCTCTCATTACAGATGGAAAAAACTGGGCTTTTATTTATCTCACATTGTGCTACCACACAATTTTTTTGGCATTAGGATTCTTCCATATAAGGGCCAGCCCTAGACCAAATGGCACCCCATGTAAGGAGCAGTCTTCAGTTTCCCTCCTCCCATTTGTTAAACTTTTGAATACCTGATTTTTATTGTATTTGTAGCCCATTTCCCGACTTTGATGCACAAGTTGCATGCATGATTTATCTCTGTCATATAAGGAAATAAATTTGCAAGCTAGGATCTGTAAGTCTGTATTTATTCATGCTATATATATATATAAGCAAATAAAAATGTTTCCTCTAAACTATAGAAACTTTTTAATTTTAAGAAATGTACTAACTGAAATGTACTAACATCAAGAAATTGAACGGGACACTAATATTGGGTGCACCACTATTAAATGGTATTACAGTTGGTGACAGCCTGAGAATATTAACCTTAGTCCTCACATTTCCATTCCTTATCTTCAGGTAAATCTGCTAATTTCTTAGTAATAGAACTTCCATCATTTATGCTTCACTCCTCAATTTCTTCTGCACTGGGATGATTGTTGCTTAAAGCCCAGTCTATGTTCCGTTTCAGATATTTCCCCATCAAATTTGTTCTTTGCTGCAAACTAAATTGCAATTGAGCTTTCCACTTCCTATACTGAGCTCCTGATGGCTTCTTTGTGGGCATGATTTATTTTCTACAGGGGAAAACAGACAGTATTAGGGAGAGCAAAAGTCTATGTTCCACAGTCTTAGAAAGTCATCAAACATTACATGTAAAGCATGGCAAAAGAAGTAACAATATTTCTTTTATATTGTTGTGTGAGGTTCAACAGAGATATCTGGTGCTGCATTAAATATGTCCTTTATTAGTCACTACTTACACTCTTCAAATCTTAAAACATTACATAATAAAATAAGGTTCACAATATCGCAGCTGGGCTCTCACTTTGTTCTTATATTTCACTGATTGACTGGTGATGCCCTGCTCCTTATAGAACCGCGAGAGTACGACTGACCACATTCTAGGTGGTTCAAGGAAAATGTAGTTGTGAAAGTCTGGAAGATTCCACAAGATTCTACAATGCCAGACAGGATAACTGTCTGACCATGTCCTAACTAATGAAAAAGTTGCATTAGTTACACTAAACCCATCTTGTAGACCCAACTTTTACCCTGAATAAATTTAATAAATGTTGCTTTCCCAAAAGGACAGTGGATGCCAAACATCAGGTGAGATCAATCCCTAGCAAGTGATATCAGTTTGGCAAGGATTAAAGCTATAGTTTACACCACCTCATGTGTGCCCCCCCCAAAAGTTTGTCACATGATTTAAATGGGGGATGGTAACTTATGAACCCCTTGCTAAATTAGCTCAGATTTCAACCACTAACCCTATTCCAAATGCTCAAGACACAGCAATTATCAAGAAAGCATGTGGATTTAATGCATTTATAAAAAAAATTGCCTGCTAAACAGTAAACTAATCTCAACCTTAACTGCCACCTCACTATAATTGTATCTAAATGTTATTATTTATACTGCAACACCTAAATTGTAAACTGTGATTGGTTGGTAATGATGTGTTTAAGAAAGTTAGTCTAATAAGATACCAATTTTAAAGGTATCTCAATATTCTTAGACAATTTTCAACAGATATCTCTGGAAAATTCTAATCTCTACTATCTGCTATCCAAAAACCCCTTGTTACAGTTTGTCCATTCCAAACAAATGCTGAATATAAATGCACAATTAGGTCCCTTTGGTAATGGAATAGTAGGACTGACATTAACAAATATTTCAAGAACTTAAACCACCGTTGTCTTCCACCGATCTTCGACTAGCTGTTGTTGTTCTGGTCCCTCAGCACAAGTTAGAGCAGCCCAAGGACAGTTCTAAATTACACTGCTGCACATGTCCTCAAAAAGTAGATCCTGGGGGATCACAGAAAAGCCATGGTTATGTCTTTATGCTGGCCACAGGGTGGGGATGGATGTGAAGGAGTCATTACACCAGCTTCATGCCATTAAAAGTAACTGCCAACATTGCTGTAATCCTCCCAAGGTCAGCTGTGTTGGTTGTAGGCCAGTTTTGCTCTACCACTGTGAAGTAAACAGTCATAGGGTAGCCCAAGATCTGAGCCATGATGTATAAATTAATGTATTTTTGAAAAAGACTTATCACCAGAAAGCTGCAGTAACCTTACATTTATTGTGGCTTCCCTATTGTTGTTCCACCTTACCTATCGTTTAGAGAGACCATGTGATTACTTGAATTTGCACTCCCAAAATCCACATAACCTATAATTTCCACGCACACAAACACACACACCTGAAGTATCTTCCCCATTTTTCAGCAATAATTTAATAGCAGAGTGCCCTAGTGAGGTCTGAGATTACTAAAATGTATTTACTTTTAGAAAAAATATGCAAACACTAATACACTATCAATATGATCATAAATTATGACAAGTATACTACACTCAAATACACAAAGTACATTTTGTGCTTCTTGATTTATATTACCTTACCTGCCATTTCACAGAATTCAGTCATTAGTGTCAATTAGCAATGTTTTACTTTAGTTGTCATGGGTGTTCTTAGCTTTTCACCTATTCTGTTAGTTTTCTTAGACTCAGGGCAAAATATTCCAGGCAAACCAAAATATTGATTGCCTGCTCAAGTTCACATACATTCTAGATATTACTACAGCCAGTCAAAATATGTAATGAAGTATATAACTCACAGGGACGTTTTGAATCTTAGTGTTTGCAAAGCACTTTCAGAATGTCTGATGAAAGATGCTAAATAAGTGAGGGTGTATTGACAGGTTTCAGAGTAGCAGCCGTGTTAGTCTGTATTCGCAAAAAGAAAAGGAGCACTAGTGGCACCTTAGAGACTAACCAATTTGTTTGAGCATAAGCTTTCGTGAGCTAAAGCTTCACTTCATTCCACTGAATGCATCCGATGAAGTGAGCTGTAGCTCACGAAAGCTCATGCTCAAATAAATTGGTTAGTCTCTAAGGTGCCACTAGTACTCCTTTTCTTTTTGAGGGTGTATTATTATTCAATACATTCTTTCACCTTAGTATACAAAATATTATTAGTTACAAAACTATATAAAGAAATAACAGGCTGCATTGTGAGCATTACACAACTCGAGAACAGCTGTCTTCAGTGATACTAGGCAGATATGTGAAATTACATATGAATTTAAGTGTTTGAAAGGTTGGGATCTGAGACTAAGTTTTTTGGAAGGGACTATATCTTCTTGTATGTATGTTGCCTGGCACACTTTGGGTGCTGCCACAATATAAATAAATAAATAAATGTGTCTGCTTTTGTCCCACTTTTCTAAAACCAGAATTGTCACACTTCTCTGTATCGGATGAGCTATTCTAAGCTGCACTGCAATTCGACATATTTTCAGGTGGTTAGCAAATGTAGTGAAGAAACAGAGACAAGAAAATGTGAAATCTATACTTAAAAATACCCATAAATGGAGTTCTTACAATGTTCTTCTGAGAAGATTTTGTGCTTTGAGCTACTGCATGGTATTTGTACATCTGTATTTAGTCTGGAACTGGGAGGGGTACAGTACTATAAATGGAGTACTTGTGGCACCTTAGAGACTAACCAATTTATTTGAGCATAAGCTTTCGTGAGCTTGAGTTGTAGCTCACGAAAGCTTATGCTCAAATAAATTGGTTAGTCTCTAAGGTGCCACAAGTACTCCTTTTCTTTTTGCGAATACAGACTAATACGGCTGCTACTCTGAAACCAGTACAATAAATGTTGGTTCTCTGTTCTTTTGGAGACATATATACCCAACTACATTGGTGGCAGTGAGGTGAACTAGAGATCTTGCAGAGTTGAGCTAAGACCTTCAAATATCTTCCAGCTGTTGCTTACTTTGAGCAGGACACACCTGCTCTGATAACTGTCATTAAGACATCACAGATGGCAGTGCAGTTAATCACAAAGTTGCTAACTGAAGAAGATTCCCAGTTACCTGACCTGCTATGTAATATGGATCGGAACAACTTAAAAATGACTTAGTACATCTATCCTTATCTATTTCAATCAAAGTTCCTTCTTTCCTTTGCTGTCATATACACAGTGGAAACTCAGCCTGTAGTTGGGAAAAACAAGAGGGGACTGAGGTAGCGGAAAAATCTCTGGAAGTCCAACAAGCTATTTCCAGATTATACCTCTCATCTTCCTATTGTGAACCCCACAGTTATCAGAGCATAGGAGAGCTGTGCAGGATCCATCCTTTCTTACAAACATCACACCAACAAAAACCCTCTTCAATCTTATACTTCCAGCATGTTCAAAATAGATGCTATTACACTAAACACCACCAGTGTTCTGAAATAACTTCAGTTCAGCCCATGGATGTATTTACTCATTGTAATTAACATTTTAACGTAATTTGAAATAGAGATCACGGAAAGAGAGGAGAATTATGAAATACCAATGGCAATTAAAAAAAAGTAAAATGTTGTTAAATTCCCTTGGCCTTTTATTCATTTTACATTGTGTTTAGTAATACAGCATGCTTCTAAACCTGTCCCCTTGAACACAACAAATAGTTTACAAAGGCTGACAGGCTTATTTTTGTTCCAAAAACAATTCTGAATCTGGAAAAAACTTTTTTCTTGTGGAGCCATGAAAATTGGGATTATAGCCATAAAAATCACAGAAGAAACAGATTTTCTGCTCTGCAGCTGAAGCACCGAAGCATAGTCTTATTAAGCAAACAACCACAGGAAGGGGGAAAAAAATCTATGAAATAGATGGGGAGAAAGGGAGCAAAATAAAAAATCCTGGATCTGGTTTTGATGCATTTGGGATAAATTAGACACTTATTTGAATGCATATTGAAAATCAATTATATATTGTATAATTTTTAAAACAAATAAGATAAATTTTAATTTAAGAATATAAGACCCTTCTTTTGCTGAAGGCTATTTTCAACAGAAATCCATCATTCATTATCTTCTCAAGCACAGCAGAGGAGCTGCAGAGTTTTACACCAGGCATGATCATGTTGCAAAAGAGAGACTGTGCTAGGAAGCATCTGTCAAAAGCTCTGTGCACAGTTTTAACCCTGCAGCAGCTAGGTCAAAATTTGATGCTAATTGATTTTCTCAGACAAATTTGTGATGGAATATTGTTTAAGGGGGAGATTTTCAGAGGTACTAAGGGATGTTTATGGGAAATGAACTACCCTTAGTACCTTTGAAAATTTCCCCCTAATATTGAAAATGGTTTCAGAACCGTTTAAATCAAATTATGACTCATTTACAGTAGAAGCAGAATTCTGCCAGCTAAAATACCTTTCAGAATTGGAGGTCTCTCAAACACTTACTTTACTACTCAGCATAAGCCCGAAAGCTGAAGGAAATGGGATTACCTCATGGTTGTAAGCTTTATGCCCAACAGTACAAGAAAGCCAGTGCAAAACCATTCCTACTATGGTTTTCTGTAGTGTAGACAAACACTTGTGGGGGGTGGTTTACTTGTATTTGCCTACATTTTATGCCAATAGCATCATCGTATCATATGAGTGCATAACATAAAGGATCTCATTTGCTTGCCCTCTCTCTCTCTCCTCCCCCTTTTTAAAATTGGGTTAAAGAAGTGCATTTTTCATTTTGTTCGGACAGTGGCAAGATTTGTGCTCATCCTAATGTGTTCTATAGTCATGAGCCAGCTCACAAACAACCTCTGTCACCATCATGCAATAGCCTCTGTCATTTTGCTGCCAAAGAAGGTAGCTGCTGATGGTTCACATGATGGCTAATGGTGAAACGTCCCTTTAGGTATCTTGCATCCTTTTCACTGCAGGCCCTAAAAATAAGGACTGAAGTCTTGAACCTGATTCAATATTCAGCAGAAAACCATTGTAGTGAGTGGAATACCAAGGTGAAGTGCTGTTGGTAATACCTGGAGAGCCCAAAGGCTGCAGCAGAGGGATTTCATGATCTGAGGAAGTCACCCCAGATAGAACCTCCATCGAATGAATATGTTCTGTTCTCTCTCTCTCTCTCTTTTTTTTTTTGATAAATTGAATTCCTCTAAGTATTTGTTATTTGAACTACAAAACTCTGGTTATCTTTACACATGGGGAACAATAGTTGCAAAAGACAATTAGTGTTGCGTAAAATACATATAAAGAAAGAGGAATGCCAATGAGGGCCTTGTCTACACTACAGAGTTTGTTGACAAAAGTCATGTCGACACTCAAAGCACTATAATAAAAATCGGTATCGCGTGTTCACATTTTCTCACTCTGTCGGCAGAACGTGTCCACAGTTGGGGCACTATCATCGACAGTGTGAGCAATGCACTGTGGGTACCTATCCCACAGTCCAGCTCGACACCTTCTGCCTCTAGGTCTTGTGGGAAGGTAGAGTGAATCATGGCACATCTTGGGACTGGGCTCAATGTCCCATGATGCAATGTTTTCTGTCCCAGTATTCCATGGACTTCCGGCTTTCTTTCAGAGTATTTTTCAATGGCCTTTGTTTGCTATGTACCCCGGCATGTTTGTAAGAAAGGATGGATCCCACACAGCTCTCCTATGCTCTGATAACTGTCATAAAGACATTGCAGATGGCAGTGCAGTTAATCACAAAGTTGCTAACTGAAGAAGATTCCCAGTTACCTGACCTGCTATGTAATATGGATCGGAACAACTTAAAAATGACTTAGATAAAGATAGATGTACTATTTCAATCAAAGTTCCTTCTTTCCTTTGCTGTCATATACACAGTGGAAACTCAGCCTGTAGTGGGGAAAAACAAGAGGGGACTGAGGTAGCGGAAAAATCTCTGGAAGTCCAACAAGCTATTTCCAGATTATACCTCTCATCTTCCTATTGTGAACCCCACTTCAAATACAAAGTAGGATGAGAAGAGAGACTATAAATAGGATCTAGCAAACTTCCTTGTTTAGGATTTATACAAAAACAGAAAAAAGGAAGTAACATTTTCCCCAGTTCCTGAACTTTTAACCTGATCTACCTTATGCTGCACTATACAGACTAGCATACAAAAAAAAATCAGATGAAGAATAGTTTTACATAATACATTATGCAACCAAGGCAGCTTCATCAGGGTTAAAGCTTAAAAAGATAGGTCCCAATGCCAATTTACACCAGCAGAGATTTTGGCCTGTATGTGACTAGCCTTTCTTTCTTAGGGCACATTAACTACAGGAGGCAACAGCAATCATCCTTTCATTTCTTTGTTTAGACAGCTGTAAAAGAGACATGATACCAGGTTTCAAGGAAAAGAGTTAAGTACAGGAATTACCCTTAAACTCTGTCCATCCTCAACACTATTACAGACATTAATTTCACATTCATTTTTGACATAGGTGTAAATCCTAAATCTTTCTCAACAACACTGGTATTTTCATACACCATACATTCATTTGCTAGGCAACTCTTAGCATCTGAAACTGGCACAGAGTAAATGAGTGGCATTAAACATAAGTACCTTCTTTTGTCCATGCCATTGCTTATTACTTGTATTCTACTAACTGCAATCTACCAAAGCAGATGTAGTATTGAGGAAATGCCAGCTCTTTGCAAGAACAGTGTGCCTTATGCCAAGTCATTTATGTGAACAAGACACTTCTTTTGAAGTTTTGAATATAGTAGCACATCATTTTTCCTGTACAAATTATGTACATCTTTTCATATGATGAAAAGCAATGTTTTTTTCCATTCCCATAACTGAAAAACATGCTAAAATGTGAGACATTTAATCACCTCATCTTCTGTAAATGAGAGGATAAGTTTATATAAGACTTGTACAATTAAGATTCTTTGAGTGGTGGGTGATTCTAGAAATGTGTGCAATTGACATAGGAACATAAGCTTGAAATTCCTGACAAGGATTTCAAAATTACTAAAGCTGCTTTTAAAGTGGCAAAATTTGGGCCCATAATTCACTGGATTAGATGACACAGTGGTAAAAATCCTGAGTTCTTTCTATATCACAGCTTCCATCACTGCTACCACCAATGGTCCTGCACTGGTGATCAATTATGTATCTGGTATTTCCTAGTGCTACTTTCCTAGACAAGGCCCAAAGTTTTTCCAGAGAATCTTTTTCACAGTGTACACTCAACCAGCTGAATCCTGGTATGGAACTATGGGTGTTCAGCAAGTGCTGTATAGGCATGCAGGGCCAGAACAGTCAGTAAAGCTTTCTACTCACTGCTTTGAGTTGCCTCGGAAGCTTTGTAACAATTGGCACAGCTGAAGAAACCTGGAAGTTGTTTGGTTTGTATAAGCATCCTTACCAATCTACAACGTGACCTAGAAATTATTATTATTTAATATTTATATTGCAGTGGCACCTAAAGCCTACAATCATGCTGGGGTGTACTGTACTTCAGCTCATACAAACACATCATAAAACAGTCCCTGGCCCCAAAGAGTTAGAAATTTCTATCAACAGAGGCTATAATCAAGAAGTGAAGAGGTGCATGACAATATATAATGGGGAACAAATTATTCTGATTTTTTAAAAACTTTCAACAAAGGTTTGATTCATGTATATCTTATGGGAGTGGTGAAGGTTTGGTTCTCTTTTATCCTTATTTTATCCAGTCCTGTGGTGAGAGTAAAATCATCATAGTAATATTGGGGAATAAAGTGGTACCTGTAGGGACCGAACAGTTTTTTGTCCAATTGTATTACAAAGTCATTTCTATTCTATTTGTATCTGCAAATCAGAATTAAAATTCCAACAATTACTTGGATCTGAATGGGACTGTTAGTCTCTATAGAAGCAAAAAAAAAAAAAAAAAAGGGAAAGGGAGGACAAATAGTCTTCTTTGTTTGATACTCAGCCAGAGTCACTCACTAAGGTTCTGGAATTGCTTCAGGAATTCCACGTTATGGCCTGAAAGTTAGACTTTATCATCCAAAAAGGAAGAGTCTATTAAGACATCATGACATTTACACTGGACCTAGATAGTGCAGTTTAGTAATTTTATGGATTCACAGATTATAAAGCCAGAAGGGACAAATATGATAATCTAGTCTACCTCCTATATAACACAGCTTATAGAACTTACCCAAAATAATTAATTTTGAACTAGAGCATCTCTTTAAAAAAAATTTGAATCTTGATCTAAAAATTGCCAGCGATAGAGAACCCACCATAACCCTTAATAAATTTGTCCAATAGTTAGTTAGTCTCGCTGTTAAAATTTGTGTTTTATTTCCAGTCCAAATATGCCTATCTTCAAATTCCAGCCATTGGATCTTGTTATGCCTTTTTCTGCTAGAACAAAGAGCCCATTATAAATTTTTTGTTCTTCATGTAAGTACTTATAGTTTGTGATCATGTAACCCCTTACCCTTCTTTTTGTTAAGCTTAACAGATTGAGCTCCTTGAGTCTATCGATACAATACATATTTTCCACTCCTTTAATCATTCTTATGGCTCTTCTCTGAGCCTTCTCCAATTTATTAACATTCTTGAATTTTTGACATCAGAACTGGACCCAGTATTCTAGTACTGGTTGCACCAGTGCAAAGTACAGAGGTAAAATAACCTCCCTCCTCCTACTCAAGATCTCCTGTTTATACATCCAAGGATTGCATTAATCCCTTTGGACACAGTGTTACATTGTGAACTTATGTTCAGCTGATTATCTACCCTGACCCCAAGTCTTTAAGAATCACTGCTACCCAGGACAGAATTTCCCCATTATGTAAGTATAGCCTACATTCTCTGGCTGTATAACTTTGCATTTGGTCATATTCAAACACATATTGTTTGCGTGAACCCAGCTTACCAAACAATCGAAGATTGCTATGTATCAGTGATCCGTTCTCCTCCTTCTGTACCACTCCTCCAATCTTTGTGTCATTTGCAAACTTTGTGATGATTTTGTTTTCTTCCATGGCACTTACAAAAATGTTAAATACTGTGGTGCCAGGAATTGATCCCCGTGAAACCCAAATAAAAACACACCCACTTGAAGATGATTCCCCATTTACAATTATATTTTGAGATCTGTCAGTTAGCCAGTTTTTAAACAATTTAATTTGTGTCATGTTAATTTTATGTCATCCTAATTTTTTGATCAAAATGTTATGTCGTACCAAGTCAAACACCTTACAGAAATCTAAGTATATTACATTAACATTATTACCTTTATCAACCAAACTTATACACTCAATCATCAAAAAAATTCAAATTAGTTTGACTGGATGTATTTTTCATAAAAAAGCTATGCTGATGGGCATTGTTGTATTTTCCTCTTTATCAATCAAGTCCCATATCAGCTATTCCATTATTTTGTCCAGGATTATGTAACCAGCTGAAACTGGAGCCAGGTTGAGAGCCCTTTGGCTAAAGTCAATCCTGATAAAGCAGAGTTAATGTGTGTTAGCTGGGGTAAAAAATAAGAGCTAGTAACATTAAAATATCAGCATTAATTATAACTATTAGGTACACCTTTGAGGTAAATAACAGTCAGATTTAGGCATTTGAGAGAATCTCAAATGGAAACATTTTATCAAAGCAATGTCCACACTTAAAAAGCTGCAGCAGCATCATTGCAGTGCTTCAGTGTAGCTACTCACTTCAGCGACGGGAGGTGTTCTCCCATCACTGTAGTTAATTCTCCTCCCCGAGAGGTGGTAGCTAGCTCAAAGGAAGAATTTTTCTGCTGACTTAGCATGGTCTACACTGGGGGTTACACTGGCATAGCTATAGCTCTTGGGGTATAAATTTCTCACACGCCTAAGAGACTGTCAAAACCCAATGGCCTGCTCCCTGAGGGGGTCCCCTGGGGAGGCAGATCAGCATTGTATGTTGCTAATGCTGGTGCAGGCATTGCAAGGCCTTTTGGGAAGGGTTAAAAGTGTGAGTGTGGAGTGAAACATTTCTTTGCAGGTTGTGAGAGGCCGAAGGGGGAGGAAGAGAGAGATGGAATGGGTTAACTCAATGCTCCAGCTAGGTCCAGCAGAGATAAGATGCTGACTCCAGCCCAAGGACATGGCACACAACTGACTCTCGGCTGCCTGTCAAGACAGACAGGGGGCTGGATTCCAACTGCGACCAGCCGTAAGAAAGGAGGCTTCAGCTGAACAGACTTATAGGGGCTGCAAAAACTAGTGAGACAGTGAAGGCCAGCAAGGAGGAAAACAATGGTTTTCGCATCCCAAACAACAGTTTTTGTTTCCCTGAAGCCGATGTGTTTTGGAAAAGCTGAGGAAGCCACAAAACGCTGGTTTGGACTGGCACAAAGAGCACGGGGGACAGAGGTCCCTAAACAAAACACCCCCAAGAGACCCCAGGACTTAAAATCCTCCTGGTATCTAAAGCAACTCAGAGATCAACAGCGGACCATGGACGACCTGTGCATAGGACAGAACTCCGATCCACCTCTTCCCCTCTTCTTTTTATGTTACACCCAGGCTTGGCCAGCCTCGGGTAGTACATGTGTGAGTATGAAAGTGGGTTAGGGCTTGGGGCACTAACGCTTTCTTCCTTCCTCTGAGTGACGTGGGGAACCCCCAGCACTCTCCGCTGTTATTTTAATTTTATTTTATTAATAAAGCTTTAAAATTGAGACACTTGGTGTGCTCCTTCATCCCCTCCCCAAATGATCCTGCGGCCTCAGCCTGATCACCTGATGCCTCAGGAAGATTGGTAACTTAAAACTTAAACTTAACTTAAACTTAACTTAAAACTTAAAAACAAGATCTAGCTATGCCAACATAAATTTTTAGTGTAGATCAGCCCTTAGGTGCTCTGTTTGGTGTGGCTGTTTGTGTCAGATTAATAGAAAAGATTCAAAACAGTTGTAAGAGATAGTTATAGCAAAACCTAATAATGTTTTCCCTATGAAGCAGCTGCTACCTGCTCTTTCTGTAGTAACTCAAACATACATTGAGGGCCCTGTTAAAGGCACACAAGAGTCACTGTCTATCTCAGGACATACAGACTGTTCATTTACACCTTTTATGAATTTGCTAAAATGTTGTCTTGGTTAAAACCTCTTTCAAACTGATGTGTGACTAGAATGGGTGGAGTCTGCCTCAGCCAGGAAATTCCACAGAACCAATAGGTGTTCTGGGTGCAAGGGGATCCCACCCTGGTAGATAAAAAGAAATCCAGGGAGAGAAAAGCTCCAAAAGAGATTTGCTTGGGAATAAAATTATTTTATATCAGTGATGTCAAACTGTCCTGACAGAAAGACACTGTAAAACAGTGGTGGGCAACCTGTGGCCCGTCAGGGTATTCTGCTGCCGGGCCATGAGACAGTTTGTTTACATTGACCGTCTGCAGGCACAGCTGCCTGCAGCTTCCAGTGGCCACAGTTTGTTGTTCCTGGCCAATGGGAGCTGTGGGAAGCGGAGGCCAGCACATCCCTGTGGTGTGCACTGCTTTCCGCAGCCCCATTGACTGGGAACGGCAAACTGCAGCCACTGGGATCTGCGGGCAACCATTCCTGCAGATGATCAATGCAAACAAACTGTCTCGCGGTCCACCAGTGTATTACCCACCACTGCTGTAAAGAGTTAGACTTGTATCAATTGTAATGTAGTAGATTCTTTCTTTTCGGTATGGGTTATTGTGCGTCACCGTTTTAGGCCTTATCAGGATGATAAGAAAAGCTGAGGGTGAGGATGGGGTGTTATGAGCTGGGTGAAACCTTGTTATGGCTTGGGTTAAAATCTCCTTCAAACTGAGGTATGAATGAGTCACCCATTTAAGACAGTTGTAAGAGACAGTTAAGGGACACACCTAAAACAAAGCCTACTAAAGTCTGCCCAAAAACTAGGATCAGGTGGGTGGAGGGTTCAGGTGGAATTTGTAACCTGTCGGTATGTGGGGATAGTGTGGGAAAGAACACTCAAAAACTGCAAAAGACTAAGGGCTTCTCTACACTTGAAATGCTACAGCCACTCAGCTGTAGTGCTTTTTTCATCAACCTAGTACTGTCTACATTGAGAGCTAGGTCAGCTTAATTATGTCACTCGGGTGTATTTTTAAGACCCCTGAGTGAGATACCTGGGTTGATCTAGTTTTCTAGTGTAGACCAGCCCTGAGAAGGAGAATGAGCCTGAAGAAGCAGCTGAAAGTATGGTAGCTAACCCTGGAAGAAACTTGGGAAAAGGTTTTTGGGTTAGGAGTGCAGGCTGAAAAAAAGAGTGCTCTTGGTGCTGTGAGCAAAAGAAGTTGTTTCCTCCTATTTGATCCCTTCTCAATTCAGAGACACAGAACTTTGTACAGTATTTGTAAATAAACAAAACTGCATCAAAGAAATATCTGTTACCAGTTTTTGCTCCCTACAGGAATACCCACAGGCTGCTCACGTTGAAAAGAGATCACAGACCCCATCTCTTTCCCCAGTTCTTGCCTAAAAAAAACAAACTGAAAGGGGTGGGGGGGGGCTCTGTTACTAAAATCTGCAATCTTTGTTGCCTCCACACTCCACTTATTTCTAAGCTCTTCAATACAGAGCTGGTGGCAGACTGTAATGACCAGGAATGTAACTGTCAGTTCTCAGGGATGGCTGAGATCCATAACTATGAGCTACTCAACCCCAAGAGATTTTGTCATAAAACTCTTTTTGGAATTACCTGTACTAACAGCAAGGTTGGTTGCTCCCATCTACTCTCCTGTAACTAGGTTTCAGAGTAACAGCCGTGTTAGTCTGTATTCGCAAAAAGAATCCGATGAAGTGAGCTGTAGCTCATGAAAGCTTATGCTCAAATAAATTGGTTAGTCTCTAAGGTGCCACAAGTACTCCTTTTCTTCCTGTAACTAGGGTGACCAGATGTCCTGATTTTATAGGGACAGTCCTGATATTCGGGGTTCTCTCTTACATAGGTGCCTATTATCCCACACCCCCGTCCCGATTTTTCACACTTGCTATCTGGTCACCCTACCTGTAACCTCCTAGTTCACAGAGCACATAGTGAAAGCTAATACAGCTCTAATTTTAAGGTTTTTTCACATATAACTAAAGACAGCCAGGAAGGGAACATGCCATGAGGAGCAGCAATTCGATTCCTCTATCTATCTTCTCTTGAACCCACTGTGGTTGCCCATGCTCTCCAACAGCACAGAAATGATCTGGAGTGCTTTGTGCTGCAAAAGGAAAGCTCCGCCATGGGGGACGCCTCTCTCTTGAACATAGCTCTTTGAATACACTTTCCCCACACATTTGCTTTCCTCTATTCCACACATCAGAAGGAAGTGTATAGCATGTAACTGTGGCATTCTGAGTAATAAGACTGGGTACCACCAAACATTCTACACATGCTTTTGAAAGTGCTACATGGAACTGTTCACTAAAGGTCTGATTTAGCCGCTATTATTCCTATGGAATGGTGCTCGCTCAGTGAGTAGTCCTATTCATTTTAATGCATGTGAGTCAGGTTAGCAGAATCAGCTCCTTAATAGCTAATAGGTACAATGCAGGGGTACCGGGGTAAATCTTTCACTTTAGGCCTAACCTGTCTCTAATAATCTATGAAGCAAAGCTGTCCTGTCATTGTGCTCATTCAAAAGAAAACCCTTCGAGCTTTTTTTTATATTTTGCTGCTACATTTTGTTGCCTAAGAAACTCTGACTTAAATCTAATCTGTATCACAGTTTGGTACCTTTAAGTAGGGAATACATGAGGTGTGAAATAAAAGGACTATGATGAGTGATAAATTGACTCCCCAAAAGCCACAAAAAAAGACAGTGGTGTTTACCACTGTTTATGATTTTCACTTTGTGGTGTGTAGCTAGTACTAGTTCACTTAAAATTAAAATAAAATGTAATTTAGAATTTCAAACAAATGGCAAGCTGTGAGTCTGCATCATTCTTAAATAATTCAGTGTTGCATTTTGGAAGAGAGCCAAGTCCAGATAATAGTATAATCACTAATATGGACCCTAGTCAAGATAATATCACCCCCCCCCACCGCTTCATTGCTTTAAATCTCAGCGTTTATGTTGAGAGATTTCAACTAAACAAAAGCACAGAAGCCTACAGGAAACCATAACAGTTGTAGGGTTAGGGCAGCCCTACTAAACACTACAAAAAATGTGCATGGAATTGCTGAACACTTTGCTTGAATGTAAAAATCCTGTGAAAACTGACTCATTGTTAGTTAAATGCAGACGGGTAGCTCACTGGCACTTTTAGTGAATAAGGGCCCCCGAATGACAGTAGAGCTGTGTCCATATCAGGACAGTCTCAGGCATCATATGTCTGGCATCAGGGCAATGAGTCAAGTATCATGTATCTCCCCCCACTCCCATTTATATAAACTAGTTAGAGGTTGGCATAGGGGAAATAATTATTGTTCGAAGGATTTTATCAGCCACTCCCTTATGGCAAATGCAAAGAAGTTATGATACAAAATAAAGGGAGCTGGGAGCAGGAGACGAATGATGTGATGCATACTGTGCAAAACAAGCAACCTCACCCTTTTGTTCTATTTTTCCAATCTCTCTCCCTCCCTGATAGTAGATCTCTTTCTGTGTCATGACAAAAAACACCATATGCAGCCTGCATCTATGTGCCTCGAGTGAAGGGACTGAATATTCAGTCTCTTTGGAAAGTACCATTCACTTCTATGCTGCTATATACACATTTATTAATAGCAGCAGCTGCACAGGAGCCAGGTGTCATGGATCAGACACAGGTGTTGTATCTGAACTTCCTCAATGCTGAACTTGTCAGGTATTTATTTCACTCCTGACCTCCAACTCATTTTTCCCCATGTAAATGAACTAATTTCATAGGATCAGTTTTGTCTGTGAATTTAAGCTCTCCTGCTGGAGCATGGAACTTTATAACACTATTTCAAAGGGAAATTCCCTTCTGACCTAGGACTGTTGAAACTGTCATGAGACTATAATTTGTGTATTTTTTGTTAAGTGAATGACAAGGTGGGATTTGCTGTGGTAGAGGCAACTTGCCTCCTAATCGCCCTGAAAAACTATGGTAAACATCCGTTAAAACTAAATGTGAAAAAACTACAGGCATCAGCTTCCATCATTTTGTTGTATTGAGACTCTTTTTATAGTACAGTCATCATATGGCCTTCTTAGTACCTTCCAGGTCATTGCAAGCTCAGCATCAGCAATTGGATGCTTCTAAGTGCAGTAAATTCTGAAATTAATAAAGAAACCTCTCCTTTCCCTACTTAAACAATACATGCGCAACAAAGTCCCTCAACAATTTCAGTGCTCGTAGCCCTCTGCAGCGTTCACTGTACTTGATTTCTTTATTTAAGCAGTCTTTAGATACAATAATTCCCTAAGTGAGGGGAAAAAAAGAAAACTCACGTTCTCCCTGCAGAAGCTTGAGTCGTCATCATCAGAAAGGGGAGTTGTAATTAGATATTCCTCCAGGATGCATCTTTCCACATTTAATAGTCACACAAATACTCCATATCAAAATACAACATTTGCACTTGCACATAACACAGGCGGCTAAATGGCTGTGAGGATACATGTTCTATTTGTTTAAATCTGTAACAAGAAGCCAGGCAGGAGGGTTTGGGGAAGGTTCTATTGAAGCAGAGTAACTTATTGGATAATATTGTTGCCCTAATTACTAATCGAGTTCTTCAGTGTTAGAAGGATGCAGCTATTTCTGGGGTTCTTTACCAGTGCCACATGACAAAAGTGGTACCCATTTCTTGCACAGAAATATTCTTTGCCATATTACTCAATACCCTGGTGGGAATTTTCAAATATAGGAGCCTAAAGTTAGGCTCCTGTATCCTGAGCTAGGCTCCTAAGTAAGTGGATTGATTTTCAAAAGTGCTTCCTGTTGACTTCTGTGAGAACTGCTGGGTGCTGAGCATTTTTGAAAAAAATCAGTCCACTTACATAGAAGTCTATGGCCAGATCTACACAACCACTTACTTTGGTATAACTTACATTGCTCAGGGATGTGAATAAGACATCCCCGTTAGCAACATCATTTACACCAACTTAAGCGCCAGTGTGGACAGCAGTATGTTGGCTGGAGAGCTTCTCTTGTCGACCTAGCTACTGCCTTTCACGGAAGTGGATTTATGATGCTGATGGGAGAGAGTTCTCCCATTGGCATAGAGTGTCTCCGCCAGACATGGTATAGCTGCGCTGATGAGGTGCTTCTAGTGTAGATTATCCCTGAATTAAGATTCAGAAGTCTAAATTTAGGTCACTGTTTTTTTTTTAAATCTTGGCCTTCATTCCCCCTTTAACTAGTCCTACCTTCCAATGAGAGCCCCTGCAACAAGCTCACAGAAAGGCCTTAATCGGTCTTATTTACTGTTTGGGGCAATAAGAGATTTGAGAGAAATAACAATCATACTGACCAATTTAATTCTATCAGTCAGAGTTGGATACACTTGCTTATAGCAAGTAGACCCTTATTCTGGAAGCAGTCCCTTGAACTTCAGTGTGATTTATCAGAGATGATACCCATCATTAGTAAGGGGATCAAAATCTGCCTCTTGGCTCTAATGTGTGAGCCCTGAAATCTAACGTCTGAGGAGGTTCTAAAAAGGACAGTGTGCTACCAAAAAAAGAGAATGTGGCCAAAATGGAGTCTGTCAGTTATTGCTAGTGTGCATTTTAACATTCACAATTACTGTTCTATTATTTCCAAGCAAACTGAATTGCCAGTAAAAAGGCATTCCCAACTAACTATTTACCTTTTCCATTCAGCACAGGTTAATGTGGTGATAGTTTTTATACCCCAAGTAAAGAAAAAAAAAGTTTGGACCGTACCATTTTGATTACAAATCACAAATCTACTCTCCTATATGTAACTTTTATTGAATATGATATTTAAGAAGACAATTGATTTAAGTGACGTATAGAGAATAAGATTTCATTATCTCATGTAGTGCAAATAAGGTATTTTCAACTCAAATCTTAAAAGGGACATTGGGACACAACTGAGGTTAGACCTAAGTTTGACCCACCTGGTACTTATCACCTATAGAAATAGATCTCAGTATATTTTCCATTATATTTTTCTCGTGATTGCCACTGAAAATATATATTTTTTTAAAAATTAGACACTTGATTTTTTTGGTAAGACTTCATACTTAGCAAGTTGTTGGAAATATACAGGGTCTGATTTTTCCATTGCCCTGCACCTTGTATATTCATTAACACAACTGCAAAGTGGTGTATAACACTAGCAAATGAAAATAATAGCATTTTATATCAACTGTGCATTCAGTTTTATAGCTGAAATGACTACACAAGATGCAGACCACCAGAGAATCATGCTCATGGTCCCTTCTGACAATGTACTGGTTTGACAGAATATAAGTATGACTGAACAATTATAGAATAAAAAGTTTTATTTTGAAACATATGCAGTGACACCGGAAAGCAGAAGTTTCCAGATGGAGCCTAGTATGAAGGTACAGGAAATCTGGTCTGTGTGCAATTTAAAAAACAATAACTAACTAACCAGTAAATCCCTGGTTATAGAGTGAGCTGCAAATTTCATATCCAAAACCCTGATCCTACAATTTGACCTGAGTAAACTGATCCCTGTACCTCCACTGAGCCCCATTGACTATGGGAACATCTCTACTATGAACTTAAAGTCAAATCTTGTAACGATTTATAATTTTTTGTAAAAAACGACTATACATTTGCTGTATTGTACCAATATATGTTCATAATGTTTTAGGTATTGTCAAAATACTTCTCTGACAAATGTTTTTGTCCTAACATCATGCCTAGAGTGACATATTCAGTATTATAATGATTTATATCAAAGTCACTGCTGCAATTAATTACATGATTTCTCTCTACTTAGTTTTCATGTGGAACCGCCCTACAGAGGAGCTGTATTTTTGTAAATTCTTCATATATCATTACTCTTTTCTTTTGAGTAAAGGGCCTTCTCAAAATATGAAATTTCTGCTTGACCATTGAATACTTTAGTTGATTTGTGCCTGATTAAGTAGAAAAGCAGAATGGAAAGCTGTGGACTTCTCATTAATGTTAAATGTTTCATAAATTTCCCTTAATCTTAACACTTTAAGATTTTAAACTATTGGTCTCTACTGAAACTGACTTTGCTGCAAAAAAAAGGATCCTTTTAAAGGAATTAGGCAAGTGCAGAATACAGTCTTTGCATTTGAACTACAGAAGCATGTGTTTAAAAAATAAATACATTCAGTTCATTTCTTAGTATCTAACAGGATCACCAGGAAACCAAACCCAAAATTCAGAGCTAGAGAAATAGCCATCTAAATGCAGGGGAAACCCACTGCTCATTGTGGAAAGCTTGAGTAAACCATGTCTTTATTGGGAATAGTAGGAAATTAGAAGTGGGTGAAGTGAGATGGAATTCAATTCATAGCCATAGAGATGCTATGGAGCCGTGATAAATGAAGGGGGTGGGAGGTAGCTCCCCTTTATGGACTAGCTATAAAATCCAGCTAGCTATAAAATCCCTGTTAGTAGCTATTCTCTACTTGCTTTACCTGTAAAGGGTTAAAAAGTCCACAGGTAAAAGGAAGAGAGTAGGCACCTGACCAAAAGAGCCAATGGGAAGGCTAGAACTTTTAAAAATTGGGAGAAAACTTCCCCTTTGTCTGTTGTTCTCTGGAGAGAAGAGACAGGGCTGGAACTATGCTCTAAGAGCTTGTGCCAGGTATGAAAAATCATCAAATAATACCTGGAAACTACTCATTTGAAACCCCAGATATGTAAGTAGGTCAGGAAAGGTCTAGGAAGACGCAATTAGGCTTCTCTCTTTTATTTCTTTATGGCTTGTGGACTCCTCTGTGTTAACCCTAGGTGCTTTTGTTTTGCTTTCCAAGTGAGCCTTCCTGGGTTCCCAAAGGGGTTTTTTGCACTTGGGTGGTGGCAGCATCTGCCCATCCAAGGTCAGAGAAAAGCTGTAACCTTGGGAGTTTAATACAAGCCTGGAGTGGCCAGTATTAATTTTTAGAATTCTTGTGGGCCCCCCACTCTGGCACTTCAAGTGCAGAAGGTGGGGACTCAGCCTTGACAGTGGCTGCAATTGCAACCTGGCACTTTAGCTGCAGCACAGGCAGATCCAGTGGCCAAGAACTCCTATCTCCATCTCTGGCCTGTCCTAAACCGAAGAACACATAGAAGACTTTATCACCACACAAATTGTTCCAAGAAAGATCTGTAGGTCAAAGGGGACAGTGCATAAATGCATCTGCATTTTAATGTCGCTTTTTGGGAGACTGAGTGTGGGGAACAATCTTGTTTGACAATTTTGCCTTATTGCTAAACCTGTGTTTTAACTTTATTTGATATGAAACCTAAGCACTGTACTCAGTTAGTCCTAAACCACAAGCTTCAGTGCCGGACATGGAAGTGAGAAAAGCAAATGTTCACAAAATCCTATGAGAATTTGTGTTAATTATTATGTACAAGAGTTACATTGTCCAGGACATTTTTGTTGTTTATTGCAAGATCTCAGAACCAGATATTTCAACGATGCACAATCGCTTGAAAAATGCTACAGTTATAAGAATTGAGTGAAAATAAACACTTTTTCTACTTTTCTAGGATGTTTTTCTACTTCCTTGACCCTCACTCTCATATATATCAACAGGCACATGGGAGCTTGCTAATCACAGAATAATATACAGTGGTTGTCATTAAAATCTTTAATTATGGTAAAGTTGCTGCAGTAATCACAATATTATTGGAAATACCAGAGTAATATTAATTAGGTAAAAGGCAATATGTAAAGGTTTTAATAGTAATCACTGTGCAGTATATATCCAAGCACAGAATCTGATTGTTAATGGAGAGTTGGTTCAGAAGACTGTCTAAACCTCCTGACCCCTACCAGTTCTTTCCATCCATTTACGTCAATCTCTGTAATGAAAATGAAACTCCTACAAAGTATGAGGGTCACACACAGTATTAAAGATGCTAAAATACAACAATCCTGCCTCAGCGTGCTGACCTGCCACTAGCTGACCTCATGATGTCCCTTCTATCCCTACATTTCCATAATTCTATAAACTGGTCCATCAAACAGCAGGATTGAACTTCAAATGAAATTCTCATTTCTAGTCCATTTCTCTTCATTATCAATCAAATCAATCAATCAGTCCCAACATGAAAATAGGAAATAAAAACTTGATGAAAGGCCACGTGAAACAAAACACTGAAATATATTTTGCCCATTCTTTACAAATGCTCAGACTTGTAGAAAGAATTACAAAGAATGCATGTGTACTTCAACACAAGTATTATGAGATCTATCTAAAATAAATCTACCACTTGCTGTCTGAACAAAAGACCCTCAGGATGCATGGAAAGATCCCCATAAACCTGCATATCCCAGAGTCTCACTCTTGCCCTTCAGGTCAATTTTCCGTCACTGACTTCCATCCCACACTTAATTCCATTGGCCTCAAGAGGAACAAACCTAATGCATTCCTAACAATCTACATATTTCATAATCCATTATTATGTATTATTTGTATTACCATAGTAGGTAGGCATCCTAGTCATGGACTAGGGCCCCACTGACTTAGCTATAAACATATTGTTGCATCCCTCTTCTATCCACTTCCCCACCCACTATTTATTATCATGCTATGTAGTCAAAGACATATGTAGTATGTCTAATTTAGCTTTAGTATGTCATTATCTGGGGGGGGGGGTAGGAAAAAACAAGAGGAAACAGGCTACCTTGCATAATGTCATTATGCAAGGTAGCCTGTTTCCTCTTGTTTTTTCCTACCCCCCCCCCCAGATGTTCTGGTTGAACTTGGATTTAAACTTGAAGAGTGGTCAGTTTGGATGAGCTATTACCAGCAGGAGAGTGAGTTTGTGTGTGTATGGGGGTGGGGGGAATGTGAGAAAACCTGGATTTGTGCTGGAAATGGCCCACCTGATGATCACTTTAGATAAGCTATTACCAGCAGGACAGTGGGGTGGGAGGAGGTATTGGTTCATATTCTCTGTGTATATATAAAGTCTGCTGCAGTTTCCACGATATGCATCTGATGAAGTGAGCTGTAGCTCACGAAAGCTTATGCTCTAATAAATTGGTTAGTCTCTAAGGTGCCACAAATACTCCTTTTCTTTTTGCGAATACAGACTAACACGGCTGTTACTCTGAAACCTGACAAAATGGGAACTCATTCTGCTGAAACTAATCCTAGTTTTCCCTCACAGTCCTGCGCTTGACACCGTTTTCCTCACTGAACCCATTCCCTTCCCACCTGGCCCTACCCAGAAACCTCCATCTCCACTTTCCTCAGCCTTTCCAGTTGTTTTTCCCCTTTCTCCTCCCAAACCTGATCCCACGCTCCCTAACAGCCTATTGTCACTAGTCTTCATTCCTGCCTCCCCCAACCTGGGCATGCTCCAAAGGCCTACCCATATCCTTCTCCTTCCCCCTATGTAAGCTTCAAAAAACACAGCAGTTTTCTTCCTCCCACTCAACAGGCTCCAAAGTCTGCTTCCATCCTGCTCCCCATTATCTTAGGGCTGTGTCCAGTTTCCCCTTGCCTATAGAACTCCTTGATCTTCCACCCCCCCAAATAGCTGGATTCATTGCCTGCATGGATTCCTGTGATGACTGAGAATCTCATATTGAAAGACTACATTCGTTTCTTTTTTCAAGTACTGTAGCAGATGACAAGGGTAGCATCCATTTTGAGCCTTACATGAAGTAAACCTCAGGGACTGGTACATACACTCAGACCATAAGTAAAGCCAAGAGAAGAAGAGTCATACAGAGATTATAGCTATTTTCCAAAGACATTTGTCTCCAAAACCCACTGTCATAACAGAACATAAGGAAAACAGCATCCTGCAGAGTCTATCAGTACATACATGGTAGCATGGAAGAATTTAAACCAGCACTGTGAATACAGAACAGATTGGCCTTGTGCTTTGAGAGATGGTTTAGCATCTGGTCTGAGATATGAAGCCATGCAGAATCATTTGCTAACAGAGGATGACCTTATGTTTTCCAATATGGAGACTCCTTTAAAAGACACAAAAGAAATGCTGCATGGTCAGAGTGATTTATTCATGAATAATTTCCTCAGTACCCAAGTGTTGGACTGAATAACCTTGCTTTAAGAGTTTGAGTGGCTGAACAGACCATATAGCAGAGGATAGTCATTTCAAAGGGGAGTTGTATTGGAAGTACCATGAGAAAGGACATGTACAGTGTATGTATAAAAGTAAATGTAGTTTTGAGAAATTCATCTGAATAAATTAAGCATTTCTGCTGTAGTTCTGGCTGTAAAAGAGTGATCCCCTGCCAGTTGAAGTGACACTGGTTGCAACTGTGTAAACTGAGCCAATATGCGTATATATATTACACAGTAAACCAGTCCCAGAAAAAGATCTGTCATAATTTGGGTGGAATTGCTAAGGGCTGGGAATTCTTTAAGCATGTTCGTAAAGAACTATGTATCTCAATGCTGCTGCATAAATACCTCAGCTGAGTCCAAACTAGCTTGTATTCAATATACATTTTTTCCTCGACTTTGCTTATGCATCACTATTTTAAGTATCAGTTCCCTGGAAATGGTTGGATTGAGATTGAGGATTAGTTACTCCCTTGCTCTCATTGGTGAGCAATTATTCACAAGTATTCGCATTTTCTTCAGTGGGGTGATTCATGTGAATAACTGTTCAGCAATAAGAGTAAATTCATAATTCGGCCCATTGAAAACATAGATGAACAGGTGCCTCAGATCCCTGCAGAGTTCCACATAAAATACTCTTAAGTACATTATAAAGTTATTGCCATTTAGCCTAGTGACCTAGGGATAGGATACAGAGGGACCTAGACAAATTGGAGGATTGGGCCAAAAGAAATCTGATGAGGTTCAATAAGGATAAGTGCAGGGTCCTGCACTTAGGACGGAAGAATCCAATGCACAGCTACAGACTAGGGACCGAATGGCTAGGCAGCAGTTCTGTGGAAAAGGACCTAGGGATGACAGTGGACGAGAAGCTGTATATGAGTCAGCAGTGTGCCCTTGTTGCCAAGAAGGCCAATGGCATTTTGGGATGTATAAGTAGGGGCATAGCGAGCAACGTGATCGTCCCCCTCTATTCGACATTGGTGAGGCCTCATCTGGAGTACTGTGTCCAGTTTTGGGCCCCACACTACAAGAAGGATGTGGATAAATTGGAAAGAGTCCAGCGAAGGGCAACAAAAATGATTAGGGGACTGGAACACATGAGTTATGAGGAGAGGCTGAGGGAACTGGGATTGTTTAGTCTGCGGAAGAGAAGAATGAGGGGGGATTTGATAGCTGCTTTCAACTACCTGAGAGGTGGTTCCAGAGAGGATGGTTCTAGACTATTCTCAGTGGTAGATGAGGACAGGACAAGGAGTAATGGTCTCAAGTTGCAGTGGGGGGGGGGTTAGGTGGGATATTAGGAAAATCTTTTTCACTAGGAGGGTGGTGAAACACTGGAATGCGTTACCTAGGGAGGTGGTGGAACCTCCTTCCTTAGAAGTTTTTAAGGTCAGGCTTGACAAAGCCCTGGCTGGGATGATTTAATTGGGGATGGGTCCTGCTTTTGAGCAGGGGGTTGGACTAGATGACCTCCTGAGGTCCCTTCCAACCCTGATATTCTATGATTCTATGATTTCACAGTGTTTCTTGTTATTTTGTGTGCAATTCTGCCTGAGGAAATTGAGCTGAAAATGGTTTGCTCAGCTAGGCATAGAAGAAACAACATGTAAAAAGTTTATGGTCTGTTTCATGTCTGATCAGAGGTATGAGAGATTTCTTAAGATATTTCTAAATTTGTTCCTTTCATTTTTTTAATCTAGAGCAATAAATATAAACATCATTAAACCAAATAAACGGATAACGTGTGTCAGCACTCACATTTTAATAATGCGTCATTTCTCCAAAATGAAACACAAAACTAACTGTGGTGTGTGTGAGCAAGACAGTAAACATACTGAGAATAACAGTTCCCTTAAAGTAACTACAGAAGATGGACTATACCTATCTAAATCCAAAAGTCATGATATCAATACAAATGAATTCCGAAGACCTTAGGTATGACAAAATGCCTATTGTTTGCTTTTAGATGCTTCCTCAACGCTTCTTAAGCGGAAGTATCTTCTACAATTGTGTTTTTGGAACATAATTTTAAGTTTTCACTTCAATGTGCTTCCATACAGCAACTTTTCAAGCAATAAATGAGGAAGTAAATTGTTCGTTGAAGTGGGAACTAAAGGTGTACAACTCTGGCAAAAAATATTATATGTCAATGCATGTCACATCTGCTGCAAATGAACAGGTATTGGATAAGATGTCTGCTATTTGTGTTACTTTATGGTCTGCTAACAAATGTTTCGGTTTTTTTGTTTTAAATAAATTCCTACAGGTGATGAAAGAAACAAGGTGAAGAGGAAATGGGTTTGAAAAGTCAGAAAACTTTGAAAAATAGCAGTTGAATTGTTCAGTTAAATTTCTTTAGCGACTGACTACTTTTATTATTAGTGCCTGTAAATATTGTAGATAAAAAGTGAGAAGGCAATAATTCAGAGCAAACATGCATTTGATATGGACTTCAGAATTGTGGCTGTCCTAGAACATGGAAAGTAACTAATCTAGCAGAGATAAATCTGTTCTATAGGTCAGAAATCTTGCATCTTGGCATCTGAATAGTAAACTAAAAGGAGATTACACCGTATATTATTATTCCTCAGTAACTTTCCAATATTGCACTGCACCACCAAAACTTATATTGGTGCTTTGTATTGAACTATGCAAGGCAGGAAGAACAGACTTGCAGTTACAGCATAAGACTGGAAGACAGGATATTTGGATTCTCTACCTGCTTGCAGATTTGCCGTGTGACAGGTAGAAAGACTTAAGCTCTCTGTGCCTCTGTTTCTTCATTTGTGAAATGGGGATAATTACTTAGCTACCTCACAGGGCTGTTGGGAAGCTTAAATAATTACATGTTGTTAAACCACTTTGGTTATAGTTTAAAGATGAACTACTCCCCTCTGCAGAGGATGGGCACAGGTTTACTTACATCTCACTTAAGCCCTCAAAAGAGGAGCATACATAGTACTGTACATAGGCCTTGTACAGGCCCCGAGTGAGTAGCCACAACTTTATTCATTATGCAATATGGACAACCCCAACACCAACTACCTGGCAGGAAAACTATTCCAATAATTACCTGCTCAGGGAACAGGTGTAGCAGGTTTCCAAAGAGAAAAGACTACCAGAAAGACACACTCATTGAAATGATGCTCAGGAAAGAAATCTGCCAGCAAGCTCTCTCCTGGTGCAAACTGGGCATGAATGAGGGATGCTTCTAATCTGTGTTTCCCCTATCTCAAGCACTCACAGCATTCCACATCTCATTCCTTTCCATCCCTGTATGTGGGTTTGCAATATTCACCTTTGAATTCTGACTCATAAAAGTTGGAATCAATCTGTTGCACATGAAAAGCTCCTCCTTACCCCACAATGGTGTATAACCCAGAGTAGACTGGGAAGCATAATACAAAACTGGCATCCCATAACATCCAGTTAACATAAACCCAATTGCACTGCCAGTCTTTTAGAAAGCATGTTCCCCGGTTCAAACTCCTATCTCCTCATCTTCAACTAATAACCAATTTGCTGGGAAGGGTTTTTATTGAAGCACTGAGGGGGGAAATGGACTCTAATCTATTAAATCTTTAGTAAAGATACTAGATCACAATATTCTAGTTTATTTTAATTTAGACAAACTTATTGAATGAATGCTTTTCAAAGTCGGACGGCTGCTGAAGAAACTTGGAGAAATCTGTTTTTCCCCACTGTTTAAACATTTAAAAGAAAATAACTACAAACAGTTAGACTTCTAACTGCTTTTAGAAAGCATCTACATGTTACATTTTTGAAAGCAGAAACTTCTAATTTTTAAAGACTCCTCAGAGGGATCTTTTTCAGATGGGTTTTTAGCTTCTTGTTCCTTTAAATTTTTTTTTGGCTATGGCTAAAGAAGTCAACAGATTTCCCTGAAGAAATGCCCCACCAGAGAGCATGACTGGGTCTGCAGTCCCTAATTCTACTTCTTTTATGACAACTCACTTTACACCTGAATAAGGTCAAAGCCAGGAATTAATTCCTTCTGTGCTTCGGATGAGATATCTTCTCTGTACATGGGGTTTTAACAGAAGCTGTCTCGAGTCATTTTCCAACATGTAATGAGATTTCTCACTGCAGTAATCTTAAAAAGTAAAATATCATTTATTCATATCACAAATAAATAAATAAAAAGCATGGTCAAATAATAATACAAGACTAATGGACAACTGTTATGACTTTTTAAACCTACTCCTTTTCTGAAAAAGTAAATTAGCTAAGCTTAAAGAGTCTCAGATAGTATCCTCTAATTTCCCAGCTGCCTGAACTTCCATTGTATCTAATGCTTGTGACATTTAAATTGTGATCAGTTTCCACCTCTTTAAATAATCTGAAAATATAAATCTTGCCAGGAAATTTGAGTCTTATTCTCGCAGGATATAAAACTGCACAGTTAATCCCCAGTCTCCTCACATGAGATCTGACATCTTGAAAACTTTTTTTTCTTTTCTTCAAAATATAAGCCAGAAAATATCCAATTTTTGATCCATTAAACACTGATTCGCAGTTCTACTAGAAGCTTCAAGGGTAGAATTAATCATTTCTAGTGTTTCACATTATCATGGCAGTCCTGGGGAGAGCTGGGATGTTCTCTTCTAACATTTAGCGGAAGTAAGCTAATGCACGTAAAGTCTCTGCTCAAAGAGAGACCTCAAATCATTTAGCAAAACAACTCCCTCAGCCACCATTTTAAGTATGCTCTAGAACTGCTTCAAGAAATGCTAGGTTAGATGATATCTTAATTTTGCTTTCATGACTGAGCTTTTCTGATCTATCATTGTAGCAAAAATGATGCAATAACCAGCAAAGGAATGCTATATGGCTTGATGCAGGTTGGGACCTTCACAAACAATTCCATCTCTTGGGTTTTCTTTAATACAGTCTATTATATTTCACCTACCTGAAAGCTTTTTTCCCCCAAAGAATCCAAACTATATTCTAAGTTATCACTACTTTAATTGTTTCCACTGATATTTCAGGATAATACACAGATGTGTCTGTCTGTTCCACATCAATCTTATTTCCATTATTAAAAAAATACTTCTGAATATTAGTGGCTTCAACATATGACAAGGTTACCGTGATTTTTTTTAAAAAAAGTGAAATATTTTCATTAAATAATATAAAATTATTTAAAGTCCAGTTTACCAACCCACATAAACTAAGATGAGATTACATTTTCAGTCATCAAGAAAATGCATGCTATGTGTTATAAAATTATGTTTTCTATTTTTATGTACTACTGGTTTTGTGAACAATTGTATTTAGTACTTCTTTTAAAAGGTAAATGTCAAGGATAGTTTGGTTTGTATTTCTATTTTTAAATAAAAAATTTTCATTATGGACCATGTAGTTTTATTATACTACACATTTGAAGTAGTATAAGAACAAAGAGGCTGAGATTTAGGGTTTCGGGACACAGGAAATAGAGGAAAGATGGTGAAAAACTACCAGGAAACACAGTGGGTGACTTTAATAGAGCCAGGACATCTCCTCTAGAAGACCTGCTCTCAGACCTCTCCATCCAACGGTCTCCACAATCAGGAAAGAATTGAGCCTGTGGTTCCATTTGTGACAGACTTGAAATGTGGCCATCGGCAGGCCAGTGAAATTTCTGCTTGGAGAATAATTCCAAACACTTGTGAAAAATATCACTTTTTGCACATAAATTTTTAAAAGGAAAATGGGTCATTTTACATAATTCTATTCACAGGTGAAAACTTGTATGGAGTTTTCATCTTCATACTACAAAACCACTACTCCTGGCATGATTTAGCAGTCTATTAAAGAAGCATCTAGAAATGGACAAAAAAAAAAGGTGGTAGGATTAAAAGTGTTCATTGACACTGTTCTCTAATGGAAAACTTACCCAGTTGTTGCTACACTTGGCTCAAACCAATGGGATGCATCACTCATTTTTAAAAGTACTGAAATCATACACAAAAATGTAAAAGGTTTATGTCCTATCTGTAAATGGCATATGGTCAATATTGAAGAATAATGAGTGATACAAAACTGCCATTAGCACAACATTACTTTCTAAGCTTCTGGCCTTTTCTTTCTAACTGAACTTTTCAGCAAATGGGTGATGGCAGAGCCTATTGTTTTAAATTAACTTCCCAAACCTAGTTTTTTGGTAATATTAAATGAACATAGCAATTCCAATAAAATTCTGTTAATTTAGCTCAGTTAAGTTCCTTCCAGACTTTAAAAGGAAATCTCAGGAGGCAGCACTGATACAAGAATAGTCACAAATGAAAATTAGGTTTTTAATCTTTCAGCCTGTCAAAGATAAACTGTGTAAGTGTAACGGTCTCATATTATTCTGGCATTGACCTTAGACAGTAGGAACTAATTTAATCTTAACATAGTATAGATTTACAAAAAGAAAAGGAGTACTTGTGGCACCTTAGAGACTAACCAATTTATTAGAGCATAAGCTTTCGTGAGCTACAGCTCACTTCCTCAGATGCATATCGTGGAAACTGCAGCAGGCTTTATATATACACAGAGAATATGAAACAATACCTATTCCCACCCCACTGTCCTGCTGGTAATAGCTTATCTAAAGTGATCATCAGGTGGGCCATTTCCAGCACAAATCCAGGTTTTCTCACCCTCCACACAAATTCACTCTCCTGCTGGTGATAGCCCATCCTGATGATCACTTTAGATAAGCTATTACCAGCAGGACAGTGGGGTGGGAATAGGTATTGTTTCATATTCTCTGTGTATATATAAACCCTGCTGCAGTTTCCACGATATGCATCTGAGGAAGTGAGCTGTAGCTCACGAAAGCTTATGCTCTAATAAATTGGTTAGTCTCTAAGGTGCCACAAGTACTCCTTTTCTTTTTGCGAATACAGACTAACATGGCTGTTACTCTGAAACCTATAGATTTACAGTGTATTAAAATTCAATAGTTCAGTATGAATTTAATCTGAAGGTTAAAGAATCTGAACAGAGGCTACAGATTAATCATTGACACTGTATTTTCCAAACCTAAAAGCAAACAAGTTATTAGGGACATCTACAAACCTTACAAACAGCAAAAGACAAATAATTTAGTAGCATCAAATATATGCAAATTTTTATAATTATTAGCCTCAGTTAAGCATATACAAAGTAATACTGATATCTAACATTTTAAATTCTATAGCATAAATACTGTCGGCACCCCAACAGCACGCTGCATTTGACTTGTAAGTAAGGCACAATTCCTATGACTCTATGTTGGTATGTAAAAAAGGAATTTCAAGGAGTTAAGTACATTACTCCCATTCAGTAATTTGTACAACCTGATTCTTCATCACTGCCACTATTTCAATACCATGCTGTTTTTAAATGGCAAAGTCCTAAACATATGTAGAAACATGGCTCAGAAAAAGGTAGTTATTGTCATTCACAAGCTGACATAATGCCAGTTTTTCTTTTTGTATTGATGCAGTTTAACCGGTTCAAGCATTTCTTGACAACATAAGCTGGCAAAGAAGGAAACAACTGGTGCCTTCTTGCTCTATGGGCTTGCTAGCTGATTGTTAATGTGAAACAAAACAAGACACTCCACTTTGTCATGGTGATGCAATGGATTTATGAGAGATTCTGAAGCTCTCCCTGAGAGCAGTGAGCTTTTGCTGCTGCAAACTCAGCACTCCTATTAACTCCGTTATACCACAAAATGCAAAGCAATTTATTCTATTTACTTCCCCACCATGATATTTGACTACAATTAGCTCTTATTTTGACAGGTAAGAGTCAGGTTAGCTCTGTTTCCTTTGCCACACTTTTACCTTGTCTGCTCTTAGAGAACTCAGTCTCCTTCTGTTTGAAATCTACAGAGTACTTAAATGCATATAAAATTAAAGTGTCAGCTGTTCCTGCCATGCCCTCATTATTGTACATCTGCTCCACATAGTCTATATGTGTCTTAAAAATATTGTGGAAACTGCAAGCAATTGATTCTCTTACTGATGACTCAAAATTATTCTGAATTATGATGGGTTTCTACTTGATACTAAAAATGTGTTGGAAGAATGGAAATGACACTCCTTTAATGTCGCAGTTTGAAATATATTTTGTGAACACTATGCATTTTCTGTGATTAGCTACTATCATTTATCACCATGCAGAATATGTCTCACCTCTAGGTTTCTTCTTATATTTGATACTCACTGACGGTCTAGCTGCCTATTTTCTGAAGAATTAAAGTAATATTACTGGGGGAAAACCAAGATATTACCACTAAAAAAATTGACAATATTGTGCCATAACAGGTTAGGATTCAGGCAGACTGCATCTAGCATTCTGATTATAGTGATGAAAGTTCATGAGACAGTAGGCATTAGAATGAAATACAAGATCAAAGACAAGATATTGATAATGTGTATCTCCTGCATATCTGCTTAGATTTATAATACAAAGGGGAAACTCTTCCACTGAAGTCAAGGAGTGTTAGACACCTAACCTCCTTCAGTGGTTTTGAACATCCCACTAGGTGCTGATCTGTATCTTTCAGTGCCTAAATCCATTTGAAAAGTTAGCCCTTTGTGACTGTCTTATGAGAATTCGGCTCCTAAGTCACTAAGACACCTTTGAAAATGTTACCACAACTCTCAAAAAGGACTCTTTATTTAATTAAATTGTAAGCTTCTATTCCATGTCAATATTGATATAGAAGAGTTAGGGTACCTTTGAAGTAGTACCAGTCACTGTTTTTGTAGGATTAGATCTCTCCTAAATGGATTGTCTGATCCTCCTTTTATTTGCCTCCCAACATTCTCACTGAGTCACAGAAAACACATGCAAAAATTGGGATAAAAAAAAAACATTTGGGGAAGAATTTAGCAGCTGGGAACAGCCTGGATCAGCATCTCATTTAAACAAAACTTTGTACACCCACAGTTTCACACAGACAGTGTTTCTTACGGTTTAAAGTAATAAGAGCTTACTACTCTCCAGATTTTATGGATTTATTCTGTGCTGTGGGCCTTTCATCCAAAATCTAAATATTTTTCTGTGGCATCTCATATCCCCAGACTTCTCTTTTAACGTTACAGTTGGCGTTACTACCTGCTGCTGTGAATGGGCTCTTAAGCAAACTTGTAGATACCAGTTTTGCCTACCAAATTTTACATGTTATCAACCTATGCCATCACCCTGCATTTTCCTTAAAGCCTATTGGGCTCATTTCTGTATCTTGCCCCAGTTTCAGAGCAGCTAAATTGTAGCTTTGCTCATTTCATCAAGGCTAGATCCTAAAACTCTCTGTGGAAGTGAAGGGCTCAATTTTCTGTCTGATTAGATGAGAACTCAATGGAGTTGCACTAATGCAAAATTGGGGCAGGTAGGGAAATCATGAGTAAAGTATTTATAAACTACTGTAAGCATCTAGGGACGATTGCCCACATTCAACTATAATTTGTACTAAAACGCACTGTTCAAATTGCTCAAGGACATTGTTTGGACTGCATTGTAATCCTGCCATGGCATTCCTAAAAGTTACAGGCAATAGCCAAATCAGTTTTCTGGACAAATTCTGTTCTTAGTTATATCAGGGCACCCCCATTAACTTTAACAGTAACTGACAGCAGAATGTAGCCCTTTGTCTTTTAGTAACTGTAACTACAATTCATTTTTGTGTATTGGGAATAATCACCATTTTCATAAATTATATGAGTATGCAAAGGCATAAGGATAATTTAAATTAATTCACACAATACATTTCTTGGATATGTGTGGCTAGTAATGTATGTTTGCATGCATAACATACCCTGTCATTGAACTGTTCTGCAGTGAACACTAACAGGACTGTTATCTTTATCCTTTTCAAAATGATTACAGCCTTCTAAAAGCAAGTAAATACGATCGTTCAGAAAGCAAACAATATGCTAATTCAGAAAAAATTCAAACACTACCATTCTTCCAACAAAATAATCTTTGCCTACAGTAAACAGAGTGCACCTGTTAGAGACAATAAAAGAAAGGGCACTAGATTTGTGCAATACTATACGGAAAGCCAGACTATTCTTTTGTTAAAAATTAATGAAACTAGCATGCCTTTATTATATAGTTTGCAAATCTTGTAAAATGACATCATCCTCCAGGTTTAGTCTAGAAATAACAACATCAACATGTGAATTGAATTCAAGCATGTTTCCCCAAAAATAAAGCTCCAACAAAATATGATTTGTTTTACCTTTTCATTTTAAAAGCCTTCTCCCTTTCCCTCTCATTTTAATACAAGTTAAAATTAATACCATGTGGCAAAGATGACAACATGTAGATTTTCATTTCTGAAGTGACTTTTACCATTTGTGCTCATTACAAGGAAAACTGAAAACCTCTAGCTTGAGGGAATTGATGCTTTGAGTTACTGGTAAGGGGCTTCAGAGCCGTTTAGTCTGTGGGTCCCTGATTCAGATTCAGCTCAACATCCAAAGACTGCTTGATGGCATACTATATGTGTAATAAATCTTAGACTAGTTCTAATGAACCAATGCCCATGTCACAAAAAACTTTCACCAAAATGGGTACAAGTGGTAATCTCAGCAGAGAGGCCAAGAATGACTACAGCAATGGTGCCTAAACTTTTCCTGTAACACTCCCACTTATCAGTAATGGAATCTGGCTGTGCCCTCCCTTTATTGCTGTGCAGTTGGCTTAGCAGAGAAGCTTGGACTGACAGCAGAACTGGGAGCAGAACTGGGGACAGTGGAGGAGCTGGGGCGAGAGGCAGAGCTGGCCTGGGGGTGGAGAGGAGTTGTGACTGGGACCGGAGCCAGGGCTGAGGGCAGAGCTGCGTTGGGCGGTGCTGCCTCCCTGCCCTCTGTGGGGGCTGGCCCTGGCTCTGCCATGCACCCCCAAACCTTCCTCATCACCCCTTTAGGGGCATGCACCTTATAGTTTGAGGACCACTGGACTATAGAGACTGAACTTCCCATACTCTTCGCTGGAGGCAAAGTCATTGAGGTCAAGGATGAGGTGCATTGGTGGGGCAATATGATAACACTTCACAGAAGCTGTCCATTCTGTACCTATTTTTGAGTCTTCTGTGCAAGTCTTCCATGCAGTCATCAGATGACTTTTCAGGCACTGAACTTACTTAAAATAATTTCTGCCTGCTATATTGGCATTACTATAAAAAGCATAACTTCTGTATACAAAGTTATCCTCTCACTCCTGTGCTTTTGGCATGCACACATTTATTTTCTGGGCTTCGTACTCAGATAGGAAAAACAGATTTAAAACGTCAAGGATCTCCAATTATTTTGCTGTGACTATATACATTTTGAAAATTCTTCCATCAGAAGATGACTGCTTGAATTAGAGTAACTGTCATGTATGCATACGTTCAAGTCCTTTGTATGTTTGTGCTGCCGTGGCCTTATGTGAAACCTGCTTCTGTTTTGGGTATACAGCTCTGGAAAGCATATTGCAACAAACTGCAGCAAAGCATGTCTCAGAGCCTTCAATATGTATGAATAAGCCAACCTCTTAATTATTGTACCACAATATCTCAGATATCCTAAAGTGAAATTATTTGTTTCAGATAATTTAATATTTCCAAAAGATGTGCTTTAGAGGATAGCACTTTACAGGTGATATAGTCTTAATTCCCTGTTATGCAGAGCATCATCAGGGCATTATTACTTTAATCCTCAGTAAAAAGCAAATGAGACATAACTTGAGTTCTAGAAGGCTGGAGCAGTGGCTACTGAGACACAGCGTGTTTCTATGCCTGGCTTGTGGGTGTTTCTAGGATATAGAACAAGAACGCCACTGAATCCATTTTAAGCACTGTTGGTTCTATTGCATTAAAGAACATTATTATGGTATCCTCTATGAGGGAAAAAAAAAAGAGATATTACAATTTCAACTCATTCTCCAAAGCAGTGACATTTAACCTGTGTGAACGGCTTACAATAGAAGGCTTTCCTGAGTGAGCTATGCGTGATCAGGCACTTCATGAAGGATAGTTTTTGAATTATTCATTTGCTGTATTGCATAAACTTAGGAATCCTGAAAAAAACATGACCATTATACAGTCACACAGCCAAACGGTTGTTCATTTGCATCCAGTGCAACCCTGCAGATTTCCATAATTTAGTACAGGATTTGAGCCATAGTCTCAGGTTGCAGCGTCTTTTCTTTAGACAAAATAGATATTACATAAAGGTAGGCATAATGTATGCTGTCATTTCTTTCCCCAAACCTTCCTCCTTCCAAAAGTCATCAGGCCATACACTTGGATCTGTCCATGGTGCACACCACAACTTATGAGTCAGGGGGGAGGTAGAGAAGGGGGAGGCGAAAAGATCTAGATAAAATTACGGTAAGGTGGGTACACAATTTGTGGGTACACAAGACCATACTCTAAGACTAGTTATCAATAGTTTGCTGGCAATCTGGTGGAATCTTGCAGGGGTCAGTACAGGTCCGATACTACTCACTATTTTCATTAATGACTTGGATGATGGAGTGGAGAGTAGGCTTATAACATTTTCAGATGACACCAAACTGGGTGGGGTTGCATGCACTTTGGAGGACAGGATTAGAATTCAAAACAACCTTTGCAAATTGGAGAATTGGTCTGAAATCAACTAGATTAAATTCAATAAAGATAAGTGCAAAGTACTTCACTGAAGGAAAAAATCAAATGTACAACAACAAAATGGAGAATAACTAGTTAGGCAGTCATACTGATTAAAAGGATCTGAGGGTTAAAGGGGATCACAAACTGAAAGAGGCAACACTGACAATTGTAAAAAAAAAAAAAAAGACTACCATTCTAGCATGTATTAACAGGAGTGTTGTAGGTAAGACATGGGAGGAAATTGTTTCATTCTACTTGGCACTGGTAAGGCATCAGCTGGAGTACTGTGTGCAATTCTGAATGCCACAGTTTAGGAAAGAAGTAGATAAATTGGAGGAGTCCAGAGGAGTCCAGCAAAAAAATGATTGAAGACTTAGAAAACCAATCCTATGAGGAAAGGTTAAAAAACCTGGGCATGTTTAGTCTTGAGGAAAAAAAAAGACTGAAGGAGAACATGACAACAGTATTCAAATATGCCAAGGGCTGTTATAAAAGAGGACTGCGATCAATTGTTCTGCATGTCCACTGCAGATAGGGCAAGAAATAATGGGCTTAAACTGTAGCAAGGGGGAATTCGTTTTTTCCCCTCTAATATCTAACCTATCTATAAAGCTAGTTAAGCTCTAACAGGCTTCTAAGGGAGGGTGTGGAATTCCCATCACTGGAATTTTTAAGAACAGGTTGGACAAACACTGTTTGTCCCAATCCAGTCCCTCATGAAGTAAACTGGAAAACTTCAACTGACATCTGACTTCCCCCAGTTTATTAAATATCATGAGATTCCTACACGTTTGCTTTCCAGTGTCTAGGTGACTGAATAAACATGGTTCTCTCACTGGCAAAAATATGTTGTTATCTCTGTTTTCTTCCTGTTTACTTCTATCTCACATTCCAGTTATCTTTGATGTCCCTGGTGGTAATGGTTAAAAGCTGCAGGACTTAAAGCAATTAGTAAATGGAAGAGAAGGCACCTTTCCATGGAACTGTTTTGTAAGCTAAATTAAACAGATCTTAAGTGTCCAATCTGAATTGCTAATGGACAAAAGCAGATAATTGCTATGTTTTACTGAAATTAACATCCAAATCCAATTTTCTTTAGAATAAACTTCCAAACAAATAGTACCAGGTAGGCCTAAATTACGTTTAACTTCCAAGATTAAATGTAATGTTAAATTATCTGAAGCATACTTTTGGGGCATGGAATTTACTTGATATATATTAGGTTCATAATTATGTTATACAAACTGTTAAGTAGAAGATTAAAATATTAGCCTTTTGAGCATGCACTGCATTCTCAACTTCATGGAATGCTCAATAACATTTTCTTATGCAACATATCACAAAGTATATTTTCTATCAGAATTTATAAATTGACAGAGACCAAGGAAATTTTTTCAGCAGACTTTGTTTTTCTGTAGTAGGTTTTAATTGTTGATTTATATTAGATAGGGGCCATTTCAAAAACCTAGATCAGAATCAAACTTTGAGGAAGTCTGAACTCTGATCTAAATCTCAACTTCATGGCTGAGTCACATCTCTAGTTTATAACATTAAAACAAATCAAAAGTACAAGTTGAAAAACGGAACAGTTTGATTAAAAAAATTGAAGATTACAATGAGTGAGAAATAGTGCACGTGCACTAAGGCACCAAAATAACTAAGAAAGAAAATCTGAGCGTCTCTTGACTGATGCATAATTAACACAAAATACTTGGCACTGATGCACAATTTCCATTTACTTGTATAGCGACCAAGAGCAGAATTTCGCTCTTACGCTATACTAAGCAGCTTTACAACATTTCTCACTTCTGCATATCACTGCATCAGAGAAGATGGTTTTGTGTCATTGGAACTTAGATAGACTCAGACTTGTAGATTTTAAGGTCAGAAGGGACCATTATGATCATCTAGTCTGACCTCCTGCACAATGCAGGCCACAGAATCTCACCCACCCACTCCTGCGAAAAACCCCTCACCTATGTCTAAGTTACTGAAGTCCTCAAATCGTGGTTTAAAGACTTCAAGGTGCAGAGAATCCTCCAGCAAGTGACCCGTGCCCATGCTACAGAGGAAGGCAAAAAACCCCCAGGGCATCTTCCAATCTGCCCTGGAGGAAAATTCCTTCCCGACCCCAAATATGGCAATCAGCTGAACCATGAGCATGTGGACAAGATTCACCAGCCAGATACCCAGGAAAGAATTCTCTGTAGTAACTCAGATCCCACCCCATCTAACATCCAATCACAGCCCATTGGGCCTATTGTTTACCATGAATCATTAAAGATCAATTAATTGCCAAAATCATGTTATCCCATCATACCATCTCCTCCATAAATGTATCAAGTTTAATCTTGAAGCCAGATAGGTCTTTTGCCCCTATTGCTTCCCTTGGAAGGCTATTCCAGAACTTCACTCCTCTGACGGTTAGAAACCTTTGTCTAATTTCAAGTCTAAACTTCCCGATGGCCAGTTTATACCCATTTGTTCTTGTGTCCACATTGGTACTGAGCTTAAATAATTCCTCACCTCTCTGACATATTTATAGACAGCAGTCATATCTCCCCTCAACCTTCTTTTGGTTAGGCTAAACAAGCCAAGCTCCTTGAGTCTCCTTTCATAAGACAGGTTTTCCATTCTTCAGATCATCCTAGTAGCCCTTCTCTGTACCTGTTCCAGTTTGAATTCATCCTTCTTAAACATAGGAGACCAGAACTGCACACAGTATTCCAGATGAGGTCTCACCAGTGCCTTGTATAGTGGTACTAACATCTCCTTATCTCTACTGGAAATGCCTCAACTGATGCATCCCAAGACCGCATTAGCTTTTTTCACGGCCATATCATATTGGCAGTTCATAGTCATCTTGTGGTCAACCAATACTTCAAGGTCCTCCTCCTCCGTTACTTCTAACTGATGCGTCCCCAGCTTATAACTAAAATTCTTGTTATTAATCCCTAAATGCATGACCTTACACTTCTCATTATTAAATTTCATCCTATTACTATTACTCCAGTTTACAAGGTCATCCAGATCCTCCTGTATGATATCCCAGTCCTTCTCTAAATTGGTAATACCTCCCTGCTTTGTATCATCTGCAAACTTAATTAGCACACTCGCACTTTTTGTGCCGAGGTCAGTAATAAAAAGATTAAACAAGATTGGTCCCAAAACCAATCTCTGAGGAACTCCACTGGTAACCTCCCTCCAGTCTGACAGTTCACCTTTCAATAGGACCCGCTGTAGTCTCCCTTTTGACCATTCCTTATCCACCTTTCAATTTTCATATTGATCCCCATCTTTTCCAATTTTAACAAATAATTCCCCATGCGGCACCATAACAAACACCGTATTGAAATCTACGTAAATTAGATCCACTGCGTTTCCTTTGTCTAAAAAATCTGTTACTTTCTCAAAGAAGGAGATCAAGTTGGTTTGGCACGATTTACCTTTTGTAAAGCCATGTTATATTTTGTCCCATTTACCATTGACCTCAATGTCCTTAACTACTTTCTCCTTCAAAATTTTTTCCAAGACCTTGCATACTACAGATGTCAAACTAACAGGCCTGTAGTTACCCGGATCACTTTTTTCCCCCTTCTTAAAAATAGGAACTATGTTAGCAAATCTTCAGTCATACAGTACAATCCCTGAGTTTACAGATTCATTCAAAATTCTTGCTAATGGGCTTGCAATTTCATGTGCCAATTCCTTTAATATTCTTGGATGAAGATTATCCGGGCCCCCCGATTTAGTCCCATTAAACTGTTAGAGTTTTGCTTCTACCTCAGATATGGTAATATCTACTTCCATATCCTCATTCCCATTTGTCATGCTACGATCCCTACGATCCTCATTAGCCTTATTAAAGACTGAGGCAAAGTATTTGTTTAGATATTGGGCCATGCCTAGATTATTCTTAACCTCCACTCCATCCTCAGTGTTTAGCGGTCCCACTTCTTCTTTCTTTGTTTTCTTCTTATTTATATGGCTATAGAACCTTTTACAATAGGTTTTAATTCCCTTTGCAAGGTCCAACTCTACTTGACTTTTAGCCTCTCTCACTTTATCCCTACATGTTCTGACTTCAATAAGGTAGCTTTCCTTACTGATCCCTCCCATCTTCCACTCCCTATATGCTTCCTGCTTGTTCTTAATCACCTCTCTGAGATGCTTGCTCATCCAATTTGGTCTACAACTCCTGCCTATGAATTTTTTCCCCCTTTTTTGGGATGCAGGCTTCCGATAGCTTCTGCAGCTTTGACTTGAAGTAATCCCAGGTCTCCTCTGCCATTAGATCCATAAGTTCTTCAGTCCAATCCACTTCCCTAACTAATTTCCTTAATTTTTGAAAGTCAGCCCTTTTGAAATCAAAAACCCTATTCGCAGATTTATTTTTGTTTATCCTTCTGTTCAGTTTGAACTGAATTAGCTCATGATCACTTGAACCAAGGTTGTCCCCTACAACTCATTTCTTCCATGAGGTCCTCACTACTCACCAAAACCAAATCTAAAACGGCATCCCCTCGAGTCGGTTCAGCAACTACTTGATGAAGGAATCCATCAGCTATTGCATCTAGGAAAATCTGAGCCCTATTATTATTACTAGCACTTGTCCTCCAGTCTATATCTGGAAAGTTAAAGTCTCCCATGATCACAAAGTTTCCATTAGTATTTGCTTCATTAAAAACATTAAAGAGGGCTCTATCCATATCCAAATTAGATCCCGGCGGTCTATAGTAAATCCCAAGTACTATCACAGGGGAGGCTCTAGTAGTTTTCTTCCCCAATGTGATTTTTGTCCAGACGGACTCTGTCTTATCCATTCCATCGCTTCTTATTTCTTTACATTTTACCTCATCATTGATATACAGTGCTACTCCACCACCTTTACCTTTATTTCTGTCTTTCCTAAACAGCACATAATCCTTCAATAGCTGTAGTCCAGTCATGACTACTATTCCACCATGTTTCTGTTATCTCTATAACATGTGTTATTTGTAATGTAGCAATGTAACATCATAACCATAAACATATATGGTAAAAGGAGATGCATATAAAATTTGTAATAGTATTCTAATACCAATAAACTCAAGCAAATGATAACAGCAATAACCAGAACAATATATTAGTTCACTTTAACTCCAGTTAAAGTAAAGACTCATGAACACAAGCAATAAATCTTGCCTGCAGTTCGAAGTTTTCCTATAGGGGGCTACTGCAATTATTTTCCAGTCTAAATCTTCTATTCTCTCTTCACCACTTCTGCTTCCTAGTTCTAGATACAGTCTCTCTCTTTTGACTTCCAACACTCGTACAGAATCATAGAACTGGAAGGGACCTCGAGAGGTCATCTAGTCCAGTCCCCTGCTCTCATGGACTTACTTAGTCTCAAGGACTAAGTATTATCTAGACCATTCCTGATAGGTGTTTGTCTAACCTGCTCTTAAAAATCTCCAATGATGGAGACTGCACAACCTTCTTAGGCAATTTATTCCAGTGGTTAATCACCCTGTCAGGAAGTTTTTCCTAATGTCCAACCAAAACCTCCCTTGCTGAAATTTAAGCCCATTGCTTCTTGTCCTAACCTCAGAGGTTAAGAAGAACAATTCTTCTCCATTCTCTTTGTAACAACCTCTTATGTACTTGAAAACTGTTATGTCCCCGCTCAGTCTTCTCTTTTCCAGACTAAACAAACCCAATTTTTTCAATTTTCCTTCATTGGTCATGTTTTCTAGACCTTTAATCATTTTTGTTGCTCTTCTCTGGACTTTCTCCAATTTGTCCTGAAATGTGGCACCCAGAAATGGACACAATACTCCAGTTGAGGCCTAACCAGCATGGATGAATTACTTCTTGTGTCTTGCTTACAACACTCCTGCTAATATATCCCAGAATGTTGTTTGCTTTTTTTGCAACAGTGTTACACTGTTGACTTATAATTAGCTTGTGGTCCACTATGACCCACCAGATCCCTTTCCACAGTACTCCTTCCTAGGAAGTCATTTCCCATTTTGTATGTGTACAACTGATTGTTCCATCCTAAATGGAGTACTTTGCATTTGTCCTGATTGAATTTCATCCTATTTACTTCAAACCATTTCTCCAGTTTGTCCAGATCATTTTGAATTTTAATATTGTCCTCCAAAGCACTTGCAACCTCTCCCAGCTTGGTATCATCCACAAACATTATAAGTGTACTCTCTATGCCATTATCTGAATCATTGATGAAGATATTGAACAGAACAGAACCCAGAATTGATCACTGCAGGACCCCACTCATTATCCCTTCCAACAGGACTGTGAACCACTGATAACTACTCTCTGGGAATGGTTTACCAACCAGTTTTGCACCCACCTTACAGTAGCTCCATTTAGCTTGTATTTCCCTAGTTTGTTTATGAGAAGGTCATGCAAGACCGTATCAAAAACTTTACTAAAGTCAAGATATACCACGTCTACCATTTCCCCCCATCCACAAGGCTTGTTACCTTGTCAAAGAAAGCTATCAGGTTAGTTTGACACGATTTGTTCTTGACAAATCCATGCTAACTGTTACTTATCACCTTATAATCGTCTAGATGTTTGCAAATTGATGGCTTAATTATTTGCTTCATTATCTTTTCTGGTACAGAAGTTCAGCTGACTGGTCTGTAATTCCCCAGGTTGTCCTTATTTCCCTTTTTATAGATGGGGAAGTATAATACCATTTTCCAGTCTTCTGGAATCTCTCCCCTCTTCCATGACTTTTCAGCGATAATCACTAGTGGCTCAGATATCTCTTCAGTCAGCTCCTTGGGTATTCTAGGATGCATTTCATCAGGCCCTGGTGACTTGAAGACATCTAATTTGTCCAAGTAATTTTTAACTTGTTCTTTCCCTATTTTAGCCTCTGATCCTACCTCATTTTCACTGGCATTCACTATGTTAGATGTCTAACCACGACCAACCTTCTTGGTGAAAACTGAAACTAAGAACTCATTAAGCACCTCTGCCATTTCCACATTTTCTTTTATTGTTTCCCCCCCTCCAAAGTAACGGGCCTACCCTGTCCTTGGTCTTCCTCTTGCTTCTAATATATTTGTAGAATGTTTTCTTGTTACCCTTTATGTCTCTAGCTAGTTTAATCTCATTTTGTGCTTTGGCCTTTCTAACTTTGTCCCCACATACCTGTGTTATTTGTTTATACTCATCCTTTGTAATTTGACTTAATTCCACTTTTTGAAGGACTCTTTTTTTCTATTTTTAGATCATTGAAGATCTCCTGGTTCAGCCAGGGTAGTCTCTTGCCATACTTCCTATCTTTCTTACGCAGTGAGATAGTTTGCTCTTGTGCCCTTAATAATGTCTCTCTGAAAAACTGCCAACTGTCTTCAATTGTTTTTCCCCTTAGACTTGCTTCCCATGGGATCTTACCTACCAGCTCCCTGAGTTTGCTAAAGTCTGCCTTCTTGAAATCCACTGTCTTTATTTTAACCAATTTATTTGAGCATAAGCTTTCGTGAGCTACCACCTGAAGTGAGGTGTAGCTCACGAAAGCTTATGCTCAAATAAATTGGTTAGTCTCTAAGGTGCCACAAGTACTCCTTTTCTTTTTGCGAATACAGACTAACATGGCTGCTAATCTGAAACCTGTCTTTATTTTGCTGTTCTCCCTCCTACCATTCCTTAGAATCATGAACCCTACCATTTCACGATCACTTTCACGCAACCTGCCTTCCACTTTCAAATTCTCATCCAGTTCCTCCCTATTTGTCAAAATCAAATCTAGAGCAGCCTCTCTCCTCCTAGCTTTCTCCACCTTCTGAACTAAAACATAATGGTCTCCAACACATTCCAAGAACATGTTGGGCAATCTGTGCCCTGCTGTGCTATTTTCCCAATAGTTGTCTGATTAGTTGAAGTCCCCCATCACCACCAAATTCTGTGCTTTGGATGATTTTGTTAGTTGTTTAAAAAAAGCCTCATCCACCTCTTCTTCCTGGTTAGGTGGTCTGTAGTAGACTCCTACCGTGACATCTCCTTTGTTTTTTACCCCTTGTATCTTTACCCAGAGACTTTCAACTAGTCTGTCTCCTATTTCCATCTCTCAGTCTTAGTCCAAGTGTATACATTTTTAATATACAAGGCAACACCTCCTCCCTTTTTTCACTGCCTGTCCTTCCTGAGCAAGCTGTACCCTTCTATACCAATATTCCAGTCATGCGTATTATCCCACCAACTCTCTGTGATGCCAACTATGACATAGTTGTGTTTATTTACTAGCATTTTGAGTTCTTCCTTCTTATTCCCCATACTTCTCACATTAGTATGCAGAGTTCTAAAATACTGATTTGATTTTCACCCCACCAGTTCTGTCTTGTCTCTCCTTTATCCTTGCTATAACAGCCCATGCTCCCCACAAATTCCAACCCTTTTCCCAGGTCTGTGTGTAAAGCTTAGATAAGACTCTGCACAATAAGTGACAAGAAATGTGAACTCAAACAATTCTAATTCAAAGCATTTAAGTGTAGGATATACATGGTTCCCTTAATGAAGAGCCTCCAAGTATGAAATTTTTGGTGCCACTTATGAGGGAAAAGAACTGAACTGCATCATTCTGATTCACACATGCAAGATAATGAAGTAGTCACTGTATAAGGTGATCATATTAAACCAAATATTCACACACATGAAAATTACTCCAACCTAAAGACAAACATTTATTTTGTAGTTGGTGGGTGAGCAGGCAGGTTAATGCACCTGAGACGAAGGAGTAATGTAAAAGCTCTCTACCCTTGTGCATCAGTTGTGCTACTTTTTTGGAGGAGCAGAGGCTATATATGTAACCCATTGCAAATCTCTGAGGTTATGTTCACTTAGGAAAGAAAATGTGTTTCTTCCAAAGAGATCGTTATCTTGTTGTGCAAGCCTAGGTGGAGACAAGGCACAGGTAGTTTTACCTTGATGCAGCTGTTCAAGATAAACACTGGTGGAAAGATTATGACTGGAGTACTCACAACCCAAGAGTTAAAAGTCATGGTCAGACCACAGAACAGTGTTAGACTGGCCTAATAATCAAAAAGCCTCTCCTCTGGCTTTTGAACTGCGCCAGCCACCTCCTTCCTCCCACCCCCACATCCTCTCTGGCAGCAGCAGTGTGGTGTGTCAATCACAATTCAATATGCAACCTTCATTGCATGTAAAATGTGTACACATAAATGCAGGCCCAAGCTCCCTGTATACTGGCTACCCAGCTCTTGTTCCTACTGCCCAGAGTCCTCCATCCTGGCAGTCCCCCATTCATCTCCATCTGCTGATCTCTGTCTCCAGCCTTCAGGGGAGAGGTCTGATAGTATGTCTACACTGCTGGAGGGAGCCAGCATAGCTAGTGTGCTTATAATAGCAGTGCAGGCATTGAAGTTCTATTACAGACTCGGGCCACCCACCCAAGCTCAGATCCAGGAAGGTCGGGTGGGCTTAAGAGCCCAAGGTTCCGCCCTAGCTGCAACATCACAGTGCTATTTTTAGCACACTAGCTCAAGCCTGACTAGCACGAGTCTGTCTGCGTAGGCTGGGAGGCTCACCGCCACCTGCAGTGTGTAGGTATACCCCACAGTGGGAAAGGGATGAGGCCACTGCTTCTGTCTTAGACAGGGGACCGTTCTGCTGTACTCTGTCAGATCTGGGTCTCTTCCCACACAGAACACATTAGCAGCTGTCTGCAGTACTAGAACCTATGTCTGCCCCTCGCACAAGTGGCAGAGCAGCCTCCAATGGTTAAAGGAAGAAATTAGACAGACAGACCTCGCAAAAATCCTGAGCTGCCTCTATGTTTTGCAGCAAGGCCCCCGAAACAACGCTTGTGATATCATGAGTGTGGGCAACATTAATTGCTGAGGTTTACATCTCTCATACCTTATCTGGATGAGACCAGTTTGGTTGGCAAAAACTCATATTACACGAAAAACTCAAAGGTATTCTACAGTGCTACAGCCTAGTGACATTTTGGGGAAAAAAAATACTGCTTTTTATTTTAACAAGCCAAAAGTCAAAAGTCTCCATTTCATGATATTTTGCATGCAAAGAGTTTAGCACGTGTGAGGAAATTCAATTTGTCTGCATTCTGTAAGTACTGTATAAAATATTTAATTAACTTTTTGCCATTGTCAGTAAGTTTCTATTATAGCCAAGACATTGCTAGGCTCTCTCCACTAGCAAACTGAAAAAAAAATGGAATGTATTGTTCATCCCTCCCCCTCCCTCTGGAAAAAGTATGTTTATCTTTGTAGATTAAGCAATTGACTTTAGTAAAGAAGGCTATAAGCTCCTATTGCTGCTGTGTTTTCACAAACGTGCTATTAAAAGCACCTGTTTTTCTTCTAACCAAAGTCTGGTGAATACATTCTCACCACTACTTTATTTTTCCTGTAAAACAAAAAACAAGAGAAGTGACATTGAGTAAAGACACTTTGAATTATGCACTAAGTAGAAAGAAAAATGCAAGCCATGTTGCCTTCCCCCTCTTCCCTGGAGCCTCGCAGGTAGGTAGGTAGGGAGTGTGTGTGTGTGTATGTGTCCAGCAGGAAAAGGAAAACCCTAGGGTCTTTTAATGATTCCCTATTCCCTGCCCATAGGTGCTCAGCCTTCTGGTGTCCTTGGGATGGAGAAGGTGTTCTGTAACTTATTGCTTGGATTGAAGTGTATGGTGGAAGATTACTAGTTATTTACACCCAAGAGGAAGGCCTATAAACTCTTTTCCCTTTCCAGGGTACCATTCTACACCTGCAAGCAACAGCTCTCCCTTCCCCATTTAGGATTAGAGTAGGAATGGGGTTTGATGCCTTGCTGAGGAAACCATTGTAGTCACCTTTTGAGGACGGGGAAGACATTTTTCCCAAACTGCCAAATTGGCCTGAGTGAAGTGGGGTTTCCCCACTACCACCTCCCTCTCTGTAGCTCAGAAAACCAGTACGTAGGCTAGGTCATAATGTGTTCACGTTGTTGCAAGTTGCTAAGGATCTAGTGCAGGCAATCCTTCAATATGAAGTCTGTTTCCCTGATAAACTGGTTTTGGAGTCATGATTAGGGTAGGGATCCTGGAAAGGAGCTTGAGGCTTTTAATGTCTGGTACTGTGAGGAGACACCCCACTTTTCCCCATATCCTTAAACTTCATATAGGAAAGGTTAGTAGGCTCACTGCTGGAAATAGGTTAAGGTTTGGGAGTGTCGACACTGACATGTTAGATGGGGTGGGATTTGAGTTACTACAGAAAATTCTTTCCTGGGTATCTGGCTGGTGAATCTTGACCATATGCTCAGGGTTTAACTGATCGCCATATTTGGGGTCGGGAAGGAAATTTTCCTCCAGGGCAGATTGGAAGAGGCCCTGGAGGTTTTTCACCTTCCTCTGTAGCATGGGGCATGGGTCACTTGCTGGAGGATTCTCTGCTCCTTGAAGTCTTTAAACCATGATTTGAGGACTTCAATAGCTCAGACATAGGTGAGAGGTTTTTCGCAGAAGTGGGTGGGTGAGATTCTGTGGCCTGCGTTGTGCAGGAGGTCGGACTAGATGATCATAATGGTCCCTTCTGACCTTAGTATCTATGAATCTATGAACAGGAGCTAGAATTTTAAGTATTGTGTCTTGTCTTCTATTCTGTGGTATCCAGAACAAAAAAGCTGTGACTAATACAAATACATACACACACGACATGGGGTTTGGTTCAGTACATTGGGAGTAATTTACCCATCTCAATAGGTTTCATTAACCCATACTCGAGAGTTTTCAATATCTTATATCTGTTATTGCATATTTTCTTCGCCCTGCACTTCTAAATGAAAATAAGTTGCCCTCTCTGCTGCAGACCTACCTGCAAAAGAGGACACACACACACACTGGATATTGCAGAATTAGAGAGGGTTCGCAGTATGGTGCAAAAATTGTTAAAGACTCATATGAAGCAAGACTGAACAGACTGAAATTGTGTCTTAGCAAGGAGATATGATAAAAAATATATAAAATAATAATGATATAGCGATGGTAGATCAGGAGCGTCTGTTCTCCTGATCTCATAACACAAGGACAAGGAGAAATTCCATGAATGAAAAGGTTGCAAATTTAAAATTGATAAAAGGAAATACTCATGGCCACAGGAAGTCATTGAGGCCATAAATTTAGCAAGATTCAAAAAGGGATTGGACACTTACAAGCATAACAAGAATATCCAGTGTTATCATAATGAATAAGAAGAAATTTATAAGGGATATCAAGCTTCACAGTTTACACCAATCTCTAACTATTAAATGTCAGCAAGAACCTAATGTGGGGAGCCAGATTAATCCACATCTGCCCACTGTATGGCTCTGATGCCTTTGAAGCATCTGATACTGGCCACTGGACAAGATAAACTTTAGGTCTGATCCAATATGGCAATTCCTACGTTCCTAAAACCTTCCTTTTTGTATCTGTCTCCCCCACCACCTTCCCCTCCCTCACCCCCACATCTCTTGTCCTCTACATAAAATGAGTGGTGTAACTTGACAGTCAATAATACACCGGCCACTCTCAAAATTACTCTACACAGCCTATAAGAAAAACTGACTTAATAATCAAGACAATTTAGTGGCGCTGTTTATGTAAAACGCAGCACTATTTTATCAAGAGACTAATCTTTACAAATACATCAAAAGAGGTTTTGAAAATGCTAAGAAACCACTCTCACATTTTATCCCTAAGCATGATGTTTCACAAAAATCTTTGACAAATTTTATAGGAAAATTGCTTAAGATACCATATCATAAGAGATCAAATTGCAAAGAGAAAATAAATACTTTGAATAATAAATAATAATAAAAAAATAAAAATGAGAGGCAAGCTCTACTCATGCTATTTTTACTGTACAGTTGCAAACATAGATTTCCCTTTTGGCTGCCCCAAACTTGAGACAATGAGGCTTGCTGAGCAGAACAAAGGATGGCTCAGGGGGTGCCTAACCTTACTTTTCAACATCTTATTGACTTATTCAGGGTACCTAATTTATGTTCAGATGGCATGTCTCAAGTCAAATATATAAATTCTCAACTGGAGTGATATGCCTTTCTGGTGAGCCTACTCAGCATCTAATAGAAAGTGACTCTTTAATAGTATGTTATTTTTATGGATTATTCAATTTTTTGGGTGTTTAGTTTCCTTTGGTATTTGAAAGTCCAACTTCCAAAAATCCTATAGTTTACAACTACCATAATATATGGATAGTCAGCTATTTCACAGTTGATTTCTTGTACTTTACCCTAAGGGAACATCTGTTAATGTTTACTGCTTGCTGATACATAGATTTCAGTGATGGCCATAGTGTTTCATGTTTAGAGTTCAATGTTTTGATCAACAGAGAGCATTACAGAAAGGACAGTGGGCCACTAACATTTCTTCTCTTACTGGCTTGTTATAGCTTAACCCATAACCACTGAAGTTAATAAGTTTTGCTGGACTTCAACAAGAGCAGGAATGAGTGCTTAATCTGTGAAGAAAGAACAAAGAGCCCTAAAGTTTGGGAAATAAACACCATCTCATTTTATGATTCCTGAGCTATATGATGCCTATACACAAGAAAAAGCATGTAAGTAAAAAACCTCAAATTAAAAAAAAAAAAACCCAAACCCCAAAACACTTTGTATTCCAACATGCTGTCAAAACTGTTTGTAAAGACATGTTGCAATACCATCTAATGGGCATGGACAAAAATTAGTCATCTAGGCTCATAGACTGTATTAAAGAATTAAAAAAATCCATACCTCAACAGCAAGGCAAGTACATTGCCTTTTGGCCACTGTATCATCAGTTTTATGTATATCAAAACATAAACTGAAGAAAAGACCACATCTTGAAACCTACGCAACTTCCTTTCTGTGATGGAATTTTCACTGATTGTTAGCTTGGTCTGGTTCATTTGCCATTTCTGTTAGGTTTCACTTCAAGGGTACATGCTGATTAGGGCAGCCTTCACTTGGAATAATCTTTAACAGTTTTTGAGGGGTACTATACATTGTAATTATCTTTTCTTCCTCCACCTTGCACATTTTCTATTTCCAGATGTATTGTGGATAGTTGTGTGTTGCTGCCATTCATAACATGGAATAGAAATGGCACTGGTGCACATGTGTTTGCATCACTTTCTACATTATCTTGTGACAGTTTTCTCTGTATATTACCTACATGAGGGGATGGCTCCCTCAAATAATTTTTTGTTTCAGCATCATATTTCATGAAATATTATTATTGTTACACAGTCCCTAGGAACTCTCATCATGGATCAGGATCCCAATGCCCTAGGTTCCGTACTAGCACAAAACAAAAAAGAGGATTCCTGCCCCCAGAGAACTTACAATCTATATATGACACAAGCAATAACTGATGGACACAGGCAGACAGGGGAGAACAAGGAAAAATGAGACAATATTGGTAAGCATGATAGGCCATAGTCTCAACGCATTAGCAACTTAACCATTGCCAAGTTTTCTGTAGCTTCATAGAAAAAGAGTTTTAAGGAGGAATTTGGAGAAGGATAATAAGGCAGCTTTCAAGATGTTTATGGGGAGATTCTCCCAAGCATGAAAAACAACATGGGAGAAACCACAAAGGGCCTAGATAGCGTAGACAATAGCTTATGTTTTATGTAAAAGAGAAGAAGGAGCCAGTGGAATAATGCAAAGAAATGGGTGACATGGAAAATGATCTTTGCAGCGGCTTTCTGAATGGATATGAGGCAAGATTGTATTTGTCAAGGCAAAAAAAAATGTAGTAAATCAGGATGTGAAGTGGGAGTTCAACTGAGTTTTAGCAGTGTGCATAGGCTATATCTTAGCGATGTTGTGCAGAAATAAATCAGCAAGATTTAGATTATAGCCTGGATGTGAGGACCTAGTGAGTCAGAGATGATGCTCAGGTTACAAGCTTGAGTGACAGTCAAAATAGTGTGCTATCAAAAGAGAAGATAGCAAAGATAGCTCTGTTTTTTGAGGGGGGAATAATAGGAGCTTTATTTTAGCAACGTTGAGCCAACTGCTAGACATTCACAAGAATATATCAGAGAAAGACAGTCAGAGATTTTAGTTTGGACAGAAGAAGCCAGGTCTGGAGTCAAAGGTAGATCTTTGAGTCATCAGCATGGAAATGAGAGTTGAATTTGTGGATACGATTACTTGGAGAAGGTGTAGAAGGAGAAGTGAAGGAGACCCAGGACAGTCCTTTCCACAGAAATTTGGATCGGGAAAGAGGATGATCCTCTGAAGGACAAGCTCGATGAGTAGTTAGAGAGGTAGGAGGAGAATCAGGAGGGGGAAGAGTCAATCATGGAAGCCTTGGAAGGACAGGATTTCAAGACTAAGAGCATGGTCAGTGGTGTCAAAGCTGGCTGGCAGGTCAAAAAGAATCAGGGTGGAGTACTGGTAGACAGTGCGTTCAGTGAGCTTATAGATTAAATGGAGAAGGGGGTCAGGAGAGAATAGTTGGAGATGGGGTCAACAGTGGTGTTTTCTTCCCTTTTTTGTTTGTGTGATTGTTAAGATGGGAGAGACTAAAGTGTGTTTGTGTTGTGTTGTGAAGGGATGGAACCAGAGGAGAGTGAGAGAGTAAGTAGAAGAATAAGGGTGGGGGGAGTTGAGAGTGGGCAAAACAGATCAAGACAGGAAATAGGATGGAGCACTTGGGCAAGAATAGATGAGAAATCTCTGCATCTCTGAGGGGAGAAAGAGGAGAGAGTTGCAGGAGGGGAAGAGGAGACAACCTGAGCCAAGGGAGAAGGTCACATTATATTTTGTCAATTCTCTTAGAAGAAATTGGTAAAAAAAATCAGCAGAAACAGAGGAGAGAAGAGTTTCAGAAGTGAATCAAAAAGGCAGCTGATATTGAGGACATAATATTTAATTATTTTGGTGAAGTAGAGTTGTTTAGCTAAGAAGATGGCAGAAATGAAGGAAGGATTTTGTAGTAGACGAAGTGAGCCTGGTCACTGAATTATCAGAGACTGAATGTATTTCAGAGTTATACAATCTCTGCAAGTAGCAATTGTATTTTCACCACATTTGAGAAATTCTAACCTTGCTGAAAAGGTTTAAGAATTAGGAAGACAACAGATTTTCTTCTTATTATTATTGGGGCACGCACCATGCCAATGACAAAAACAGTATCAGGGAGAAATATTTTCCTAGATCCATTCTATCCTACCATACTGAAGTTGGACATAAAAATCCAAGCTCTAGGGATAAACTAGTTGAACCACCCATAAAGCCAGCTGGGATCTAGTCATTCTTAGAGCAGTGTCAGAGCAATACATGCATCAACTTTTGGGAAAGAATTACGGTATGAAAATCTTTTGCCTTAGTTAAGTCAGGGAGACCAAAAATTTCCATTTCCCTTTTCTAGGGTACATTTACTCTTGCAATGATCCTTCATTATGAAAGACATTTTTGGTATTTTCAGAAGATCTTTAGGTAAAACAATTAAAACTTAATAATGAAAGAAATAGATGGTTGTTTCTCCTTTTAAGAGTAAAAAGGACCTTAAGAAGTATCATCCAATTTCTAGAGACTTATTTAGAGAAGCTGAACATTCACAGATCGCAATGGGTGTTTGCTCTCCAACAATAGGAGAAAATTGACATTTGATAGTGGCTTTATCTCAGCTAGGAAAGCAATCCAAAGACAAAATTACTTTTCAGATGGATATCTATGCCCAAGATTAGTTTGAGGAGAAAAATATCACTTTAACAACTATAGACATTCATTTGTTTGCTCCATTACACAGCATTAAAACTGGGAAAATAATTTGCACCTTGCATTATTTTGTGATACAATAATTCATAGGAGACACACAACATTTATAATCGTATAATAGCACCAATAAACTCAAGCAAATGATAGCAGTAATCAAAACAATTTATTAGGGCCTCTCGGAGTTTTGCTATTAACATTAATGAAGACAGGATTTCATCTACACAGCCTTCAGAAGCGAGCCTCGAAGCCTGGGTCGATAGACTCAGGTTTGTGGGGCTTGGCACTAGTACTCTAAAAATAGCAGCATAGACAGTGCTGAAGCCCACCCCCCCCCAGGCTTCAGAGCCCAAGCCACAACTCCAAAGCGCTGTCTACACTGCTATTTTTAGAGTGAGCCCCGCTAGCCCAACTCTGTAAACCCTGCTGGGAGCTCGCCTCTGTGGGCTGTGTGGATGCACCCATAGAGTCCCAGCTTGCAAGATGATGAGTGCTCTCAAGAACTATTGAAATCAAAAGGATGTAGTCCAAGCTGACAATTTTTTTTAATTTGTCTAAGCTGTCTAACTTAATTCCTCTATTATAACCCCCAAAAGATGTTTATCTTTGGCTAGATTAATCCAGCCTTATTTACATTGAGTAGGTCCAGAGTGAGTAAGAATGAATGAATCTGGCCCTGTGTGAGGAATTTGAATTTTAGGATTGCATAGGTAATTCCTTTGCTACTGAAACTGCAATAAGCATTATGACAATTTTGAATTGGCCATCGGTTTTGTTTATCACAGAGAAGGAAATATCCCTTCTAAAAAAAATGCTATCCAAAAATGTTTAGATAATTGTTGTTATAAAATCTTGTTTTTACTATCAGCAACATTTGCTAATGAGGTAAGCTGACAGACACATGAAAGGCCATGTAGCAAACTCCTGGCATTAAGAGGTGTTTTTATATGTAATGTGCTTGGTTGTTAAGTTACTGATAGGAAAAATACTTGGTCACATCCCAGCTGTTCTGTGTAAGGCTAAAACATTAAATTTAAACCATTAAGTAATTCTGAAAGCAAGAGAACAGGTGGCAAATGGTTTATATGGCAGATGGCACCTTTTTTAATATTTGTACTCACTGCTCATTTACAATACCAGAGTCCACAACTACCAACTCATATTTTACCTTTTTCACTTGAACGATTAGAAAACTGTAGGAGAAAGTATGAAAATAGACACCATAATTATTTTTAAAAGGATAATTTTTCACTTGCCTTACTTGATCTTCATTCAATAAACATAAAGCCAGTAATTTCTAATGGCAGGACCCCTAATGTCCTCAAATCTGAATTAAATTCCAGAAGTTTATCACAAGTTTCAATTTTTAAATTCATTTAGAGCTCTTGAAGGATGCTGTCTTGACAGCACTCGATAATGAATTCTTCTCTTTAACCATATAGTAGATTAAGCACAGGTGCTATAGTGCAGTTTTCCTTACTATAATTTATTGTATCTCTAGAGGCAAATCAATAACTTGCGTGCTGAGTTTAGCACATGGATCCTGTGATGGGGTGTACTTACCCCGCACTGGAAATGAAGGGGTTAAATCTGTACTCTGGGGAGAGGAAGCCATGCCCCCTCACTCTTGATAAGCATGTTCTAACTGGGGCAGCAGTATAAAAGGGAGTAGCCCAGTTCACCACTGAAGAGAGGACACAAGGTTCATGCTCCCACCAGGGAGCTGATGGAGACCCAGATTGTGGAGGCCAAGCCCTCTGAGACCCAGACAGATACCCAGCTACCTGTGTACACCCAGGAGACCTTGGAACTGTGAAGAGCTCCACAACCAAAGACCCTGGACACCCATGGACCATACTGCTGGAGGACAGGATAGGAAGTAGTCCAAGGGGGTTGCAGGACCAGGAACTTAGTGTGTTTTGGTTGGATCACCACTGACCCAGTGGCTAGTATTGCCCACACTTCTTGTTATTGCTGAAAATGAGTGAATTCTGCCTCAAACAAAGATCGTAAGAGTCAGTCAAACTCACCAGTTACTCTAGATTTCTTTCCACCCTGCCTCACCTGTGAGGCCACACTGTCTCAACTTTGAGCCCCTTTCCAGTTCATTTGCCCTCTAGACCTTTCTTTTTCTTCATTCATCATCATTTGCAGTCTTCTGAACATCTTAAGGCACAAAAAATGTCTACATAAGCTCAGCAACAAAGAGGCCAACCACTGGGTTTTCCTTTGCGCCCTTCCCCCTCCCCCCAAGGGTGTGGTTTCCAAAACATTCACTATTACTCTATTACTTTCAACTAAATCATAAGAATCACTGTTCACTTATGAGAGAAGAATGAAAAGAACCTTTGGCAAGTGAACTACAAGAGGTCTAAAATCAGAATATGACTGCAAAACTTGTTGCTATTCCTCCATCAATATGTTGTATTGCATAGATTCATTTCCCAATTTCAGAGAGAATTATATTAACAAGCTAATACTTTATTGCGCTGATACTTTGTATAGTAATTTTCCATATGTTTTGATGTGTTTAGCTGAGAGTGTGGTTAGGGGTTACTGCAAGATATGTAGCAAGAGACTATTTAGCTTTTCTTGCATTCAAATTGTTGAAATTGCCAGAAACAACTATTAGGTAGATTTTCTGTCTTTGCAGTGGCTCAGGCATTTTCAGAAGCAGACATTCACACCTTGAGCACTGTATTAGCTCCAACAGGTGAAGCTGCTAGTATGGTGGCTATAATCTAGGTATTATTCAATGCCTTACCAAAGAAGTTGGTCATGATTAGTGGAATTCTATTTAATTTCATCATGCATCAGGATATGCTATGTGCCAAGGTAAGTTTAGCAATGCTTGACGATATACTGAAGGTGAATTTCATCATTTCAAGAGTTCTTAATTACCAAAACTTCTGACCACTTTTAGAAGAAGTTGAATCAAATATTTGGGATGGCTGATGTACAACAGCACCAGATGGTTAAGTCAAGACCATATGTTTTGTTGCTTTGTACAGTGTATGGAAGGTATCACATTGTTCTTTGTTCAAAACTAGTGAGCTTGCAGTTGGTAAGTGACTTGATCTTTTTTTTTTTTTTTGCATAATCCACTCAACACTTCAATGTACTATATGTAGAACATCAAGTTTGAAGAACGATGAGTTAAACATAATCAAATCTCATTAAAAGAAAATGGACCTCAAAATTATTTTTCAACAATGGAAAGCTAAGAGTGTTTCACTTCATTAAACATAAACATAAATTCCTTTCATGGACAATACTGTGAAGTGATCTAGTCATATTAAGCTACAATTGGGAAGTTGTTGGAAATATTTTCAAGATGGATTCTTAAGTTACAAAAGCTAGAAAATATACTACAATTCATCAGGTCTCAACATGCAGATACGTATGAAGAAGATCTCTACATTATGGGTCCTGAGTGGTTATATAGCAAGAACCTTAAGACAGAGATAGTTGAGTTACAGGGGAATTATCTGGAAAAACCAAGATGGAGACCTCAGTTCCAAGCTGGAAAAATATCAATTATTATAAGACTATTCCCTTTAATCAATGAACTTCCTGAAGTAAAATGTCAATTTGGATTAATACTTTATTCAATAAAAATGCAGTTTTGATCGATCCAAAACCATTCACAAATTTGACCTGAATAGTTTTGGCCAAAAAAAAAAAAAATGTTTGGGGCTAGTTTCACATGGGAAGTAGGTGCCATTCACCAAATGGCCAGAGGAGGTTGTAGTAGTACCACCTCCCACCTGTCAGGAATCAGGGCCTGCATTACAGCCAGTCTCTGGGTAACCTACTGAGGGCTGCCTGATTGATTTGACAAGTCAGCAGAGCTGCTCTTAAGCAATTCAGGGTAACCAACTGAGCTGCTTTTAAACCCAGCAGCAATTCAGGAGCTGCTCAGAGCATTTGCCCATGGCTGTGATAGCTCTTGTGCCTGGTTGTTCCCAGCCCTACTCCTGCCTTGCCTCATTCCAGTAACCTTGTCCTGACTCTGACTCCGACTGTGAACCTGGGCTCTGACACCTAGCTTCTGAACCTGGGATCCAATTCTTGGCTACTGAAGCCTATGTCCAGCCACTAGGCACAACACCTGCTCTAACCACAAGGCACAATTGCCCATTCCCCAGTTTTTGACCCACCTTATAACTTTTATCTTTATGTTAGGGCACTCACATGGAATGTAGAATATTGCCAGATTATTTTGTTTTTATGAAAAAGGGGGAAAGAAAACTAGCCATAGCTTTACTGATGACCTTCAGTTCCCCACACATCTATCAATAACTTTTATAACCATAAACATCAAGTTAATTGCTTTGTCATCAGAAATTAATTAAGAAATTATATGAGACCAGCATATGAAGTACAGAAAACTATAAAACAAGCCTAGAATTGAAATGCTGTCCTCCAAAAGTCAACAGCAGAAGTCCCACTGACTGTTGGAGAGCTTCCTCTGAACTTTGGGGACATAATGTGATGCTGAGCAACTTTTGTAATTTCTTGGCACACAGTACAAACTATTTGTCATTGCTGCACTGGCTGCATCCGTATCTTGAAAGGATCACGTCAAGAGACGGTCAAAAGGGTGGGTCATTATCAATGTGCATTCAGTCCTTGGTTCGCTAAGAATGTCATTTGTCTTTCTGCTTTTTCTGATGTTGACATTTGTCCACAGAAAATGGACTAAGGCCACCAATTAATATTCTATTGCCTAATGAAAAGCCATTCATTGGTAACAGCTTGTGACTACCACTTGTGGCCTTGGATAGAACTACCTACCAACATGTGAAAGCCTTTGTTATCCATGATCAATGGCTTAAGGTTGAATGGGACTGATTTTCTCTACCTATACCTCTTAAATAAAGGTACTACTTCAGATGTGATAGTCAGAATGAAGATAGTTATTCTTCATCACATTTCTTGTGAAATCCAAGTATTTCTTCTTTTTTGGCTGTATAGAGCTCTCTCATATATACACACACACACACACTCCAAAGACAGTGCTTTCCTACGCAACAGACCAGTCCCTCTCATGTTTTCCTTTCACATCTAAGCCATGATCAGGGCTGTCGGTTTATGAAGTGTGGATAAGAATGGACTTGATTTGAGCAATCAGTTGCTAGATCTCCCCTCTAGGCCACTGAGTTCCAGTCTGTCTTTTGTATCTTTTTCAGAATCTTTTGGAGTCCAGCTGACTCCATGAATCTTTAGGGACTAACCAAAATGTAACTATCACTTTGGCTCTATCACAGGAATAGCATTCAGTCTTAGGCCTGCTTTATGTTTACCCTCACAGACTCTCTAACATCTGAAGAGACCATCATGATCATCTAGTCTAATTACCTGCGCATTGCAGTTCACAGAACCTCATCCACCAACTCCTGTAGACCTATAACCTCTGGCTGAGTTTAAAGACTTCAAGTTACAGAGAATCTACCACTTATACTAGTTTAAACCTGCAAGTGACCATGCCACATGCTGCAGAGGAAGAAAAAAAAACCCTAGTGTCTCTACCAATCTGACCCAGGGGAAAATTCCTTCCCTTCCCAAATATGGCAATCAGTTAAACCCTGAGCATACGGGCAAGACCCACCAGCCAGACACCTGGGAAAGAGTTAACTCTTCAGAGAATTATCTAAAACCTATGGAGATCATTTTGTAATTATATAATCTTGAGACTTGGAACCTGTAAAATAATCTGATTGTTTATATCAAATATATTTTCTCATTTTTAAAGACTGTCACCCAGATTATCTGATTTGAGTGAGGTGCACTCAATACTGGGCCAGGTGATGCGGGGTAACTGTGGCTTTAAAGGTTTCAGTGGTAGCTGTGTTAGTCTGTACCAGCAAAAAAATAAAATAAAAAATAAAATAAAATAAAGAGGAGTCTTTGTGGCATCTTAGAGACTAACAAATTTATTTGGACATAAGCTTTTGTGGGCTAGAACCCACTTCATCAGATGTATGAAGTAAAAAGATACAGGAGCAGGTATAAATACATGAAAGGATGTGGGTTGCTTTACCAAGTGCTAGGTCAGTCTAACGAGAAAAATCAATTAACAGCAGGACACCAAGGGAGGAGAAATAACTTTTGCAGTAGTAAGAGAGTGGCCCATTACAGACAGTTGACAAGAAGGTGAGAGTAACAGTAGGGAGAAATTAGTATTGGGGAAATTAAGTTTAGGTTTTGTAATGACCCAACCACTCCCAATCTATATTCAGGCCTAATCTGATGGTATCTAGTTTTCAAATTAATTCCAGTTCTGCAACTTCATGTTGGAGTCTGTTTTTGAAGGTTTTTTGTTGAAGAATTGCCACTTTGAGGTCTGTTACTGAGTGACCAGAGAGATTGAAGTGTTCTCCTACTGGTTTTTGAATGTTATGATTCCTAATGTCAGATTTGTGTCCATTTATTCTTTTGTGTAGAGACTGTCCGGTTTGGCCAATATACATGGCAGAGGGGCATTCCTGGCACATGAGGGCATATATCACTGTAGGGGCAAGGTTGAGGAAGATTGGTGAGGATCTAAGTGGTGGACTGAGTATGTGACTGGATGTAAGCGGAGGATGCAGGCAGTTTCAATTAACTTTGTCCGACAGACCCTGCCAAAAGATATTGTAGCATAACTCAGCATATTTTTGCCTGTAAAAAAGTCAGTTTATGTAATAAGCTTAAATTATACATGTAAGAATGTAACCAGCTGTTGATCCCATGTAACCCCGAGATAAGCGCGGAGAATATAGCACCGCAGAGGACTCCCCCCGGTGGAGTCCTGCCTGGTCAGCTGTCCCAAATGGCCAGAGTCCCCTGCAGCCCCTCCGCGCGTCCTAGGGGCTCCCCGTGCAGACTGGAGCGTAAGTTCTTCCTTCCTTCAATAAAGCATAGTTTACTATTCTTACGCCTGAGTGTCCTCCTTTCGCTGGTATCTTCCCCCCGAGCCCTTGCAGGCACAATCACATTGGTAGATGTGCAGGTGAACAAGCCCAGGATGGTGTGGCTGATGTGGTTAGGTCCTATGATGGTGTACCTTGAATAGATATGTGGACAGAGTTGGCACCGGGGTTTGTAGCAGGGTTTGGTCCCTGGGTTGGTGTTTTTGTTGTGTGGTGTGTAGTTGCTGGTGAGTATTTGCTTCAGGTTGGGGGGCCGTCTGTAAGCAAGTACTGGTCTGTCTCCCAAGATCTGTGACAGTGAGGGATCATTTTTCAGGATAGGTTGTAAATCTTTGATGATGTGCTGGAGAGGTTTTAGTTGGGGGCTGAAGGTGACGGCTAGTGGCGTTCTGTTATTTTCTTTGTTGGGCCTGTCCTGTAGTAGGTGACTTCTGGGTACTCTTCTGGCTCTGTCAATCTGTTTTTTCACTTCAACAGGTGGGTATTGTAGTTTTAAGAATGCTTGATAGAGATCTTGTAGGTGTTTGTCTCTGTCTGAGGGGTTGGAGCACATACGGTTGTATCTTAGAGCTTGGCTGTAGACGATGGATCGTGTGGTGTGTCCTAGATGGAAGTTGGAGGCATGTAGGTAAGTATAGCTGTCAGTAGGTTTCCGGTATAGGGTGGTGTTTATGTGACCGTCGCTTATTAGCACAATAGTGTCCAGGAAATGGACAGCTTGTGTGGATTGGTCTAGGCTGAGGTTGATGGTGGGATGGAAATTGTTGAAATCATGGTGGAATTCCTCAAGGGCTTCTTTTCCATGGGTCCAGATGCTGAAGATGTCGTCAGTGTAGCACAAATAGAGTAGGGGTGTTAGGGGATGAGAGCTAAGGAAGCGTTGTTCTAAGTCAGCCATAAAAATGTTAGCATACTGTGGGGCCATGCGGGTACCCATAGCAGTCCCACTGACTTGAAGGTATAAATTGTCCCCAAAGCTGAAATAGTTGTGTGTGAGGACAAAGTCACAAAGTTCAGCCACCAGGCTTGCTGTGATGGTATCAGGGATGCTATTCCTGATGGCTTGTAGTCCATCTTTGTGTGGAATGTTGGTGTAGAGGGCTTCTACATCCATAGTGGCCAGGATGGTGTTTTCTGGAAGATCATCAAAGGACTGTAGTTTCCTCAGGAAGTCAGTGGTGTCTCGAAGATAGCTGACAGTGCTGGTAGAGTAGGGCCTGAGGAGAGAGTCTACATAGCCAGATAATCCTGCTGCCAGGGTGCCAATGCGTGAGATGATGGGGCGCCCAGGATTCCCAGGTTTATGGATTTTGGGTAGCAGGTAGAATACCCCTGGTTGGGGCTCTAGGGGTGTGTCAGTGTAGATTTGTTCCTGTGCGTCTTTAAGGAGTTTCTTGAGCAGATGGTGTAGTTTCTTTTGGTAACCCTCACTGGGATCAGAGGGTAATGGATTCTAGAACCAGTCAGGGACCAACCTGGTCCCCACAGTAAACTGTAGCAACTCAAAGACTACTCTCCTTTACACATGGTTTCCCACATCTCCAACTGGTTGTTCTGATAAATGAGGATAGCCAGAGTGGAGACACATCCCAGATCCATACTGTTTCCTCAGGAAATCTGCTGTATTCCAGGGGCCAAGAGGGAGTGTCTAAACTAGCTCTTCATCAGCCATGGATCACCCTTAGACAAGAGAAATTGGTAGAAGACCAGTTTTTAAACTGGCTTTTCAGTTGCCAAGGCAGTTCAGCGCTCCTGGAGTTGGACTGAGAATTTGGCCCAACACATTCTGGTATATAATATAAATTGACATTGTGCCAGACTATAGGTACAGCCTATAAAGCAGGAGCTTTCAATGAGCAATCTCATTTCAACATAATCCCCAACAGAAAACAAAATAGCTGTTTTCATTTTAGTCAACAAAGACAATTTGAGTATGCACTTTCCCCACATAAGAAAGGAATATTTAAAAAAAATTAAAAAAAAAAAGACCCGATAAATATAAAGACAAACCTGAAAGGCTGGCATTGATGTTAAAACAAATGAAAAGTTGAATTTACAAATGTAGAACTATGTACAAAAAAAAGCCGCATTCATAAATAAAACAATGTAAAACTTTAGAACCACCAAAAAAGAAAATCAACCTTCTGCTGGTGGCATCTGACTCAGATGATGAAAATGAACATGTGTTGGTCTACACTGCTTTGGATCATTATTGAGCAGAACCTGTCATCAGCATGGGTGCATGTCCTCTGGAACGATGGCCAAAGCATGAAGAGGCATATGAATCTTTAGCACATCTGGCACATAAATATCTTGCAAAGCCAGCTACAACAGTGCCATGTGAATGCCTGTTCTCACTTTCAGGTGACATTGTAATTAAGAAGTGGGCAGCATTATCTCCCATAAATGTAAACAAACTTGTTTCTCCTAGAGATTGACTGAACAAGAAGTTGGACTGAGTGGACTTGTAGGCGCTAAAGTTTTACATTGTTTTGTTTTTGAGTGCAGTTATGTAACAAAAATACACACTTGCAAGTTGCACTTCCATGATAAAGAGATTGCACTACAGTATTTGTATGAGGTGAATTGAAAAATACTATTTTGTTTTATCATTTTTACAGTGCAAATATTTATAATAAAAATATAAAGTAATCACTGTACACTTGCATTCTGTGTTGTAATTGAAATAGATATATTTGAAAATGTAGAAAGCATCAAAAATATTTTTAAAACTTCAATTTGTATTCTATTGTTTAACAGTGCAATTAATCGCGATTAATTATTTTGAGTTAATTGCATGAGTTAACTGCGATTAATGGACAGCTGTACTTTAAAGCATTCAGAATCATAACAGACACACACACAAATTAGGAATTACACTGCATAACTAGTAACATTTTAAAACTTAGGTCTAGCAGAATTAGCAGATGAGAATCAATGTTCATAATTATGTTAAGTGGGGCTGGGTGTGCCAGGTGCTTTCAGGCTGCAATGGATTTATATTCCTCTTCCTCTTAAGGGATGGAAAGCTTGTGTTGTGCTCCCCAATAATAATAAGTGCTGGTGTGGTTTTGTATCAGAACTGGAATCTTTGCTTTTTTTGGATTAGTCAAGCCTCTTCATTTTACTACTGAATTACAGTGGTTCTTGTTGGCTCACAGCCACTTGTTTCTACCTAAAGTAATTCTTGGTTGCAGTTGCTGGCCTTAAGGAAATGGCAGCAAAGTAGCATTTGTTGAGCTGGTATTTGTACAGATATTGATATAATTCATTTCAGGTCACTGCCAGTTTCTGGAATGCACAAGTTTCCCCCTCAATTCCACCCTCTCCCGCCATGGAAAAGAACTATGCTGGGTTCTAGCCACCCTTACCAACATATTTCATCTCCATCTGAATCATTACCACCATGGTCAGCTTAGTGGAGCTCTTACTCACATACCTGCTCTTTGCTTACCGTGGACATTCACTCTTCTTGACTGGCATGAACCTACCGCTCCAAAGAGAAACTTTTACCTTCAGATCAGTAGAATTTCTGCCTGTCACAATTAAGGCCCCTGCATGCCTAGGAGGGAAACAATTTACTAATCTTTATCTTATCCAGGTAAGTGCCCCCCCCTCCCCAAAAAAACAAATAAAGGATAAACTTTAACCAGACTCCACCTCCAAATAAGTACCCTCTTTAATTTCTGAGGTCCAACCAGCCAAACATATCATCTCCATAGCAACCATCCTGTGCTAGAGCAGGTTTGTCTGTGTCAAACTGTAAACCCAATTTTGAATTAGGGCCTCCATTTTCTATTATGTGCTCAACACATGCCAAAGGCAAAACACTGATTTATTCCAGAAGGAGCCTGGCCCAATAAAGATGCTTGATACCTCTTTGAAGGAGCATCATGGAGGAGACATCACTGAGCAACCTAGACCCATCAACTTTGATTGTATCTCAACTGCTTCCCTCCTCAAAACAGAGCTTTTTCTATACAGGGGCATCAACATGACTGGTGGGTCTCCACCTTCTCAGCCTGAGCACTTGGCAACAAGAGACAAAGGGTGTACTTAAGAAGTGGTGCCATTCACTGCAGGGGAAAGCCAACCACAGCCATGTGTAAGTGGCACATGCAGGAGAAGAAGAAAGGAATGCCTGAAATATAGACATGCCTCAGACTCTCAGAAGGTGTAAAACACCCTCTCCGAGTCTGATATTTTGTTATTTTGCAAAAGTTCTGTAACTCTCAAGTGTAACTCTTAAGAGTACAGACATTGTGGTTAAGAACTTCCTTTGCTAAGCCTGTGTTAATTGCTTTCCTGCCATGTTGTCCCCAAAAGGAGTTAAACTAGAAGCCAGAGTTCCCACAGTGACACAAAACTCTGAAGGAGCACATGTAAGCAAGTAGGAGACTTAGGAGATCTAAAGCACTGGTATCAGGGTCTGGGCCTGCTGGATTGTTCAGTCACAAGTCAGGGCTCAGACAAGAGGTCTGAGCCTGCAAGTGTGTCCTATAGATCCAGACCTAGAAAGGTGACCAGACTCTGCCCAGACTGAGTTGACTTAGAAGCATATGGGACACAGCGGATGGGTCCACTTACAACAGACTGGTGCCATACACAGTATGTCCTCTCTCACCATGTCCTCTTAGTGACATCATTATGGGGGGGAATCAACCCTTTATGGGGGGAACAAAACCTCTCATGTTGCTATTGCTGCCTTTGATTGAATGGGTGTGTCTCTCTCTCTTAAAGGGTCTTATATCTTGCAGTGCCAGGTTCAAGACATTTGGGAAATACAGGGAGGTCACAGGCAGGGGACTTGTATGAACCCTAATGGGTGCTATTTGTAAAAGGCTTCAGCCTTGGCTTAAGACTGCTCCCAATGAAGTCAAGGGGAATTTTACCATTCTACATGACTAAATCTGACTCACTCTTGAGGGTAGAGAATGTTTCTTCTAATTCTAATAACATTTCTGCTGCTCCTGCATTAAATTGAATCATTCCACTGTCCATCCAAGGAGAATATGTGACAATTATGGCAACTGATATCTAGAAATGATATTACAGTGAGGACTAGAAGTGGGGGACTATTACAGTGGAGGACTAGATAGTTGTGTTATCTTTTCCCTGAGTCTTTTTTAATCATTGTTTCCTGGGTCAGGTTTTCAAACTTATATGAGATACCAAAGCTTATATTGTCATCTTCTCATGGAGATTTCTCAAATCAGAATTCTGGTTCAAAAGCCATTTCCACTTATACCCTCTTCCTATGTGGGCATTATCTTGGGAAGAACTATTGTGTTGTCATTTATGATTAGGCTGAAAGCTACGTGAAATCTAAATTAGTCCCTATTTAGGATCTTAAAGAGGAGCAGGCTGCATTTTAAACATCCGTTTTCATTGGAATTTTGAATAACGTAAAAAAAATTTGTTTTTGCTGCTTCTGCATTTCCCTTGTTCTAAATTTATCACTTTAAACCCCTAGAAAACCATATAATGTCTATTAAACTATATTTCTCATTACATATACAATGTTTTCTCTTTTAAATTATTCATATTTATTTTAATTATTATTATAGAGTTCTGACACTAAAAATCCTTTTTATGCTGAGGGATCTGAGGGCTTGGGAGTTTTTTCTCCTTTTTTATTCAAAAGAATTAATTCAATATGGCATGAATTCTGTAGAACATGAATTTTTACAGTGCTTAATTATTTCAATTATGAATTACATTTTAGTAGGCAACACAGCTCAACTACTTAGTTGTATAAACATCAGTATGAAAAACTTGCTTAAAATATAAATGCAATTAATTATAATAAAAAAAATTCACTGGTCAGTTATTGTGACGGGGGGAAAATGATACTAGTTGTCACAGGGTGATCTACTCACCACTGGGTAGTGCCTCCTTCTGGCAATTCTGGGGATTAGCTCCACCTACTTCAGCACCCCCTTTCTCCTCCTGTATCTTTGCAGCTGTCCTCTTGCTCATCAAGTTTCAGTGTCACTGCTTTATGATTCAGTCCTCCGATCAGTTCACATTGTGATTCCCTTTTTGGGGGAGTCTTTCAAAGTCTCTCTCCACAGGCAGTGGCAGGCAGTCCTCATGTCTGCTTCCCTGACTATGTCACTCCCTCTGTGCCTCAGACAGTCTTCCCATTCAGTGCTCCATGCAATGCCACTCTGCAGTGGATGGTAGAGGAACCCAGGCCTGCCCTCTACTCTGGATTCCAGTACAGGGCCCTACAGTGAGCAGTTACTGTCTGTGGCTATACCTTACTGCTCTTGCCCTTGGACTACTTCTTAGCATGCCTCTCATTCTCCAGCTTTCCTAGGCAAACCCTTCTCAGGGGTTCCTAACCCACCCTCTTCCCTTACCTCAGGGAGGAAGCCTGCAGCCTTCCTCCCTGCAGCCTCCCACTCTGTTGATAGCATCCTGACTTTATAGAAGCCCCACCTGTTCCTGCATAGGTGAGCTTCCTTCTAATTAACACCCTCTACACAGCCTAAATCTCCCAGCATTTGCAGCATAATTGACTGATTAGGCCTGCCTGAGCTAATTCAACTCTCTCAGGGCCATTGTGAATAGTATACCCATCATACTAGTGTAATAGCGCTGTCCAGTGTAACTGATTATAGAGATTAGATTTAACAAGATAATGTTAAGGCTGATAGCTTTAAAATGGATATAACATATTCTGCTATTTTTGAACTTTTTATGCAAATTATTTTGACATTGCCTTACATAAACTTTATACAAGGAGAAAATGGAAAGATCATTAATTACCAAGTTACTTTATAAATCATACATGAGACAAGGAAAATACAATTGCCCCCAGGGTACACAAATTATATTCTTTTAAAGATTTATTTTTCTTTGAGAACAATAAGTCATCCTTAATAAATGTCAATGCACTGATGTTTTTAACGGAAAGGCAGACAGTATTGTAAAGTATGTCCTACACAAGGGATTATCGGTATATTAGATTATTTTTCCTTGATGCTTTTCCAGTCATTAACTTCTGTGGAGAAATAGAAATGTAATTTTGTTCTTAACAGCAAAGGGCTACTTTTGACCAACTGACCATTTTTTTTTCCTGCAAGGGAAGGAAGTTTAATTTAAATTCAGTATCTCATCCACTGTGTATTTCAATTGGAGAGATCATGAGCAGTCATTTTACAGGAGTTATGTGCACTAGGTATTTGACTAAAAATATGCAGCATCTGCAGAGGATATAACTGATGTAATGAGAAGCAAATTCAGCTCACTCCATTAATATTTACATGGTAAGTTAGGCTGTCAAACAGGTGTTTGTTGCATTAGCATTTATGGGAATCTTTCTATAATTTTCTATGTAAACACTATAAATTTATTTGCATTTCTGTGAACTCAGTCACAGAATGCCATATACAGTTTGAAAATATACGTGTCCATTATTAAGACAATGGGAACAAGCATAAATAGAACAAAAACCTTAGACTCTGATACAAAGCCCCTGGAAGTCAACAGGAGTCCTTCCATTTGGCTTATACTGAGTAAGGTTGTCTAAGATGGACACCTTCAGCTCCATCTCACTGTTAGCATATTCCATTAAATCCCCTTATACTGTGTTTTACATAACCATATTGATAGTCTTTGCAAAGTGAACAGCATCAAATGTATGGGCTGACTGATTAATGTTTAGGTGAAATCCCAAATCTATTTAGCATGTTCAAGCACATGCTTTCAAGCTTGTCTGTCTTCAAGAAGCAACTATGTACTCCACAGGAGAAAATACCCATAAAAAAGTGGTTTAGTGTGAAAGATTGATAATGGGATTATTGCTCAGACACTCAAAGCTTGATATTTGATATCCTATCAGCCTTTCATTTGTAAGGCAAGCAACAATTGTCCTAGCCTGACATGTTTATCATTGCAAAGCTGAGCCAGTTGTCTAAATGTGATAGCTCCTTGGTTTGATAATATTCTATCATGACTATGGCAACCCATGCAGAGCATGTTAGTGCAACTGTAAATCAAAAGTACATTTCTTATGGTGACGTCTGCTTCTTAGAATACTTCAGTATTTCAATTCAAGAAACCTTTTCTCTAAAAGGAATGATCTGGCACGATGTGATTTTTTTTTTGGTACAGGAAAAGTATGACTCCTCTGTATTTAGATTCTTCTCAAAGAACCTGTTTTTAACTACAGACCTACAGAACATAATATATATATACACACACACACTCTCCATACATACATCTTACAAGGATTTTAATGACCAGTGTGACCCAGGCTTTCACTAGAGATCTAATATGACATTGTTTCTGTGAATTCAGTGGATCTCTGTACCCCGATATACCCCAATGCCCTCTGCCAGTCAGCATCCAGATGTTCTTGAGTCACAGAGTATAACTGATTAACTCACCAAAAACTAACACTTCTTTATTCTTAATCAACTCCCACTGTATGTCTAACAGAGGTCTTCCAATAGTAGGTGATTACAATATTGAGGGCCACCCAACCTGGCACAGATTTACAGTGCTTTCTCACTGAAGTAAATAGAGTGGTATGGAATAAAATTTAATTGAGATTTTGTGCCCATATTTTTGTAGTGCATAAGAATTACATAACTACATGGAATGAGTTCATATTTGAGTTTCAAGCTCACCTCTGAATTTCCTCTCATTTGTGCATTTGAATCAAGCTGAATCAAAGTAATGGCTTTATAAATGCATGGATTGTTTTAAAATGACACCTCAATCTAACACAATAATAAATAATAATTGTTTTTCCCTCAGTACTAAAATACACAAACCCACATATATCACAAGCTGTTAAATTCAATTCCTACTCAACAATCATTTAACAAAAAAGCATTTGTGACAAAAACCACACAACACACAGTCTCTGCATGATTCAGATTGAATAAAAGTGGCTACATGGTATCATAAAGAAAATATCTTACCTGGAAAAGGTGAAGTCAAAACTGGTATTTTGACAGGTGACAAAGTGAGCACATGGCAAGGTTGGATACTTGTAGGTGATGGTCCCTGAGGTGCTTCTGAATCTACGGACACCATGGCAGCCGCTGCTGCTGCAGCAGCAGCTAATGCAATTGTCTGATTACTGCCCACTTGTTTAAGGCTATTCTGGCAACCACCTATGGAAGAGTTAAGTAAAATTTGTTTTATTTTACATTTGAAACAAATATTTGTTGGCAAGTTAAGACACACACTCTATAAATAATAGTGTTTTTCAACATTACAATATAAAAAGGCACTAAATTGTCTTTTTTATTATTGCAATATTAGTAGCTTAATCCTCTACTGGCTGCACATCCAGCCATTCAACTTAATTTAATGGGACATCAAGATGCATCAAAATTCTGTGTTAATACACTGGAGTGGTAGGTGTCATTTTACACAGTATAAAACTTGCTTCACACTCCGACTCGCCCAAGGTCACACATGATGCGTATGGTTGAGCCAGTAATTGAACCCAGATTTCCCAAGTCCCCAGGGAGCGCCTTATCCACCAGACCACCCTTAACTCACAGCTTTTGTGCCATAGACTGCTTTTTGTGTTATAAACATCCCTGTATAGTACATTTTTTAAAACAAAAAAATAATGCTTTCATGCTTTCAAATATAGGTTCTAACATAAAAGGATGGTGATTTGTGCATGATTTGAAAACATGTATATTGTAACTTACCTATAGAGTTATCACAAGCAAGTGAAGAGCTCTGGATGGAGGGGCACAACAGTATCAGCTGCTGGCACTTGCCCCATCTTTGGCCGAGGGGAAAGTGCACTGAACCATGAAGAGACCAAGAATTCTAGTCTCACTGATTGGTGTTAATTCTGTATACTTTACTGTCCTTATAACTGAGCAAGGTCTCATACCCCTATCTTATAAAGGCAGACAAGTGTCATATGCCCATTTTACAAATAAAGTAACCAAGAGGTAGCATGAGGTCACTTCTGGCATGGCTGTGACTAGAACCCAGGTATCTAAAATGGTAAGTCTCATCTACTTTGCTATGCTACTTTTTATGATGAACATGCTAAATCTTTGTACTTGGCTGTGATATCTGTAACTACTAGGTCACATTAACATCAGAACTAGGAATGGAATCCTGCCTGGGCTCTACCTTCCAGTATTTCCTGACTTTTGACTTTGCAATTTGAACCATTTATATTTTTTTTTAATATTACCTATATCTACAGGACTATTCTCCTGTAATTATAGGCATGCAATTGCCATCAGTGATACCAAGTTACATGTACATAGACGCACTGCCACTGGAAACACTCTATCCACAGAGATCCCTCTGATTTAAATGGGAGCTCCATTGGGCCTGAAGGGAAGAATGTACTCAGTACTATGAAACATTTACCTTTAAAGTGTAACAAGCTTAGGGGAAGACCTTTAGAGCTCAATCACATCTTAGTATGTTAAATAAACAAGAAAATGAGTAGTAAAAATCCTAAGAAGGAAACCTAATTTGGCAAACACCAGCTGTTACCCTCTCTACACTGAGCTATGTATTCAAAAATTAAGCAATCATTAGCTTATTATGTCATTTAGCAAATGTTTTCCGTTCACGTGGAAATCCTTTAGGCAATAAGAGCCAACTGGTAATTCTGCAAAAATCACTATTTAATCAGAGCTGTCACTTTAGGCAATTCACAGGTTATAGCATTTCTTTTTCCAAATGAATTTGGAGGCTAAAGGGACCCTTAGGGTCAGATCCTGGTACCTCTTGTGGCCATTCCCGACCTGCGTACTGACATAAATCACCTGAGGAACTGGGAGATGTGGCTATCTGGGGATTCCTCTGGCATGGGAGAACCCAAGGGTGGTGAGAGGCCTGCCTAGAAGATATTAGGATATACCTCTCCTGCCCCCTGTGGAGGGTGTTTGGCCAAGATAAAAGTGGAAAGGTCAGTACCCCCTGTGTTCTGGTGATTTCTGGCAGCTAGAAGAATCCCTTACATCCATGTACAGCTCACACAACTTGGAGCAGTCCAGAGGCTGCTCTGTGTTGTGCATTGTGGCCCCCAAATCAGGGAACATGAAGGTGAACACCACCCTTATGCCCCACTCCACCACTGAACAGGGTACAGAAGGATTAGATCTGAGACTCTGACCCTTGATTCTTACTGGATTCTTACTCCAGTAGATTTCTAAAAAGGTAAAGTATTCCAGCAGCCAAATTTAACACAGACATAAGAGGAGTCATTCCACTGAAGTCAACAGAATCGTGAATGTTTCGAATTTAGCTAAACAGGAGAGTGGGCTGTGTGGGTAAAGAGATTTCCTTCAGTATCGATATTTCCTAAGCTTGCACTCCCCTCTTTATTAGTCTTTGTTTGCAATGCAGATGTAAGCAAAATATTTTGCCAGAAAAATAGACTTTACAACATTAGCAACACATACCAAATATATACAGTAGTCATTTCAAGTAATTTCTATTATTCCTGATGTTATTGTCAGTTCTAAGATATTTTCTATTAAAAAACAAAAACAACAAAAAAACAGCCACATGGAAGCCATATATAAGCACATGTCCTTGTTAGTACAACAAGCACATAGGCCAGAGAAACACTAACAAACACAAATACCAAGTCTTTGATATTCAACCTGCAACAAATGAAAGAAAAATAGATTACATCTATCAGGGCCAAAATGGAAATATTCAAAAATTGCAAGTCAAACCATCTGATGACAATGATTTTGTTGTTGTTTCTAACATTTCTTTCTGGGATCTCATGGGCCTATGGGTTAAGTTAATCAAATCCGCATTAGTAGTCTGCCCTTGGATAGAGAGTCTGTGTTTCCAATTCTAGGGATTTTCTGCTGTCACCAAACACAACAACAGAAAAAATATCCTCTAACTGTTCATGGACTCTGACAAAGTATATAAAGAAAAGACTCTTCTACCAGTTTCCCCAAAGGCTGTTAATAAGCAGGGAGAGTGTTCTCTTCTAGCTCGATTTTTTCATTAAAAAAGGATTCTGCAACATAAAGATACAATTCTCAAAATGGGTGAAGGAAAGAAACAAAACAACAGTATAGGCATTAGAACAGTTGGCAAACTACACCCTGCCAGCACCTTCTTAGCATATGCACAATGTTCCTCAGATGGCACGTGACCAGAATTATCACCAAATTTGGTCTTCTGTTTGGATCATTAGCTTAGAATCATAGAATATCAGGGAACATCAGGAGGTCATCTCGTCCAGCCCCCTGCTCAAAGCAGGACCAATCCCCAATTTTTGCCCCAGATCCCTAAATGCCCCCCCGCAAGGATTGAACTCACAACCCTGGGTTTAGCAAGCCAATGCTCAAACCACTGAGCTATCCATTCCCCAGCCCAGACTAAGTACTAAAGGAGAGTCTGACATAAATGCTGATCCATGCCCCCAGCCTTGCCATGAGCACATGTGGGTGAAATTAGTGAAGTGCTAGAAGTTTTCAGGACTTGAGCCCTTTGTTAACATTTCACCAATCAATTAATAAAGTTTTGGTGATTCTCTCTCTCTCTCTGGACAGTATTAAATCATTCCTGGCAGACAGGACATATCTAAAAATCCTAATACATCGTTCAGATAAAACTTTCTTCTCTGGAATATATCAGATTGTGCCAGATAGCAGATATTTTCAAAAACATTTCTTAGAATGACTGTTATAAGGTCAACACTCAGATACTTGAAAAAGTTGAATAATGATCTACACTGTCATCAATATATGTCTGAGAAACAAAGTTTAAGCTTTTCGGTGAAGTTCACTTCTAAGAAAGTTTTATTTTAAACCTAGAGATGCTTGCTTATCACAGAGAATTTCTATTTAAGTGCAAAAACACATTAATATGTTGCACAGTTCTTCGCCACACCTCTTTACAAGTAGACATCCACCATCCTGCTACAAAATGTTTGCCACAGGTTAAAGGGAAAATATTTGTGGGAGCCTTTTGTTAAAATGACGGCAGCACACTTATGTATGAAACGACTGAAGAACAAGATAGCAGGGGCAGCCATAAAAACAAGAACAAGAAAGGACAAGAGAATCAACCAAAGATTAAGGAAAACAAGGGAGTAGGTAGATAACCCAGGTTCCACAGCAGATGCCATTTGATCCCCAAATATCCATTATATAGGCAACTACATGGTAAAGTGTCTAGACACACAGCAGTCAAAGACTAACTGTTCCTGTTAGACCTGCTTCTTTATTCTCTCACAGGGTTATCTATATAGTTTTGGGATTCAGGAATTGTCCCTGCTTTCCTATTCATGACCTCATGTCCATCTGACAGTTCAGACATCCTGAAGTTCTTATTACAGTTCATGCATGGTGTGTTTAAAGAATGAACCATTATTCCTAAAGACCTACAGGACTAACCAGCCTGAGGAGCCACACTACAGAGCATACCACAGATTCATGACCTAAATGGAGCACAATTATCCCACTTTTTCTCTTCCACAATAGCATACTTCTTCCGTTCACATTGTCTGTATATCATGGACAAAGTCAATGAAACAAGATTCTGTGCTGCTGTTTTGTCTGCCCAATGTCCTCCCAACCTCTTGTTCCTTTTATGACTTCTTTCTCTGCAGCCATAAAGGACGTAACAGAATTTGCTCTCTCATTATTGCTACTATTAACAAACAGTTACAATCATTATATTTCTTCTCTAGGATCAACAAAAAAGGCTGTTTCTTTTCTTTAACAAAAAACAGAAATAAGGATTTTGGATGCCACTGGAATATACAGGTTCAGTCCTGTCTGAAGAGGGCAATTTCAGCTTTTCTTTTAAAAAAAAGTTCTTTGTACTATAGAATCTCAGTGTGCAAATTAACTGATTAAACTCATTTTAAAATGTTCTCCAGTTTTACAGGCTTACAGTCTTTTTTTTTAATTCTGCCTACAATGGACTTTTATAAAGATCTTTCCTATAAGATCTACCGAAAAAAATTAAAACAGCAAAATCAAGTCATTCACAAAGGAAAGTAAATTCTGTGATTGCATCAAGCAGCAGAGGTGCTAAAACAATTTTTATGGTAGGGGTGCTGAGAGCCATCAAACCAAACTGTAAACCCTGTTTATAGTGGAAACCATTTCATGCTGGGGTGCAGCAGTACCCCCAGCACCCCTAATTCCAGCACTTATGTCAAACAGTTAAAAACCATTGGGATACTTCTGTCATCTAGGAGGGGTGGAATAACTTAAATCTAGCAGTATAGTGCTCCTTGCAACTTGCTTTATATCTGTTCATTAGGATGGGTGAAATACATGGGGTTTGCTTTTAATTTTGTTTTAATTTGTGTTGCAGATTCCTGTCCATAATTTTTTTTAAGTGCCTCATGAGGACTGACTTTTGTATTAAAATGGCGTCTTCTTTGCTCTGATGAGAAAATTAGTCAGACTTTAATTTTGCAGTTCTTTCTACTTCACCACATATCTTCAAAAGATGTCAGTCTAATACAGATAGAACTGTGTTTCAATGTGCGTGTGTCTGTATCTACATGCAACCCCTCCATATGTATTGATAATAGCTTTATAACAAAGTGTAAAACAGTTGATAAATCTTACAATTCTAAAACATTTCTAAAATACTTTTTTCTGTAACATATATTGTATACACATTTAATAGTAGAGTGTGGGGGGAAATACTGAGGCCAACACTTGTAAAAAAGTGAAAAACACTTTGAAACTGCTACATTTGTATCTATAAATTATGTTTAAACATAATTTAAAATATTTTTCAAGCCTTATAAATATATTTGTAGCAAATTAAAGTGCTATAAAATGAAATATCACTTAAATCCCTTTAGGATTATAAATGTGTTAACTTTTAATTTATAGTTGTTGACCTTTTTAAATTTAACACATTTGTACACAGGAAGAGATAGACACCCAATTTTTTTTAAAGACAGAGGTTTATTTTTTTAATTCATAAAACCCAATTTGTTGAATGTGTATTTCCTTGTTTGTTTAATAGCCTGAATCAAGGAATTAGTAAACAGAATAAACAAAGGGCCAGATTCCCCTCTCACACCTCTGACAACATGCGTAATGTCATCATGTGGCCATGCATATTGCCATGTAATTCGCCTTGTTTTTGAATTTACTAAGTAATTGTGCTGCAGAATCCAAGCTTTCACTTAACAAGGAATTATGTCTATCACTTACGATTGCTAAGACACCTGTAAAAATGTGAATCTCAAGTGATGCAGTGATGTTTGCCTGTGGTCTATAGAGAGCTTGAAACAGGAGTTCTGAGAGGTCTGAGCTGCCCCATTTTTACCAAATGAAACCTTAGGCCAGACTCTACCCCACAGAAAGGGGCAGCATGTGGCTGTGCTACCCCTGGAGCAGCCCTGGAGGGAATAAGAGGTGACAGGTCCACATCTGTCACAGCATATGATCCTCCCTGTCAAACTGCGTAACTATGCTACCAGATATGTTGAAGGCTCAGAGTCAAGGTTTCACCCACTCCCACCCACCTGGACAAAGTGGTGATGTAGCAGCTCCACAGACCCTGCACCCCGCCACCTCCATTGCTCAGAAAGCGGAGGTAGTGCACCTGTGGGAATAAGTAAGGTGGGGCTTTAAATTCCTTCTACTCCCTTGAGCTGGAATGCAGGATAGGCTATCATGAGTTCATTTTAGCAGAAAAAAAAATCAAGCTACTGTCCTTCTCTGACATTGCGGAATGTAGTGGCTGATACTGGGGCGCTGTGTGACAGGGCAGCTAGTTGCCATCAATGATTTCAGAGATGAGAAATGACAAATTCAATCCTGTTCCCAAACCTGAAGTCAGCACCACCCTTCCCAAAATGGGGAGGAAAAAAGGAGATACATCATCCTCACACCGCCAAATGACTCCTGAAGCCAGAAGCAAAACTCCCTTCCTCTTCCTGAGTGCCAAAGGCCCTCACTGTCAGCTATCATAGAATATCAGGGTTGGAAGGGTCCTCAGGAGGTCATCTAGTCCAACACCCTGCTCAAAACAGGACAAATCCCCAATTTTTGCTCCAGATCCCTAAATGGCCCACCTCAAGGATTGAGCTCACAACCCTGGGTTTAGTAAGCCAATGCTCAAACCACTAAGCTATCCCTCCCCCACGCCTCCCTGTCGCAGAACTTCTAGCTTCTACCTGACACCTGTACAATGCAGCTTACATTTTTAAATACAAAGGTCTAGTACAGAACAGAAAAAAAAATGTCAGCTTGGGTCTTGTGTAAAATAAGCTGAATTTATTATCAGAATAAACATACAACACAGATATTATATTAACTGGAATGAGGAAGGGCAGTTGGGACTTAGGGGTCAGAGTCTCAACCGTCTGGAAAGTCTATCACATAATTCAGGGCTCCAGGCCAAATAATCTGGGTCTCTGAGTATTGCAAAGAACCCAGGGCCTTGCTTATATTAGTGTGAATCAGGAATAGCTATACTGAAATTAATAGAGATACACAGATATATGTTTAATAAGGATTATATACAGAATTTAATATTTATTTTTATACAAAGGTTGCCATATTTAAGGTATTCAGCACACACTTAATATAGTAGCTGGAAAGGAGCCGTGCCTACTTGCAAAAACATCACTTAATCCTAACATATGATTGTGATACTTCCTGAGCTAACTGCACCTCTGACCTCTAGGTGGCCCCCTTGAGGGCACTCCACTTAGGCTTCTGGCTATTACATTTCTCAGGGCAGTAGCCTGTGATCCTCTCCCTCCAGACTGGGGACCTACATCTGCAGATTCCTGTAATTCACATTCAGGCCTCACCTTAGTTCAGCACAGGCAGTCCTGTTCTCTCAGGGGTAATGACAGGGTTAACCAGTGACTAGCCAGCTCTCGTAAAGCAGAGTACTATTTATTCGGTGAGACAGATATGGCAATTTCTTGCAGTATCTTTGGCAGATCTTACTGTATTAATTTTATGAATCATTTTGGGCCAGAGATTGTATGTAATTTCATGGGAGAGAGTAACCACACTTCCTCCAGGAACTAAGAACTGTGGGGAATGATTAGGCAAATTCACTCAGGCTGTAGCACCTCCAGAAAAGTACCACCACCTGGAGATGCTCACATATAATAGTTCAAACTGGATTCTCCAGACACCAATAGACAAAGAAAGGACTTTTGGATAAATAGCTTGAATTTAAACTAACTCAGGCCTGCTTTCTGGTCCTATCAGGTCTCAGGGTCCAGCCATCACTTGTGTCTGGGCAGGGACCCATGTCCCACTGCCTTCTGACCAGGAGTCTTAAGGCCGCACAGCCCCCTGCCATACACTGCAGTAACCCCAGAAAGCCAGTCTACCTAATAGCCAGCACCTGTGCTTTGCTTTCTCTCCAAGGGCTATGACCAGCATGGCTAAAAGTTACAAGTTACCACAAAGCTCTCTCTCAGCAGAAACTTTTCTTCTTAGGATAAAAGCATCACAGAGAAGACACAAAAATCAATACCTCCCTATTAAACATAGCAAAATCTCCCATCTACAATCCAGAGCTCCAGTTCCAGAGTGTTTGAACCATGTGGTTCCACCCTTGAGGAATATGAAGGAAACTAAGCCTCTGACTGAGGGATGCATTTATGAGGGACTAAAAGAGGTCTCAATGGCTCACACTGACATCATCCTTTCTTTTCCTGCAATCCCTTCTCACTCACATACCTTCCAACTTTAGCAACAAATGAAGCAGGGATCCATCTCCTTCAATGCACTGCCCTGATTCATCCTCAGAACAAGTCCAACCTGTGCACTTAAACAAACAAGGGGTGCTGAGCTAACAATAGTATGTGATCCTGTAATTAAAGATTGTTTTGTAATGGATATGAATTAAGGTCTTAAGTGCTTGCCTTTGCAACCTTAATATTCTTTTAAAATATTTTGTGTCTGTAATTTCCTAGGTTTTTATTAAAAACAAACAAACAACTGAATAAACAAATTCCATCATGTGTACTCACATGGGTCATCAGCAGGACGGGAAACTTTAGATCCACCATGCAGACCTCTGCCACCTGATCTAACAGAGTAACTGATAGCAGTAGAAGGTTGTCATTGTCTATGTGGGTCAGCATACAACACATCATTAACCTGTGGAACTCCTTGCCAGAGGCTGTTGTGAAAGCCAAGATTACAATAGGGTTCAAAAAGAGAACTAGACAAATTAATGGATGACAGGTCCATCAATGGCTATTAGCCAGGTTGGGAAGGAATGGTATCTCTAGCCTCAGTTTTGCAAGATGCTGGAAATGGACAACAGAGGATGGCTCACTTGATGATTACATGTTCCGTCCATTCCCTATGAAGCACCTGGCATTGGTCGTTGTTAGAAGACAGGGTACTGGGCTAGATGAACATTTGGTCTAACCCAGTATGGCTGTTGTTATGTTCTTATTAGAGGGGCATGGGTCACTTTGCCTATGAGTTTCACAGATATTTGCTGACAGAAGAGGAACGGTGAGACTCAGGAATCATGGGTTCCATTCCAGGCTCTGGAAGTTAGTGCTCCCTAATGGGCACAGACTTCTACTCATTTCAACACCCTCCCCTGCAGCATGACTGCTTCTGTTCTATTTCCTTCAACTTGTCCTTGTCCTTTTCCTGTCTCTTCTCCATCCCTGGTTCCTTGTCCCAGTCCCATCCTCCTCATCTAGCTAGTCCCAATTCAATTTCTCAAGCTTCTCATCCCACTAAGTTCCCATCTTCTTCATAGCAAGTCCTAGTTTCAGGTCTCTGGATTCCCTGGTTCAGTCTCCTCTCCTCACCCCCAACTCTCAGCCTCTTTTCCCACCAGTCCCAGTTCTCTCCTTCCTGGTTCCTCATCGGATCTTTCTTCCTCACCACCACACTGGCCTCCAATCACCCCTTTCCCAACCAGGTTCCTCATCCAATCAGACTCCCCATGTCTTTGTCCCAGGTTCTTGTTCCCATCTTTATTCTCAGCCCATCAAGTTCTCCCCCAGTATACTAGCTATTCCTCAAATCTGTCTCCACTGCCCACTCACGTCTTTACTCTGCCCCACTGGTTCTTAGTCCCAATCTCCTTGCCCAGCCAGTTGCAATCTCTCCCCCTGCAATGGGTCTGCATCTAATTATAGTCTCCCTCCACCTACTAGCTCCCAGTCCACTCTATTTTTCCTTTCCATCTCCCAGTTTCATCCTCATTGCCCAACCAGTGCTTGTCTCTCACACCTGCACCCAACTTCCAGGTTCTGCCCTTCATTGTCATCTCCTTGCCCAGCCAGTACTATTCTCCTTCTGCTCCCAATCTCCTTGTCCAGCCAGTCCCAATTTCCACCCCCATCCATAAACTCTTTGTCCCAATTTACTCTGTTCTCCCCTCCCCCTGCAGATCTGGCTGTTATCCCCCTTTGAACCAGGCCATTTCTTCCACCATGCTGCCTGGGCCCAGCAAGCTCATTGATAGCACAGGACAGACAGGCTCACTGCTCTCAGTTTAACCACCCAGACCTGGATCCAGAATGGCCTATAACAGCAACTGAAAGGCTGGATCACGCTCATTGGAGAACAAATCTTCAGGAAATTTAGCAACTAAAAATGTAAAAATCTCTACTGAGCATGTGTGAACTGCAATTTTTCAAAATCTTATAATTTGCCAAATTTGGGCAGATTTTTACAGGGACAGGAAAGAGTATACCCCTGAAACAAAGGATACTCCTTTGCCAAATTTCAAGTCCATGGTCTAAGGCATGGAGGTTAGAACTGTTCAAAGAAAAGGTCACTAGAATTTAACATGGGCAAGACAATGTATTTTCCCTATCTTTGTTCTTGGAAACAGATGAAATATATTAGTCAAAATTTTCCAAAAGAGTCAGCAAGATTATAACCTATTGAAGATGGGGTCTTAGAATAGGAATAATAGTGACCTTATTATGAGAGGGGCTGGAAACAACATCTATTATTAAGATGTTCCATCTAAAGATCTTAAAGCCTTCTGCATACTTTACCAAATATGAAAAAGGACATCCGTTTGGATATTTCCCTTCAAGCAGATGAAAGAAGCAGAAGATTTGCTTCTTTGAGCCACAGTGTGTTGATGGGAGAGCTAGTCAGGAATTGTCCATTGGAATGATTTTGCAAATGAAAATGCAATTTCATCAAAACAATTTTTCCTTTTGCTGAAAAAAATTGATTTTCCATTAGAAAAATTTGGAACTGATCAAAAATGTTTAATCTCAAGTCAGTTCTAAAAACATTAAACTACAGTCACATTGCCTTACAGAAATGGGAGTTCTGGCCAACATTTTCTCTCATGGGCCAGTCTATTTCTTCTGCATCATAGGTGCCACATGATTAGATGCATTATGGAAGGTGTAGTCTGGCCAGGGAGCTTGGTCCAGATGAGAGAATGGGGGCCAGAACTACAACTCCCATAAGACAATTGGGAAACACAGTTTAATGTCAAACTGAGGTTTTACAATCCAAAACAAAAATTTCTCAGGAATGCCAAAATATTTCATGACTAAACAAATGTGGACGTTCTCAGAATTTTGCTCAGCTCTAGTGGGATGGGTGGATTGAGACATTACATCTATCTAACAAACCAGCTGAAGCCCCTCCACATGTCAGAGTACCACAGGTTCTCAGACTGCCTCGATGACTGTTTGTCCAGTTGCTTAAGAACAGCCCAATGTGTTGGCACCCAGGAACATTGCATCTGCATTCTCTCTTAACAGGCTATGAGGGGTTGTAACTCGCTATATATTTGAGTTTATTTGTACATTTTGCCTGTACTGATTGTAATCAGCAGTCAAGTATTTTGGGATACTTCATAAAATGGAATATATTACTTCTACTTAAGTAGCAGCAACTCTGTTTCTTAATATAATGAAGATACATTTCTATTTATAACTCTTCGTTTCACCATCACAGCATGCTACATGAAAGCCTTGTTCTACAAGATTTTATGGAAAGCCTTTTTGAACACTAATAAAAAGTGTACTACTTTAAAAAAAAGGAACATTGCCTGCAAAACAGTGATTGAGAAGCAAACCTGCCAACAAACTGTAACCATAATCTTGAAACATTAAAACAATTTCAATAATTTTAATAGTAATGATATGAAACAGTGTTCATACAGCTTTGGGCTTGTCTCACCACCTAAGTGGGGACGAGATAGCTATACAAGAAAAAGAAGGCACATCCAACTCATACCAAACCAACCATGACTTTATTCCATATGGCAGATTGCACAATGCAGTAGAAAAAAATATAAATCATTTTCCTTGCAAAAAGATGTAGACACTGTATCCCCAACATAAAATACAGGATATTGCTTTGTTTAGTGGAAATAAAAAAAAAATAAACGGTCATTTCTGGGTGAGAAAATAATGTGTCATTATTTTCTTTAGCTAAATAAAATTGTAAGTGCATAAGGTTTTGTAATCCATTTTTATCTGCCAGGGAATAATAAACGATTACTTTTCTTCAGAACAAATAATACCTTCTAGTACCTAGTATGTGTAACTGCCAAATTATGTGTGTTAGCATTTACCAACGCCCAGGAGTTCATAGTTAGTCTAGGAAAGATTAGATTTTTATCAGAAAATATCACACTGTACACATACAAATCAAATGGCGGAGAAAACAAACACCCATTTCTTGTTGGCAAACCTTATTTGCTGTCCCTACATTGCAGCTTTCCTAGTGGATAGAAGTCTCTGCTGTGTGCCACAGCTAGAGAGGATACAGAGAACAGAAGGTTTGCAGCAGGTTTTCAGAGCCCACACTAGCCATGGCCTTTGCATTCCCCTTCTCCCCATCTCCCTTCAACCTCCTTGTTGTGTGCATGCTCCAACAGTTCAGTCCAGGAAAGATTAGACAACATTTGTGGCTTCAGAAGAATGCTATTGATTTCCACAGTGACAACATCTATTGTTATAGCATGCACAGACCTTAAATAAGATTGGAGCCCCACTGTGATGGACGCTGTACAAATTACAGATAAATGAAAATGTCTATCCTGGAGGGCTTAAAAGACACAAAACAGATGAAGGGTTGAGGATAAGGAAGACATAAAAGCAAATGAATATGGTGAAGAATTGGCAAAACTCTGTTATTTTTCTTTATTATTTTTTTTACATTGAAGGTAGAAAGAGGGTGAGAAATGGCAGGGATGGGTAAATTAATAAGAACGAGGGAGTAAGAAAAGAAAGGAAGGGAAAGAAGAATAATCACTATAATAGCCATAGTCAGTAGACAGTGTTTTGTAGGCATCACAGCACAGGTGAGTTATAAGAAGGGAATTGGAAAATAAGGCAGTGGATGAATGGATAATAAGAACATAAGACTGGCCATACTGGATCCATCTCATCCAGTATCCTGTCTTCAAACAGTAGCCAGACGTTTGAGAGGGAATGAACCAAGTAGGACAGTTACTAAGTAATCCAACCCATCATCCAGTCATAGATTCTGGCAGTCACAGGCTTAGGGACACCCAGAGCAAGGATGTCCCTGACCATCTTGGCTAACAGCCATTGATGGACCTATACTCCATGAACTTATCTAGTTCTTTTTTAAACCCAGTTATACTTTTCCCCTTCACAGCATCCCCTGGCAATGAGTTCTTCTGTACTTTGTGTGAAGAAGTAGATGTTTTCAGAGAACTATTCACTATTACTCCAAGATCTCTTTCTTGAGTGATAACAGCTAATTTAGACCCCATCATTTTGCATGGAGAGCTGGGATTACGTTTTTCAGTGTGCATTACTTTGCATTTATCAACATTGAATTCCAGCTGCCATTTTGTTGTCCAGTCACACAATTTAGTGAGATCCCTTTGTAACTTTTTAAAGTCATCTTTGGGCTTACAAAACTACTCAAGAAAAAGTTATCAACTGCAAACATTGCCAGCTCATTGTTTACTCCTTTTTCCATATGGTTTTATGAATACGTTGAACAGCACTGGTCCCAGATTCTTGGGAGACTCTATTTGCATCTCTCCACTGTGAAAGCTGACCATTTATTCCTACTCTTTGTTTCCTAGCTTTTAAACAATTATTGATCATGAGGACCTTCTCTCTTATCTCATGACTGCTTACTTTGCTTAACAGCCTTTGGTGCTGGACCTTGTCAAAGGCTTTCTGAAAGTCCAAGTACAACTATACCAACTGAATCACCCTGTCTATATTTGTTGATACTCTCAAAGAATTCTAACAGATAGGCGAAGCATACTTTCCCTTTAGAAAAGCCAAGCTGACTCTTCCCCAACATTCTATATCCATCTATGTGTCTGATAATTCTGTTCTTTAGCACAGTTTCAACCAACCAATTTGCCAGGTACTGAAATTAGGCTTACTGACCTGTAATTGTCAGGATCACCTCTGGAGTTTTAAAAAAAAGAAATCAATTCTACATTAGCTACCTTCCAGTCATCTGGTACAGAGGCTGATTTAAGCAATAGTGAATACCATCTAGTCCTGGTGACTTATTACTGTTTATCAATTTGTTCTGTATCCTCTTCTACTGATACCTCAATCTGGGACAGTTCCTCAGATTTGCCACCTAAAGATGGTTTAGATGTGAGAATGTCCCTCACATCCTCTGCAGTGAAGACCGATGCAAAGAATTAATTTGCCTTGTCTTCCTTGAGTGCTCCTTTAGCACCTTAATTGTCCAGTGATCCCACTGATTATTTGGCAGATTTCTTCTTTCTGATGCACTTTTAGTTTTTGTGTCTTTATACTAGTTTCTCTATAAATGCTTTTTTGGCCTGCCTAATTATACTTTTACACTTGACTTGCCAGAGTTTATGTTCCTTTCTATTTTCCTCAAAAGGACTTTACTTCCAGTTTTTAATTGATGTGTTTTTGTCTCTAACTGCCTCTTTTACTCTGTTGTTTAGCCATTGTTTCTTTTTTTGATCCTCTTATTGTTTTTTTGGTGGGGGTACACATTTAGTTTGAGCCTCTATTATGTTGTTTTTTAAAAAATTTCGATGCAACTTGCAGGCATTTCACTCTTGTGACTGTACCTTTTAATTTCCATTTAACTAGCTTCTTCATGTTTGTGTAATGCCCCTTCTTGAAGTTAAAAGCTATTGTTGTGAGTTTATTTGGAATTTTCTCCCCTACAGGAATGTTAAATTTAATTATACCAGGGAGTTTTCCTTCTGCATAAAGGGCAAAATAGAAGAAAGTGCAAAGATATTTGAAAGTGAAGCTGACTGGTGGATAGTAAAGGCTGAGAACATTGCAGAAATAAAGGCAGGGGCTGGCATCATTATAAGTTATTAGGGGAGCATCACTGAATGGGGTGAAGGGTTTAAAAGGTGAACACAAAGAGGTGAAATCCTGACCCCATTGAGATCAATGGCAAAACTCCCATTGACTTCAGTGGGGACAGGATTTAACTCAAAAAGCTTAAGTTTGATGTGGAGATGAAAAGGGAGCCACTGAAAGCACTGATGGCATGAGGTGGGCAGAGCAATGAGCCAGGCAGATGATCATTTTGAGTGAACTTGAGGGGGGCAAAGTTGCAGTAGTCCAAGCCAGAGAGGAGGCGGTTACAATAGTCAAAACATGAAATGAGGACAATTTGGAAGAGAATTTTAGCTGTTTGGAGAGATGGAAGGCTGGATTTTAGAGGTATTGTGTAGGAAGTATCAATGTGTTTTAGACATGGCCTGAGAGGGCCGTCAAAGATGATACCCAGGTTATGTGTATGAGCAACTTGGAGAAGATGATGGTGCATGCCGTGACAGAGAAAGAAGATGGTATAGGGGAAGGCAGGAAGGGACCTGTGGAGAGACTCCAAAGATGGCTGGAAATGTAGGTATCAGATTCACTGAGGAAGCAGAAGTAGAGCTAAGAAGATGGCACAACTAAATGAAGGAAGAGTGATTTTGTAATGGAGAAACTCAGCATGATCAGGAGACTTCTGCCAGACACATAGCACAAGAACAAGAGCTGAGAAAGTGAAGTCAGTGGAACTATACTGATTTATTCCAGCTGAGGATTGCCCCTGTCTGTCTATTTGAGTGCTAAGAGTAGACTTGATCCTGTGGTACTTATTCAGGAAAAACTCCTCATTGAATTTAGTGTAGATGGCCCAGGCCTCTGGTTGATGGTCCAGGATCTTGGGGGGATCCACAACCATAGAGGTAGATGGCCCAAATCCACCTTTGATAAAAGAATGATGAAGAAACTCCAAGAAATTCAAACATGGCATTTCCAGTCCCCAGCATAGAAATAAACTTAACAGAGGGTCGGAGGAGGGGGGTGAGTAGCGGGAAGGTATTTCTTAATGGGTGGGAATTTCAAAAGCTCCTAAATATGTTAGGCACCTAATTCATTTTGCTGCTTTTCAAAATCCCATTCATAGACTTCAGTGGAAGCTGGAGCAGACTAACTCCAGAAGTTTACATTTGATTACATTAATGTGAGTTTTACTTAATTTAGCACTACAGTAGTAGGCCCTCTTTGTGTATGGAAGGTACTTGTAGACAGAAGTCAGAGGGAAAAAATATCAATGCTACAAGTTCCTAGACCAGCAATGCATGTGGGAACCAGTATTTTACTTCCAAATACACTCCATCAGGCATTTTTAAAAGTATCCATCAACATGGCAGCAGGCTACAGATATAAACTTCAAACAATGCATACATTTTGGGGACACAAATTAAGTAAAAGTCATCCAGGTAGCGATGCATAAGCAGTATAATTGTTTTGCCCATCGGTATACTTATTTATGGTCCCTATCATCCATTATGGAAAGCTGAACAGCACTAAAGTTGATCAATAATTAGTAGTGACAAGAACAGAAGGCAGCTTATTGTAAAGTATTATTAAAACAATTGAAATACAGAAATCATTTGCAATATTCTGCTTAATTCCTAAACGCTAGATAAGATTAATTGATAATTAAAATAAGAGAGTCTGGCAAAACAGACAGAACATGGATTTTCCCCCTCATAATGAATCCCTGCATTATCCAAAAGAATGTTGCCGTATTACATGTCGCAGAAAATTGAGAAAATACAAGAAGGTAGAAAATTACCTGTCTACAGCACAGTTTCAGATTAAGAACAATTCCATAATAATGAAGGCTGGGGGCAGCTATGGTTTTGCCATTATTTAAAATGGCATTAGCTTTGATCTCAGTAAGACAGACATTTGTTTTAAAATGTATCTTGTTTTTTAATGTGAGTACCTACATTTGGGCTTCAATTATCTTTATTCTAATTATTTGTTTATTAGTGTTTTCTATGGGGCAGCCAGTGTGTTAGATCAATACAACAAAATACTCGTGAAAAGTCACATCCATCTTTGCAGCAATACATTTTCTGACCTTTTCCAGGTATAAATTATAGTATTTATACTATAGCACATATATTATTGGACCACTGGCAACTGTAACATACTTATTTATGTAGATTAATGGCATTTATTTCATGCATGTTTTCTTGCATAAGTTAGTTTTAATGAACTGATGGATCAGTTAGTGTTCTATTAATAACTAACTGTCTATACACAGACTATATCAAATTCTAAAAATAAGCAACTGATGTTAAAATTACACAATAAATATTATGTCAGCAATCTCATTAGTGTGTTTTGAAGATAAACCAAGTCATCATTGGGCTGGCTATACCGTAGGTCAATGGAGTGGGATTGCTGGTTGCTAAGGAATCTGGGTTTTAATTTTCCATAAGTTTATACTTTCTCTTTTGACATCATTTTTAAAATTTAAATAAAAGGTGAAATGTTCTTGTTCTGGACCTTGTTATCAAGGTTACAACCAAAATGGGAATTTTGCCTGAGAGAGAAATAAGATCAATAGAATGAAAATGCATAGTGAAAAAAAGTGTTCACAGTTATTTATTACTAACCTGGTATCGGCTGAGGTGTTAACACCACCGTGGGAAGAGGCCTTGAGGCAGTAGCTGGCCTAGATATAGCCATAGCTACTTGATTTGTCATTAAAAGAGGCTTCTCGTGTCCCTGGAAGATTCTTGATTCCTCAGGATGTATCCATGCTGAATCCAGAGCAAATGCATTATTTAAATATATCTGCCAAGGATAAATAAAAAGTATGTTGAAGTTGAAGACAACATAGTTTCATTGCTTATTGTTTTCCTGGTTTTTATGTCTTTGATTCAAGCTCTTATAGCTATATATACACGTTTGTAGCATAGATCATGTCTCAAATCACAAATGGTCTTATAAGACTAGATTGATTTATGTTTCCTAACTATTGGTAGGGTGTGATTATCTAACAAACAAACTAGCTCATAATGGGACTATCCAGTTTAGAAAGTACTGCCAAAAAAAAAAATCCAAACCCCACAGTATGAAAGAACAAGGCCAATCCTACCCCAGAGACAGCTATGGCAGAACAAATGTATCTACAACATTTGGTAGCCCAAGGTTGTTCCAGTGAGGGCTGAGAGATGGAGGAGGTGAAAAAGTGACTCATATGCTTAAATTTTCAAGGCCCGAGGTTGCAAATACTGTGTGAAATCCTGGCTTCACTGAAGTTGATGGCAAAACTCCCATTGACTTCAGCTTTGACGGGATTCCAGCTGCTGAGTCCATTTCTAACAAATTTATATAAATGTGCAGTCAATAGCAAGGTGTTGCAAGTAGCCAAAATATGGAAAACACATCAAAACCAATTATTTTTGGTGGTACAAACATATTTTACCTGACTTAATACAGAACTAATGTTAAAGCTATTTTAGTCTTTTTCACTATTTAAGAGAACTGCTGATTTATACCTTCAGAAACAGCCTATTTAGTGATCAACTTTTTATAGCATTAATTTTTCGAGAGGATTTTTGCTTGACAGATTGCTGACCTTGTCCATGCCATCACAGTTTACAAAACTCAATGTTTTCCAGTTGTTATGATAAGATCTTAATATAAAAATGTCCCATGTAAAGCTCAGAGTTACCTTGCAATTAGGTAGTCTCTTATCTCTCCAATTTTTCCTGGCATGAGGTGGAACAGTAGATGTGTATACATGTGGGAAGATAGGAACAAATTCCACACTAGAAGAAGGTGAAAATCCTATAACTGGAGAATGAGCTCCAAACATCCACTTAAAAAAAGAAGAAATTACAAAATTAAATGAATGAAAAGTATTCTACAATAAATCAACCAAAGTTTGTACACACTGCATTTAAAAAGTGAATTTCAAACTAATTTAATTTAGCAACTTCTTTAGTCTAAACATTGGGTTTTCTAAAAAAGCATTATTGTTCAGTCTCATATGTATTGTGTGCCACTCAAAGCTAAACTGCTATAGAAATCTACAAATAGAAGGCTCAGAGTTAGAGTACCTAGTCAATGCTATTACTAATCACCAATGTACTGGAAAAAAAATCACATATAAATAGAAAACATCATCATACAAGATTGTGTGTGTGTTTCTGTCTCCAGAGGCAATGGAAAAAACAAAGACAAGGCAGAATATGTGATTTCCTGACTCTTGAGTTCTTTGGACAAATATATTGATATTGTAGAAACATTTCTGCATTTCAATCAAATTTCCTCCCACTTCAAAATAATTGATGTTATTCTTCCATTAAACACAAGAGCATGTAGCTTTTTCTCCTGCCCACCCTCTTTCAAATCATTAAGTTCCAAAAGACATTCATAGCTAAAATGCTTGACTGGAAATCTCTAAATAAAATTAATCTAAGATTATGAAGTTCAAAGTTTTATGTGAAACAGCATTAAAAATACAACAGAAGTGCTAAACTACTATGAAATTAACATAGCTATTAATATCTAATACATTAAAATTTAAGATGACCATTAAAGCTGACCAGCAAAAGTTAATTTTAAGTGGCCTTACAATACTGACAAATAATTGAAACATTTATCAGAAAGCACCACTGAGATGTATTGCTTACATTAATATGGTTCAAAACATCTTAGCGTCTATTGTATATCTATCTATAAAAATCAAAATAGGAGAACTGAATTTAATGGCCTATATTGTTAGAGTGCCCCTTCATTACCAGCCTGCTTTTTCCATAGCAAATAGGAAAAGATCAGAGGATTAAAGGATGAACAAGACAAGCCTTAATGAGCCAGTGCATGAGCCATCCCCCACCCCCTTCTTTTATTAAGAAACAAATATTGCAGGTTTCTAAACATTAAGGGGAAAAAATCTAGTTCCTGGACATTAAATACCTCTAGTGGCAGCATCCTGACACAACAACATAAAAACATGTTGCAACTGCATCCAGTTGTATTTTTTAAAAAAATATATTATGGATCTTGGAAAAGCCTTATGGGACATTCACAAACATTATAAAAATAGGACTGTTCAGGTGATCAATCAATGCCTTATCTCTTCTAGTAGGCCAAAATTAAAAATGGCAAGACAACTTTGTTTTAAAGCAAGAAGGAGAGACAGGCTTGAGTTACTTGGCTGAATGAAAGACACCCTTATATCTTTATCTTCCTCTTATTTAAATGGGGATAATAAACGCTATTCCTAGCCTGCTCTTTCGCAGCAATTATAAAACAAGATGATTTTCTATGGAAAATAAATGCCTCTTCCTGGAACAAATACACTTTGGAACCGACCAAAACCAGCAATCTGTTCATTGCTCAGCCCCAGCATTACGGTTCTCTTTGCAACGCAGTCAACGCAATCTCTGCTCTCTCAATCCTCAGCTTTTTACACTCGAACTCCCGCAAACTGTGGAATGCCATTGACCAGCTGTACGGCCCAGACACTTAACAGAACATTAACTCCTAGCACACTGGAGTCTGACCGCAGGGATTGCGGTTCTATACGTTTTCAGACACACAAGTCTGTAAAAACACACAGGGTATGTGGCTTAAGTACGAAGCCACACGTCCGGAATCCGAAATAAATTCCCATGAATAGTTTATGCGGGTTCCCCCTGCCTTTGAAGTCTGACACAGACGGTGCAGACAGTTACTAACGGATGCGCAGAAACCGTGTGGGTCTGCAACAACCAGGGCTGTGCGGGGCAACTTCAGCACCACCGCGCGTTGGACAGCAGGCAGAAGTTCTGTCCTAGGCTTTCTGCCCAGGCAGTCATCACCGCATCCCCTCCCTCTGCCCCCCCCCCCCCAACCCAGCGCCTCACGAGCGTGGCTTTTTTTACTGACCCTGAAAATGACACGCACGAACTTGCGTGGACCAAGCCGGCTGTGCTATTCTAGCAGCACTTCGGGAGTCCAACACCCCGATCGGGAAAGGGGGGGGGGGCACAGGGAGGGGGAAGGGAGGAGCGGGGAACCGCATTCATTACCTGCCCATCCAGGAAAGGATACTGGTGCACGGCAGGGCGCTGATCTGGCGCAGAGGGCACAGAGAGAGGCAGGAAAGACTCGCAGGGGACTTGCCAGCCGGGAAGCCCCTGGAGCAGAGGAGCAGGGTGGGGAGGGTGCGGCGAAGAGAGCAGAAGTGGAGGGGGCACCACCCCGGCCCCACCTATCCTGAAGACCCCAGCCGCACTCGGGACCATCCAAATCCAGGGAGGAGGTGGGGGCTCTGCATTCATCTGCCAGAGGAGAGGCTGCTGCCGCTTGGCTCTCGGAACCGGGAGCATTCTACATGGTACGGTACCGTCCCTCCGCTCGCAGGGCTCGCCGCCGGGACGCGCAGGGGCAGGCAGCCGCGGGAGCGGGAGCGGGAGCGGGAGCGGGACCGGGACAGCTCCGCCGAGGGGGCGATGCCCCTCCGTGCCCCCGCTAGCTCTGGCGGCTGGAGCAGCGGCGGCAACACCAGAGCCGAGCGCAACTCCGCTCCATTCAGCGGGGCGGCTGCTGCCAGGCTCCGCCCACTGCCCAGTCCTCCCTCCCCTTCTGCTGATGCATAGCGCGCCAGGAGACACCTACGGGGGCGGGGGGCGCAGCTGGCCGGTCTCCGGCAACGTCCCCTCCAACTCCTTCCCGCTCTGCGTGCGGACGGCAGGACAGCCCAGGGCAGCCTCTCAGTCCGCGGGCTGGGGGGGGGGGGGGGGGGAGGTGGGAGAAAAAGAAGGAGGGGGGGAGATGTGTAAAGGAGGGGAGCTGGGCTAACGGGGGGGGATCACCGAGGGCCGCTGCCTCAGAGGGGTGCAGGGAGAGCCTGGAGCCCGCTCCTCTGCCTTGGGAGGCAGCAGGGGGAGAGGGGGCTGGCGGGGAGGCCCTGTCCCAGCTCTAATAGAAGCGCCCCCCCCCACACACACACACCCGGATAACCCGGCTGAAGGTGCCCCTAGGGGACACCGCTGGGCACTCGGTCCTTTCCACCGTCAGCTCCCCAGAGAAGGGGACGCGAGCGGGGCGGGGCCCTGCTCCCAGGAGAACACCGCTCCCAGGCACTGAGCAAAGGGGCTTTCCACCCTGCCCACCAGGAACCCCCTGGCTGATCACCGCCCCAGGAACCGGGTGACAGGTAAAGCTGGTGGAAAGTCAGAATTTCCCTTTCACAGAAATAGCGACGTGTTTTCATTTCATTCCAGGGAAAGAAAAACAACAAAAGTTAAAACATCAACGTAAGTTCAAGATTTCCTGCTGGGGTGATCATAAAAATTGTTGGGGGGGGTCAACGGCAGTGTTTTGTTTCGCCAAAATTGAAATGTTTTGTTCTGATTTTGACTTTACATGTTATATTACATAATGTTTAAGAAAATTTGACCGAAGTCATTTCAGAACTTGAAAAATGCCACCCTGAAATGAAACATTTTGCCCTTATAAAAAAAATAAAAAAATTGCCAAATTGCCAATAAATGGTTTGATGAAACAGCATTTCCCTATGGGAAAACAAAACAGACAAAACAAAACCTTCTACTGGAAAATTTCTAGCTAGCTCTAGTTATAGGTAGTCTGGGTTTGATGCAGAGATTTTCTCTTTTAACACACCTGCTTATAATTTTCTAAGCAAGTGCTAAGTTCCTGGGGGACTGGACATTGCTACAAGTCACTGAACATTTTTACCAACAAGTGGCTGATCTTAAAAACTCTTATCCACAGTTACTGATAGAGGCAATGCACCCAGCGGTTAGGACATTGGATGGGAATTCAGGATTCTTAGGTTTTCGTAGTGGCTCTGCCACTGACCTGCCACAGCCACTTCATCTCTTTACGCATTTTCCCTTCTATCCTGTGTCTGTCTATTTAGACTACTAACTGTTTGAGACAGGGACTGTCTCGTACTTTGTATAGCACCATGAACAATAGGACAATATTAAACCATAATACAAATCAAATAAAAAAGACACAGCAAACAGGCCAAGAACTAAGTTTTCACTAGAATGTACAGTGCCTTTGAAGAAATTCAGGAAAAGATTACAATAGAAAGCAAAGATACCCTGGCCCCTAGAGTGTGTCCAAGTTTGGGCTGAGGTACTTTAGATACTGCTGTAGAGAAGGCGCCTGTGTGAGGACAAGTCTTCAGTATCCTAGAGAGGCCCACCTCTTCTAACAAAATGAACAACGGGAAATTGCTCCTTCCTATCAAAAACATGCAGGAGAGAGCTTAGGGCTGGCGAACATTCCTTCAGATCCACCAGTCAAGGCGACTGAATCTCCCTGCTCCCCTCTCCCTCCATTATCTCTCTTGCAGAAGATATTTAGTTCCCAGAACCCACATCCATCAGGGAATTTGTCAAAGGCACAGGACCATCTACACAATAGCCCAGAGTCATGGCAGCTCCAGAGCACCTCTGCCTTCCACCTTACCCCTACCTCTTCTGGCCCCTTCTCTGCACAAAAGTGAATGCAGCCTCATGCTATATTAATGTTTTCATAATTTTTTTTAACTGATGGGAGAATAATCCACCTCCAACTTCCCTTGCTCCCCTAGCCTCAACCTTCAGAAGTGCAATGCAGATGGAGAAGGATGCTGTAAAGGCAATTTAAACCCCATGGGAAGATCTGAACACAGAAGGTTCTCTCCATACATAGATGGGGGAGTGTAGTCCAACAGCCAAATAATGTATATAGTCCCATAAAAGTCAGGAGCTTCATTTAAAAAAACCCAACAACCACCACCCAGAAGCATTCCAAACTCTCAGCCTCTCAGCCATGTTCTCTTATATGGGTCTATTTTCTGATCTTTAGTACATATATCATGCCCCATGAACATTATTTTCTTCTTCATACAAGTGAGCAGCTCCCACTATAGACAAATGTATCAAGAGTTTAACTGTTAAAGAAATGCACTTTCAGCAGCACGTTTGGTGCACCGCCGACCTCTATTGGCACTATCAGTTAAAAACACATAAGTGCACTCCCACTATTCCTAAAACAAAATAATATCCATGGCCACTAGTTATTCAGACTTATCTGCTATGTTTTTCCAAAGGATAAAGGAGGGCTTCTACATTATGCTGCTAACAACATTATTTGTTGCATATTTTTAAAATTAGACCTTCAAGATAAACACATGAAAACGTCAGATATTCTGTGGTCACATTTAAAGCTTTGATGATAATTTAAAGGGAGTGGTGGAGGGTTGACAAATTTTAGTGTGTTGATTTAATCAGGGGTTAAGAAAGAGGGGGTGTGAAAGTGTGTGTAGGGGGAAACCAGAGTTCCTATTCCCCTGCTAAAAGCAGAGAGGAGCATTTTCGCTCTCTCTAACTCTCTCTCCTCCTTGGCTTGGGCAAGCACCCCTCCTCCACAGCACCTCTTCCTCTCTGGTGGGTGCAGTGAAAGCTCCCCTCCTGTTTCCATCTACTTTAACTACTAGACTTTTTGCTGCTCAGTCGTTTAAGTTAACTGACTGCTTTTTCCCTGCAAGGCATACGCACATAATAAGGGTCAGGAAATAACATATAGATAAGAGAACATTTAAATATTTTAGTGCCAGAGTTATTTTGTTGTACACACACCACTCCACATTTTATATTAACACCCCACACTGAGCCCAGAACCAGAAAAAGCAGTAGACCTAAGAGGTCTGAATCCAGCATTTCAGTCTTTTTCACTCACAAGGTGTTCAGTATTACAGTGAAATAGCAGGTGAAGAGCTTGGTTTGTAGTAAATGTTGTAAAATAGCTGTGATTTGGGGGGGGCAGACATTGTCTGTGCATATTCTGTTTTTTTAAGAGGCACTCTCTTCCTCTTTGCACCTTTTGGGTTAGTGTAAGATAATTATAAGGTTCTCAAGGTTTCAAGTGATCTTTAATAAAAAAATAAGTAAATAGAGTTGTGGATAGCACAAGTTATTTTCTCCCATAAACAGCAAAAGTTGAAAAGAACCATAGTTCTCTTTGAACATATTTCTCTCTTATGCTCAGGGGAGAGGTTGTTTCTTCTGAGGATTTTTTTCTATTTGAAAAGGATGCTGTTCAACTCCTAATTGTGGGTATTTGGTTTTTATCTCACAGATCAACATTTTTTCTTAAAAATAATCACTAGGGAGTCCAAGATTATCTATAGAAAAACCAGATACTAATCGTCAAAAACAGTTTTATTATTCAGATGGCTAGAGATCACCTACAAATAAACCAAAATCATAAGGCTAGATATTCCATTGCAGCCAGAATATTTCAGTATAGTTGGAGGACTGGGGCAAAGATTTTCCCATCTTTGTGCTCTCCTGATTCTAGCAATAGCCAAGCACCAGTCTGATCCTTGATATATCATGAAGTTTCTCTATAGTGTGGCCAGCAACCCATGGGCCAAAGGGCTATTCCATTACCCAATTCCTGGTGTACAGGATGCCTCAACCATACCCCTTTTTTTCTGGGATTACTCCTTATGCCTGGAGTGATGGAGGAAACAGCTGTATAGAACTGAACCAGCTCTGCCCCTCCAAAGGATTATCCTTACAAAAGAGGAATCCTCAGATAGCCAGGTCAAATGATAGCTAGAATGAACACAGCAAGGAATCTAGTCGGTAGTCCTGGTTGAAACAAAAACTCTTTCCTTGTACCATTAATGTTCATGGGAGTGTCAAAGAGCATACCTGCTCTGCAATACCCCTTGCTAGCCTGCATGGCTCTACTGAGGCCTGCCTTAGTTTGCTAATTCACACCTTGAAAGGTCCACAGAGTCCGGATTTTCAAAACATTCCTCTTTCTGGGGTCCAGTTTACTAAGGCTTCCCCCAAAGTCTTTCAAAAAATGCTCAGACTTACAACATTTTCATCCCAGTTTCAGCTAGGACTTTCCTCCCTGCAAATCTGTCTTCTCTTTAAGGGTTCGTTTCTCTCACCTCACTCCCAAGATGAGCACAGCTCCTCTTCTCCAAAGGTCTGTTTTGGCCTCAGAATTCAAACAAATAAATGATTGTTTGCTTCTGTACAGAGTTAGGTAAAGCCATTCCTCTGCAAGTCTGTGTCATTGTTCTCCACCAGACTACAGCTTAGCCTTCTCCACAAATCTTCCATGCTATCTTCTCCCTGCAAACTCATAGCCATGCAGGAGCTTTCTTTCTCCCTGCAGTGTCTGTAGGCCTCTACCAACACCAACTTGCAGCAATCTCCACTTAACTAGTGCATTCCCTTAAACCTAGCTGATCAACTTAATCAGTCCAGGTAAATTGGACCATGCGCCTTTGTAAAGAGGCCAGTAACCATGTGACAGAGAGGTACAGTTAAGGCCCTGTGCCATCAAGCTGAAATTGTGTATCCATATGTATTTTGCCTTGCTCCTTACTACCTTCTGTGTTCTGTATATGTATTCTCTTTTCTATCTGGGTTGTGGGAGGGAAAATTTAATCAATAAAGATGTGATTCTAAGGCTTATTTCCATAAAAAGAGGGACAGTTGTAGTTAGCATATTGAACTAATGTTACATAAAGTTGTGGGGGATAGAGGTACACGGTATGTCATGCTACATAGTAATTGTTTGTATTTGTCTTCATTCTCCCTCCTCCTGAAAAAAATCCACACCTCACATGTTATTATGGTTTGTCATCTCAGGAAAACTCTTGCAAGATTCTAGTATACACTGTTAAATGCTAGAAATGTGTCTTGTTTTTAATTTGTTACAAATATCAGCATACCCAACCAAACATTTTGCTGATCTTAGACAAGAATGCTTTGTTTAAAACAGATAGGTGAGAAAGCCACTTCTGCTTTTAGCTGATCAGAATAAAGTCTATGATAGTGCATCATTTGGTAGAAGAGACACATTCTATAGCCTACCCTCACACACACAAATATCAGTTGCTTTTTCACTCAGGCTTCCTCCTCTCTAACTAACTAACTAAATCAAATAAAATTGATGTGCCTTTCCTCTCTGTACCTGGGAAAATCTTTGGTTGTTATCCAATCTAATTGTGTAGCAGCTTTATAACATGCCGATATTCAAGAGACTCAGCTTTATGGAAATTTAGTACTGTCATTCTACAGGCTAGGGGAGGATGAGGTAGTTGCAGAAGTGAAAAGCTTGATCACCTTAGAAAATCCTAATTACACTGTTCTCATTCTGCCTTTCTTGATCAATCCATGGAGTGGCAGTGGTGTTGAGTTTGGCTGAAGCAGAGAAAAACAAACACCCCCCTCCCTCCCAGTAACAACTTCCAGATGGCCAGAGGTTACTAGGGAACAATCCCAGCAACAAAATAGGGCTTGACAGGAAAACTCACACCCTACTCTATAAAGCTAATATTCAAAATATTTGGACTGAATTCACCCTTTTGACAAAACTCTGCACCCTGAACTGAATGAAGCCAGCATAGTGGTGGAGTGCCATGCATAACCAAAAGAAAGATCTGAGTATAATTTCCACATCTTGGCATCATGCCGCATACATGAGTTCCCTTCCTTAGGGTATGGTAACCCACTGGTCATTGCAGTAGTAATCCTTCTCAACTATTCTAACAACATTAACTATCTTCAAAAAGATCTCTGTCCAGTACTTCATGCTAGAGGAAATTCACAACGATGCTGCTAGTTGGTCTGTTATTAAGATGGAAGGTTAGTAAGGAGGCCTGGGGCCTGTGGAGGTTACACAATGTTGTGTGTTGCAGCCACACTCCCAATACACCCCTTTTGCCCCCGGTAGGTTTCCATTCTAGAACTAGTGAAAGGGTCAGTGGGAGGCAGCCTTACATATGTCCTCTATGGTACCTGCACCTTTGCACTGTTCAAAAAGACTAGATCAGCATAAATGGGGTTGTAGTGGGAATGAGGCTCTCATCTGATGTTTTTGATACACGGAAGAGTGCAAGTCTGAGCAGGTTTTCCTCTTATTATGCAGAATCATGCTCTTCCGCCTTCCACAGCAGTGTAGGAATAATGAATCCCATTGTAGGAGGCGTTATTTCTTTCCCCAAAAGAGGTGTCAGAATGTTCAGCCAAATAAACAACTCAACTGACTTAATGTTATTTTGTGCTTTCTAACAACAACATAGTAATTGCAACAATTGACTATTAGGCTTGGTCTATGCTACAAAGTTAGGTCAGTGTGAATTGCCTTCTGTTGACCAATTTTTGCATCTATCTACACTCTAATTTGTATCCCATTGACAAAAGCACCCTGTAATGGTGCTGCAGTAAAACCACCACCTCAACTGGTGTTGAGCAATGGCTAATATACCATGGTCAATGCAGTATGAATGTAAACACTGCGTGACCTATGTTGACCCTAACAGTCCTCCAGCAGCTATCCCATAACACCCGATACAGATCGCTCTTGTCTCAATTGTGAACTCCATTGCACAGGAGTCTTGGAAACTGGAAACCCACCAACATTAAAACACCCTGCATATTTTTGAAATGCCTTTCCCTGACTTCCCATCTTGGTGAGCACAAAGAGCAGCTCGCCCTTGTTGTGTGCAGCTACCCAACAGACCATGCTGGTTACACATTCCAGCACACTCCAGCCTGGAGTAGACAGGAGGTATTGGATCTTCTGGGCCTATGGGAAGAAGAGAGTGTGCAGGTACAGCTATGGAGCAGTCATAGAATTGTGGCCTTCTATGAAAGGATTGCACGGGGGATGCAGGTGAAAAGGTACAATGGGGATCAGCAGCAGTGCTGTATAAATGTGAAGGAATTGCAACAAGGCATACCAGAAGGCCAGGAAGGCCAACAGTCAATCTGGTGCTGAGCTGCAGTCTATGATGAGTCGCATGCCATACCTGGTGGAGGCCCTGCCCGCACTGCGCAGACCACCTTGGATACCTCAATGGAGCCCAAGACATAGATCTCTGCCATGAACTCCAAGGAGCAAGAGGAGGGACACATGGTGGGGGTTCTGGCTATGCCTTGAGCCAGAATCTGTTTGAGACTCTGCAGTATAGCTAAGCATAGATGAGCCCATTTCAAGGAAATAAACCTCAGGTAAGCATGTGCATGCATTTTGCCTTACAATATTCAAATGTAAAGATGGTGCCTGCCCATCCCAAGTTACCAAAGACATATCTATTAATTTTCGTTGTTTTACTTGTATGAGAATAGGTAGTGGTACAACAAACAGAGGTAGAACTATTATCTGGTTTTAATTCCCTGTAGGATTAAACGGAGGTTCTAGAGCAGCTTATTTATGTACAGAGGGATATCCCTTGTATCCTCCTTAGAGATCTCAATGAAACTTTAATGGATATACTCTGCACATATGTTCAGCAAGGTTCTGCAAGCCAGTGCTGCACTGGACCACAAACCAAGAGTGTGGCAGGCCAACACTGGAGGGGCACGGAGAGGTATAGAGGGGACAGGAGAATATGGAGAAAGATCCAATAATCCCATCAAGAAAGGGACAGGGAGATGCTCCAGGACATAATGTGGCTTGTCAGGCAGCAAACACAAATGATACAAACTCCAATTGCCCTACAGGTCCAACAATCAAGGACTTGCCACCATTTTCAGTCCCTGGAAAGCTCCATGGTGACAGCTCCCTACATCCCTCAACAGTCTATTTGGCACTATGAGTTGAATCCCTACCCCCTACCACTGCACACTGGGGGACAGTAAGGACAGCCACAGCTTCACATACACTGATCTATGAGAGTCATGGTTGAGGTATGTGTAGCCAAAATGGACTGCAATTCTGCACTGAAATGGACAGAGCTGTTTGCTGCCTTTCTAAATTTAAAGTTCCATTCAATTTATTTGTGGCTGAAGTTTGTACTGTATTGTCCATATTTATTTGCACATCATTTTTTCCCAATGCTTTTGTCAGCCACTAAATATTTATTTTAAAAAAAATAAACTTCATCTGCATTAGTTCACCACACATACTATGGAACATATAGCACTACTCAACACACCCTATACTTGTAAGTGTACATCACCACAGACTTCATAGATTCAAGAAAATACCCAGTCGTATGTGTAAATATACAGCAAGCACCACATAATCCATAGCTTCAGTGGAAGACAGTATACTAGCTATATATGTGCAGTAAAACACAATAATTCATAGGCTCATTATAAGACACAACATTATAGGTATACATGTACACCAAGCACTGCACAATTCCTAACAGCCCACAAACCATCAGGGCCACAGTGCAGTCAAGCACAGTGCATTAATGTGGCTGACTGTTAAAGTGCTCTTTGAAAGCCACATGCATAGCTCCATGTTGTGCTCTTGTAATGGCCCTTGCATCTAGCTGTTCAAACTCAGCAGAAAGCTGTTCCACTTCTGCCCTCCACCCTGGTGGTAACTTGTTCCCTTTCGCCTCACTTATATTACGCAGCACACAACTAACCATTGGAATACTTTTCTTAGAGAGGTCTAATTTGTGAATAAATATCTATCAAAAGCACATTCAGTTGTCACTCCGTACCTGCAGAGCCAGTAGTTCAATCTTTCCTTGGTGCTGTCAAGATGGCCATTGTATAACTTCAGGAGCCAAGTGACCAAAGAGTAGGCTGGGTCCCCCAAAGTTCTACTAGCCTTTCAAACATCGCCAATGATAATCTGCTGGTTGGGAAAGAATGTTCCTGCCTAGAGCTTTCTTAACAGTTCAGTGTTCTTAAAGAGGCAACTATCATGCATCTTCCCTGACCAGCCAACGCAGATATCAATGAAGCATCCCCGATGATCCACCTTGGTTTGCATAACCATGAAAAAGATGTACTCTGTGGCAAGGTGGGCTGGTGCCAATATTGGGAATGTGTGCCATCTATCACCCCGCTGCATTTCAGCGGCCACATTGCTTCAAATCCATCCATTATGTCCTCTATGTTGCCAAGAGTCACAGTCACGCATACCAAGACATGATTTATGGCCCTACACATTTGCATGACAATGGCCCCCACTATTTTCCAACTCCAAAATGATTTCCCACTGACTGATAACAATCTGGCATTGCAAGCTTCCAGAATGTGATCACCACTCATTTCTCAATTGTAAGCACGGCTCTGTCCATGCTATGAAGGCAAACTCAGGACACAGATCCAGGAATATGTCCTTTCTCATCTTAAAGTTCTTCAGCCACTGCTCATCATCCCAATCCTACATTACGATGTAATCCCACAAGTCAGTGCTTGTTTCTCAGGCCTCAAAGTGGTGCTTCATTGTCTGAAGCTGCTGTGTATGCCACCAACAACTTTTAACTCTTTTTCACTATATCCTTCAGCAATCTGTCCTCAAAGAAATCATCATGTATCCCACTGTTGCAGTTCTTCTCATGGCTCCGATGATGCTAGATAAATATGTGTCCTGTATTTGCAATATGCATGAGAATAGTGCAGAGCTGTATGGGTTCCATACTTCTGTCAGAGATGTTGACACAAACAAAGCTGTGTGGGTTTGTGGGACCTTAAAAACAGGTGTAAAATTAAGAGGATAGGGATGACATTGTGGGATGGAGAAAGCTGCATGATAGGAACTTGACTCCAAGCTCCCGGAGTTCCCTGCGTGATGCATTTCTACCGCACAATACATTGGCATAATGTCTTCTGGGAAGTTTTCACCGATGGCTGCATGTGGCACGCTGGGATACCTACCCATACTGTGCATTGCCACAAAATTTCCTGAAGAGTACGTCAAGTGGTGATGCAAGCAGCGAAGTATGCACACACAAGTGATATACTAACTGTGGCAGCTATATGCTGATGTAACTTGTGTCAACCAAAGTTTATAGTGTAGACAGGGTTTGAGTCTATCTGCTGTAATACAATCATTTGTTTCCAACAGCAGTAAATATCAGATAGCTCAGAAATGTATCAAATAAACCCACACTACATCTAATTGTGCAATACTATACCATAAAGGATTATTTGTTTGATTCCAGCGAGTGATCAACTTATGGCCTGTACCATGAAGATTGATTGCCTTTATACTTTTTATTCTAGCTAGCATAACAACAGATGCTATTTTTATCCCTATATACATCTAAAATAGACACTTGACAAATCTCTCTCTTTTTTTTTTAAATAGTGGACATCAAATAGTGTTTGATTTATAACCAAATAGAGGGACTAGACCCAGAAATATCAGAAATGTTATGTACTGCACATTTTCTATGAAACACCTTCTCGTGTACAAGGATATCAATAAAGGGAATGGGGCAGCAAAGAACGAGAGAAGCTGGTGCCCAGAGACAGTGGGAGAAAATATCTGTCAGTGACTGGGATGTGGCTGGTTGTACCCAGTGGTTAGAGCAGGACTCAGGGCCAGTGGTTAAAGCCAGGAGTCAGAGCACAGGGTCAGAGCTGAAGACAGAGGCCAAAGCCCAGGGGCAGAGCCAAAGTGAGAAATCAGGAATCAGAGCTGAGGGTCAGAACCAGGGTTTCTGGAGTGAGGCAAGGCAGAAGCACATTTGGGATGAAGGCAGAAGCAGGATTGAGTCCAAGGCTGGAACAAGGCAGGAGCAGAAGCTAATGTAGCTGTGGGCAAATGCTTTGAGTGGCCAATGAACTGCTGCTACTGGACATAATAGCTGCTCTGTTGACTCTTGCAACCTATCAAGCGGAGTAGCCAATCAGGCAGCCTACTGCAGGCCTGTGGCCCAGAGACTGGCTCTGCTGCAGGCCCTGATTCCTGACAATGTCAAGGAGCTACAGCCAGACTTGTCTGGCCAAAATCTTTACATTGCAGAAGACATGCTGCTCTCAGAAACTAGCCACATATTCCATTAAAGAGAATGGAGAGGGAAGCTGAGAATCTTACCAGAAATGGCACGTAGTTTTTGCACATGGGAGTGACTATAGTTGTTTCAAGTGTAAATGTAAGTCTCTTTCACACACACAGTTCAGTGTACAATATGTATTTTACTTTTTCCTTGAGGAATCAGTGACTCCAGATACGAGGGGCTTAATCCTGTCCATACTTGCTGGGGTTGTGCTGTAATGTAAATGGCATAGCGGTGGCTATGCAGTACTTACTGAAGCCATTTTGCTAGCACAGGAAAAGATGATTTAGAATGACTGAATAATGTGTTGGGGGACACATTATTACTACTTTAAAAGGAGCTCAGTGCACACCCAACTGGCACATGTTCTGGGGCTGGGACCTGATCATGCTTTCTAATCACCAGATTGTATCCCCTTGTGAAGCAGTCAGTCATGCTAATTTTAGAGTTTACAATCTAAACAAGTGCCATACAAAGGGTGGAGTGAGAGATATACAGTAAATTATATATGTTTATTTACATTTACATTTTTCCTTGATAAATATAAAGTGTGAACTATCCATTTCCTCTACAACTATTATTAACCAGTTGCTTTCTTAGGCACACTGTGGCAGAGGTGGCTTTGAGGAGGGAAGAGATATTGATCACGAGATTCAAGAGATTTGAAGAGATATTGATCACATAGATTAGTTCAAAGAAAGCATTTCTTGTGTGGAAGAAGGCACAGAGATGTTTCTTTGAGAAGCTGAAGGGCACAGCTGGCTGTCCAGGGGATGAGGGTGCAAAGACTATAGCAGACAGGTAGGGAGTAGTAGAATTGTGAACAGCATTGAATGAGTAGAGAGATGATGATGGCATGGGCAGGAGTTTGGGTTGCCTGGGCAGAAAGACAAGGATGGAACATAGAAATGTTATAGAGGAAGAACTAGCACAAGAACTAGGAGACCCACATAAAGGAAGCCCTGATCCAAAAGAATGTATCACGTGTAGAAGGGATTGGTGTTGGGTAGCTGAATGCCCTTTTATTCCAATGGTGATAAAATTTCCTGCAAACTGCCAATTCCCACTCATCATCCTGTGGAGAGAGAGCCTGGTGCTGTGAACCTCCTAAGTTCCAAAAAAGGGGAACGTTTGGCGCTGTGAGACTGCAGGATGTCTGGATTAGGGCTTCTCTCATCTACAGGACTGAGTCTCTTCTCCTAAAGTCTGCAAGCAGGTGAGGAACATACATTTGTTAGAAGTAGGGCTGTCGATTAATCACAGTTAACTCATGCAATTAACTCAAAAAAATTAACTGTGATTAAAAAAATTAATCACGATTAATCACACTGTTAAACAATAGAATACCAATTGAAATTTATTAAATATTTTGGATGTTTTTCTACATTTTCAAATATATTAATTTCTATTACAACACAGAATACAAAGTGTACAGTGCTCACTTTATATTAATATTTGTATTACAAATATTTGCACTGTAAAAGTGATAAACAAAAGAAATAGTATTTTTCAATTCACCTCATACAAGTACTGTATTGCAATCACTTTATCATGAAAGCGCAACTTACAAATGTAGATTTTTTTTGTTACATAACTGCACTCAAAAACAAAACAATGCAAAACTTTAGAGGCTACAAGTCCACTCAGTCCTACTTCTTATTCAGCCAATTGCTAAGACAAACAGGTTTGTTTACATTTACAGTGTTGACTGCTTCTTATTTACAAGTCACCTGAAAGTTGAGAACAGGCATTCGCATGGCACTTTTGTCACTGGCATTGCAAGGTATTTCCGTGCCAGATATGCTGAACGTTCATATGCCCCTTCATGTTTCGGCCACCATTCCAGAGGACATGCTTCCATGCTGATGATGCTTATTAAACAAATAAAGCATTAATTAAATTTGTGACTGAACTCCTTGGGAGAGAATTATATGTCTCTTGTTCTGTTTTACTCATATTCTGCTATATATTTCATGTTACAGCAGTCTCGGAAGATGACCCAGCACATGTTCATTTAAGTACACTTTCACAGCAGATTTGACAATATGCAAAGAAGGTACCAATGTGAGATTTCTAAGGATAGATACAGCACTCAATCCAAGGTTTAAGAATCTGAAGTGCGTTCCAAAATCTGAGAGTAATGAGGTGTAGAGAATGCTTTCAGAAGTCTTAAAAGAGCAACATTCTGATGTGGAAACTACAGAACCTGAACTACCAAAAAAGAAAATCAACCTTCTGCTGGAGGCATCTGACTCAGATGATGAAAATTAACATGCGTCGGTCCTCTCTGCTTTGGATCATTATCGAGCAGAACCCATCATCAGCATGGACATGTCTTCTGGAATGGTGGTTGAAGCATGAAGGGACATACGAATGTTTAGCACATCTAGCACATAAATATCTTGCAATGCCGGCTACAACAGTGCCATGTGAACGCCTGTTCTCACTTTCAGGTGAAGTGGGACTGAGTGAACTTGTAGGTTCTAAAGTTTTACATTGTTTTATTTTTGAATGCAGTTATTTTTTTTACATAATTCTACATTTGTAAGTTCAACTTTCATTATAAAGAGATTACACTATAGTACTTGTATTAGGTGAATTGAAATATACTATTTCTTAATTTTTTTATAGTGCAAATATTTGTAATAAAAATAAATATAAAGTGAGCACTGTACACTTTGTATTCTGTGTTGTAACTGAAATGAATATATTTGAAAATATAGAAAACATCTAAAATATTTAAATAAATGGAATTCTGTTATTGTTTAACAGTGCAATTACTCACACGATTAATCACAATTAATTTTTTAATCACTTGACAGCCCTAGTTAGAAGGTTTGGGTCAGCAGAACCAGGTGAAAGAACATTCTTCCCCCATCTTGCACAGTGTTCTCCTGTTATTCTCTAGCTGCATTTCAGGGGGGTCCCAAGCAGAGACAATTCCAAACCCTCATTTCTGCTGTCTTCTACTGCTCATCTTCTTCCAGGTTGTTGAATGTACGAGCAATAGTAGTCCTGCTAGTAACCCCTTTCAATTACATTTTTTCATACTCATAATTGATTATTTGTTCCCACTTTTTGCTCTCTCCACCTCGCCTCATAGTTATCCAGCTTCCTTCATAGCTTCTTGTGAGGCATTTTATCCATCTGTAATGTGCTGTGTGCTAGACTACTCAATGACAGTTTGGACAGCTGTCCAAGATACTCAGTAAGGCACAAGCAAGGATGATTAATTGACAATTTTTGTATATATTGAAAAGTTTTTTTTAAAAAAAATGTATCTCCTTGCCTTTTAACTTAAATCAATTTGTTTTTAGTCATGCAAGTATGAGACCCTAAAAGAGAGAGATTGCTAAAGGAATGTGGATTTATTAAAGTAAAAATGGAGTACTTCCAAGATCATTGATCATTTAGGTGTAAAAACACAGCTTGGCTATTACTGAATTTAATTTTTTTTTTTGGACTTGAATACTGAAGAAAATGGGAGGCAAAGAACTATTAACCATATCTGTTAAGGTGACTACCAAGCCTGCTTCTTACAATCTATATATAAACTAATCATAGTGGAATGAGAAGTCAAATATGCATCATCTGTGTCAAGAATGCTTTTTTTGATTAAATATGCAATCTAGAATAGGGCACCATGCTGTATTGCATGTAAGAAGTCCTTTTCAGTTGAGTTATTCAAATTAAGGTAGTTGAAGAAAGAAATGGCAAGGGGCACAGAAGGAGAGAGAAAATATTAAATTATTAAAATAAAAACATACATATGTATTAACAGAATATTTTACATATGCATATACAGGATAGCAGATTCCAGTATTAACTGGGGGTGGGGGGAAGTTAATAGGACTCAGAGGCGATAGGACTAAAAGTCTTATTTTCCCTTTCAAAATTAGCAGGGGGGAAGCAGTTCAGCAGTATAATGATGCATCTACAAGACTGTCCTATTAGGAAAGATTTTCTTTTTAAATTGTCAAGTTAAATGAAACAAAACTCAAATGACTCCCTCACCCTCTCGTTCTCTAGTTCCATCCTTCACCTGAGCTATACTCAGCACAGGACCAGAGGGGTGGGGCAAAATTGGTTTAAAGCCATCTTTGAGCTGCCCTAATCCTGGGGGCATAATTTGGAACAGATCTGAGGCTACTCTAATTCATTCCCGCTTGTAACAGTCCCATGGGAGCTGTTATGACACTTGGATACTGCCAGCACTCAAAATATTTTGGCCACACTCTTTTCTGCTCCTATGCTGATGAGAAGTAGATATGGATGGCTACACCCATTGAGGATTCCCCTACACATCTTTATATCCCATAATATAATCAGGGCCAAGATATGTCCCTTCTAGCTCCAGTGTGTCGTATATAAAATCAAATATGACATATTATCTAAATGTGAAGTGTTTAGCTCCCTGTAAAAGCTATGAAAAAATATTTTCAAAACCTTGGAAAAATATTGCAATTATCGTTAAGGATCATAACCCAGAAATTAATGTCCAAAAATAGTAATTTAACATAAAAACATGAAATTATAAATTTTGGCAAATTTAATGAAAAACATTGATCTTCATTGGAACAAATGTTGAGGCTTTTGCTTGACAGTGGAACTGTTTTCCACTCAGAAAGGATCATTTTTCAAAGAAAAAAATATTTCACAATATTTCAGTCTCTTTTTAAATAAATTGGAGCAATCTCCAATTAAAATAAAATGAGCAAACTTCATGTTCTGTGGCTTTTTAATTTTTTATGAGTACTTTGCACAACCCTAATCTTGTTTAACTTAAACTCTTAAATGACTATGCCCTTTTTCTAAAGAGATGATATTTATAGATATTATATTGTAACCTATCTCATGATCTGGGTTGTTGGTAAGTACAGTCTGAGAGACAGGCTGGGGAATGGAAATTGAACAAAGTGCTTGTTTTGGGGTAGAGCTGCTGGTCACCCTGGGTAAGGTAACAGGGGCGGCTCCAGAACAATCAGGAACTTGCTGGAACCAATTAAGGCATGCAGGCCAATTGGGACACCTTGAGCCAATTAAGAAGCTGCTAGAATCAATTAAGACAGGCAGGCTCATCAGGGCACCTGGTTTAAAAAGGACCTCACTTCAGTCAGTGAGGGGTGTGCAAGGAGTTGAGTGTGAGAGGGTGTGTTGCTGGAGGACCGAGGAGTACAAATGCTATCTGGCATCAGGAGGAAGGTCCTGTGATGAGGATAAAGAGGGTGTTGGGAGGAGGCCATGGGGAAGTAGCCCAGAGAGTTGCAGCTGTCACACAGCTGTTACAAGAAACACTGTAGACAGCTGTGATCCACAGGGCCCTGGGCTGGAACCTAGAGTGGAGGGAGGGCCCGGGTTTCCTCCATCCTCCCCAACTCCCTGTTGGATACAGGAGGAGTTGTCCTGGACTGTGTGTCCCACCAGAGGGGAAGGTCCCTGGCCTGTCCCCTGACCCACTAGGTGGATCAGCAGAGACTGTGGGGATTGTTCTCCTTCCTTTTCCCCATGCTGGCCAATGATGAGGTTAGCTGAGTGAACAGCAGGTTTGAGCCACTAGCAAAGGTGGCCAAACTGAGGGCTGCTGTGTATCTCTGAGGTGAGCAAATTGGTCAATAAGTGGAGGACCCACCAAAGCAGAGGAGGAACTTTGTCACAATATGAAATACTTGAAGCAGATTTTTTATTTCCTGCTTTAAAATAACATCAGCTGGGCCCAAGCAGGTGGATTAATGTGCCTGTGGAAAGTCCCAGACCCCTCCCTCTGGGGGCTGAATTGCATAGGTTGAATTGCACAACAGAGTAGATAATTGTCACGGCCATGAGTTGCATAATAAATACTTTGCATTTTAGGGACATCACGCTACAGCACAAGAGGATTGGGGTTTTTTTGGCTCCATATAATGTAGTGGAGTAAGCCTGGGGAGAGTGATTAGGATTTTTTTAAAAGGAATCAAACCAAGTAATTTTGAAATGGAGGTAATCAGAATTACCTGCCTTCATTTTGAGGCTGACTAATGGGCAGGAAGAACCCATGGATGCTTAAATCAAAGATGTTATAAAAATGCAAAGTACTTAGAATTAGGGTAGGACCTTTTTAACCCCTCAAGGAAGTAAAGCTATAATATCAGGAAAACAGCTAAGCTTAAATTTAGCATTTTGAGAAACTTTAATATTTTGAGAATATACTGGTCTGTAGCTAGTCAGGCTCAAACTCTCAATGGGGCTTATACTGGTGCTTTTATGCATAGGGACGTTTTCCTCAAGCATAGTCTCTGGCTGATGCTGAAAACCCACTTGTCCGTGCCTTTGTGTCACAATACACCTCACATCCTGCTTATTCATTAACTTCCCTGGTAGAATAGGATGTAAATTTACACTTTCACTGAAGTTTGTTCAGCTAATTACTATCCACTCCAAACAACTTATGTACAAATTTACAGTATGTTTCTTTTTTTAAAACTACTTTTATAGAGTGACTGAAGCACATAAAATGTCTGTTCTCAAAGCAGCACATTACAAAATGATACAACAAACAACAGATGGTGCCACCTTACATCTACCTCTTCAAACTCAAACTAAAGTGTTGCTTCATGGATAGTCCGATAAACTCCCTGAAAAAGCTCAGCCCTAAACTGTAAGGTATATGTAATTCAGACATTTCCTTATATCTATTAATAGCCTGGCTTATGAATAAGAGGATGAAGAACAGCAGTCAAATTCTGCACATTGCATAGCAATAGTAGATGAATGCAGGGTAGATTACAGTGCAATGTCAGGATCCTGTCACATACACAGCAACTTTCCTATTTACTTTCAGAAGCAAGTGGCAGTAAATACTGGAGGAGCATGAAGTTCTCCTACTCTTGCTGCTGTAAGCCACTACGTTTTAGCAGTTTGTGGAGAAACTTGGAAATTGGAAAATGGCTATTCTTCATATCAATACTTTTAGTCACATGTGAACACCAGTATTTGTGCATGAATAAAAATATTTGCTATTTGTCATTCTCCAGTTTTAAAAGATTCAGTAATCCAATGAGGGCCGAGAAACACCAATGTGTGATGTAGCACATCATAAATAATACACTGTGATTAGTTGAAGAAAACAATTTATATCCTGAAAATTTTGTCCAAACTATGTGCTGAATATTTACAAATAAGTAATATGAAACTAACATTATTTTGTACGCAACATGCAAACAGAAAAGGGCTAAAAAATTCATAAAATAGTTTATCTGCAAACATAATTCAGCCAGCTCTAATCTCGATCTATAAACTGGTCCATAAAAGTGACACGTTAACCATTATTTACATTTTGTATTGTGGAAAGTGTTTTGGGGTGAAAGTCTTTGCTTAAATTCAGACAAAACAGTCCCTAGCACATATTAAACTATTCCTCCAGTTTTGATTTCCAAGAGGTACAGTGTCTGCCTAACCTCAGAAACTAATTATGTAATCCATCAAACCAGCAGGATTCTGGGTAAAGAAATAATATCGTACAGTTTTACCCTGGATATAAAGTAGGAGTGTTTGAAAGGTGCTGTACCCACCCACAACACTACTGTTGCACATAACATACACCAGATCAGTTGATGAGTCAATAGTAATATTTCATGCAAAGGACAAACTTTTCCTAAGGCAGTTAATTACCATCAGCCCACATGCTATTTCTTTATTTTCACAAATTGTTTAGAAGGGCTTGTTGCCTAGTCAGGCAGCATTATAAGACAGCTGGTGTGCTCAACTCAGGTTATTTCGAATATTATGGGGGTGGATATTGGGTACTTTGGTCTTCTTAGAAGGTGGTAAATCATTGCTTCCTATCTTTTTTTACATATTGTTCCAAGTAATGACTTTTTTATTAAACCTCAAAGCTCTTAACTTTATCCAACTCCTGTTAACATGGGTACATACAAGCACATTACAAGTCTCCTTCATTAAAACTTCATCTTATGAGCCACCAGTTTCATTTTTATGAATACTGTTCTTCTATTTTACAATATTTAAATCCAGAAGCTAAGGCTGAATTCCTTTGCTCTCACCACTCTGAGTGCTGGCCAAACTGGCTCCTATTCCACCTCCAGATCCTTAGGAAGAAAAGCTTTTACATTCATTCCCCACTGCAGCTGCCCTGGGCATGATCTCACGATCTCCCTGGGTCCCTTTAGGGAGGCTTTAGACTATTTAATTTGTGATTTTTTTTCCCTTCAGTTTTGGATAGTGGTTGAGTTATCTCTAGAGAAGTGAGTGACTACTTCACCCCACCTCCAGCGAGTACCTTCTCCACCCCTTCAAATTCTACAGAGGAACGGTACAGACCTCACACAGAGAGACAGATATGATTTCACAAAAGACAGAACTCCATTCTGCAGACACTTGCTCCATTCCATATTTAGAAGGCTGATCGGTCACTCAAGGAAAAGTTATGTTAAGATCCTCTATCCAAGAATTACCTAACACAAAACATGGCTAGAGGTATTATCAGTACCAAATTAAGACTGAGCTTGATAAGTTTATGGAAGGGAAGGTGTGATGGAACTGCCTACGATGGCATGTGGCCCATTGGCAACTGCCAGTAGCAAAAATCCCCAACTGCTGGAGGTAGGACACTAGATGGGGAAGGCTCTGACTTACTAGGGAGAATTCTTTCCCAAGTATCTGCCTGGCAGGTGTTGCCCACAGGCTCAGGGTCTACTGATCGCCATATCTGGGGTTGGGAAGAAATTTTCCGCCAGATCAGATTGGCAGAGACCCGGGGGGGGGGGGGGTTTCGCCTTCCTCTGCAGCATGGGGTACAGGTCACCCGCAGGCTTAATCAAGTGTAAATGGTGAATTATCTGTAACCTGAAGTCTTTAAACCATGATTTGAGAACTTCAGTAGCTCAGCCAGAGGTTAGGGTTCTATTTCAGGAGTGGGTGAAGTCTGCAATGTGCAGGTGGTCAGACTAGATGTTCACGATGGTCCTGATCTTAGAGTCTATAAGTCAAAGCTCCATGGCAAATATTTTTTCTAAAATAAGAGTCCTACATGTATATTTAGGCACCTAACTAAGTGACCAGATTTTCAAAAGCATTGAGTACCAATGATGTTGAGACACAGTAAAGCTATTCCAGATGGCAGGTGTTGCAAGGGAAAAATCTTTTAGCAGTTAAGGTCGGATTTTGTGGAGGTGGAGAGAATGTAGAAGCCTGAATTACAAGAACAGAGGTCAATAGGAGCTGACAACTTAATTATAAAACAATGAACATACTTTGCACTTTTGTAGCTCAGTTTTCTCCCTAGATCTCAAAATGCTGCAAAATGATGGGTAAGCATTATTTCTATTCACAGATGGAGAAACAGGTAAAGAGAGGTTAAGTGACTTGACTAAGTTCACAATCAGCTAATTACAGAAATAGGGCTACAATCTAGGTCTCCTATTTCTCATTCCTGTACTCTGTGCACTAGAGCACAACCACCCTTCTGTCACAAGCCTACAGTCAATATTTGAAAGTACATTTTAAACAATTATTTCCAATATAAATATAACAAATTTAAAGTGTGTCTGCTGGTTCATTCCATGCTCTAATCAATTGTAGACAAAAGATGAACTGGTATTTTAAGGCAGTTATCCCTAGCAGAAGCAAAATAATTGTTTTTTTTTATTAGACCATTAATTTTCTTTCCATTGACTATGAATTCCAGATTTTTCTAGTGAGCTAGGAGACTGCAGTGAGACAAAATTATTCTTAGTATAGCAATCAGTCTTTTCTAATTGCACTGTACATGCCTCACTTTTATTAAACACTTCAAGCCATTAAAAACAACAATTAGCTGTCAATCATAGTATACTTCTTCTTGAAGCCCTCAGGAAAGTAATCCATGACTTTCTACTTTAGGAAGGGGAAACTGTACTCCATGCAATGTGATTTAATGAAGTCATCATTTCAAATACGAGTCTGACACAAAATGAATAGCTGTGGATAATATTGACATTATGCGTAGAGAAGCTGCTCATTAGGAGTAACTAGTACGTTTTTCAAATTTTAAGGAAAATGGAGAGCATTATTGATTACCATGTACAGAACAAATTGTGAATAGTGTTGATTAGATGGTGGCTTACTGCCTTTTTTCTTAATTAATGCAAAACCAAGTACCACAAATAGTTATTTTCATATTTACTAGGCAACAGAAAAAGTCTTTTCCTGGGAATGAGCTATGGATCTTTTTGAAACACCAAAATACTGAGCAGGTAATCGGGGGGGGGGAGGAAGGCAACCCAACTGGCAAATGAAACAGAGACTCTGAAGCTCAGATTCCTCAACATCTGAAGAATATCTCTGTCAACTTCTGAGAAGTTAAATGCGCTTGGATATTTAACATACAAAGGAACTTGAGTCAAGATAGGAACCCGGGGAAATGTTGGGAAAATTCATGGGATGGGAGAAGATTGTTTATTACTAAGGGTAGAGTTTTTTTATTTTGTTTTTAAATATTCAAATAGTCAAAGAAATATTAAATCTAAAATATCTAAAAAATCAGATTCAGAATATTGAATAAAGCATTTTAAAATACATGTTTATAGTCTTGAATGGTGCCAAATCCCAATACCCACCATTAACTTTAATGGGAATTGCAAGAACTCCATAGACCTCAGAATCAGACATATGGTTCCAGATTTTTCCTCTTCTTTTTTAATCTTCCTATATGCTTCTCCCCAAGACAGTTATTCTGATTAGGGCTTGTTAACTGGTTTTGGTTTGGTGGCCAAATCAGGGGGAAAAAAATCATTTCAGGTCAAACAAAATGTTTTGTTCAACTTGAAATGGATCGTCGTTTCATTTTCAAGAGTTTTTTCTTTTAGATTTTTAAAATTAAATTGAACCACATTTCCAAATTAAAAGTTGATTTGAATCAAAACATTTTGTTTAAAAAATGTCAAAATGAAACATTTTGATTTTTTTTCCTGAATTTTTATGTGTCTCCCCCCTTCCCCCCCAACCAAAATAATTAGGTAAATTCAATCCAAGTTTGAAAACTGTTTTGGTTGACCCAAATTGCATTTTTGGTGAAAGAAAGTTGCAGATTAAAAATTTCACCCAGCTTGAATTCTGATCCTACAATTCCCCCATTAGTTTTACTTCCTCTGCATTCATCTTCACTTTCTCCCTCTTCTTTGCCACAATATTGGCATTTTTCCTCCATTTTCCCCAGCTGCCTGATGCCCTTTCACCTCACCCCCACCATCTTGGGTCTTCAGCTTGTACTGTGCTTGCCCCCACAACCACTTTAAACCCACTATGTCCCTCTCCAGCCTACATTCTCTGTGTCACGTCCCAGTATTCCTTATCTGTAATGCTATGCTCCCCACAACTTCCAGTTCATTCTCCTCTCTTGGCCACAGTCCACTCAGACTTGCTGGCTGCTGTAGCCTAGGAAGGGAGTGAAGCACTATGCTCTGTCCTTCCTGTATTGCACCACATGCAGAAGATGAGGAGAAAGACAGGGATGAAATGCACCAGTGGTTTGTGGGGGGGAGGGGAGCATTTTCTGTGGAAAGGGGCTGAAGGACCTCTTAGACCAGTGTTTCTCAACGACCATCCATAGGCTGGTGCCGGTCCCTGAGATTTCCCTGATACAGTTTAGGAAGGCAGCAAGCTGGTCCCTGGTATCAAAAAGGTTGGGAAACAATGGTTTATACAAGCTATATGTGAAGTATGGGCGTGACAATTAATGTAAGCAATGTAATGCATTCCCACTACTGAGAGAAACTGGCTGTCAGACAACTACTGCTGGGGAACTGATAGCAATGGAAGGAGATAGCATTCATCTCAAATGTTGTCTAGATAGACTTATGTGCAGTGCTGGGTACATGTAGGTACCAATGACATAGGGAAGGATAGGAGAGAGGCCCTGGAAGCCAAATTTAGTGACCATCATATATTTAAATTTAACATCCCTGTGGCAGGGAAAATGCTACAGTGTTGGGCTGCTGTGGTGTTTAGTTTCAGAAAGGGGAAATACACAAAAATGAGGAGGTCAGTTAAACAGAAATTAAAAGGTACAGCGCCAAAAGAGAAATTTCTTATGTTCTTAATCACAGAATCATAGAAGATTAGGGTTGGAAGAGACCTCAGGAGGTCATCTAGTGCAACCCCCTGCTCAAAGCAGGACCGACACCAACTAAATCATCCCAGCCAGGGCTTTGTCAAGCTGGGCCTTAAAATACTCTAAGGATGGAAAATACAGCACTCTGTTCCTAAAACAACAGCTATACACTTCCCCACCCTTGTTTGAGATCTTAAAGAAGTTTTTAGTTTTCAGCCAAGCCTTTGGAGTTCAGATTTTAGAGCAATCTCTCTGGTTTATCCGCTCAACACAGAGCTCAGCAAAACTCCAAGGGTTGATTTTTGTTATATTTATCCATACTAGCTAAATGTATGCACTTATTCCTCTAGAGGCCTTTCTGAACTTTGTATCTCTTTCTTCTAGGTTAGCACATTAGCAAAAGTATAACTTATGTAAATTTCCTTCAATTGAGGAGAATACCTGAGGTTAAAAAGAATCACTGGATGGCAGAAGAAGAAACATTTTTTTACCTCTTGCACTTTCTCTTCATTAAGTAGAGACTTTGTGTGACCCCTGGTTTTTGCATCTCTTTAAGCAAGGAACTCTTCAGAAAAAGCTGTAAAAAGCCAGAGCAGACACAGGTTCCCTGTTAAGGTAGCATTCCTGGTACTTTTCCACAATATGTCACTAATATCACAAGAGCTGATTTATATTTTGTTTGCTGCCAGGATAATTTAGTTGAATAATAATCTTCCTTGTGTGAGAACTTCTATTTTCAAAGCAGTTCATCACTTAATAAGTTTTCCTACAGGCTATTAACTGACTTCAGTAACCTTTGTCAGTTGGCGTCCTTCAGAGAAGAATTAATTTGAGATGCAAAAACTAACTGTCGGGCATTGAAAAAAGCAGAGCTTCTCATGTTATGCAGCATCACAAGATGAATCTAACAGATGCATGCACAGCAGAACCTTCCTATAGCAAAGCCATTCCTATCCCAGAACTAATTCACTACAAGGAGAGATTCACTGAATCCAGAATTACAATTTTCACATTTCAATGCATAGGTTTAAATGCAAGTTTCAAAATGTTCCCAACTATCGCATTTCATTATGCGCATGTTCACTCTGGATGAAACTCAACCTTGTAAAGCACAAGGCCAGTAGATCAGCTCAAGGCCTACAAATCACTGACATCTTATTTTGAGAGCTTTCTGCCAGTCACCTGCCCAAACAGTGATTTTCAACCTATACACTGTACACCTGTTCATTGTACTTCTCTATTTCTTGTAGTAATCAGCAGTAACAACCATATTTTCCATTTACAGTAAACTCTTATGATGCCCAGTTTTTAGATTTCCTTTTATTTTCTATTATTTTCTTTATCCTTCATAATAACATCTTTAAGAGCCAACATTTCTCTTAGAAAACCCTAAAAACAACAACACAGGTTTTCTCTCAGGAATCAGTTCTCCAGTAATCTCAAAAGGCCAAAAAACCAGTACTGCATTATAAATATACATCAAACTTGTTTGAACCTTTTGACCAAGCCGAAGTATATGTGGTTAATTCATCGTTTGACTAAATGTTACTGCATATAAATCAGTCCCTGTTATTCAAATAATAGTGTTCCTTTGTAATTTCAGTCAGCCAATTTAATGATACCTTTTCAACTCTATTTTTGTATGCTTTGCCCTTAGAAAACAAAACATTATTGAAGAAATACAAACCAAGAAACCTTGGGGACAAATATTTCATTTGATATATTTTATATAGGAGAGGTTAAGATTATTTTAATACAGAAATGCTTATAGTCCTAGATTTCACAACAGAGATAGGAAGGTGAAAAAGAGAATTTATAAAGTAGCTAAAAAAAATCAATTACTGCAGCTCTTCCATAAGAAGATATGTCTGCTCATCTCACCTGGTCTCATGTCTCCACTGTAAAAGTGAATATTTTGCTGAGACTAGTACTTGACCTAATAAGACATAGTTAAATTCCCTACAATTTTTGAGGATAACTCCTCATAGCTGAGTTTGCAAAGTCAAAGGAGAGCTATTTATTATTTGAGGTAAGATTTATAGTTTTTGCATTTATCAATAATACTACATGGAAGCAAGGCTCATTAATTAGCTCTGGCTTACACAGTCTATGTTACAGAGAGCAGCTGCATGACAGCTAGAGGAATCTGTGAGGTGTTAACCAATGTTCTTACTATTTTCTCTGTACCACCACCCTTTTTTTGTTAATTTGCTTGGACAGCTCTCAATAAGCATGACTTGTATACAGGACTTTTCCATTCATAAAGAGGCCCACAAAGTGAATCCTGAAGTTTGTAGGTGTTGAAAGTGAACAAAATCCTGGAGATCCGACAGGCATTTGATTTCAGTGAACTGGAACCTCCCAGCTGTGGAGGTGATCAGGGAGGTAGGCCAAAGAGAGGCTGTGACTTTTCTAGCAGTGTGAATGACTTAACCTGAATTTGGGGAGCAAAGTCTGAAGTCACTCAATCCATGTGATTCTTAAATCCAGAGTTAAATTTGAGATTCAATGCAAATATTAGGCACAGGTCTCCTGGCTTGTAGATTTCCCCTTAGATCAGAATTCATGCATATGATAATTTTACATCAGAGGTGATTGAGTTGTTCAGCGCTTCCATTTAGTGTGTTTTAAATTTTCATTAATCAGTAAAATATTGTCCACTTATAAGCCACTAGATGTCATCTGCACTTGATTCCATCGAATCACATTCCCAAATAAACAAGCCTATTTATTTGTGTGTAACAAGCTAAGTCCCTCCCCTCCAAACTGAGTGCCTAATAACATTAACAGTACAGGACAAATACCATAAGTCACTTAGCAGTAAAATAAAATATACATATTTAACTCCATCCTAAATGTAGCTCGAAAGATTAAGATTTTTTTAATGCCAGATACTTAACAGTCTGTTATATTCCAGCAAGTTCTGAGTGTCATGTTCTTCAGACAGTTTATGCCCTTTCCCATGTGTTGCAATTTAGAACTAAGTTTGTTGGCCTGTGTTATGCAAAAGGAGAAGAGGTTGTAGGCAGCATTCTTCCCTCTGCTCCTCTGTCCCAAACAGCTAGGCAGGCCCTTTCTGCAGCGCTCAAGAACACTATGAGAGACTGACCTGGATAACAGTCTGACCATAATACTATGTCCCTGGCAGGACAGAGTGGGTGTTGGAGAGGGAAGGCTCCCTACAATCTTTATTACTTCTGCCAGCAACAGGAGCTAAGCAAGTGTGGGAGGTTCCCCTGTACAGAAATTGTTCAGAGCACACCTATAACATGAGCAAATTGGACCGTGAGCAGCAGGATTCCTGTAACAGAGAATGCACTGTGCTACGTTTCCATGCCAGCCAAGATAGGGTGTGGCCTAACCATCCTTTTCCAGGACCTCTCTCTCAGAGACAAAAAAGACTGCAGGCTGAGTGCCTTCTAGTGTAGACATTGCAATGTGTTTCTTCCAGAAACTTATAAATAACATTCAAAACCAAAAATTAAAGCAGCTGTGCACTACAGGCCTAGGCATTCTCCCATTACAAACACCTTCTCTATGCACATTTCTCTCATAACTTGAGATAGAATATGTAGTCTGAACTGGGGATAGGATAGCGAAAGTCTTGTGTAGAGGTTGTAGTCATAGGATCATTGTGTCCTTCATATCTGGAAAGGAAGCAAGAGGAAAAGTACTTTAAAAAGAAAATCTAAAAAAAAATAATAGTGACTGAAACAATGTCTTATTATAGGAAAATGTACTATTCCGTTTCATTTAAAATGAACCTAAGCAGTTGTTGACAATGCCACTATTCCAAGGAGAAGGAGATGCAAGCCTCTGGTGGAATATTTCTGAGCAGATGAAAGTGGAAAGGAAATAAAAAGTATTTAATGAAAAGCCAGGCTTGACTGATGAGAAATCCCCTAAAGGGAAAAAAAGTAATCAGTGAATGAGGGTCCTGCTGCTAGGTGGCTATTACACCTTACAAAAAACGATATTGCAGATCATTGATTTCTGTTATTCTGATATCCAGCAGAAACTGGGGTGAGTAGCACAGATCGTTGTCTGACACAATCTTAGGAAAATTAAGTCTATTTAGAGTCTAAACAGAGTTTCTTGTGGAAAACCATATGCATCTTCACATTAGTCTCTAACAGAAGACCTGTTAGGAAGCACATAATACCGCACACACTCAACTATATCTGTTTTGTTTTTGAGGTGAGGGGGAAGCTACTGATAGTATTGAGTTGGACAAACTGACAAAGGGTTGTCTTGTCCTTTTCTAAATCCTAATAGTTTAATTAAGGAAAAAAGCCCGAGTATTAAGTCTGAGCAATGACTGTTGCAACTTCTTTAAAATATAGTCCACATACTACATAGAGTGCCAGGGAATTCATTTAAAGAAATTACCAAGATAAAGTTTAACTCCGTGTTCTCCCCATGATAGTTTGCTCACAGGGTTTTTCCTTCAGGACTGTTCAGCCTACATCTTTCATCTGAAAGACTCTTGCAGTTAGGGCAATTGTGAACCATCAGAACCTTTACTGCTTTTCCAGCAGGATGAACAACTTCCAACAGGGATGTTGGACTGTTTCAGGCAAATATTGTCAGCTTGTTATAGGCAAGTGTTTTATCCTTGTTGTAGAACAGAACATTTCTCTCAAGGTTTATTAAAAAAAAATCAGAGAATAATGTATAATCTATGCAAGAGTATATTATGTTAAAGCAAGCGCTCCAAGCCAAAAAATGTTACCATCTCTGTAGAAAAGTAAGGGGAACCAGAAGAGCTTACTTAAGATGGAAGGAGTTGATATTTAAGTGAGCTGTAGTCACTGGTTGTGAACATTGTGAGTCAACAGTTCCTGAGGGTAAGAGGACAGAGGTACATTAAGAGGTTAATATAGAGTTATTGATATTATGAACACTAGCACACATCCCTCAGAAAGAGATGCATCAGATCCCACTTTTTGTAAACCACGGAGACCTCTAAAGTTCTTTACAAATATTAATCACAATACTTTAGATTATATTATTTTTTCCTTATCCATGACTTTTTAAAAAACAAAAAAGTCTTATATACTCTCCAACTCACTGCTTCTTCTCTCTGCTATTATATTACCCTGTGATTGTTTCCCCTTGCCATTATTTCTACTCTATCACTTTCCTTTCCCATACCAATATTTTTAATTTAGCTCTTTCAGTTAGCTTTCTTTCTTGTATGTACTCTCTGTCCCAATCCCTATTCCCCTGGTCACAGGTCTGGTTATGCTCCCCCAGTTGGATTCTTGCAAGGAGGTCCAAATGCTGAATCTCTCATGCCCTTTGCATGCTGGGACTGAACAGAGTGTACACACACTTCCTAGATTTGGGATTCTAGGCACGCACTCCATGGCAAGACTGTGTGTCTAACACCCCTGTCAAAAATATAAAGGGAAGGGGGTAACAACCGTTCTGTATACAGTGCTATAAAATCCCTCCTGGCCAGAGGCAAAGTCCTTTTACCTGTAAAGGGTTAAGAAGCTCAGGTAGCCTGGCTGGCACCTAACCCAAAATGACCATTGAGGGAACAAGATACTTTCAGATCTGTAGGTGTGGGGGGAAGGCTTTTGTCTGTCTGTGTGATACCTTTGCCGGGAACAGATCAAGGATGCAAGCCCTCCAACTCCTGTAAAGTTAGTAAGTAATCTAGCTAGAAAATGTGTTAGGTTTTCTTTGTTTTGGCCTGTGAAACTCGCTGTATTGGAGGAAATGTATATTCCTATTTTTGTGTCTTTTTGTAAGTTAAGATTTTGCTTAGCGGGATTCTCTATGTTTTGAATCTGACTGCCTGTAAGATTATCTTCCATTCTGATCTTACAGAGTTGTTCTCTTATCTTTTTTTGTTCTTCTAATAAAGTTCTGTTTTTTAAGAATCTGACTGGGTTTTTTGGGTCTTAAAAATCCAAGCCTGGTTTGTGCTCATCTTGTTTATTCTCAAGGCTCCCCAGGAAAGGGGGTGTAAGGGCATGGGGGGATATTTTGGGGAAATAGGAAATAAGTTTCCCTGTTCTTTGTCTAAATCACTTGGTGGTGGCAGCATACTGTTCAAGGACAAGGCAAAATTCGTGCCTTGGGAAACTTTTTAACCTAAGCTGGTAAAAATAAGTTTAGGGGGTCTTTCATGTGAGTCCCCATATCTGTACCCTAGAGTTCAGAGTGGGGAGGGAACCCTGACATGGTGGCAGAGCGGTGGGATCATTTTGAACCAGAGATCATTTTGAACCAAAAGCACAGACCTGAAGAGGGTTTTTTTGTTTTTGATTTTAAGCTGAGAGCAGCTAGAGGGTTTTCTGTCTCTTGTCTGGAGACAGAGGTGTTTGTTTTTTTAACAAAAGGCTTTTTCTGTAGGCTGAGAACAGCCTATTAGAGGCAAAGGTATCAGGTTACAGCAGAGTGAATTGGGAATTTCACAAGCGAAAACAAAGAAAACCTAATGCATTTTCTAGCTAGATTACTTACTAATTTTACAGGGGTTGGAGGGCTTGCATCCTTGATCTGTTCCCGGCAAAGGTATCACAGACAGACAAAAGCCTTTCCCCCTCCTCCAGATTTGAACGTATCTTGTCCCCTCATTGGTCATTTTGGGTCAGGTGCCAGCCAGGTTACCTGAGCTTCTTAACCCTTTACAGGTAAAAGGACTTTGCCTCTGGCCAGGAGGGATTTTATAGCACTGTATACAGAAAGGTGGTTACCCTTCCCTTTATATTTATGACAACCTCTCTTGGCAGTGGGGACTCCACAATCCAATTGCCTAAACCTTAAAATGAGTGCTATCTTCCCTCAAGCCTCTCCAGTATCTCTTTCATGTTTCCCAGAATCTCACCAAAGATGTGAGCCTTCTGGTTTACAGTTTACCTCCTCAAGGGTACACAATAATGAAAGCCTACAGACACTCAGGCAGACTTTGCATAGGATTCTAAGACACCATTACTCCTTACTTAATAGTATGAGGAAATATACAGGTCTATATAAAATAATAAGCACACTAGCATAGGGTGACACTGGCCCTTTAAGAACCACCTGTGATTGGTCAGTTGACATCTTCCCTCCCCATTAGGCTTAAGAGAGGACACCTGGGTCCTTAAGGGAAGGAAAATGGGTGAGTCAGAGCCTGAGACAGTCGGAAGAGAGCAGCAAGGAAGAGCTGGCAGGAGTTGCTTAGGAGAGAGCAGAGTTTGGAAGGAGAGCAGTAACTATGAGCTGCTGGTGAGGAATTTGAAAGAAAGCTTTTGATGAGAACTGGCCAAAGTAGAGGATCCCTGATGAGTGTATGGCTTGGGCAGTGGCCCCTAGGAAAAGAGGAAAATCCAGCTTAGTCAGGGGAAGCTGAACCCAGAAGCAAGAGGGTTGATGTGGGGGGATGGGTCCCCTGAGTAGGGGTTGGACTTCCATTCCTCCAAGGAGGCCTGGAGGAATGGAACAGTGCAAGAGGGGGGAAATCTTGTGTGAGGGGCTGTGGGAAACTGATCGTTCTTAATCAGGGAGACTTAGAGAATGAGGTCCTGGACTGGGGCCATAGGACTAGAACACAGTGCTACTATTTTCAGAGTAACAGCCGTGTTAGTCTGTATTCGCAAAAAGAAAAGGAGTAATTGTGGCACCTTAGAGACTAACCAATTTATTTGAGCATAAGCTTTCGTGAGCTACAGCTCACTTCATCGGATGCATACTGTGGAATGGATCCGATGAAGTGAGCTGTAGCTCACGAAAGCTTATGCTCAAATAAATTGGTTAGTCTCTAAGGTGCCACAATTACTCTTTTTCTTTTTGAATGCTACTATTGACTCTTAGGTGGATGACTTGCTGGTGATGTCCCAGGAGAGAGGAACTGGGGTAAAAAACTATTGTATGTTTATTGTGGAAATTAGAAAATAATTTTACAAGGTTTTGAAGGAATGTACTGCACAGGTGTATATGTATAAATTATGTTTAGTGGTGGAGGTTTTAATCAAACAATGAGAAACTATATTCCTTTCATGGTCAGAGACAGAGGGAAACTGGGGCAGACATGCCTGTTTTGCCACTGGAGGTTGCTTCAGCAGTGGTTGCCTTATGAAAACACATCTATATGCATTTCCTTCTCTTACTCTGGCGAGTTCTGTAGGCTTAGGTAGAATCTTCTGGGCTGTCTGGGATTCTTCCCCTGCAGTTTATGACTTCTCTTCCTAATCATGGAGATGAATCATCAGCTCTCTCTGACTTTGGGTTGGTGCTGCAGTTTAACAGTACAACCACCACCCTGCTACAAAAGCATGCCCATCTCTTCCCATCTCCTGCCCTAATCTTCTTCCTCCAGAAGCCTTCCCCCTTTGTGTCAGAATTGCCAGTCAGCAAGCTGAGGCAAGAGCAGATAAAGGCTGGAACAGGGGTTGGCTAGAGCACAAGCAGGAGCGAGGCCGTGTGTTGAAACTACTGGCAGTGGGAGTGTTCCTGGCCAGAAGTGATGCTGAGCAAACTGGAGAGACTGCCTCGCTGCAGAGCCTATATACACACCTTGGGATCACCTGGGTGGGTCCTTGCGTGTGGACAGGCTGAACCCTGATTGAATGGAGTAGGGCCTATCTCAAGACATACAAGTAAAATGCCTCTGGGTTGTGGGTGACAGGACTTGAGGACAGCATACCATTGATCAGTTCCACTGGGTCTGGGATGAGCTTTCTTTGTATCGGAAGCTGGTTAGCCTAAGCAAATCCAGCATCCACAAAAAGAGGCTCCAGAATCCACAAGTGCAAGTAGGATGTATTCACCTCAGGTGTAGATGGGATGCAAATATGGAACAAGACTTACAAGTGGGGATGGCAATAGTACATAGATGTTAAAGAGCACGTTGACAGAAGAATGGCTTCTGTTTGGGGAACCAAATTCCATGATTAGTCAAGCCCCAACCCTTCTAATGGGGCTGGATGTGGTCATGTCCCAGGTCTACTGCAGATCTGGATTTTGAGGGGGCATTTAGTGGCAAAGTGGCCTTCCTCACCATAGTGCAGGCAAAGGCTGTTCTTCCTTCTCCTGATCCATGATGCATCTTCACATCACATTGATCTCTAGGGGCTCTGGCATAGGGGCCACCTGTGGGGATGACTGGAATGGAGCAGGACGAGACTGGGGTTGATCAGATCTCTTCTTTTTTTCCTGGTGCCATTCAAACAGTCAACTGTCAATCCATATGCATAGGTCAATGGATGAATGCAGCACAGTGGAGGGCAGGGTCAACCCAGATCAATACATCCTTTACATCATTTTTCAGACCTGACAAAAATGATCGATCCATGCTGCCTTGTTCCACTCTGTGTCAGTGACAAAACGTTGAAAGTGAGTGACACATGCTGAGATGGACTGACAGGCTTGTTTAAGATACTGAATGGCCACTTTGGTCATACAAGTATGGTTTGGGTCATCAAATATGAGTGTAAAGGCTCAGAAAAACTTGTTGAAAAGGCCAAGCACCAGACTGGCCTGTTCTAAGAGAGGTGAGGCCAAGTCTAGGACCTCACCAGTCAACAGACTGATAATGAGTCCTATCTTGGTCTGTTCAGTGGTGTACATCATAGGGCACATCAGGAACAACATATGGCCTTGGTTGAGGAACTGAAGAACTTCTAGTGGTTCCCATTGAAACTCTCAGGTAGTGGGATCTTTGGGCCTCATCTTAGGGGTACTGCACTGAGTGTACTGGGGCTATGAGCGTCTGTGAGTGGAGATAAGCATTTGCCAATTGCAGCAAGGCAACTTGGCTCTGAACTAACTCTGACATCTTGGTAATGGGTGTGCCAGGGGATTCTATCTTGGGTGTCAGGCCAAGCACAAAAAGTGGAGTCAGAATAGCCAGGTGGCTGGCTGTGGCAGGAGCAGGTGCAGGCTGGAAACAGGCAGGAGCTAGAGCAGGACCAAGGGCAGTCTGTAGAAATTATTTGCAATGGGAGTGCCCTGGTAGGTCATGACATTGAGCAGACTGGAGCGTCTGCTTCCCTTAGGAGTCGATATACCTGCTTTGGAATCCGCTGTGAGGGTCCTCACCTGTGGATTGGTGGAACCCTGGTTGAATAGTGTGGGGATTATCGCAAGACCTGAAGGTAATTGCCTTTGACTCATCACACTCTCTGGCTCAGGAATAATTCATCAAGCTTAAGCAGGCTTAGGCGCAGAGCCTCAAGGATGACTCATCAGGCTTAAAGAGGCTCAGGCTCAGAGGTAACTCAGGTTTAGAAGTATTACACTTTGTTCCGCCCTTGAGTAGTTTTTAAACACCTGCTTTTTCACCTCTGCCCCTTTGTTCTGTTTGGGAATTTTCCACTCCCCCCTTCCTACAGAGAAACTTGGTCAAACTTGTTTCCCCAGCCAGGCAGCCCTGCTACCATATCCATCTTTTGATGCAGAGCAGACAGATCTGATTCTTTGCTATTCACTAATAATACACCAGGGGAAAAGGAGTTCAAATCCCAGCACTGCCACTTATTATGAAGCCTTACATATGTAACTTCACTTCTCTTCTTCTGTTTCCTCGAACTGTTAAACAGAGATCATATTCTCTCTGGCATTACTATGAAGAGGTAAGGTGGTACATAAGGGTAAGTATTTGTGATATCTGGGGAATGATAACCCACACGAACAAAATTTTAATTGAGCCCCTATGACAGGAAATATAGTTTCTACAACTATACTTAATACTCTGGTAACATTAATGGACCATTGAATTCTCTAGCTGTTCATACTCTGTAACCAAAAATGCCAGCAGAATACAGGACATTGCATACTTTCATCTCCTAGCAATTATTTGACAGTCTAAGATTTATAAAATCTGTCTGCGTTATTCTATTCATTACTTGCTGAGTATCAACAATGGGTATGTCTACACTGCAGATGAGAGCGTGCTTCCCAGCTTAGGTAGACAGAGATGCAGTAGCTCTGCTTGAGCTAGTGAACAAACATAGCAGTGTAGTTGAGAGTAGCACAAGTGGCGGCTCAGGCTAGCCGTCCAAGTATGTACCCGGGATGTCTGGGTGGCTTTATACTCAGGTGGCTAGCGCAAGCTGCTGCCTCTGCTACCTCTTGCGACATTGATATTTTTAGTGTGCTGACTTGAACAGATCTAGAGTGTGTCTGTCCACCCAAGCTGGGAAGCATGCTCCCAGCTATAGTGTAGATGTAACTAATGAGAAGTTAAACAAAAAAAAACCTCTTCATTATCTTGTTTAGAGTGTCAGCCTGTGGAATGACTGGCCAGTGTGAGAATAACATGTTGCTCAAAATTTTCTACACGAACTGTTGTCCTCTATAGGCCTGATCTAACTCCCACTGAAGTCAGAGGAAGCCTTTCCATTAAGATGAATTGAGTGCTATGTGCAGAATCCACAGGCTTCCTCTCTTAATTCCTGCTACCTTTCCCTACTAGTGCAGTGCATGACAATATACCACCTGGCCACTTAGCAAAAAACAGCATGTTCTTCTTGGCTGAAAATCCTGCAGATTGGGCATTTTGTATTGCCATGTGTGAATGCATTGCTCAGCCAAACTTTTTTTTTTTTTGCACTTCACACATCCAGTAAATCTACTGAAGTTTATTTTTATCTACTAGAAAATCTTCCAAGTCATTAGTTTTAAAGCAATTGGCAGTTTCTGACAGCAAAATTGGCATGCTTGATTAATCTCCAGATCCTTCATATCAGGGCTTTGTTGTTAAACAGCTTTCTTTTTCATATGCATCACTAGCAAGAGGAAAATTCCCTAGTCTCTTGTTTAAGGTAGAATGCAGTTAAACTGTAGAGCCAATGTCCGAATAAAAAGTGTTGATAAATGTGAACAGTGCTTAGCTGAGATATTACTCTTATTTCTACAAAATCATAGCTTGGTAAGTTCCTTTCTTTTGTATAGATATATACATAAAGGTGTTAAAACAATCATATTGCTCTTTATACTATCCTAGTTTTTAACTGTTTCACCGGCAATAAAAATATGTTGCTACCACAACCATTTCCCAGTGTATCAGAATGAAAGTCCAGTAAGGGGAAGGATGAAGTCATTGACTTGACATAATATGTTGATGGTTTGGCGGGATAGAAAAATGAATATGTAAACACTACAGAGATATGCAAACTTCTCTAGCTTGTTGATATCTCACTTAGGATTCAGAATATTAAATCTGAATGACTGCATATGTAACCGGTGCGTGGGTTACACAAAGTCTCCTGGAAATCCTTGCACAACACACCTCTTTTTAATGTAGTTTGTTCCAGAAGCCATGTCAGCATTGCCCCTACCTAACATGCCTGAACAATTCACCACTCATCTTTTTCCAAAAGAAATACATTTTGAAAGAGAACAGGATATTTTTTAGGAGAAGTTAGTCATCAGGAAAGATGCCATGTTAACAGACCTGGATATAAGAAGTTCTCTATCAACGTAAATGTCACTGTGTGGTGTGGGGGAAATTGCTGTTGACCTGACCCCTTCTCATTCTGCAGCACAATCTATGCACTATATGCAACATATGCAAGAGCTGTAACGCAAGAGGCCTACAGGCCTGTATCCTGTAAAACTTGGCTTAAGCTAAAAGCATTTACGTATGCTGGGCTGTGGCACTTGACCCAAATAATGGACTGGGCCAATCTTTAATTAGAAAAGAACCAAAGGGCCTCCAGAAGAGTCCCTAGCTGTCCATTATATGCACCCTTCACCATGCAAAAGTCCCTAGTCAAAACGCTGCCACAGCAAACCGCAGATCTTGATAATAACAAAGTGCGTCAGTACAGTGCTAATTATGAAACTGTCTTTCCATTATCTCCTTATAAGGCTTTATTAATAATGCTTGAGTAGTGAAAAATAACTAATAAGGAAATCTATCATTTGGCTTGGATTTGGACCTATATAAAACTAGTATTATAGGGGCAGGGCAGAAAGAGACCAGAGTGGCACCTGCGTGTAACCATCTCTGTCTCCCTCTCCCTGCATGCTTGTATTCAATAAAAGGCCTCAGGCTGTTTGAACCAAACAGATGGTGTGACTCGTTTTCCACAACAGTGGTAGTCCATCTAGTGTGCCTCCAACCTGTTCTGGAGGTACTTCAAAGGATGAGTATAATTCTGTTTCATAGCCCAACTAATCTTTGGCTTCTGTGATGAATCTGCAAACAAAGATACCAATTAATACCTGTTGTAATGGACAGATGTCCACATCACACACACAAAATATGGACTACACTGAGATCACCCACTAGTTTTAAATGAGCCAGGCTCCAAATGATAAGGACCTTTATCTTGTTATTGATCTTGTATGGATTTGAAATGGTGACCCAGGACTTGGAAAAGCTGTGTCCCATTATGAGTTCCTTGAGCCAGCCTGTTCTGTAGTGGAAAAGGATAAAAACAGATGAAATCTTCTGAACATTTTAGTAGCTCCCATTTCTAATACTCACATTTATTTAAAATCAAGGCAAAATACAGGAATAGTTTTGTTTTTAAGGTGGAACTCATCTAAATGGTCTGATTCCATATGTGATCTGGAATTTTGGTGATGCAGATGGGCAGAATTGAAAATGCATGGGGTTTTTTTGAGCGAGGGGGCTCTCCAAAAGACGTTTGTCCTTTGTATGGTTGCTAATGTCACTTACATATAAACATTAACACTAATTGTATTTTTCTAGCAAGAGCCTTGTGAATCAAATCATTTACATGCAATTGGATTACATGCAATAACCCTATCAGCACATTCAGATACCTCAACTGTATATTTTATACGAGTTAAAATATCAACTCCTACACATTTAGTAACACTGTAGATTTTTAATGCAATTTAAAAAAAAATCACTATTTATGGCGTGAGATGATATACTTCTGCAAAACAATCACTTTGCCAGGACTAGTGTCACACACATTGCCTAGAGAAATACTAATACCTAGCACATTTTGTGAGTTGATCTCAAAAAGTGCGATGTTGACTTTAATGTATTTATCTGCATAGCACCCCGGAGAGATAGAAAAGTATTATTATCCTGAGTTTACAGATGGGGAACTGAGGCACAGATGATATGCCTATACTGCATTGTAAATCCAGGTCTATGGGCTCGATGTTTCCAAGCCCATGCTTCAGTGTCCACCCTACATTGTACAATTGCTGAACCTGGTTCCCACAGCCATGCTAACGCTTTCTATGCTGCACTATGCAGCCTTTGTGAGTCAGATCTACAGCTTCTGCTACATCCACACTGCAAAATGACAGGGCTTGAACCTGAATCACAGCAGGACTCAGTCTCTGAACCACTTCCCTAGTAGGGTCCTAAGTGCTTGCTGATATAAGTCAGACTAATTTTTGTGTGGATGGAAGTGGGGCTTAGGTTTGAACCTGAGACAGAGACTGGGCTTAATATGCTCTATCCAGAAAGTCTAAAGGGACTTGCTGAAGGTCACACTGGAAGTCTGTGGGGGACCAGGGAACTGAACCCAAATTTCCCCAGGTACGGGCTAGCACCCTAACCATAGGACCATCCTTCTGTCCCTTTTCTTGGGTGTGCTCTATGTAAAATTGTTCTGAGAAATAAAAATGTTTTAATGTTTTCACTGAGTCTTGAACACTCTTTTGTGTTTAAAAAAAATCCAGGAAATCTGTTCGGACAGAGTGAAGTATGGCTCACAGCTATTAACATGCTGTAGATAACCGGGGCTTGGAACACTTTGGATAGTTACCAAACACATTTGTAATTTCACAGAATGCTTAAGATGACTTCTCTGCTAAGTACAAAGGACCATATTTTGGCCCTGGGGTCTCTGGCAATGATAATATTCACAAGTTGTGGACCCGTGTCAGCTTCTTGGATCACAGATGGAATCAGAGGCCAAAAAGACTGGTTTTAATCAGTATCTGGCAAGGCAATTGTGAACATTTCTCTTTGATTAGGACCTCGCCTGCAAGTTGGCAGTGGCCCTAGAGAAATCACACCTATTCTGCAGAAGCTGCCCTGGCTTCCTGTTTACTTCCATATTTAATCTGTTGTGTTGGCTTGATTCTATAAACCTTATGGGCTTATAGGCCTGGCTTGTATCTCTAATTCTCCATATTTTACTGCTGCAGCGCTTGTGTGAACAGTCCCTAGCATAAATGTCTGGGATGTTGAAGGGTGCTCTCAGTAGAGGACCCTCGGCTCAGGATTTTACTTTGAGACCTGTCTGTTCTCTATTGGGGTACTATACAAAACCCATCTGCTTCTTCAGATTTTAGTTGGAGAAGGGGGTTATTATGTGCTGTGTGAGCTGTTAGATGTTCCTTGAACTTAAAAACATTAGTAACATGAAGTTTTCCAGAGATTCCCTCCCACCCCCGCCTTTGAATTAGTGTCATATTAGACAAGTGTGAAATGGCTCAAAGCACAATGGAAACAGTAAACATGTATGCATACCCTTCCCTAGTAGATTGTGAAACAGATTTAAAAACATCTGTCCAATTAGACCACTCCTTCATTTGAAAAATCAGCAAATCTATCCTTGCAAATCTACCTACATTTTAGAAATAGTGAAATCTGCAGTGTAAACAAATGTAAGTTCTGAATCAGTAAGTATCTAAGGAACAATAATGTAGTGACACAGGATATTTTATAGAAAAGAAAAGGAGAGGTTATTTACCTGTACAGTAATTGGAGTTCTTTGAAATGTTTTTGTCCCTATGGGCGCTCCACTGTAGTGATGTGCATGGATGTGCCCATAGGGGCAATAACTCAGAGAAGAATTTGAAGTTACCAAAAATCAATTCTCATTAATTTGAAGGGGGGAAAAAAACCTTAGACTAAAGATCTTTTATAAATCAACTTTCTAAGAACGGATCACTTCCTGTGCATCAGCTCATGATAAATGTTTGAACGATAATGAATTTAATATGAGAAGGAAAAAGTTATCCAGCTCTTTAAAATGTGCATAATAATAAAAAAAGCTTCCTTTAAAAAAATATTTAAGGAAAACAAATGATACATATAACTGTCTCTCTAACATTTCCTTTTATTGGAATGAAGATGATGTAACCCATTAAAATTGAGGTGGGAGGGAAAGAGATCTACAATTTGAGGAATTCAGATATTAAGATTTCTGCTAGCTATCTAAAAGTATGCCACAGAAAATTACTACAGTACTTTCCATAACCTCATATTTCTAAATAGTCATAATTTGTATAGATCTATGTTGGGATCTTCCCAAAAAGAATTGCCAAATTATCAGATCCCATTATATTGCTAGTCATAACAGATGACAACAACCTTATGTTGGAAGCCTCTACCAGGGATGAGTTTAAATTAGCTATTAATGGTTTGGAAACAAGGCAAGTCTCCAGTGAGGAATGAATTCTGATGAAACTTTATAAGACATTCCAAATATTATTACATCTGACCTCACTCACACACACTCTAAATTGAGATGGAAGATTTTAGTCTCACTTGTGAAATTATATACATTATTAGCAAAATCCTGGCCCATCGTATTAAACTGATTTTAACAAAAACACAAATATATTTTAAGTGAATTTTCTTAATAAAAGATGATTTTGATGATCATCACAAAGTGCATTAAACTCATTCAAGTGGCATGCAAATTGGGAATTATCACAATGAAACACTGAATATAAAAAAGGCTAAAATTTACATAACTCTCCTTATGGCTAAAGATGAACTAGAAACTAAGTGTGCATTACAAAACTGTCACCTCTTCTAAAATATATATATATATACACCCCTAAGACATACAAACAGCTGCCTTCATATATCACACAAATTGAAATAATATCTCTGGAAAGTGATAATTCTTAGAATAATCTACAACAAATCAATCATTTTTTCCCCTTATTTTTAAATAGGATTTTTTTCCAAACAAAATTCAAGCATTTTTTCGTTCTGTCAGGACAAGAGGAAAATAATCTCATTCACATGATAACATCACCACCACCAAGAAACTCAGTACAATAATGTCTCTAATAACCTGTCTCTGATAATATAGACTCATAAATTCAGACTTTAAAGCCAGAAAGGACCATCATGATCATCTAGTCTGATCTCCTGCACATTGCAGGTCACAGAAGCTTGCATACCCACTCTTGTAATAGATATAACCTCTTGCTAAATTACTGAAGTCCTCAAACCAGGATTTAAAGACTTCAAATTACAGAGAATCCACAGGAACACCAGTTTAAAGCCGCAAATGACCCCCTCCCCTGTCGGCCAGTTTATATGCATTTATTCTTGTGTCAACAATGGCGCTTAACTTAAATAACTCCTTTCCCTCCCTGGCATTTATTCCTCTGATGTATTTATAGAGCGCAATCATATCTCCCCTCAGCCTTCATTTGGTTAGGCTAAACAAGTCAAGCTCGTTGAGTCTCCTCTCATAAGGTAGGCTTTCCGTTCATCTGATCATCATAATAGCACTTCTTTCCATCTGTTCTAGTTTGAGTTCATCTTTCTTAAGCATGGGAGACCAGAATCGCACACAGTATTCCAGATGAGGTCTCACCAGTGCCTGGTATAATGGTATTAACACTCAACTATCTCTACCAAAAATACCTCATCTGATGCACTGTAGGACTGCATTAGCCTTTTTTCATGGCCGCATCACATAGGCAGCTCATAGTTATGCTATGATCGTGCAGTTTTTTAGATAGTCTTAATCCAATAAAACGTAAATAGCATGGATCAAAGAACATCCCAGAGGCACAGAGGAATGAAGAAAAAGCAGCTAATATGAAGTTCAGCAATGTAAAATCCAAAGTGTATTTACTATGTAGGGTAGACAACCCAGAAGGAGAAGAAAAAAAAATTGATATGACTTGTCTTTCAAGCTTACCCCTGTACAATAATGTTGTCTAGTCAATTAAAGGGCATTTTGACTAATCACCAGTTATCATAAATCAACTAATTTAATTACCATGTAATAACAGAATGTTACATTGTACTCTGATGATATAATAACTTTTTTCCATATTCAATTCCAAATTGCTGAGGAACATGTCCACCCTTGAAATTTATTAAAAATCTAATTAAAATTAAAAATGTGCTGATTTATTCTCCAGGATCAAATACAGACACAAGCTCCAGTTCTGTTAAAGCCCCTATTTGCAATTCACAAATAAAGTCTAAATTCTGCCCAAGCCTCTGTCAAAGTTTGACTCAGACTCACAATTTATCAGACCACTCTGTTTTATTAGCAACGCTGCTCTGCTAATACATTTAGAAGTGAGCCCCCCGAGTGGGGCTTGTGTCTTTTAATTTATACAGTTTTTTGGAGAACAAGTTACAGAGAAGTTACAGACAAAAGAAGAAAAAGATTTTAGTCACCACCTTTCAAGATCCCTGAGACCAGTCACATATCTTCAATTACCTGCCACCCTTAACAATCTCCTTTAACAGCTTCCAGTTAACTTAACTAATTGCCCTTCACACCTTCCATTCTGATGCCTGCTTCTTAGACGTGCTGACTCTATCTTAATTGCTTCTCCATTCAAAAGCTAACTGTCCCTACATGTGCTCCCTCAGATACTTTGTAACATGTTTTGGCATGCCCTCTCATATACAATGTATCCAGCATGTCCCCTTATACAACGTTATACTTATACAATGTTATACTTCCACAATCCCTGCTTTTGGTCAAGGCTACGCCCATGACCAATGACTTAGTAGATTCCATACATCAATCGTTCTTTTTCATTACCTTCACTGGTGACATTTAACAACATTTGATTAGCACTCTGGTTAGGGGTAACCTGATGGATGGTGTGTCTTGTGCAGTTTTGGATACAACAAGAAATCAATTGAAAACACACAAAGATTATTAGAATTCCAAATAGGATAGTCAGGATTCCTTGAAACAACCAGTTTCCCAGACTAGAGAAACTGAATAAGTTACTTATCCATTTCCACAAGGAACTTGGTTCTTCGTAGGGAAGGTATGCAATTTGCTCCAGATGGCTAGCACAATTTATTACCTCATTAGTAATATCAGGTATGTATACACAGCATTCTGTTCCAATTAGAGCACAGGTCCCCCCTTTGGCTGCCAGTATTATATCTAATGCCCGACGGTTTTGGAGGGCCACTTGTCGGACCGCTCCTGCTTCTTTGGCTAGAGCTTTTAAGCTCTCTCCTGTTTCATTGGCCATGATCTCAACCACCGCTTGTAACCTTAAAAGCCTTTTTGCATGGTGGATTACCCCCCCCTACTGGGACTAAAGAAATGCCAACAGCTTCTTCCCAAGTTAGGGGGCTTATGTTATCCACATGCCATTTAGCATCTGGCAAGTCCCTCCTTTTTCGCCTGAAATTACGGAGGCAATTTCGTGGGAGGGATTGAAGCACCCGGAATTGTGGGAAAAGCTGAGCAGGATAACAGATACCTGACCAATTTGCTGGTAACACAGTGTAAGCATTTTCCCCACAAACCAAATGATGTCCCATTAAAGCTGGGAAGGGTTGACTGCAACCCTTTGACATGTAAGAATTTACGAAGGAGGAATAGTATCCCCCAAAGGGCACAGGATAATTTTCACTGGGAGAAGAGGTAGCATTCACATGACATTTGTAGATGGTGCTGTTTTTCTCAGGGAGGCTGTAGGGGGAGCAAGAGATTGAATCTTTGGTTTGATCCCAGGTTCAGAGGAAGTTTATCTTTCGCCATTCTCCAACCTTGTTTGAATAGTCCCATACACCATGGGACACGATGTACTGGAGACAGCTGCTCCTCCCTAGATTCAGCCCTGTCCCATTACACACCCAGCACCAGTGGCCCTTTCCTTTCACCACACTTATAAGTTTAGGAACATATGTTTTTCCCAGCCCCCAAGTGTCATTTTCCTTCCATGTCCTTTTAAGTGGATAGGGTTCTCCAGCAAGCTCTGAGGAATTCAAAGGGATTGCCATGGTGGGGATACTAGCTTGTGAGTGAGCTGGGATGTGGCTGCAGACCCAGTAATTAGAAATATTCAGGATCTAGGCTATCTGCACCTGTTGTTGGATGAAAGAATTGTCACTGTCACTCTGGATTCCCCAGACCCTCAGGACACCATAGCTGAGGATTAAGCTTCTCAAAGGACACATGTTGGAAGCAGGACCCTTTCTGGTTCCGACAACCCCTTTCGAGGGAACCGCAGTCACGGTTTTACGTCCACCAGGCAGCAGGCGCTAGGCTCACTACTGCTTCTTGTTTGTTGGGTCCTGCTGTCTGCTTACCCTCTGCTTCTGGCAAGCCTTACGAGAGCGCAGATTGTAAGGTATTGCAGGCTGTTCCTCTTTGTCTTCTGGGGTTGAAGCTGGTTCTGCGTGGTCTTGCAGAGGTGCTTGGTCCCCTTGAGGTGGCGCTGGCTTCAACTGTGAGGCGTGGATCCATGCAGCGATGCCGGATAATTTCACTGCTGTCTGGGTGGTGAGCAGTATCTGGTATGGACCCTTCCACCGGGGTTCCAAGGCGTGCTTCCGAAGGTGGTGCCGCAGGTAGACCCAATCACCAGGCTCAAGAGTGTGACAGGCAGCAGAGGTGGGTTCCGTCGGCCAAGCTGCTCGCACCTGCGAATGGAAGGAGCTCACAGCTTGCATTAACCCTTTGAAGTAGTGGAGGAGCGTGCTGTGAGTTAGGTTTAGGTCTGGGGCTGGGGTAATAGTAGCCATTGTTCACATAGGGCGTCCCATGATGATTTCAAATGGACTCAATTTGTGTCTCTGGGATGGGGATGACCGAATTTCCATAAGGGCCAGTGGTAAAGCAGCTGGCCAGTTTAACCCTGTGGAATTACAGATTTTTGCCAGCTTATTTTTAAGCACACCATTTCGCCTTTCAACTGCCCCTGCACTCTGTGGATGGTAAGGGCAGTGCAACAGGTGGGTGACATGTAATACCTGGTTTAGATGTTGAACAATTTTTCCAGTAAAATGTGTTCCCCGGTCACTAGACAAAGTGGCAGGAATTCCCTTGGTAGGGATAATGTGGTTTAACAGACATTTTGCAACGGACAATGAATCAGCTTTGCGACAGGGAAAGGCTCCAATCCAACCCGAAAACAGACATATTATAACTAAAATGAATTCATATTTCTGACACTTTGGCATTTGTACAAAATCAAGTTGCCAGTGTAGGAAAGGTGCTTGAGGCAAACCCCGGAACCTTTGTGTTACTTTTACAGATTTGCCTACATTGTGACTTTGACAAGTAACACAAGCAGCACAGTGGCGGGTTACAAAGGAGCTGAAATGGGGAGCCCACCACCCCGCCTTACTCATAGCAGAGACCATCCCCTCCTTGCCGACATGCAAAACACCATGTAGTAGGGCGGCTAGAGACGGGTAGAGTGAGAGGGGGGCTACAAAGGTACCGGTGGGCGATCGCCAAAGGGAATCAGAATGCAAAGAGCAACCCAAAGCACTCCAGGAGTCTTTCTCTGTTTCTGGGGCAGAATCCTGGAGCTGAGTGAGATGAGACAGGGATGGTGGCATTACAGAGACAGAGAGGGGACCAAGAAACGCTTCTGGTGAAGGTTTTATAGTGGCGGCATGTTTTGCAGCAGCATCAGCAAGTGCATTACCTTTTGCCACCTCGGTGTCTGCCGCTGAGTGGCCAGTACACTTAACAATTGCCAAGGCAGACGGTAGTAAAACTGCATACAGGAGGGCGGCAATGTAGGGGCCATTTTTGATAGGGGTACCAGTAGAGGTAAGAAAACCTCGAGCCTGCCAGAGGGTGCCAAAGTCATGCACAACCCCAAAGGCATACCGAGAATCAGTAAAAATAGTGGCAGAGAGCCCCTCGGCTAGCAAGCAGGCACGGGTTAGAGCAATCAGTTCAGCCTCCTGGGCAGAGGTCACAGAGGGTAAGGACGCAGCTTCTATGGTCTCAGAGAGAGAGACCCCAGCATACCCTGCAAGAAGGTGGCCTTGGTCATTTCTATAACAGGACCCATCAGTGAATAATACCAGGTCAGAGTTAGGGAGATGTACATCTGAAAGGTCGGGGCGCGGGACAGTGATAGCGGAGACAGTTGCAAGGCAGTCATGGGGTTCACCATCACTAGGTAAAGGAAGGAGGGTAGCAGGGTTTAACCGGGAGCAGCACTTAATAGTGATATGTGAGGCTGAAAGCAGCAAAAGTTCATACCTAGTGAGGCGAGCAGAGGAGAGGTGAGCAGTGTTGCGTTGCAGAAGGAGAGTTTCCACAGAATGGGGAACCATGAGAGTGAGAGGAGAGCGGAGGACAAGGGACTCAGACATCTCGACCAGGCACGCTGCAGCAGCTACAGCGCATAGGCAAGGGGGTAAACCCTGGGCTACAGGGTCCAAGGTTGCAGAAAAATAAGCCACCGGGCGATTTCTGTCACCGTGCTCCTAAGTAAGAACCCCGAGGGCACAAGCAGATTGTTCGTGACAGAAAAGGGTAAAAGGCTTGTCATAGTTAGTTAACCCTAAGGCGGGGCAGAGGCTAAATTCCGCTTAAGGGAGATGAAAGCAGCATTTGCTTCAAGTGGCCATGGCATGGGGTTAGGTACAGAGGATCGAGTGAGTTCTTGGAGTGGTTTAGCCAGAGAAGCATATTGGGGAATCCATTGCCTACAGAACCCTGTCATGCCTAAGAATTTTCTGACCTGGCATGGAGTGCAAGGCTGGGGAAAGCTAAGGATGGCTTGTACCCAGGCTGGATAGAGTGTACGGGAGCCCTGGGAGAGAAGGAAGCCTAGGTATGTGACAGAGGTTTGGCAGAGCTGCAATTTTGTGCGAGAAGCCTTATGACCCTTGTTTGCTAAAGCTGTGAGAAGTGTTAGTGAATCAGTTTCTGAGGCAGACAGAGAGGGGGAGCACAGGAGTAAGTCATCCACATATTGGATCAGAGTGGATCCTGATGGGAAAACCAGATCAGCGAGATCCCTGGCTAGGGCTTGAGAAAAATAGGATGGACTCTCTGTATACCCCTGGGGAAGGGTAGTCCATGTATATTGCTGACCCTTGTAGGAGAAGGCAAAGAGATACTGGGATTCAGAGTGAACTGGGACAGAGAAGAAAGCGGAGCACAAATCTACAACAGTAAAGTGGGTTGCATTTGGAGGAATAGACGCTAGTATTGTAGCAGGGTTAGGAACCACTGGAAAAGAAGGTATGACAATACGGTTAATAGCTCAAAGGTCTTGAACAAATTGCCACGATTTGCCATCAGCCTTTTGAACTGGGAGGATAGGGGTGTTACAGGGGCTGGAACAAGGGACAATAATTCCTTGTTCTTTTAATGCAGATATAACTGGAGCAATCCCAGCCTCTGCCTCAGAATTCAAAGGATACTGAGACAGGCGAGGCAGAGGTTTGGAATTGTCTACAGTAATCTGAACTGGGTCAGTATTTAATTGGCCCACTTCAGATGGGTGAGATGGCCATAGGGAGGAAGGAACCTGAGAGATTAGGTGCTCTAGGGACGGAGTTAAGGGACAGCAAGGGACCGGAGTGGAGAGGGAAGTTTCAGACAGCAGGGAGGCTACAGAATCACATAGGGAGACTGAGGGATTTGCAGATAGACACCATCTGGGGAGCAGTAAATAGAACAGCCAAGTTTGCATATCAAGTCCCGTCCCAGAAGGTTTGCAGGGGTGGAATCAGAGAGGAGGAATGCATGCTCCTCAGAGAGGGGATCGACCTGAACAGACAAAGGTTTTGAGAGGGGAAAAGAGGTAGGGATCCCTGTAATGCCAACAGCAGACACAGATTTTCCAGATCGGGGAACCTCAGGCAAGTCAGTGGTGCGGATTGCAGAAAGAGAAGCTCCAGTATCAACAAGGAAAGGAAGAGAGAGATCATTTACAGTCAGGACACATTCTCCAGTAGGGGACAGAGGTAATAAGGGAGCTAAAACTTTGTGAGGTTCTCCAGCATCCCGTCATTGTTGCAGTGAAAAATAGGGTTGGGGATCAGCTGGAGGAACCAGCGGGGGGTTCACTTGATTTCCCATACAATTATTAGGTCGTCTTGGACACTCTTTTTTCCAGTGTCCAGGCTGTTTACAGTAGTTACAAACCCCAGTTAATCCAGCCCCCTGCCCCCTTCCGCAACCCCGTCCCTGTCCCCGGTGTGGTCTGCTTAGTCCTGAATAATGCTGTATCTGCAGAGCCATTAACTTTTGGGAGGACTGTTCCTCCTTTCCTTTTAAAGTGCGTTGGCAATGCTCTGCTACTGCCAGCAATTTGTCCATGGTTTCAGTCTCCCATCCCACAATTATTCGTTTTAACATGCTGCCTGTGGCAGGGAGAAGACCATCAACAAATGCATGTGCCAAGGCCCCCTGCCCATTTACATCAGGCTCTTGTATTCCTGAATGTTGTAGGAAAATATCAGTTAGCCGGGACCTATAGTCGCCTGGGCTTTCTCCTTGCCCTTGCTTACAGCAACGTATTGCTGTCCAGTTTGTTTTAGGAGACCACACTTTGGGAATGGCTTGATGCAGGCGCTTCCAAAGAGCCATACACTGGTCTCTGTATGCCGAATCTGGGCCAGTACTTTTTATGGTTGAGTGGCGTGCCTCAGCTGGCCAGTCTGCGGCAGCCAACCATTTTTCATAATAACTGGCAGGAGCTAACAATTTACATAGTTGGAGGAGATCTGTCTCAGAGGGTTCATAGGTTTCACAGATTAACAGAAACTCCTCAGCAAATTTGACAGAGTTTTCCTGTGGTTTGGGAAAACATTTAACTATAGATAAAAGTTCCATACGAGTCCAGGGCTTATAATCCCATATGGACTCACTTTCTCCCATCTTAAGGAGTTGTAAGGGTGCCACAACAGTTTTATCAGAGTCTCTCATTAACCTCCCATCAGGTTCTCTTTTCCAAGAAGAGATGTCAAGAGAATCTTTGCAGTCTGCTTTGGATTTTTTCTTCATAATATTTTGCAGAGCTGCAAGGCCAATGAGGGTATCTTCTTCACTTTCATTATCTGTAGTCACTGAAGATTTTTCCTTTTCTGATTTCTTATTTGTGCAGGAGTATGGTGGGAGTCGGGTTTGATCTGGATCATTGCACAGGACTGGGCAAAGGGGAGCGCTCGGACTAGTGGTGGGAGAGACTGCAACCAATTGAACTGTTAGTTTTTTGATAGAATTTTTAAAAGAGGTGAGTTTTGACTCAGTCCATCTATGATTTGCCTCTTCCCACCACTGCATGAAGCAGTCTACTTCTCCTCTCTCCAATTTGGTTTTTGGGAGGACGAGTTTGCTTTTTAAAGCGTCCACTCGATCCTTGTCCCAAGAACCTAACAGTGGCCACTGAAATTTGGGGTTCTCTAGAGCTAATTTGGACCATTTTTCAAGAAACCTACAAGAGTCCGGACCCCTCCTAAAATACATAAAATAAGCTGGAGTTCCCTTAGGGAACTGTTCTACCTTAGACTTCTGATTACCCATCCAGGAGGACTTCACACAGCACTCACACAAGAAGGAAATTCGGGCTCAGCAGAGCAGTACCCGGTGCAACACACAGAAAGGAGCCCACAGGCTACTGCCTCAACTGCTCTTGCTTTCACACCAGGGGTTATACCCAAGGCGTGGTGCGGCTGCAGCTGTGCAGATTCCACTTATTCAGACCGTGGGGATGGGGACCCCTTGGTCAGCCAGTCTCCGGACAGAGATGGCTCCCAGATTCACACACACACCACGGGGAAGACGGATAGACACAAAGACAAGACAGTCCTCAAACCGGTTAAAGCACAAAAATAATAATTACCTGAGACGTCTGATTCCAGAAGCTGGATCCAAAGACCCCTACCCGAACAGAGTGGGAACCAACAAGTTCAATGGCGTAGACTGCGCTGCTGCTGTGTACCTTTCTGTCTTGTGGAGGATCGCTTGGACTAAGCGTCCAGGCGCCGGCTGCCACGATCGTCCTGCAAGGCAGTCAGGGATCACACAGCCTCAGTGAAGCCGCTTGCCATCTTGGTAGAACCTCCAAATTGTCAAAGTTTGACTCAGACTCACAATTTATCAGACCACTCTGTTTTATTAGCAAAGCTGCTCTGCTAATACATTTAGAAGTGAGCCCCCCAAGTGGGGCTTGTGTCTTTTAATTTATACAGTTTTTTGGAGAACAAGTTACAGAGAAGTTACAGACAAAAGAAGAAAAAGATTTTAGTCACCACCCTTCGAGATCCCTGAGACCAGTCACATATCTTCAATTACCTGCCACCCTTAACAATCTCCTTTAACAGCTTCCAGTTAACTTAACTAATTGCCCTTCACACCTTCCATTCTGATGCCTGCTTCTTAGATGTGCTGGCTCTATCTTAATTGCTTCTCCATTCAAAAGCTAACTGTCCCTACATGTGCTCCCTCAGATACTTTGTAACATGTTTTGGTATGCCCTCTCATATACAATGTATCCAGCATGTCCCCTTATACAACGTTATACTTATACAATGTTATACTTCCACACCTCTGCCATACTTAAAGAAAAGTTTCTGAAGGACACAATCTAAAGTTTAAAGATTTGACAAGTCATAAGAATGCCCACAATTTCAAGTTGTGATACTACAGTTTCAGTTCCTGGCTCAACTTTAACCATGAAAAGATTTATTTTTCAGCTTTATCCATATCATCTTTCTTCAATATTACCTTCATTCCATTAAAATATAGGGTATTTCACACCCATTTGGAATATTTATCTCACAGTATTTCAGACAATGGGCTGGACTAATGGGCACCAAACTTAAAACAATCCTTAGCCTACTCTAAGTTACTCAGCTGCAACAATCCTACATGGTGTCCCTTCATTCTCTACGGTGCCTAAATATTGTGTGCCATATCTAGAAAAGCTGGCACAGTGATGTGTTATTTATATCTCACTGCAGCCACTAAACTGCTTGGGTGAAACCCTAGCCCTATTGAAGTCAATGGAAGTTTTACCATTGACTTCAATAGGGTCATAACTTCACCCCAGTGCCCTAAAAGGACATGCACCCTGATAAAGGGTAATGGCATTTCTACCACCAGATTCCCTCAGGGTTTTAATTCTCATCAAGAAGACTCATCATTAGGAGTTCCTCTGACAGAAGCCACCATGGAGAGATACTAATTAATAGCTAATTGCTCAGCCACTGGGACCATGCTTTACTTCCAGCTAGAGCCATCTACTTTTGGGTTGCACTAGGGACCCATGTCTCCCTTTCTAGCCTAAGTGAAATAGCTGCCACATTGTACGAGTACAACCTGATCCCCCACAATGTAATTTCCACCTCCTGTGACCTCTGCTTATATTTCATGCCTTCCTCTGTCATTTTCTCTCCTTTCTCCAAAAGGCAGTATCCATGGCAGAATCAACAGCCTCAAAACACGAGTGCAGAAAGGGTAGCTAATTTTTTGTGGGACAATTTGGGAGTACTTTGGCTTTGATAATACTGCTCCTTGTAAGGATGCAAGTATTCTTTGTCTATATCTGCAGAAAGAAGCCAGGTCTAAGTGGAGGGAGCCAGGAAAGATTTTAGGTGGATGTTCTCCAGTGAAACAGGGAGTGGGCACATAGTGCTAGGCATAATACTATTTTCCACATTCTAATGAAGTTCTTTGTTCAGTGTTCCTGTGGTTCCTTACCATTGTCATCCCTTAGCTGTGAGATAATGCACCTGGAGCCTTAAGTGTGTTCTGCAACATACAATTGTCACATCTGCCAAGACAGAGTATTTACTATATAGGCAGATCCAAATCGTTCTGTGTACTGTTTGGTGTACTTGGTCCTCACTCAAGCATTTATTCAGAGTGGGTTTTTTTAATAGTGCTGACAAGTGTATTTCTATCTAGCCATTCCTCCCTGCTGATCCTACAGAGACTAGTGAGAACTCAATTATCTCATCCTGAAATCTTTGCCCCTCTTAGTACCCTCATTCCAAAATACCTAAAAGCCAGCATATCTGTAGACAGTAATTCTGTTGCTAATAGTTGTAACTGTCATGTGAATATGCACAGATACTTGTATTCAGCTACCAAGTCCACAAATAAATTTCTACTTTTCACTGACTTTGAACATGTGCAGTTTCTTTGATTCTCTAAAATGCTCAGCAACAATTACAACTAAATGCCCCCCTCACTTATTAATAATTCCATTTAATTCATTTTGAAGAGATGCTTACTAAGAATTCCTCTGTTGCACAATCTCAGTTGCTGACGGATACTTTCTCTGTGTTTTCAGTAAAGCAGAGAATTTTTGAGCCTGATGATACCAGTTCTATTTCCCCCAGAAAAAAAGATGAAATAAAGTGATAAAAAGATAAAAGATAGACACAACTGGGAAAAAAAGTATATTCATCGTTTATATAGCCAATTCTGACAGAGTGCAGCAGGCAGATGCAGAATTATTTGGACTGGACTGAACTGAAGCTCTGAGCTAGAACTCTGCTTCTTTGCAACAGGCAGAAAAGATTAAATGAAAAGAGACATCACAAACATTGTCTAATTCACAGGAAAATTCTCATTTTTGATCTGTACTCGGCTCTTCTATCAACAGAGCCATTTATCTATCTCAAATATTTTGCAACTACACAGAACAAAAAGATGGACCCTGCCCCAGATAAAGACAATCATGAAAATATTCAGGGATCCTGAGGAACAAAAGTATAAATAAGGTACCAATATTATTTTTATTGCTATTTGAAGGATTCCCAACTCAGATTTTATTTTAAATTCTTATATTATTATTGTGTTTGGAGATATATATATAATTCATATATCCGTGTAATATGTTATAGGCCTAGTGTGGATGAAGTGTGCTTGATGTGAGTTGTGTGTTGACAACCGAAGCAAGAATTTGAGGTTTTAAGTGAGGTTTTAAGCTGTTTGTGAAAAATAACTCTCTTATGAGAAAGACAGAGAAATATCAGATAAGGAAATAACATTGGGGGGCATTGTCATGATGGTGTACCTGTTGCAGTGTACCTGTTGCAGTTGTAAACAAGAACTGGGGAAAGAGGAACATCTTGGGCCTGGGACTGTTTCTAAACATCTTGGGTTTTGACAATTTGCCCAGAACTGTCTCTTTGAAATTGCCCAGACAGTTGATGATATGACAGAGTGGATTATAAAAGATGTTCGATACACTTGCAATTTGGAGTCGTTCGTGGATCCAGAGCCCTGTTTATATTAAGATGTGGTAATGCTGGCTTCCCGCATCTTGTGATCGGACTGAACGTCACCTGGCATTGGGACTTCAAGTCTGACCTTCAGACTCTGGTGTAGTATGCTTGGGTTATGAATGTGGAGTGGGTGGTTTATTTTGTAAGCAATAAAGAGTATTTGTGGATTATATACCAACACTGTGTCCTGTATCTGCCTGTTCCCCTATCTCATAGGGAGAATCCTGCTGTGGGTCTAACAATTGTACTAACATTCAATCGGTGGTCCTATTCAAGGGCCAATCAACCTCACCAATGTGTGACAGTGGTTGACGCAGGAGAAATTTGAGAATATATAATTTGAGGAGCCCTCGCAGTGCCTGGCCCTTTCTAGCATTCTCTACCTATAAGCCTGGCCTTTAAAGCCAAATACATTCTGAGTTCACCACCTTATCCAGACTTGCAACAAGAACATTTTAGAAAAGGTGTGTTGATTGAAACTCCCAGAAAATCTTCCAGTAACTTCAAAACTGCGGTAGACCAATGATGCCAGGCTCTCTCTCAGATGTTGTTTTCCTAATCATCAATCATAATCATCATCTATTCCACATCTAGTCTTAGCTGCACAGATCATCACATTCATATCAACACTAGTATATGGACAGAACTACTGATTTTATTCAGGGTTCAAAGCTTATTTTGATTCTAAGGCTGCGGAAGACCCTTCTAAATTCAGATCTGGCTGCAGCATTCAGGACTCCCTGCAAAAATTAGATATTAGCAATAATGAGCTTATCCTCACTCTCTTCGCCTTGTCCCACCCTGCTTTCTACTTTTTGAGGCTTATTAAAATGTGTCCACAGAATAAAAGGAGAAGAAACACATTTTAAAAAGGAATCTGAAAGAAGAGATTAAGAGGGAGGATAAAGAAGAGAAAAAGAGGTGGATGTTTTGTGGAAGGAGAAATGGAGCCAGAAAATACAAAGGGGACAGTAAAAGGGAGGAGCAAAGAAAGATGCAAGAGAGTTTAAACATATTTTTTTCCTTTTTAAATTAGTTTCTTCCTTAACCAGAGAAGCCAAGGTCAGACAAAGCTGGATTCATTTGGAGGTTAAAACTCACAACCTAACTTTTCTATGGAAGAGGTGAAAGCTAAGGTAAACTGTAGAAGAGAGAGAGCGCAGATTTCAGAGTTTTGCAGACAGAGGAAAATGCACATAGGTATGTGTGTGCATATGCAGACATATGCTGCCATGCCATTAGGCTTATCAATTTTGGTTGGACATATTCCTGGAGGTTTCATCCCATGACATAATCTTTAATTAAAGATTAATCGTTAATTTCTGGAGAGTCCAGGACAACATGGAGGGTCGGCAACATGGAGGGCCATGCACAGTCTGCATGACATTACCACTGTGTGGTAGCTGTTAGGGCAGTCAGATGGGATGTGAGAGACCTAACCCTGGTCTACACTAGGACTTTAGGTCGAATTTAGCAGCGTTAAATCGATGTAAACCTGCACCTGTCCACACGATGAAGCCCTTTATTTCGACTTAAAGGGCTCTTAAAATCGATTTCCTTACTCCACCCCTGACAAGTGGATTAGCGCTTAAATCGGCCTTGCCGGGTCGAATTTGGGGTACTGTGGACACAATTCAATGGTATTGGCCTCTGGGAGCTATCCCAGAGTGCTCCATTGTGACTGCTCTGGACAGCACTCTCAACTCAGATGCACGATTGTTTGCTGTTGCTCTGATGCAGGGAGGGGCGACTGATGACACGGCTTACAGGGTTGGCTTACAGGGAGTTAAAATCAACAAAGGGGGTGGCTTTACATCAAGGAGTATTTCAGGCAGCACTTCACGGAGGGTTCCAATAAGAAATGGTGCACCTAAGTTATTTTTCTTATTGGAACAAGGAGGTTAGTCTGGCCTCTGATTGATACATGGCTAGATTTACCTCACTGCACCTTCTCTGTGAGTGACTGCAGTGTGACCTAGAGGAATGAGTCCCCTAGATAGGGGGGCGGGGTGGAGGTTTGCAAATGAGCATAAAACAAATCTGGTCTATTTCTTGTTTTGATACACTCCATCTATCTTTTACATCTTTGGCTGGCAGCAGACAGTGCAGAAGGACTGCATGCCATCCACATCTCATGGCTGCTCGGCAGAAGATGGTACAATAGGACTGCTAGCCATCCTCATCTCTTGCCTGCCTGGCAGAAGATGATGCAATAGGACTGCTAGCAATCCGTATCACCTGCTTGCTCACCATAAGATGGTTCAATAGGACTGACTGCAGGACTAAAGAGAATGACCTGATCAAGTCACTCCAAATTTAGTCCCTGCGCCCATGTCTGCCCAGGCACTCCTGATCGACCTCACACAGGCGACCAGGAGCACCTCGGACATGACAATGATGGCTACCACTCCTATTGCACCGTCTGCTGCCACAAGGCAATGGGTTGCTGCTGCTGTGTAGCAATGCAGTACCGCGTCTGCCAGCACCCAGGAGACATACGGTGACAGTGAGCTGAGCAGGCTCCATGCTTGCCGTGGTATGGCGTCTGCACAAGTAACTCAGGAAAAAAGGCGCGAAACTATTGTCTGCCCTTGCTTTCACGGAGGGAGAGAGGGAACGGGCGCCTGATGATATGTACCCAGAACCACCCGCGACAATGTTTTAGCCCCATCAGGCATTGAGATCTCAACCCAGAATTCCAATGGGCAGCGGAGACTGCGGGAACTGTGGGATAGCTACCCACAGTGCAACGCTCCGGAAGTCGACTCTAGCCTCGGTACTGTGGAAGCACTCTGCCGAGTTAATGCACTTAGAGCATTTTCTGTGGGGACACAGACACTCGAATATATAAAACCGATTTCTAAAAAAACCACTTCTATAAATTCGACCTAATTTCGTAGTGTAGACATACCCCTACTTTCAAGCCTCCATTCTGAATCAGTTACAGTGGGGACTTGAATGCAGGTCTTCTGCATCCCAGTCAAGTGCTCTAACCATTAACAGCTACAGAGCATAAGGGGATCACAGCCACTTTTATGAATGGCACCTAAGTCCCCTTGAGAGGATAGCTGGTGATGGCCATCTCCTTAAAAGGACACTGAGATGGGGAATTAGTGAGCCTTTAGTTTCTAATGTTAGCATGAACTAGCACACTGCTAAGTTAACATTTAGACTGTAAACATTGCAGTGGAATGTTGAAATCATAATGACAATTTTCGTGAACATTCTACCAAGCATAATTTAAAGTTTCTGTTAATTCTAGATATTGTATTAGTGTTTTAATACAAAACTATTTTTGTGATCTAAACTTTCAAACAGTATTTGTTTAACTTTTCTCAGTATTAACCCAAGGTCACTTACAGATCAATAACTGTATCAACTTCCTGTGACATAATATACACATGAAATATATACAGACTTGTATGCAATGCATGTGGAACATACAATATGAACCAAGAGAATCAGTTTTCAATGATAAACCTGAAGTGCTTGCTCTCCCACATTAAGCAGTTGAACAGAACTGATTATTTAAAATAAAAAATCATGAAGCCATAGTTTTGCAAACAAAGTATATCCAAATAAGTAACATTTGACTCATGAAGAGGGATATCATAATTCTTAATATCTGATGAGAAAAGTTGAAATGCAATGTTTGAGCTGCTGCTAACTTTTACATTTCTGATCAAGCTTTTGTGAAGGTAAGAGATAAAGTAAATGCTCTTCTTGATACAGTGTGTTCAGAAGGCATGAAACCAGATACGTGAAATGGACAGAATCTCAGTGTGCTATATCTTAGCAGATTTATGTTCTCCCATATTGCATGGTGATAAATATTCCGTATAACTGCTGCACAGGGATTAGGTCATACAACTGTCATTGAATACAAAAGGCCTCATCATATACCTGCATGCAGTAATCAATGTAGTGGAGAAGCATTAGCGGCATGACACTTCTATGACTATCAACAAGCAATAATCAGAATGAGAGGGAAGAGAAGAGAACACTTGAAGAGTCAGTTAAGATCAGTGTAGGAAGAAGGAGACAGCAAAAAGAGCAGGAACACAGTGACTGTTCCTAATATGGGATACCATCATATTCTCTTCATTGAACCATTTTTAATATTTATTTTTAGAGAAGGAAATTAGTTTTTCTTCATTTATCAAATAAAATCTCCCTTCTTCAATGTAAAACACATACTTTTAAGTTTGCCACATCCTGTCTCTATACAGTCCCCATCTAGAATGAATCTCAACTACTTCTTTCAGCAGAACTTGACTTGATTTGTCTCCTTTAAAACCAGTTCATGTCACTTTTTAATGTGTGACTTTAGTCTGGAAAAATATGGTAAACATGGCACGAAGCAGAACAATATTTATTCCTTTTCAATTATTTCTACATCAAAAGTGTATATTTAAAAGTAAAAGTGTGGTTTATTTTAGAGCCAGCTCTGCAAATTCAACCTGAGATCTGAAAGCCAAGCTGTGATCTTTTTGGCTGGTGTGCCATCTTCAGTAATAAGGTTCTGCATACAAAATTCTGCCCTCAATTAAACCTGAACAATCTAGTGAATTTGTGCATTTAGAATTAAATTAATAATCTTCTTGATGTTGCATGAGCCAGAACATTATCTGTGTTATCCTCATACCTGTTTTGGCTGTGCTATTTTAGTAATATTTGGGGCATACATCACCAAAGATTGTACAACATTATTAACATTGTCCCAAATAAGCAGTGGTCCAATCATTGGTCTTTCAGGATTACAAAGAAAAGGTAATACTTCTTGATGTTGTTTTTCAATAGTTTTATTTAAAAATTACAATCCACAAACTTCCATAAGTAGAAAAATTCCCGAGGTGTCCAATGCAGAACTGGGTATTAAACTTCTCTTCTGACACTGAAGACCCCAAAACAGCAAGTGCATTAATGGTATAATTTCCTCTAGCTTCTTGTTCCAAGAAATCTAATTAAGTATCTATTGCTAAATATGCCATGTTTTTGAAGCAGAAGTTGGACCAATAAAAGATATTACCTACCCACAAAATATTACCTACCCACATTGTCTCTCTAATATTGCTAACTACGTCATGTTTCACACCTCATTTATCTGCTGCCTTAAATGTCCAAACTGTCAAAAGTGTGAGCCCAAAATAATCACATTCCCAAAAGAGTATGCATCTCGTGGATGTAAGTAGTGTTTTAATTTATTTTGAGCCTTTTTTGAGTCATCAGATAAAAACCAAAATGTAAAGTGATTACCCGGGGTCTTTTTGATGAAAAATCTAGATTCCAGAAAATAATTTGTTTGGGGATCTATTTCTCCTCACTTTGTATGCAACAGGAATTGGTGTAGAACAGGGGCGGGCCAACTTTTTGACCTGAGAGCCACATCGGGTTTCCAAAATTGTATTGAGGGCCGGTTAGGGGAGGCTGTCTCTCTGCAAACAGCCAGGTGTGGCCCAGCCCCGCCTCCTATCCAACCCCCTTGCTTCTTGCCCCCTGATGGCTCCCCTGGGACTCCTGCCTCATCCAACCCACCCTGTTCCCTGTCTCCTGATGCCCCCCCTCCCCCGGGGCTCCTGCTCCATCCATCATCCCCTGCTCCCTGTCCCCTGACCACCCCCGGCCTCCTCACCCCATCCAACCCACCCCCCCACCTCATTCCTGACTGCCCCCCCGGGACTCCTGTCCCATCCAACCCCCCGTTCCATGTCCTCTGACCCCCCTGGCCTCTGACCACACCCCCAAACTCCCCTGCCCTCTATCCAACCCCTCCTGTCCCCTTACCGGGCTGCCTGGAGCACCGGTGGTTGGCGGCGCTACAGCCGCACCGCCCAGAGCAGCAGGTTAGGCTGCGGCTCTGCAACTGCGCTGCCCGGCCACCCAGAGCATGGCGTGGCGCACTGAGGCTGAGGGGAAGGGGGAACAGCAGGGGAGGGGCCGGGGGCGAGCCTCCCAGGCCAGGAGCTCAGGGGGCCATCAGTTTGCCCACCTCTGGTGTAGAACATGGGGAGAATAAGTTCCAAAAATATTATTTGTATAACTGTAGCACCTAGAAGCCCATGGGCCCCATTGTTCTAAACATTGCATATACACAGAACAAAATGACGATCCCTGACCTACTTACAATCTAAATATATTCTCAGAATATAATTTGAGTAAACCTAAAGAAAGAAACTATCCTAGCATACTAGATTTGCATGGATGCAAATGAATATAGCCTTTTGTTTGTAGCTTTATAATTCAGTGGATTGTAATTGAATGCAAAGTTTAAATGGTGGCCTTTTAAGACCTGATAATGCTTCCATTGAAGCCAATGGCAAAATTCCCATTGATTCAGTTGCACAAGCTTAGACACTTTAGAGAAATTTACACCTGTAAAGTCTGCAGACACCCACAGACACACTTTTGAATTGCATCTGCAATCTGAGTGTTTACAGCTTTAAGTACATGATTGCAGACACAAACCAGATAGTTAGAAGCACATGTATTCTGACTGTGCCCAGTTTGTTTGGCAGCTGCAAATTTTAGATACAAAAATATTTAAGAATAATGATGGTCCTGATCCTGCAATCCTTGCTCAGACAAAATCACAACTGATTGTATATAGACTGCAGAAATGGGCAACAGACCTGATGGCTGTAAATCTACTGCAATACCTAATAAATAATTTCTGATACACTCATCTTTGAATAATTAACATGCAATTTGATTTTTGTGGTAATAATTAAGGAATGTTAAACAGCACCTGCATCCTTACACAGTAATTCAGCATGTCCAAGGAATTGATATTTTTTGTCCTTAAACAATCCACCTTTATTTGAAATCTTTATATGAAACCAGCTTATCTAAGTAAAAATCAGTAGGGATTTTTCTGGGAGGGAAGACATGAAAGAACTCTCTCATGGAGGGAAGAAATATTGGAGATGCTAAAAGCCCTCTGAAACCCTTCCTGTACTATCCAGATTCAATAAGGTTGTTAGAGTTAAAGAATACACCTATTCGTGCTGTGTTATGGTGTTGACTGAAACCTATAACTTGTTCATGCTGCTTATATTTTTCTCAAAGACTGACTGCATGTCATGCAGGTTTGCCTCAAAGGTATACAGCTGACAGTATTCCTTATGGACTCCCAGACAGATAGTATTAATATTCTCTTAAATGGCAGGTATCTCTTCAAGGTTGTACTACACGGATGACAGTAAAAACTTAAGAGATTAAGAAAACCTTCAGGACTATGCCCACGCAGCCACACACACGAGAATTGCATGGTGCTCTGGGCTGCTGAGCCCCAATTAATTTTCCATAAAAGAACAAGCTGAATAATCACCTTCACAAACCATGTCCATGTTTGATTCTTACCGATCTTAAGGAGTGACATTGAATGGAATAAGCCTAAGCGTGGGGCACCACTTGACACCGTGATTGAAAATTATCCTGTACTTTGTTGGGAGAGCATTTATCATTTTATAAAGGCTTTACTGGAGCCACCCCCAACCCTCACCGTGAGCCTGGTTACTTTTGCCTGCTAGGATACACTGCAGATGGACCTGATCTAATAGGGATCTGTTCAATTCCTGATGTACCCTGGTGCAAGTTCAAAAGCCAGACCTACATATCGATCAGGAATACCATCACGCCAGAGTATTTTGATTACCATGCAACTAACACAGTACATTTAAATTGCTATAGGACAGGCAGCAATGTGAAATGTTAGAGTGAGAAAGTAAACCCCTAATCCATCTAGTCTACCAATTGTGAGAAGGAAATCCTGGTTGGGGCCCAGGTAGGCTCAGAGAGGGGACAAACATGGACAAGCCAATTGATTCTGCCCGGTCCTTATTTAGGAGCCTAAGAATCCTCCCAGTTCAACATTAAATGACATCACAATTCCAGTCCCCGTGCTCAAGCGAGAGCAGGGACTGCTGCCTCCTAATACTCCCAGAGCTGCCAATGCTCCAAAGAGGGTTGCAGGAGGAAGAGAGGCCATGGCTTGATATTCTGTCTACCAAGCTTCTTTTCTTGCATACTACTGGGAATTTTGAAATGTACCTTTTCCTTAAAAGGCTGAATTGGGAGTCACAAACCAACTCCTAGTTCATTCTGAAGTAGCCCAGCCATAGTAATCTGCAGCACTTGAGAAGAAGCCAAACTAAAATGAACGCATTTATAGTTCCCAATTTAGTTTTTCAAGTGGAATCAACATAATTGAATTGAAATGTTAGAATAATTTATAAAAACAAATTTGTTTAATTTCTCAAATGGGTTTATTATCTACTTTACGATCTTTGTAGCATACACAGAAAAGGATAAGAGGCTCAGATGAGAATTATAGAGTAATGTTATTCATAAGCAAGCCTTATCAGTCTCTATACAGCCTGCATATTTTTTATATACTGCTCAACTCTTTAACCATTCAAACCTTGGGAACTGAAAGATTCTTCTCTCTCCTCATTTCTCATACAAAATGGATTTATGCCTCTTGTAAAACCACTTTTTAACTGATCAGAGGTTTTGAAGCTTGGTGATTTTGATGACCCTGTCACAATCTGAAATCCTAATTGTGTAAGCACCGATAAAATCCAAGTGTTTGAAACTTCTTGGAAAAACCACAAGTATCACTTTTTAAATGAAAAATTCTTCATAATAGCAATACATTGACGAAGTGCCAAATTCATTCACTGAAGACAAATTCTCATTTGAGTCAATGGGGTGGAACAGTGGAAACAAGAAGGGGGAAATGGCTCATTTGCTGTTCCACTAGTGGGTTGTCAGGTAAGGCACTTTCTTTCTATATACAGGCTTGCAAAAGATGCTCTTCCCCAAAAAACAGAGCAGTGAATTTGGAAGAATATGCAGGTAATTCCAGTAAGCAGACTATTATAATACCAAATTAAAAGCTTTAACTACAAATACAGTCTAGTTATTTAACCAGCTTAATACTGAAATTTAAAATTGGCCACTTATTACAATTTTATTGCAGTTTTAAAAATACTGAATGCTTTAAAGAATTTAAAGAGAAATTCTCAAGTAGGCAGAAAATAAATTATTTCTAGGGATTATGACTCCTTGGGGGTAAAGAAATACTTTATTGGTATGGAGCATATTTTCTTTATAACTCCTTTCACTGATCTACTGGACTTATTTTGAAACAAGTAGTTTAAAAGGAAGGTGGTCTTTCCACTACATTTTTTTTTCTTATTTACGCCCAAATCTTCAGATTGCCTGCTTTTATATTTGAATTTTATATGTAGAAATTTGATATCGCCACGTAGAGGTGAACAAGTGGAATGGAACACACTTCTTTCTAATTTGTATATTTCAAATTAAGGGAATGATGGAAATACATATATGCCATTTGCAATTTTTAGTTCATAATGTGGTTTGGATACATGCCTTGGCTTTAAATTTAATCACCAAGGCAGACACAAAGCACTATAAAAGGATTGGCTTTAAATAGGGCTGTACAAAGTGACTGTGTAGAACCCAGAAGGCACCAACAATTACAAGTGGGTTCAGGCTGCAGAGAGTGAATAATCAGTCCAGATATAGAAAATGTTGTAGATCTGGGATGATACTACTGGAGCAGCTCTGGGTCCCCTCTCATTCCTATCTTTAGACTCCCTTCCTATCTTAGGCCTTCATCCATGTTGGTGTAGGGGGTCTACCGACATGGACCCAGTTCAGAACTGAGTCACTGTTGTTGGAGTGAGGAAGAAAAGGATTAGGAGCCCAACTCTCAGGCTTTCAGGAGGTGCTGGGTTTGTGCTCTCTTTATTTTCTATATTGATGGGTTGGCAGGTAGGATAATTTCTAGCCCCAGGTGCAATATGGATTTTAGGAGAAGATGGGACCAGGAAGCATCCCTGTTCCAATAGACAACAGGGGAGTAGGGAAACTCATTATTGCAGAGGCATATGCAATACACAATATGTAGAAAATAAAGACCTCCAATCTTGCAAACCTCTGTAAGCCTGAACTCCCCCTGAACTCAATTAAAAGTCAGTCACAGGATCATGCCCAAATAGTTATTTGTATACATGCCTCACCTGGCCAATATCATGGCTTACATGTTTTCAGTAAACTCTTGTCATGATAGTACTTACTTGAAAAATAGAAATTTCAACTTTAAACAAAGCCAAGACAAGAGTCCAGTTCTGTGAAACACTGGCTCTAAAGATATTTCTTAATTATTAAGAAAGTTACCTCTTACTGAGCAAAGCACTTTAGCCTATGTATAACTAGCCCCAATGTAGTTGGCCATTTCCCCCTTCTTGTTTCCACTGTTCCACCCCAAACTAGTTCAATGTAGGGTATGAAGTCAATGGGACTACTCATTTTTTTCTAGTTTGGAGTCTTAGTTAACTTTTTACTAAGCAAATGAAATAAGTTTATGTTTAGAATCTCTGATTGGAAGTCATTCAATCTGATGACAATCAGATGTATTAAATTCTGTGTGGGGGCAGATACTTGGAAATGTGAACACATTTTTTACTACAAGAATAAACTGATTCATGTGGTGTGTAAGATTTGCCTATGGATTAAAAAAGTTTAGTGTTGGGACTCAGGTGACATTATTCCAAACTCATTATTTCTGTCACAACTTTTTCCATGAGAGACTACTTGTAATTCATCTTAATGCTATTATTTAACATGTACACCACAGATCAATGACAGAACCACAGTCATCCAATACTTCTCCAATTACATTTAAAAGAAAAGTCTGTGTGATTCAATTTTTATGTTTATTCCTCCAAAAGGGTTGTGTAGCTGTCTCTTTTAGATCCCTCAGCGCTTGGTTGACTGCATAGTTTGGCATCTCTGTGTGCAGCACTGTATGCAGGAAGGAATTTTCTAACTACATTTTCATGCATTTTTATGAATACATTTTATTTTCATTTTTTTTAAAAGTCCAAATAGAGAACCCATTGACTTGGGCCTAAGTTAATCTTTTCAAATACACCATTTGTATTATTTATTTGAATTACAGTACTGTCTAGAGCCCCCTGCTGAGACCAGGATCTCCTTTTGCTGCACAGACACACAGTAAGAGACAGTTCTTGTCTGGAGCAGTTTATCTAAATCCAACAGACAGAAAAAGGAAGTATCATAAACCTTATTTTACAGGTGGGCAATCGGGCAGAGTGAGATTGGGTGATTTGCCCTGGATAGTAGAAAACCTGTGGCAGATCATCGAATGGAGCCTAGGTCTCCTGAGGACCTTAACCACAGGACCATGCTTCTTCACCTCCTACCTTCCTCTTTGTTAGTATATTTTCTTCACTGTATGCTAGAATGTTTGTGAGACCAGGCCTATCTATTTTGTTCTGTTCCTTAGTGACAAACAATGGACTACATAGATCATTATCTACCATTGATCTATTCAACTTTTAAAGAGCATTAAAATATGTAGGAATAATAGGTAAGCCTACCTTTATAGTACTTGTTCATTGCTGAAAGGGTAGAATTATTCACAGGAAAACTCACATCAGTAGTATTCAATGACTGGCAATATTTGCAAGGTAATTTTTATTAAAAGGTGCATTTTGAATTTTAACTTTGCATGTCTTAATTATGCTCAGGATTTTGTGAATGTAAAATGCTTCCTTAGACATTGTTTCATTTTTCAGTGGTTCAGAGACAGAATTGATTATCAATAGATTAATATCCAATGTACAGTTTGTAAAGGCGTACACTCTAATGCACTATGAATTTCGTTTCACAAAAAGAGCTATCACTTTGTGAATTATGGACACAGAGTCTGATTTTAATAGTACAATCTATAAGTTCATTAGATAGTAAAATACTCAGTGTATCTAGACATCATTTAAGTTAATTGCTACCTTGGCCATCATGCAGAGAACAGCTTGCTGAATGCAGTGCTTTATAATTTTGAATTGCACATTATGTCTCTCTGAAGATTTAAGGTCAGAAAATGTGGGCCACATTACTACTAGGACATGGCTTTTGGTTCATAAATATTTTACAGATGCAGGTAATTCCCACAGTATTTTAAAAATATAGATTTCCAGTTTAGAACAGAATGGTTTATTAAAACTGTGCTCTGTCAAGCTTCCAGAAATGTCCCTGTCTTTGCATCCTTAATTTGGCCATTAAAACCTATATGCTCTCCATTAATGGGATACTTACTGTGACAGGGTGTTCCAAAACTATGTCTTGACCTCAGTTTCCCCACCCTCGTGCAAGTTGACAGGACAATTCACCAATAGCTGATTCCATCAGTATCAGTATTTCCCTCCCTTTTCCCAGGGATGTTTTTATTAATCAAACAGAAACATTTCAATATCAGACTGGGTTCTGCTGGTCCCCTCCCTACAGGGTTTCTGATGCATATCCCAGCAAGGTCTTTCATCTACCTGGTGTGACAAGCCTGTTTCTGCATCCTTCCCTTAAGCCAGGGTCTCCTTCAGGAGCCTCCTGCTACCTTAAGCCCAACTCCAACTGAGCTGTTTGTTAGTCTTGTATATCACCAATAGGCAGCGGGACAGTCACAGGAGACACTACAACCAGCACCATCACACCACGTGACATCCTGTTTAATCATATTTCTGCAAAACAAACCACCTTACCTATGTCGGAAACACATTTGGTTTTCCAAATTCTTTCAGCTCTAACAATCTGAATTTTTTTTTCTATTTATGCCAGTGGTTTCAAACCACTAGTCCAGTGACAGCTGGCTGGTGAGAGGGGGCTCAATCCTGCAAGGGGCTGAGAAAATGCCTGGGGGGAAATGCTAGTCCCACTGAAGCCAATGGCAACTCTTACACTGATTTTAATGGGACCAGGATTTCATCCCTGGAATTCAGTGGAAGCTGAGAGTGTTCAATACCACCAACACTTGCTCAGACCTTGCAGGATCAGGACCCTGATGCTAGCTCTTCTTTCCTTACAGATGTTTCTACAGATGTCCGGGCTCTTCATGGCCAAGGAGAGCATGGACTCCTGTAAAAACAGAAGCTACTATGGCTGCAATGGATAAGAGGACAATAAAAGAAAAACAGGAGTTGGTCTAATATCTAGGGTAGTAGGGATAGATCAGCATGTCCAAGGGACTAGTGGAGAAGGGAACCAATTGGCAGGGAAATATGCAGAGGGAGAGGAGAGAAAATGAACTAGGTAACAGAAGTATGTGCCGGGGGGCCAGAGGGACAGAACAGAAGTGATGGTGATAAAATAAATAAGAAAGCATACACAGTGTCATCATGTTCTTTTCACACACAAAAAAAATACATAATATATTTACCTAACATTCTTCCACGTAGTTAATGACTGTAATTGCCACAGTTATGTTATGCAATTGCAAGTGGGCACGGAGGTGGTCTGCATAAGAAACGGAAAGGGAGATGTCCAGGAGACAACTTCTCTCTCTCTCTTGTCCACACCCTGAAGAGTCTGAGAACCTCTTACTTATCCAATTGTCTGTTTATTCACTATTTGCATAATGAAAATAGTTCCCTTTATGGTTGTAGTACAATGCTGCAGTGTTTGGATTGGAAACATTTCAAGCCAATGTGTATTTGTAAAAGTTTTCCACTGGAATTAGAAACCATATGGAAACCTCTGTGCTGGAAGAGTATTTTTGTAAATTAAGCCAAATTTGGCCCAACAGGTGTTCCTTGAAACTTTGCTTGTGTATTTTGTTAATACTCCCTCTTTACACTTTTGAGTTTGAATAGTCTTGGGATTTTCTCCCAGCACATACAAGAGACATCACCTAAAATTAGACTTCCGACTTGTTTCAATAGTGTTCTCCTTAGCAAAAATAGAACAGAAGATGATAGAGATAGGAAGCAGGTATGAGGTGGCACAAGGAATTTAAAATTGGCTTGTGAACCTTTCATCTTTAGGTCACTATTTCAGTGGCCCTCCAGGTCAGCTGTGACCAAGAGTTGTTACCATCTGACAGTTTTATGGTTTCTTTTGGGATATGGATTAGTGATCTTTTCCTAGTTGCTGGTGGACATTGTTCATCACTGGCCATCTCAACAGAAAACTAAAAGATTAAATGGTACAGAAATTGAATTCACCTCTGTTTTAGAAGCTTAAAAGCATTGTTGAGGCAATGTGGGAGAAGCCAGTGCCTGTCTAATATCAGTAGTGACAAGATTTACCTCTCCAGGGCTGTTACCACAACACATTACTGAAGCATAAAATTCACATACACAAGTTTATATTGCTTTCAACAAGGGTTTTAGAAACACAAACAATATCCAGGACTTTTGTGGTTATTCACATAAGCACCCTTATGGGTCTTGAGACCGCAACCATCTGAACAATTTTTCTGATGAAACATATGCCTCAATTTTCAGAGTAACAGCCGTGTTAGTCTGTATTCGCAAAAAGAAAAGGAGTACTTGTGGCACCTTAGAGACTAACCAATTTATTAGAGCATAAGCTTTCGTGAGCTACAGCTCACTTCCTCAGATGCATATCGTGGAAACTGCAGCAGGCTTTATATATACACAGAGAATATGAAACAATACCTATTCCCACCCCACTGTCCTGCTGGTAATAGCTTATCTAAAGTGATTTCCAGCACAAATCCAGGTTTTCTCACCCTCCACCCCCCCACACAAATTCACTCTCCTGCTGGTGATAGCCCATCCAAAGTGACAACTCTTTACACAATGTGCATGACAATCAAGCTGGGCTATTTCCTGCACAAATCCAGGTTCTCACATCCCCCCCACCCCCATACACACACAAACTCACTCTCCTGCTGGTAATAGCTCATCCAAACTGACCACTCTTCAAGTTAAAATCCAAGTTAAACCAGAACATCTGGGGGGGGGGTAGGAAAAAACAAGAGGAAACAGGCTACCTTGCATAATGACTTAGCCACTCCAAGTCTCTATTTAAGCCTAAATTAATAGTATCCAATTTGCAAATGAATTCCAATTCAGCAGTTTCTCGCTGGAGTCTGGATTTGAAGTTTTTTTGTTTTAAGATAGCGACCTTCATGTCTGTGATCGCGTGACCAGAGAGATTGAAGTGTTCTCCAACTGGTTTATGAATGTTATAATTCTTGACATCTGATTTGTGTCCATTTATTCTTTTACGTAGAGACTGTCCAGTTTGACCAATGTACATGGCAGAGGGGCATTGCTGGCACATGATGGCATATATCACATTGGTGGATGTGCAGGTGAACGAGCCTCTGATAGTGTGGCTGATGTTATTAGGCCCTGTGATGGTGTCCCCTGAATAGATATGTGGGCACAGTTGGCAACGGGCTTTGTTGCAAGGATAAGTTCCTGGGTTAGTGGTTCTGTTGTGTGGTATGTGGTTGTTGGTGAGTATTTGCTTCAGGTTGCGGGGCTGTCTGTAGGCAAGGACTGGCCTGTCTCCCAAGATTTGTGAGAGTGTTGGGTCATCCTTTAGGATAGGTTGTAGATCCTTAATAATGCGTTGGAGGGGTTTTAGTTGGGGGCTGAAGGTGACGGCTAGTGGCGTTCTGTTATTTTCTTTGTTAGGCCTGTCCTGTAGTAGGTAACTTCTGGGAACTCTTCTGGCTCTATCAATCTGTTTCTTTACTTCTGCAGGTGGGTATTGTAGTTGTAAGGAAGCTTGACAGAGATCTTGTAGGTGTTTGTCTCTGTCTGAGGGGTTGGAGCAAATGCGGTTGTATCGCAGAGCTTGGCTGTAGACGATGGATCGTGTGGTGTGGTCAGGGTGAAAGCTGGAGGCATGCAGGTAGGAATAGCGGTCAGTAGGTTTCCGGTATAGGGTGGTGTTTATGTGACCATTGTTTATTAGCACTGTAGTGTCCAGGAAGTGGATCTCTTGTGTGGACTGGACCAGGCTGAGGTTGGTGGTGGGATGGAAATTGTTGAAATCATGGTGGAATTCCTCAAGGGCTTCTTTTCCATGGGTCCAGATGATGAAGATGTCATCAATATAGCGCAAGTAGAGTAGGGGCTTTAGGGGACGAGAGCTGAGGAAGCGTTGTTCTAAATCAGCCATAAAAATGTTGGCATACTGTGGGGCCATGCGGGTACCCATAGCAGTGCCGCTGATCTGAAGGTATACATTGTCCCCAAATGTGAAGTAGTTATGGGTAAGGACAAAGTCACAAAGTTCAGCCACCAGGTTAGCCGTGACATTATCGGGGATAGTGTTCTTGACGGCTCGTAGTCCATCTTTGTGTGGAATGTTGGTGTAGAGGGCTTCTACATCCATAGTGGCCAGGATGGTGTTATCAGGAAGATCACCGATGGATTGTAGTTTCCTCAGGAAGTCAGTGGTGTCTCGAAGGTAGCTGGGAGTGCTGGTAGCGTAGGGCCTGAGGAGGGAGTCTACATAGCCAGACAATCCTGCTGTCAGGGTGCCAATGCCTGAGATGATGGGGCGCCCAGGATTTCCAGGTTTATGGATCTTGGGTAGTAGATAGAATATCCCAGGTCGGGGTTCCAGGGGTGTGTCTGTGCGGATTTGATCTTGTGCTTTTTCAGGAAGTTTCTTGAGCAAATGCTGTAGTTGCTTTTGGTAACTCTCAGTGGGATCAGAGGGTAATGGCTTGTAGAAACTCGTGTTGGAGAGCTGCCGAGCAGCCTCTTGTTCATATTCCGACCTATTCATGACGACAACAGCACCTCCTTTGTCAGCCTTTTTGATTATGATGTCAGAGTTGTTTCTGAGGCTGTGGATGGCATTGCGTTCCGCATGGCTGAGGTTATGGGGCAAGTGATGCTGCTTTTCCACAATTTCAGCCCGTGCACGTCGGCGGAAGCACTCTATGTAGAAGTCCAGTCTGCTGTTTCGACCTTCAGGAGGAGTCCACCTAGAATCCCTCTTTCTGTAGTGTTGGTAGGGAGACCTCTGTGGATTAGTATGCTGTTCAGAGGTATTTTGGAAATATTCCTTGAGTCGGAGACGTCGAAAATAGGATTCTAGGTCACCACAGAACTGTATCATGTTCGTGGGGGTGGAGGGGCAGAAGGAGAGGCCCCGAGATAGCACAGCTGCTTCTGCTGGGCTGAGAGTATAGTTGGATAGGTTAACAATATTGCTAGGTGGGTTGAGGGAACCATTGCTGTGGCCCCTTGTAGCATGTAGTAGTTTAGAAAGTTTAGTGTCCTTTTTCTTTTGTAGAGAAGCAAAGTGTGCATTGTAAATGGCTTGTCTAGTTTTAGTAAAATCCAGCCACGAGGAAGTTTGTGTGGAAGGTTGGTTTTTTATGAGAGTATCCATTTTTGAGAGCTCATTCTTAATCTTTCCCTGTTTGCTGTAGAGGATGTTGATCAGGTGATTCCGCAGTTTCTTTGAGAGCGTGTGGCACAAGCTGTCAGCATAGTCTGTGTGGTATGTAGATTGTAATGGATTTTTTACCTTCAGTCCTTTTGGTACGATGTCCATCTGTTTGCATTTGGAAAGGAAGATGATGTCTGTCTGTATCTGTACAAGTTTTTTCATGCAGTTGATAGATTTCCACTCCATACGGCTAAATGCAGTGCCTTGCATAATGACAGGTGCCTCAATTTGTATTAGAGATGGGTTGACCTTCTACTTTGTGTTTGCAGGGTTTCTACCTGCCATATTACTTGATCTGGAAAATCCCCTCTATAAATACATTCTATGTCCTGGCCAAGACTGTACATGTTAGTTTACATTATTTCATTTTGTGTAAGACACATCAATATGTTGCTGAATGCAATATAACAAATGCAGTTTTAATGTTATAATGGTTGCAGCCAGAACAACATTTCAAGGAGATAGGTGTTTTTATTAAAAGTACCTTTGCCACTTTGGAAAAACAAAAAAACATAAGCCAGCAGGGTGAAAGGCGCTTTCTCACTGCACAGCTCACAGAGCTGTGGACAGGGCTAATTTGTCACTATTTGAATTGCCAACAAATTTAACTCATCCTCAATTAACAGTAATATTTAAGAAACTTCTTGTTACCGTAAAGTGATTTTTAATTCTCTGAGGACAATAGCATAGAGGAAGAATGGCCTGACATGATGTTCAGGATGGAATAATGGGATGTCCCACTGATTACTTATGAGTAGAGAGCTATCCACTGGGGACTCTGCCATCAGGAAATAGAGTAAACCTGGAAACTTATTAGCAGAAAGTGTTATAAGCCATTTGCTTTGAGCGGAGATAAACATGGTATTGCAGGCAACGTTATCCCAGGTACCGCAACCAGAAAGGAACCAACTGTCTAAGCAGGAACAGATTTAAGGATGAAGACTCAGTGGGCAAAATGATTGGGGGGCTACACACATGGTTGAGCAGATTGTATTATTAAAAAGTGGGAATCATGGAACAACAATCATCCTATCTGGCAGCCACGAATTAGAACTTGCTGGAGTATACTTGTCAAGTGATGTAAATGGAATATATGTGAGAGCTGGCTCCAGGGGAGAAGGGGTGTCTCACCCCTCTGATCAGGAGAGAACCAAAACTTGCTAGCAGTTTGTTTTATTTAAAATAACCCAACTTTCATATCAAATTCTAAATTACGAAGAGGAACTTTTTGTTACAAAATAAATAGCTTCCTTGTTACATCTTCCTCTCTGAGGGCCAGCATTTTGCCTCAGAGCCACTTTCAATCCTTCTTAAAGGTCTGGGTTTTTTTCCTGTCTAAAAATTTCTTACTCAGTTTTAACTTCCACCACTCTTTCCCTTGGTCTGCATTTCTCATGTGTTTTCTTCCCAATTCATAGATTAAGACAAGAACAGACTATTATGATCATTTAGTCTGACCTCCTGTGTAACACAGTGCATAAAATTTCACTCAGTAATTCCTGCATCAAGTCCAATAACTTGTGATAAAACATAAACTATGATTTAAGATACAGCCTGGACAACTCTTGATCATGGGTCTTGAAATTCTTAGTGTTCTTCTGAAAGACCCAGCTCCTAGAATCTGCCAGTTATATGAGAATCTCAGTTTCTTGTTGTTGTTTTGAGTAAACTTCTGGCCCTTATGGTTCCTTGAAAAATTGACCTCCTTAAGATAAATGATAAAAAGAAAAATATTTTAAGCTCATTATTTTTAAAACAATCTTATTATTTTTGGGAGAGACTGACTCATGAGTTTTCAGCATTTGGGATTGCTGTACTTAGAAAGGTTTCGGAGTAGCAGCCGTGTTAGTCTGTATCCGCAAAAAGAAAAGGAGTACTTGTGAAAGCTTATGCTCAAATAAATTTGTTAGTCTCTAAGGTGCCACAAGTACTCCTTTTCTTCGTTGTACTTAGAAAGACATTCTCCCCACCCACCCTTGTTTCTCCCTGCCTCTCTTCCGTTCCCTATCCTGGTTTTGTACTCTTCATTCCCCACTACCCTCACTCTGTGCTTCCTTTTTACTGCCCCCTCAGGTGCACTTATCTATACACGTTCACCACCCCTAAAAAAGGTAAAGTTTACAAGATACTAGGGAACAGATCCTGAATTTTTGTAAATTGTGGTAACTCAGTGGAAGACAATAGAACTCTGAAAATTTACACCAGCTAAGTTCACTAGTTTTTATCGTGTGCTTATCAGGATCTTCATATATAAAAATTTGGTACAAGATTGAGGGTCAAAATTAAATTGTTAAAAACAATGGGCTTTGAAGGAGGAGAGGAATCTCGCCTGGTGCACAGGATCAGGGGAAACCCAATAGGGTTGCATGGTTGGAAAAGCAGAATTTTGTCCTTTTTTAAATTATGAAGAATGTTAATTAAGACGTAGAATTATTCAAGCTAATACAATATAGTTGGTAAAATATATGGCTAATTACAATAGTGCTCTACACCTTAATGCAGCAGTTCGCAAATTGTGGGTCGTGACCCCAAATGGGTTCGTGCCATCAGCAGATGGGGTCACAGTGACCCGAGTGTGTGGAGGACACTATTTTGCTCCACACAGCATGGCCTCACATGTCTGGTACATGCGAGATTACAAGGGATAGAGGACACCATTTTGCTCTACAAAATGGCATCATCCACACAGTGTGACTTCGCATGCACTGTATGTATGAGGTCATGCTGTTTGAAGGACACCATTTTGTAGAGCAAAATCATGCTCTCCATGCAGTGTGAGCTCATATGATGCCATGAGGAGGTCACCATTTTGCTTTTCAAAATGGCATCCCACATGCTGTCTGGGGAGGAAATAATTTATTAAAATGGAGTCATGCTGGCCAAAATTTTGGGAACCCGTGCCTTAATACAAGGTTACACCCAAAAACTAAGTTAAAAGGTTAATCTTAAGGTTGCAAAGTCAAATACTCAAAGGTTAGGAAATGCCAGAAGATTAGAAAACAAGAGACCTTGGCTTCATTTAAAGAAAAAGCTTTGTTTTATTTTAGTTTTTGTTCAGTTTTTGTTATTTTGTTTTATTCAGTTTTCACAAGATGTTTTCTGATTGCCACTGCAGTTAATATTAATTCAAGACTACTTTATCTTACAGAAATCACACATCATAACAGTAGGCATGCCATCTCAGAGCCCCTGGCTAATTTTTCCTTTTCATGGTTTTAAGAAGGTACTTCACAAATTTTCATAGCACCCCTTCTCCCCTTCACCTACTTTAATCTATACATTACACAATTTTACTTTAGGAAAGGTACATTATTTGCACAGAACTTTCATCCTGCCTTCCCTGATGAGGAGTTCCAGTGAATGAGCCCTGAAATCTGGTGACCTTTTTGACCTTCCCCTGATAGGCTTGTGTTCTTGGTGGTTCTAAATGCACTGATGAGGCTTAAAGAAAAGGTCAAAAAAAATCTTCCACTAAGTGAGTGGAAAAATTGTGCTTCTGCAGTACTAAAATAAACACAGAAGGGTCTAAAAACTCCCTTGAGGAGAGATAAATGTGTCAAGAGAAAGGACAGAGGGTAAATAAGGGTATAGCTGTCAAGAACCTTGGTGAGAGACAGATTTTTTTTTTCGTGGACCCAGTCACCTGCAATGCGTCTTATGTTACAAAGACCTTGACACTTGAGAGGAGGCAGCATCCCCTGACTTTAGTGGTTGCTAGGATGAGTAGCCCCTTGATTCAGAGCCTACCCAGGATGGCCTCACTCCTGTGAGGAATTAGATGCCCTCAACTCCTATTAAAAATCAATATTTAGAAGCGCTTGGCAATTCTCCACTAAAAACATTACAAATATATTTTGTAAAAGAAATTCATAGGAAGATAGAAGGGGAGAAGCCATAAAATAGCATTTTTGAGCACACCAATTTGTTTCATAGAATCATAGAATCATAGAATATCAGGGTTGGAAGGGACCCCAGAAGGTCATCTAGTCCAACCCCCTGCTCAAAGCAGGACCAATTCCCTTCATAGTTAAGAATCCTTGTTTTTCTTTCAAAAACAGATCTCTCACTTTGGGGTGAGTTGGGACTGATATTGGAGAGTATGGGACTGAGAGAGTATAAGATTTTTGTATTCCACTTCTACTGACAGAGAAAAAAAAAGAGGAAAAGTGGTGACAGTGGGTGGTAAGTTACTTTCAGGGCCAGCATTTTGGGTGGGCGATACAGACAGCCACCCAAGCGGTACGGCCTGCCAAAGAGGGTGCCATGCTCAGGGTTTGCCTGATTCCCACCTGACCTGCTGAGAGCCAGCTGGGCTGGCAGAGGTGGAAGGCAGGAAGGAGAGCAGCAGCATCTGGAGAGGGTGGAGGGACCCAAGCTGCAGGGGCCAATTGGATAACCAGCTCTCTCCTCTGGAAAAGGGGTGTCCCTCCTCCCCCCTTGCTCCATTGCCCTGTGCAGCTGTCGCTGCACTTGTTTCCCCATCCTTCTGTTCCTCCCCAGAGCCCCTGGCCACTCTGGACTGGGAACGTCCTCCTGTCTGCTCTGCGGGGGGCGGGGGGCGGAAGAGGAGTAAAGGGGGCACACACAGTGCAGGGGTTAAGGGTACAGAAGGGGAGTGTGGGGGTTGGGGTTGAGAGGGCACAGTGAAGGGGTTAGGGGCACAGGAGGGAGGTGTAGGCCAGGATTAGTGGCAAAGGTGGCACAGTGCAGGGGTTGGAGGGAAGGGAGGATGGGGAGCCTGGGGGGGGGGGCAGTGGCAATGGAGGGGATGCCACACCCATGGGAGCCAGGGACACCAAAATGCAAGTTTGCCAAGAGTGCCATTTTCACTAAGGAAAGTGAGAAGCCAAAGTTTGCTGTATAGTGAGTAGACAGAGGCAGTTGTTCCTATTGTCTATTCAGTGACCACTATAAAAGCCACTTCAAAAAAAAAAAGAAAGGGGGGGGTGGGAATATGTAGGAAAGGAACACTTGGATTGCTGCTGAAAAAGTGATTGTGCTATATAGCCTACCCCTGTTCAGAGGTAAAAACTAATTTACATTTAGAATCACAAGTATGGAGGATTTTCTTGACACATTATCTGTGATAGACAGTGATAGGCACTTGAGAGACAAATACAAAACCTGTTTTAAAAATTCCTCCCTCTACTTCCTTGAAGGCATGTTATTATTATTTATTATTATTATTGTTTTGTTTTGCTTCTAACTGACCATTGCACTTGTAAAGATGTTAATAAAATAAATTAGCAAAACGATTTTTTCTTACATCTACTTTTTAGTTGGAGCTCATCAGAACATCTAAAATGCCTCCTGGCAATATTAGTTTTTTGGTCCTCACTATGCCTGATCTGAAACCTATTTACATAGATGCAGAGTCCAGTTGATGAACAGGCTTTAGAAAAGGCTAATTGTGTCTGATGTGCACTTAAATAAGAAGGAGAGATGGAAGGGACCAAATGTTTTGTCCCTGTTATTATTGTTTAAAAATACGAATCCTGAAGGAAAAATTTGCTTGGAACAGTAACTTTTTACCCCTGCAGGAGGACTGACCTCTAACACACCAGTCATTTTCCCCTATGCACTCCATCTCCCCTGCCTCTGCAGGAGGACATCTCTGTCACTCTGTATTCATTTCTCTTGTCACGAATCAGAGAATGAAGCTGATTCTGTATTTTTTTGCATTGATCTATAACACCCAGCAAATGCATACCCTGTAGACAGATTAATTACCTTAATGCATTCTGCTTTCTACTACACTACTGCTACCCTCCCCCCAGGTTACCTGAAAATGTTCTGGATGCAAATACAGTGTTGCAGTCCTCTCCCTCATTCTTTTCTCTTCCCTACACTCTTATGTAGGGAAAACTTACATTTTGCTTCTCAATCAACAACTTGTTCTTTATTGAGGTAAAGGTGTGACATTCTGTACCTTGAGGGAACACCCTGCACACCCATGTTCATCCTTATAATAAGATTGTGTGGTATCCAATGCAAAGTTTGTCATGTCAGGTGTCTTCGGCAGGCTCATAATGCACTGAGAATTGTTGTTGTAGTAATGTTATAGGTTGTAATTTCATGTATATAGTTATGAGCCTGAAAATGTGTCCTTCCTTTGGTCAGTATGGAACTGCGATGAGGTAATGCTCATCTGACTCTGAAGTGGGGGGTGGGTGCAAAGCCAAGAGAACATGATAAAAGAAAGAACATGATAAAAGGGAGAGACGTTTGCCATGCTCTTTCTCTCTCTTCCACCTCCATCTATAGACATCACCACCAAGCAACTGAAGCGCTGATCAAAGGGAGAGCCTGGCTGAAGGGCAACCAGCTAGCCTGTGGTGAGAAGTACTAAATTTGTAAGGGCAATGAAAGTGTTATGAGCAGCTTAGAATGCATTTTGCTTTTATTTCATTTGACCAAATCCAACTTCGTGTGCTTTGACTTATAAATCACTTAAAAATCTATCTTTGTAGTTGATAAATGTGTTTGTTTATTCTACCTGATGCAGTGCATTTGGTTTGAAGCATGTCAGAGACTCCCCTTGGGATAACAAGCCTGGTTCATATCAATTTCTTTGTTAAATTGACATCCTCATATAAACTTGCAGCGTTCAGCCGGCATAACTGGACACTGCAAGATGGAGGTTCCTAGATTTGTGTCTGGGACTGGAGATATTGGTTAGTGCCATGCGGTTGCACAATCCAAGCAGCTTACATGCCAGAGGCTGTGTGTGAATAGCCCAAGAATGGGGGTTCTCACATCAGAGCAGGGTAACACTGGCTCCCACAGTCAAGGACTGGAGTGATCTAGCAGATCACCAGCCCAGATAACACCAGGGAAACGTCTCAAAAGGGTCTTCATTTTGCTTTTAAATGTAAGATAAAAATAGTGAACTGAAATCCAACTTTCCTCTCCTCCACATCCATAGCATTTCACAAATGGTATTCCCCATCCTCAGCTTATCACCTCTGACTTTCTCTAAACAGCTTCAGTCAGACCTAATATAGATCATTGCTTACTGTATTTATTTTATGTATTTTTATTTTCTTCAAAATACCTGGGACAAATTAGACCTGACTAAGCTTGTGAGCCTGGTGAACTTTAAAACAAAAAATGTCTGCTTATGTGTCATTCCCCAAATTCTCCAAACTCGTTTTCTGCTTCTCATGAGGGCTGCAGCTGTCAGTTTTGACCAATTCACTTGGCTAAGCACATGCTGTGCAAGAAAAATTCTGTAGCACAGTGGTACTCAACACTGGCAGTGGGAGAGCCACTTTGTGGGTGAATGTAGCAGAAGCCAGCCATGAATAATCATGTTGTGATGCCCTGATCTGCTCCATAAACATTTTAAAAACAATTTATTTTAATAGAAATATACAGAGGAGAATACACAGTAAAAGCATTAGCAACACCCGTGATTGTAAATTAATGAAAACTAACAACACTATGTTTGTACAGTTTATATTAAGAGATTTCCAACATTTATAATGGTGTACAATACAATGGAAAAGTAGCATAATGACAGCGAGACAAATTTAAAATCTAAGTAAATTTCATTACACACACACACACAGCTTTTGTAAATAGCACTTATCTAGGGATTTATTGTATTAAAAGAGAGAGCGGGACAGCTTCTTCCTACTTATGAGTGGCTCAGACAGCAACCACCAGTTACAGATGACCAAACTACTTTAAAGTACAGTAATTGAAACAGGTTAGTGAACCATCATATTCACTTTTTCATGACAGAAGGCATTTTCATTCACTCTACTTCTGTCTTCTACAATCAATTCAGACCGAATACCTGCAAGAGATGTGCCACACTTACTCAGTGACAATTCAAGTAGTCAATTGGGTCTGGCTGCCAGTTAATGGATAATTTGGGTATCATACTGCTATCCTAATGTGCTTCAATTTGCACTGAAAACTGTGTGTGTGAAAGATTATAGGATAGGGGCCTAATCCTGTACTCCTGGCACAACCAGAAGTTGTCAAGGACCTGATGTCCTTGGACCTGAGTCCTAATGTTGTGCTCTGCTTCTATTTTTTAAAAGGATTGTTTTATGTTGCATATGAAAGGTTAGTTGTTCTTATGAACACATGTCAACATTAAATAATCAAAACCTATTATTCAGTTTTGTACTGCTTGATATGTGCCTTTGAAACTCAATGAATAATCATGTGTAGGAGGAAGGGGTAAAGTTTTCATTGCTTTCCTGATAATTGCTAGATAGCATCTCTCTTTTGTACTTGTGTGTTAGCTATCATGCCTATAATTGCAGGAATGGGGAAGATATACAGCCCTCAAATCACTCAGAAAATGCAGTAATGGTCCAGTTGTGAAGCTGTAGAGGAATAAGAAAACATATCTTGGATCAATAAAAAATAATTTGCTCTTCCATAACTCCTTTCCGCTAAGATTCTCAGAGTACATTATAAACATTGTCTCACAACAACCCTGTAAGGTAATTACTGCTATTTCATATTTTACAGGTAAGTAGCGCCACATAAAATAGCGACTTACCCAAGGTCATCCAATAGATAAATAGTAGACCTGAGAATAGAACCTCAAAGTCATCTAACCACTACAACACACCACATCCAACATGAGGTTACTATACAAAGTCCCTACTATACAGAGCCCTACACAGAACAATCCTCATGCAAATAAAAACTAAATAAATAATCACATGAAAGATAGCAAACACCAGCTAGCACATAGTCAAAATTCACATCTTATGCAGTCTCACTAATCATTCCATTACATATATGGTCATGAAGCTGTCCATGGTAGGGGGCCCCCTTTAGGCTACATGGGGAGCACACACATGTGAATTCAATTAATGTGTCACCCACCCGCGGCAGCGAGTGTGGTCGTGTGCTCAGCACTCCTGGTAATCCAGCTCCATGAGGGGATTAGCTCCCAGCGCTCTGAGCCTGTCTACACTAGCGCTTTAAAGCTCTCAGCCTTGCTGCACTCTGGGGGGTGATTTTTCACACCCCTGAGCCAGCAAGTTAGAGCACTATAAAATGTACGTGTAGACAAGCCCTTAGAGAGACAAGGAGGGTGAGGTAATATCTTTATTGAACCAATTCCTGTTGGTGAGACTAGGGTCTTATCTACACTGCCACTTTACAGCGCTGCAACTTTCTCGCTCAAGGGTGGGAAAAAATACCCCCCTGAGCGCCATGAAGTGGCAGTGTAGACAGTGCATCAGCGCTGGGAGCCGTGCACCCAGCTCTGGTAGCTACTCCCCTCGCGGGGGCAGGTTTTTTACAGCGCTGGGAGAGCTCTCTCCCAGTGCTGGTGCTGTGACTACACAGCCACGTTAAAGCACTGACCCGGCAGCGCTTTAATGTTGCTAGTGAAGACTTACCCTGAGATGTTTGAGCCACACAGAGCTCTTCTTCAGGTCTGGCAAAAGTACTCCCAGCATTACCGCAGAATGCAAAGTGGAACAGATTGTTTAGCACAAATAGGTTTCAGAGTAGCAGCCGTGTTAGTCTGTATCCGCAAAAAGAAAAGGAGGACTTGTGGCACCTTAGAGACTAACCAATTTATTTGAGCATAAGCTTTCGTGAGCTACAGCTCACTTCATCGGATGCATTCCTTGAATGCTGTAGCTCACAAAAGCTTATGCTCAAATAAATTTGTTAGTCTCTCAGGTGCCATAAGTCCTCCTTTTCTTTTAGCATAAACAGTTAGCACATTCAAGGTAGAGTGGCCTGTAAACACCTCTGCAGTCAGAGGACAAAAAGAGGTGGTTGGTGGGTTACAAATTGTTGTAATAAACTATAAATCCAGCGTCTGTTCAGTCTATAATTTTCGTAGTGTCTAGAAGAGTAATAAGTCTCTTATCCCCCACAACATTCTTCCGCTTATTCCAGTTGCAGCTAATTTATACACCAAGCCTTCCCTCCATAGCATGTCATACGTTTTTCAATGTCCAAACTAGCTATCATAAAATTTCTATTCCTCACAGTTTTTTGTATTTGTTTCTAATCTCACAATATGATCAACGGTGCATCTTCCTTTCCTGAAAACACTTTGTACACAACTTATAATTTCATTTTTTCAAGTATGCTACTAAACTCTCATTTATCACTCTTTCCATAGTTTTGCCCACACAAGGTGTGAGGGCAACATGTCTATATGCACAAAGTCTTGTGAGTAATTTGCCAGGTTTTCCTATTGGTATAACTATCATATGCTTCCATTCTGGCAGTAGTATTTCCCACCCCAGGTTATTATTATTATATAATTTCAATAAAACTCAAACTACCTTCTGGTAGGTGCTTAAGCATTGCATTACAAATGTGACTTTTACCTCAGTCTCTATTTTTACTTTTGTCTATAGCTATTTTGAAATCCTGTATGCTGAATTTTTTATTTAGTATGTCATCTTTATATTCTACACTGTCATTTAAGAGCTCACAATTTCCTTCAGCAAACTTTTTGGTTTGTTTTGTTCTCAAAACGCTTCACTTTAATTTGTATCACTACTAACTTTCTGCAACTCTTATTAAAATGTCTGATTTTCCTGAGTTAGAACTTTCAACTTTCATTTACTATAAGACCAGGTATAAATTTGTTTTTACTCCATATTCGATTCATTCTTTTAACTTGTTTATTTATCTCTGAAACCTTGGAATCTCTGTTCGTTTTCCCACAATACTTTCTCCAACTCTTTCTTTTTAATAATTCTTTGTGTCACAGCTTTACATCTTGAACAGTTCATTAAGTCCTTGCTATTCATTGTACTTTTTGCCTTATTTCCTTCTTTAATTGCTGCTTTACAATCTTCATTCCACCAGGGAGCTGGATGTCTGAGTTTGTAGCAAGGTTGGCTGCTATCACAACTCCCTTTATTATTTTATCATGAAATTCCTCGAGCTAATCACTTATACAGTTGGTACTTAGATACTCAGCACACTTACATGTTTTCAATACGACTTTTGGCCTTGATATGTAATTAGCATAAGGAAGTGATCACTTCCCATTCCATCTTCTTTATAGATTTCCCAGCTGCATTTGTTTGCTACATTGTTTGTTGCAATTCCTAGCTCTAAACATGAAAAAGTTCCATCCACTGAATTAAACCTAGTAGGTGCTTCAGTATTGAGCATTGCCAGGTTGGGCATGCCAATAAACTGTTCCAGGCATTTGCATTATAATCAGTTTTCCTGCTTCCCCATAATTCATTATGGCCATTAAGGTCTCCACACATAACATACAGGCCTTTGACACTCTTAACTAGCTCTGAAAATTCTAGATTGTATTTTTTTTTTTACATGGGTTGCAAACATTACAGATTCGTATAAAGGTGCTATTGTTCTGCAGAGGAAGCTGAACATTGTTGTACTCAAAACTTAACTAATTTCAACATAACTAAGACCTTCTTTTATAAATGTAGAGACCCACTCCTCCTCTTGTTATTTCTCTGTCACATCTGGGTATATCCCAGAAGCCTAAATACAAGATTCCTCCCAAACCATGTTTCTCATAAACATATCACATCAGGTTTGTTTTCCATTTGAAAAACAGTTTTCTTTAATTCCTGATCATGTGTTATTAAATAATGTGCCTTCTAGCAAAAACAAAACAAAAAATAAAAAAATTAGAACCATGTTGCTTAAACTATATTATCTTCATTTAAAATTGCATTAATGTGATATATTGAGAAAGTGCCTAAATGCAAGTACTTTTCTATCACTTTTGTTAGGGAAGAACACAAAGAATTAATTCTATCTGTAAAGTGCAATTAATCACTTCTATCAAAAATGCCATAATTTCTCTTTGCCTACAAGCAGTAGATCTCCAGCTATTCCCCTTATATTATCTTCTTGCCCTTAACAGTGTATTGTTGTACCAGTGGCTTTTTTTCCTCACTGGCATTTTCCTCTTTCTCCACATTCCATTGTGAATATCTTTTGGTAGCTTCTGCATAGGATTTTTTATGGATTGTTTTAATTTTCTGTATCTCTCTAGCTTGTTCTGCTGCAAACACTCTTTATATCGTTCACTATGCTTAGCCCCACAACTGATGTATTTTAATTCTGTTCCTTCCATACAGTTCTCAAATGAGTGTTCTCCTCCAAAACACCTAATTTTCCCCTTATAGACAACCACCAAACGTCCAAACATTTGGTATTTATAATAATATCTCAAAGGGCTGGGATATGTGTTTTAACCCATGTCAGGGTATGCCCCAAAATCTGAACTCTGGGGTACCTGCATGAAAGATCCCCTAAGCTTATCGTCTACCAGCTTAGGTTAAAACTCTTGCAAGGCACAGTCTTCTGCCTTGGACAGATATTGCTGCCACCACCAAGTGATTATCACAAATATTTAGGAAGGGTCACTTGGAATCCCTATCCCCCCAAAATATCCCCCCAAGCCTCTTCACCCCCTTTCCTGGGGAGGCTTGAGAATAAAATACCAACCAGTTGCCTTAGCAATGTGAGCAGAGACCAACCCCTTGTCTAAGGACTTTGGAATCAAAGAATTCTTTAAAAAAGGTACATTTTATTTAAAAAGAAACACATCTGAAAACTCAGGCTTTAGGGATTAAAAACCAAAAATAACGTTGTTGGGGTTCAGCTTAAAGGGTACAAGCAAAACAAAAGCACCTGGGGTTGGCACAGAGGAATCCACAAACCCAAACAACCAAAAAGGTTCCTAATTGCATCTGTCTTAATTTCCTGCGCTACTTACATATCTGGGGTTCCAAATGAGGAGTTTCTAGGTATGATGCTGATGATTTCCCATACCTGGCTTAAAGCTAACAACTTGTTGCTGCTTTTCCCTCTCTCCAGCCCTAGAGACAAAGAAAAAAACCCACCCAGGAGTTTTTCTAATTTGAAAGGGTACAGCCTCCCTATTGGTTCCCCTGGTCAGGTGCCAACTTAGGTTAAGTTCTCTCAGGTCAGGTTCTCTTAACCCTTTACAGTTAAGGCAATTAGGGTACAGCTGCTAAGGAGGATTCTATAGCTACTGACTGGCTGGGTGTCCATAAAAAGGATCTAACACCACCCCTCCCCGCATTCATCACAGAAAAGCTGATTATATTAACGCTGTTAATATGAATAACTCTGGAAGCAGCCCAGGCCAAGGGATGTGCTGGCCACCCTTCCCGCAGCCCCATTGGCCTGGAGCAGCAAACCTCGGCCAGTGGGAGCCGCGATCGGCTGAACCTGCGGACGTGACAGGTAAACAAACCGGTCCAGCCCGCCAGGGGCTTTCCCTGAGCAAGTGGCGGACGTGCTTTGAGAACCACTGCTCTAACCATTGGGATAAACGTTTTACGACATGCACGGGCACCACTATTTCCTCCTCCAGCTAAATTTTGAGTGGGCGCTGATCTGGTAGGCGCTCAGAGGCTGCCTACTGGATTGTGCTCTGTACATGACTTAGGTGTTTGGCCACCTATCTTCCCCCGGTTTGTGAATCTCCCTGGGGCTTAGGTGGGAGGTAGGAGTCCAAACGCCTAGAGTGAGGCAGCAGTGCACGGGCTCAGAGGCAGAAACATAGGTGCCACGTTTACGCATCTGCAGGATTCAGCAGGAGTTTTATGGATTGTTGTAAAGTCAAAACTGGGACTTGGGTGCCTAAACTCCAGACTCACACACAAGTACCTTTGTGGATCCCACCTATGGAGATTTTCATCACTTGGAAATCACAAAACACCTGTCTCAAAAAACGTTTCACAAAGTAATCAATGCATTGGAAATATTGTTTGCATGACACAATGCTGATGTTTACAATGGTCAAAACGGCATTTAAAAAAAATCTAAATATTAAAATTAAAAAATGGGTGTGAAACTGATGTTTCCTCCCTCCTCCTCCTCCTCCTCCTCCCCCCTCTCTCCCCCCCACTCTGGAAAGGTTCTGCACTGTGAAAGGTCTTATTACAAGAACTGCACATTTATGTGCCTCTGCCTGCCCTTCTGTGGAAGCTATACAAGTGTAAATTAAAGATCCCATATCTACTACTCTCTTCAGAAGTGTTAAGTATGGTGTTTTAGCTAACCTACCCACATTTATTAAAACAGATTCTAATTGCCAGATTGGTGAGTGAGCATTGCAGAGTTCACTATGGTTACCATATTCTACTATGTATGCTCTATGCTCTACCATCACTTAACTCATTGATTCACCACACACTCTTTGGAATACTTCCTATTGGAAAGATGTCCATCTAATATTTTACTAAGAAATAGAATATTTGTAACAGACACTATTAGGGCTACCCTGCTCTGCTCATTCTGGCACCTAAAAATGAAGAATCCTAGTTTGATCAGATTCTGAACAAAAAAAGCAATGTAATCAGAGTACTCAGCTGGTCTAAAGTTTAAAAATTGTCAAAATCTTCAGGATAATTAGGACATTCTTAAAATATTTATTAATGTTTCTGTACTTCATCAATCCCTTGTTGTCTACAATCAAAAATGTCAGAAGCAGTTTGTGCGAGTTACTGAAAGGAATTGATGGCTCCATAGACTTCCTCCAAGAGTCAATATCTCACAGAGCTATCTATCAGAAAAAATATAACTAAAGTGTGAATCTCTGTTTCAGCCCAAGCCTACTAAGATATGTTGGGATGAACAGAAAATTTAGTGTAAACAATAAGAGCAATTTTAAAAAATGATAAAATAAAAGCCAATCTTATTTAAGAGAGAAAATATTTCTATTTAAACATTTTTACTCCAGCAACTCAAAGAAATACTTGCACTAATTGTGTTTCTCTACCCCTGGCATAAATATTAATGGGCATGGTCAGTGAGCATTTTTAGAAATGGAACCATTATAAAGCCAAATGGGACTATTTCACCATTACCACTAGGTTACAGAGTAAGGTAGCCTCAAGCCAGATCTTAATTTTCCCCCTCAATATACTAGATCAAATGTTGCCATCCCTTACCTCCATGCAACCTCATTTACCTTAACAGGGTCACATGGGCATATGCCATATATAATTTTGGCCTACTGCCTTCAATAAAGAAAGAGACATTCCCAGGATACGTTATCCAAATTTTAGTCTCTCTCATATTCATCACAATCCTGCTACAAACAAGTGCAATTTTGGCTATATCTACACTTGCTGCTGGTGGTGTGACATACTTCTGCTAGGTCTCAGAGTCAGCATGCTATAACTAGTAGGATAGCCATGATAGCATGGACAGTGGTGAACAATGGCTCAGGCTCGATGCCTTGAGTACAAACCTGCCTGGACCTGATGGGTCTGTACTCAGGGCAGCTAGTGTGTGCTGCCACTTGTGCACTACTATTTTTAGCACACTAGTCTGCTGAGACCTAGTGCAAGTATATGTACTCTCGCTGGCAATCACTTCCCCAACTTCAAGTGTATACATACACTCTGTAGTGGTGACAGTCCTGAAAGCCTTCCTTCATTATTTTTGTGTCCATAGCACGGATAATGACTACAGTGCAGTGGCCTGAGATTCATTTCACTGGGGTGTTGCTAAATGGGACATTAATTGGATAGCAGGTAAATTTCAATAGAGAGCATTGGGGGTCTGTAAACAGATTAGTGTAAGGATATGTGAACAATCAGCTCATCTATGTTACACAGTGCTTCAGAGACATCCGGTCACTTCCACTGACCTTTGTGCTGTAGGCTGAGTATTGAAAACTACAGTAAACAGAATGGAAGCCTCTCCAGGGTTCATCAAGTAGTTTTATTTTCCCCCATCTGCTCATACCCACTACATTCATCAAAACAGACAAAACTAGAGATCTGTCCATTAGGTCAGGGACCTTAGCAAATTCAAGTGCAACACAGATATGCATTTCTTGAGTATATTATCATAACATACACACAGTTCCATTCATTAATCTGGAAATAGCAATATCAGAGTAAATACTATGCAGAACATCCCTGTATTATGCCTTACTTCTTGGAGAAGTGCTTTACTGTGTAGAGTGACTAATATTACAGCATCATCCTTGAGTAAGTGTGACTACCATAAAATTGTTGATCTCTACTTCTATTCTGAATCCATATGATGATCATGTTTCATGACAGTCTATTATATGTGATCAAAGAAGTTGGTCCACATAGGGGTTTATGCCCAGTCTTTTCAGCCTCAGGGATCAAATGAGCCAGGAAAGCTTATTTTAGATTGTTTTCTTAATAAACATGTCTCTCTAAACAACAGCACTTGCAACCCCAGCAAGATGGGTAGCTTCATCAATGCAATTTTGTCCATATGCTCTGCTGTGGGTAAACTCAATACCTTAATTAAGGACAAGTACCTTTTGTGCATCCATGCCTCTTTGTGGGCCAAACTCTGGCCCTATCATACCAAGATATTTCACAGCCTGCAACAACTTGTAGGCCTGGGGAAAAGCAACTTGACATAAGTAACTTGCCTCATTTCTTAGTGTGCATGATTGGGGAGGTAAATGGATCAGTGGACTAGAGACAGGATGTCTGTATTAGTTGAGATAAGTGGGAATATCCAAGTACCATTTATAATGAAGAAGACAAGCCTGGAATGTAAGATGAGGTAAAGAGTAGGCCATGAATGCATGTGTGTGGACAGAGCATGCTGTACAGGATTGGTTCCTGCAGAGTAACCAAGCCAGTCCAGAAGCATGGGATGTAATGTATAGTTAAGAATGCATGTGCTATTAATGTTAGTAAAAAATGTATATAAGGAAAAGTTTGGCTGTGTAACATTGGGTGTGTGGTACACCCTATATCCACCCCATGCTTGAGCCTGATTAACTCAGCATAGCTTTGATGTATGCCAAATAAAGGAACCCAAGTGACAAGACAGGAGTAAAAATGAGTCCTTGGGGAACTGAGCAGGGTAACCTCAACATTATGGTTTTCCATTAATCAAGAGCAGGTAATCTATAGTTTACTATACATGTAGTTTTGCTGTCAAGGATCACAACCAAGAAATTTAGCAATGGCATTGGAAGGTTTCAAATTTTAGGAGGTTTCCCATGGACTGGAGGAGTGGCTGAGATCAAAAGGAGGTCCCTATGGACTTCCCCGGGAAGTGAGAGGGGGACACTGGGACGCACGGAAAAAGGAACTCCACCAAATAGTATTAAACGAGAAATGCAAGAAAAACAAAACAAAACTTTTTAAAAGTATAGTATGGAATTCTCTCCTAAAGAGAAATTCAGTAATGTAAGGGGTCTAGAGGGAGATTCTTTTACATGGATATGCAAAGTATGCATGGCAGAGCACAGCAAAAGGTCTGTTGAATGCCACTGAAACTTTAAAGAATAGGCCCCTATTTATTGTGAAAGCAGCGAGATACTTCTGTCCCAAGATGTTGGACCCATGCTGTTACATCCTAAAGCTGCTTGACCATGGAGAGAACAGTAATTATAGCTAAAGAACAAGTGTAAAATAACCCTCACAAAGATAAGCTCAGAGCCATGAAGAAAAATCAGCTGAGAAATGTGTCACTTTAAATTAATAAATAAGTTTTTAAGGAGAGAGAGTAAGGAGTTAAAAGGAAGCATTTATGCAGGCATGGGAAACTTTACAGAGTGCTGAAGGGATTAAGCAAGCTGGTGTAGGAAAGGTATTCGATGTAACCTTAAATGAGAAGGGAAAAGAGAATGTTTGGTTTGATAAAACCCAGTTATGGCAGTATAACTTGATGCAGTCCTGCCCAATGGAACCCTGGTAATCAAATAAATTATGCAAAGAGACGTCAGGTAGTGACAACTACCACCACTATGATTTTATCCCCAGAAACCTACAGAGCGATTCGGAAGGAAAGTGGGCCCTTTTCCCTTCTTATTCAATGGTGTAGTAATACCTTTACTATACCAGCATGCTTAATCCCTTAAGATTTTTCACATCTATATGAATGCTCCCTGGAATACCTTACTCTCTTTCTTTAAATAACTTACTTGTTATTTAGCATTTAACCATTGGAATATCTCTGTGTTTTTATGAAGCTGAACATCTTTTTGAATAAGGACTGGAGGACATGGCTGTGTCTGTGGCAGGACTGGCCAAAACAAGGATAGTAGGAAGAGACTCAGAATCCTTTTGCAATAGTAAAACAGCAGCTGAAAGAGCTGCAGAATAGTGTGACAAAGTCACAACTTACAGACAGGAACTTTGACTGACAGTTTGGAAATGGAGCTGCCAGACGTGGACCATAGACTGGATCAATCAGACACCAAGATCACTTCCTCAGCAATTAAGTGAGACACTTCATTTAAGAAGTTTATGGTTTATTTGAGAGATTTCAGATGTCCTTAATTCCCTTCTTTTTTCCCCTGCCAATCATTCCTAAGAAAGCTGCCTAGAGTTTATTGAAGAGTTATAGGAATCATTGGCTGCAATACTATCTCCATCCTCAACACAGAGGGAAATACGGGCAAAATCCATGCAGGACTACTCAGGAGGGCAGCTCTGCTTGCTTGTAGGTGGGAGAAATAGCAGAGGATTCCATTCTGAATTTTTATTGTGAAAGCAGCGAGATACTTCTGTCCCAAGATGTTGGACCCATGCTGTTACATCCTAAAGCTGCTTGAGCCATACTGTACTAAAGCCTATAGAAATCTCCCTGTTAAGATCACCGCTGTGACATTACTTTTCATCTTGACACCTTTATTATAGGCCACCAATTTGGACAAGGAATTTGGATCTCTTTGTCATTCTTATATTTTTCATTCTCAGCGGTTAGTCTAGTATGTCTCTGCTTTGTAAGCATCAGAGTATCCTGCAATTGACGAGCAAATTAACATCAATGTTAAAGCACCAGAGAAGACAGAGATAACAATGTTATACCATATTTTTAAAAAGTCAGTGCTTCATCGAGAGAATAGAGTTCAGGTAAGGGAATTCTTGGGCAATTTCAGCATAAATCAAAAAAGGGGAATTAGGAAACTTATTTGCTGAGTTTTCCTTTTTTTAAATGAATCAGAAATTGGGAAGGTTTCAAACAACTGAAAAAAAACAAAGATTTAACTTATTTTGCTAGTAAAATAATGGAACAAAAATTAAGAGAAAATGCCATTAAGGGCTTGATCCTACTCCTATTGAGCTCAATGGAAAAAAATCCATTGGCTAGAACAGTGCAGGAGAAAGCTCTACATTTCTTTAGGTGATGGAGACATGCTTCAGAGGGAATGAACAGAACAGGGCTTCTGACAGTCAGAGGTTTAGGGACCCTGAGAGCACGGGGTTGCATCCTTGACTATTTTGGCTACTAGCCATTGATGGACATATCCTCCATGAACTTATCTATTTTTTTAACCCAGCTATACTTTTGGCCTTCACAACATCCCCTGGCAATGAGTTTCACAGATTGGCTGTGCCTTGTGTGAAGTAGTACTTCCTTATGTTTGTTTTAAACCTGCTGCCTATTAATTTCATTTGGTGGCCCCTGGTTTGTGTGTTATGTGAAAGGGTAAATAACACTTCCCTACTCACTTTCTTCACACCGGTCATGATTTTGTAGACTTCTGTCATATCTCCCCTTAGCTGTCTCTTTTCTAAGCTGAATAGTCCCACACTTTCCTAATGGTTCCTAACATTCTGTTCATTTTTTTGACTGTTGCTGCACAGTGAGCAGATGTTTTCAGAGCACTATCCATGATGACTCCAAGAGCTCTTTCTTGAGTGGTAACAGCTAATTTAGACCCCATCATTTTGTATGTGTAGTTGGAATTGTGTTTTTCACTATGCATTACTTTGCACTTATCAACACTGAATTTCATCTGCCATTTTGTTGCCCAATTATCCAGTTTTGTGAGCTCCCTTTGTAGCTCTTTGCAATCAGCTTTAAACTTCAGTATCTTAAGGAATTTTGTGTCATCTGCAAAGTTTGCCCCCTCACTGTTACAGATCATTTATGAATATGGTGAACAGCACAGGTTCCAGTACAGATCCATAGGGGCCCCTCTATTTACCGCTTTCTGTTGTAAAAACTGACCATTTATTCCTGTCCATTGTTTCTGATCTTTTAAGCAGTTACTGACCCATGAAAGGGCCTTCTCTCTTAAGCTCAACGAGAGCTTACTGGAGTTAGAAAGCTTGTCTTTTTTGGCAACAGAAGTTGGTCCAGTAAAAGATATTACCTTACCCACCTTGTCTCTGTCTTTATTTTTAGTATCAGAACATTTCTGTCCATTAGATATGTTTATTTTGTTTGTTTGTTTTTGGGGGGAGGGAGGGTTGTTTGTTTATTTTAATTTTCAACCTCCCCACCTGAAGTTCTTTATTTCCCTAGGCATTATCATAAAACCAAAAAAGAGTTGCAGTTAAAATTTATCACATACCGAAGCCAAGTGCATAAAGTAATTCCATGGGAATTCCTACAATTTATTTAATAACTTACTTTATCTATATGCAAACTCATTACACACTTGAGTTTTCTAATGAGTATAATGCGTCTTCCTTGTGCTCTTACTTAAACTATAAATATTAAATTAAAATGGAACAACTGTGAAAACAGAGGTGGCAGTTTCATAAATACCAGATGAATTTATAATGATAAATGCTTCTAAAATTAAGGCTAAATGAATCCATAATAATAGTCTACTTAAAATAAAGTGCTATCTTAACAGCTTGCAAAATAGAAGCACAAATTATTTAAACAGTTTGAAGTGTCTAAAATGCCTTACTGGCTGCTGTACAGTGGTTGGTTGGAAAGACTGTATAGACTAGCAATCACTTTCCTTTGGGATTCCTTTGATCGATATCAGAAGTCAGGTACTCTGTGACTAGAACATCATTCTTCCCTTAGAGTTTTATTTGGCACCACTTAAGGAGCTGGTCTCTGCATTTTTACTAGAGATCTTGCTTTCTTAGCTATTCCAGTGATAGGTGGCCCCTCACTCTGAAGAAAAACAGAATAGCCTGCTTCAGATACAGGGAGAGTTATAGTGTGCTAAAAATTAGAGACAAATCTTAGGGGTGGAGTCATTCTGATCTCACTCACACCAAAGTAAGCAAGATGTATCTCAAACCCACTTCCACAATTCTATTCGACTTCAGTGGTGTTGCTCCCGATTTACACTGTTATGAGACCAGAACTAGTCTATTAAACTTGTGCATATTCTGGACACATTGTTTTGGATAGTATTTCCATTCTAAAACTTCCCTTCCCCAACTAGGGAGTATATATAAGGTGTAAATATCCAGTCTTACTGTGAAATTTGGGATATTATTTCCATTTAAAATTTGGGATGTCATTATGTCATCATAGACTGTCTATTCAGGACTAAAAGTCATATTTAAAACAATAGATGTCTCACTTAAGTTTAATAAGTCACATGCAAACATACTTTTTTGTGACTTTAAAATTTATGTCAATCTCAGTATTACTCCCACTCTGTGCTTTCACTTCATACAAAGCGAAAACACAAAAGCAGCCATTAGGAGGTATCATGTATAAGATCCACTTCATCGCCTCAAAATGACTACAAAGGAAATGTTATAGTGTATTAAGTCAATGGTAACTTTAATGCTGTTTTCAGACTATGATACATCTAACTGCATCAAAGTATGCAGTCCTATGGACACTTCACTACAAATTAAAACATCTTCAGAGCAGCAGAAGGGAGATGGACTCTTGTTGTATCAACCAGGCAAGGTACTAACAAGCTTCAACAGGACTTTATTTTCACAGTGGAAACCTTTTTACCAAGCTGCTGCTGCACCCTCTGTAGCTTTCTCCCAGCTTCTCAACTCCTCTCCTCTCCTTCCTGTTTCCTGTCCTTTCAGACTCCCAACAGCCAGTTCTCCCAATTCTAATAACTACAGGCAACATCTAAACACCACATTCCGTCCTCTCTTAAGAAACTCTCCCAATTAAAATAAACATTATTGTTCAAACCACAGGAACAAATATGAAACAAGACACTATACTGTTGGCAGAAATATTACACTGAAAACACTGTAGATACTACATAACAGTCTCTAGTCCAGATAGGTGGTCGTCTGGGTCTGACAGGCCGTCTCTCAAGCCCTGGTTCCAGTGCAATGTCTTGTTGTGTTGGTACTATGGTGAAGTCATCCAATGCAGATTGGGTGTTGTCATAATCTCCTCTTGGTGCATAGGCAGGTGCAAGATAAGAAGCATTCCATACCCATCCATCAGAAAGTCAATAGGTGTAAGGTCCCTTCTTCTCTATGATTTTAAGAGGAGCTGTGAATTTATGTGTAAAATTCCAGGTTTTCATATTCTAACGAAGGAACCACACTCAAACTTTGGTTCCTTAGCACCGCGCTGCTTGTCTGTGAAAGCCTTAGACTTTGCTTGGTTCTGTTCAACTGTTTTTCTCACATCATCCTCGTTTGGGGCATCAGGTCATGCCTTTAATAATCCAGCAATGTTCAGTTTAGTATTCATCTGTTTTCCATGCAGTAACTCTGCGGGCGATCTTTGCATTGTGGTATGTCGTGTAGCCCAGTATGCTTGCAAGTAATCAGCCATGAAGGGTATCCACAATCTCCAATTTAACCGTTTGCAAACTCTCTTTCAAACTTCTGTTAAACCATTCGATTTCCCCATTGGCTTGAGGGTAATATAGGGATGACCTTCTGTGTAAAATGTCCCTCTGTGCTAGAAAAGTTTCAAACTCCAGGAAAGTATATTGACTACCATTATCTGAAACCAGTTCTTTGGGGTTACCTTCCCTGCTAAAAACTGAAGAGAGAAACTTAATTACTGTAGCAGAAGAGATTTGCAATGTAAACGCTACCTCTAGGCCATTTACTGAAATAGTCTATTAAAGTGATGGCATAATGGCAGTCAATTGGAGCAGTATCAAAGGGTCCCACAATGTCAATCGCCACTTTTTCCCATGCAGATTCAGGAAGAGGAACAGGCTGTAATGGAGGGGTACATGTCACTGCTGTCTTATCATGCATTTGGCAAGTGACACAGGATTTTATGAGGGCTTCAGTTTGAGAGTCCATCCCTGGCCACCAATACAGATCCCATAGTCACTGTCTGGTTTGGACAATTCCTTGATGAGTATCGTGTACCAGGTGTATGAGTTTTGACTGTAATTCTTCTGGCACAAGGAGCCGGTGTGTACCTTGTAGCACACAGCTATCGAGCAAAGAAAGTTCATCCCGAACTCTAAAACAAGGCAGCAAAACTGGGTCAAGGTTTTTAGGGTGACTGGGCCTTCTCTTTGTCAGAAATCCCTGTAGTTTTTGTTGAATTGGACACGCTGAACAAGCAGCTTGAAATTGTTCTCTTATAACTGCAGTGAGAGTGCTTGTAATAAATGCACCACTACATCCTCATCTTCCGGTGGACCATCTGGTGAAGGCAAAGGCAGGTGAGAAAGACAATCAGTGACCACATTTTGGTTTCCAGGCTTATATTCCAGTTCATAATTGAAAGAAAGTAGTCTTGCAGACCATCAAGCAATACGGTATCCTGCTCTTCCCAGTCCTTTTGTGGTGAGCAACGTCGTCAAAGGGCTGTGGTCTGTGCGCAACTTGAACTTGCGGTCCCACAGGTAAGTTCTCCATTTTTTAGTAGCCCAGACACAAGCAAGTGCTTCTTTTTCGACTGTAGAATATTTTCTCTCAGCATTACAACAGTCCTCTCTGTGTTGTCCTCATGCAGTTGTGTGAGAACAGCCCCAAGTCCATAATCAGAAGCATCAGTAGTTACAATTGTGGGCAATGAAGGACTGAATAGTGCAAGTACTGGACTATGTACAGTCAAGTCTTTCACCATTTTGAAACTAGCTTGTGCATCCATTGTCCACACTAGGGTTGAACTTCTCCGTAGTAATTCCCGTAATGGTTCAATGACAGAAGCATAATTGGGAATGAATTTTGCATATCAGGAGGTAAGACCCAAGAAGAAACGTAAGGTTTGCAAATCTGTTGGAGGAGGAGGAACATTTGAAATTGCCAGGATATGATCTGGATCAGGTTTTCATCCAGCCTGTGAAATTGTATGCTCCAGAAAGGAGAGTTCAGCTTGTCTAAATTTGTATTTGGATCTATTGAGCTGGAGGCCTGCTGTGCTGATGCAGTTTAGTACAGACTGCAGGTTATTGTCATGCTCCTCAGAAGTATTTCCAAAACATGATAATATCATCCAGATAGCACTGAACTCCATGTTGATTCTTCAGAATCAATGACATCATTTTTAAAGGCACTTGGGGCAGATGCGAGACCGTATGGAACACGTTTAAAACTGAATAGTCCCTCATGTGTAATAAATGCTGTGAGGTCTCTGCTATCTTCATGCAACATAACCTGGTGGTATGCACTCTGCAAATCAAGAGTAGAAAACATTTTTGCTCCATGGAGTTCTGCAACTACTTCTTCCATGTGAGGAAGTGGATGGCTGTCAATCACAACAGCTCTATTTGGCTCCCTTAAAGTCCACAGAAAGGTGAATGCCTCCACGCTTGTTCTGTGTCACTACTATAGGTGAAACCCATTCCGAGGAGTTGATCTCTTCAATAATGTCCTTTTGAACAAGTTTTCTAAGTTCCTCTGAAACAGCTTTCCTGACTGAAAATGGTGAGTGCCGTAACTTCTGTCGTACAGGCATCACATTATTCCGCATTTTAACTTTATGCAGAAACCCATAAGCATAGCCGAGTTTCTCGTCAACTTGGTGTTGGGTCCCAGCTGAAACTGGGGAGTTGTCATAAATAAACAGAAGAGTAAACCCCTTTGAAATCCCTCCTGGCCAGGAGAAAGCTCCTCTCACCTGTAAAGGGTTAAGAAGCTAAAGGTAACCTCGCTGGCACCTGACCAAAATGACCAATGAGGAGACAAGATACTTTCAAAAGCTGGGAGGAGGGAGAGAAACAAAGGGTCTGTGGGTCTGTCTATATGATGGTTTTCTGCTGGGGATAGACCAGGAATGGAGTCTTAGAACTTTTAGTAAGTAATCTAGCTAGGTATGTGTTAGATTATGATTTCTTTAAATGGCTGAGAAAAGAATTGTGCTGAATAGAATAACTATTTCTGTCTGTGTATCTTTTTTGTAACTTAAGGTTTTGCCTAGAGGGGTTCTCTATGTTTTTGAATCTAATTACCCTGTAAGGTATCTACCATCCTGATTTTACAGGGGGGATTTCTTTATTTCTATTTACTTCTATTTTTATTAAAAGTCTTCTTGTAAGAAAACTGAATGCTTTTTCATTGTTCTCAGATCCAAGGGTTTGGGTCTGTGGTCACCTATGCAAATTGGTGAGGCTTTTTATCCAACATTTCCCAGGAAAGGGGGGGGTGCAAGTGTTGGGAGGATTGTTCATTGTTCTTAAGATCCAAGGGTCTGGGTCTGTAGTCACCTAGGCAAATTGGTGAGGCTTTTTACCAAACCTTGTCCAGGAAGTGGGGTGCAAGGTTTTGGGAAGTATTTTGGGGGGAAAGACGCATCCAAACAGCTCTTCCCCAGTAACCAGTATTAGTTTGGTGGTGGTAGCGGCCAATCCAAGGACAACGGGTGGAATATTTTGTACCTTGGGGAAGTTTTGACCTAAGCTGGTAAAGATAAGCTTAGGAGGTTTTTCATGCAGGTCCCCACATCTGTACCCTAGAGTTCAGAGTGGGGGAGGAACCTTGACAGGAGTGTACCGCAAGAGTGCTTTGCTGAGGAAGATCAATTTGTCCCTTAACTACCCTGAGATTTAAATCAGACAATAAACCTCTGCCAAGGATAGGAGTGCCTTTGTGGACAATGTAGAACTCTGCAGTTACACAGCAATCACCAAAAATAACTATTATTGGCAGGCAGCCATGTACTGGAATATGTTTTTTTCAAATAGCACACCAAGTGAAGTTTGGGTTCAGTAAGAGGCAAATCTTTAAAGTAATGCAGATAGATGGAATCAGGTAGTATAGATACTGCTGAGCCAGTGTCCAACATTAGCTGAATAGAGTGTGGTTTGCCTGAGGATATGGCAGAAACATTTACAGTGCACTTTATCTGTTCTGGAATATGGGCAGTAGTGATTTTGTCCATGCTTAGCACAGTAACATCTGGTATTGTAAGTGTATGCATGTGTCAAGGTTCCTCCCCCACTCTGAAGTCTAGGGTACAGATGTGGGGAGCTGCATGAAAAACCTCCTAAGCTTATCTTTACCAGCTTAGGTCAAAACTTCCCCAAGGTACAAAATATTCCACCCTTTGTCCTTGGATTGGCCGCTACCACCACCAAACTAATACTGGTTACTGGGGAAGAGCTGTTTGGACACGTCTTTCCCCCCAAAATACTTCCCAAAACCTTGCACCCCACTTCCTGGACAAGGTTTGGTAAAAAGCCTCACCAATTTGCCTAGGTGACTACAGACCCAGACCCTTGGATCTTAAGAACAATGAACAATCCTCCCAACACTTGCACCCCCCCTTTCCTGGGAAATGTTGGATAAAAAGCCTCACCAATTTGCATAGGTGACCACAGACCCAAACCCTTGGATCTGAGAACAATGAAAAAGCATTCAGTTTCTTACAAGAAGACTTTTAATAAAAATAGAAGTAAATAGAAATAAAGAAATCCCCCCTGTAAAATCAGGATGGTAGATACCTTACAGGGTAATTAGATTCAAAACACAGAGAACCCCTCTAGGCAAAACCTTACGTTACAAAAAAGATACACAGACAGAAATAGTTATTCTATTCAGCACAGTTCTTTTCTCAGCCATTTAAAGAAATCATAATCTAACACGTACCTAGCTAGATTACTTACTAAAAGTTCTAAGACTCCATTCCTGGTCTATCCCCGGCAAAGGCAGTATAAAGACAGACTCACAGACCCTTTGTTTTTCTCCCTCCTCCCAGCTTTTGAAAGTATCTTGTCTCCTCATTGGTCATTGTGGTCAGGTGCCAGCGAGGCTACCTTTAGCTTCTTAACCCTTTACAGGTGAGAGGAGCTTTCCCCTGGCCAGGAGGGATTTCAAAGGGGTTTACCCTTCCCTTTATATTTATGACAGCATGTAACTGATTGAACTGGCTACTACAACATACTTTAGCAGAATGTCCAATCTTTTTGCAATGATTGCACTGAGCTCCTTTTGCCAGACATCCTGTGTAGTTTGCAAGGTGTTGTGGGGATCCACAGCAAAAAACATGCTTTTACTGTATTTTGAATTTGCTGATTTGGTGGTTTTTCATTAGTTTTCCTCTTGCAATTGTGTGTCTGTGGTGGTAGTGAACTTTTCTGCAAAGGAGTCACAGCCTGGACTATGCCTCCTGTATCCATGCTCATTATTTTGGCTTCAGCTGTAGCTGACTCAATCTGAGTAGCAATGGTTATTGCTTTTTCTAGTGTAAGTTGTGGTTCTAGAAGTAAGCATTCTCTTACATGAAGCATGGTTGTTTTCTCAATGAGCTGGTCTCTAATCATCTCATCTGCCATATTCCCAAAGTCACAAATTACAATCAGACTCCTCAGGGAAGCAATATACTGCATTATAGTTTCCCCTGGTTTCTGCTCGTGCTGGCGAAATCTGTACGATTAGCTACTACATTCACTTTTGGCACAAAAAAAAAATAATGCAGTGAGTGAGGTCTCATATTTATCATCTGCAAGGAGAAAAGTGTAAAATATACACTGCTCTTCTGTTCCAAGGCAGTGGATTAGCAGAGCACACTTTCTTACTTCAGAAATCTCTGTAGCACTGATTGCAAGCAAATAAGTCTCAAACATATGGATCCAGGTAGTAAAAGCAATTGGAGGCTCACCTGAGCTTTGCAGAAAGGATGCAGGTGGGTTCAGAGGCAGAAGATCCATCCTCATTGCCAAAATGTTGTATCAATCAGATAAGGTACTAACAAGCTTCAACAAGATTTAATTTTCAAAGTGGAAACCTCTTTACCAAGCTGCTGCTGCACCCTCTATAGCTTTCTCCCAGCCTCTCAACTCCTCCCACCTCCTTCCTGTTTCCTGTCCTTTCAGACTCCCAACAGCTAGTGCTCCCAATTCTAATAACTACAAGCAACATCTAAACACCACAACTCTTTAGCACAATTTAAAAAGAAAAACTAAATGGAAAAAAAGCATTGAAAGTACATTAAAGTTTTGATTTTAACTGGAAAAGAAAAGCCCTACTATTTATTCCTGAATGTTAGTGTCCTTCAATATAAAGAACTGACTGCAGGTAGGTATTGTCTGGCTATCCCAAAAGAAGGAGAGGAGACACTTCATATGAATTTAATCAGGCCAGAACTTTATTATTAGATGTATGCAGTGGAGATAACCCCATGTTTATTCAAATAACTACTTTGGGCTTCCACCAGCCCCTCCTTCATTTTCAATCCAGATTCCTCAGACAACCCATGGCTTGGACTTCACCATCCACCCCTTCCTCCCCCACACCGCATAGGAGGGTTAAGGTGGGCTATAAGAAAGGGGGGTTGGCTCCCTGCCATACCAATCATAGGAGCCCTGAACCAGCCCACCCCCATTCCCTTCCTTTAACCAGCACTTCCTTTTTAAGTCCTTTACCAGGCCATTTATTTGGTCACTGGATGCCTTCCCTATGGGATACCTGCACAGGACATCCACCCCACACTTACAAAACAAGTTGCGACATATAGCCTAACCACTTTTTCTCCTCACCATAATAAGTTCTCTCTGACACCTGCTGTGGGGAAGGTGATAAAACCCCACTCCACTGAAGCCAATATGGTGGTGAGGGAAAAATTACCTTCCAGCCCCCGTAAAAAGGAGCACAGCAGGTCCTAACCCAACCTGATACTTGAACCTCTAGGGGAGGAAGGGTGGGTGCTGCCTTGCCTTCTGTGTGGAGAAAGGGCTTCGAACACTAGGGCCTTTTAAAGCCTTCTGCCCTTACATTTCCCGGGGGTGAATCAGTGCTGCAAAGCTGACCACCCCCACCCCCCCACTTTTTTCAGCAGTTTCTGACCTCCTTCCCCCACTTCCCACCAAAAAGCACAGCTACCTTCCTTCGGCAAGCCTGGACAACATTCCCCCCCGCTTCAGGTATGATGCGGTTATTGTGCAGATAACATCTATACAAACTTCCATATCCCAGTTTAGAATATATTGTCACTAGACCTGCAACACTCCAGCTGTGATCAGTGTGTAATGTTTCGGGTTTCGTATAAGACACAGACAGCTAACACAAGCCCTGTCTTGACAGACAGAAAGGGTGTGTGTTTCAATCATGTTATCTTAATTGAGTTAGATTAATTTATTAATCTAATTTATTAAAATGCAAACTACCATGTCTGAAACTGTATTAGCTGGCCATGTGGTAGCTCAGGCCTCACTGAGAACAAATTCTGCATTATAAATGAATGCAACTGGTTCCATTTTCTGTGGTGTGCTATAGCCAACTCTCTTAAAGGCACAGTGCACTATAATCAGGAAGTCCAGAAAAGGCCTTAACGATGCAAACACTTACATAGGTGCTTATCTTTAAGCATATGCACAATGCTTGTAGGATCAGGGCCTTAATCATTATATTCAGAAGCAAACCACAAATTTTAAAAATTAGGCTAAATGTCTCCTTCCAGTTGAGCTTTCAAAATATTGCACTTAAAAAAAACCCCAATAAACACACACATCCATTGCCAGCACATAAATTTAATTGGCTGACCAAATGCCATTAACATTTGATATTTACGTAATTAAAACATCATTACATTGCATTTTAAACCTTATTTTTGATCTTTATATTGCATGGCAAAGCAGCTCTGTATTTGAAAACTATGAAGAATGACGTAATAATGCTCAAAAAGCTTCTGCCTCATGGAAACTGAGATGGTACACTCTGGATATTTACATGTCAACATGATAATGGTTTTCACTCTTCCTTATTATTTAGTGCCCCTATTTACAACAACATAATAATAAAAAGAGAACAAAATAACAGATTACACTTCATCAACCAACTATATCCCTTAGAGTATTGTTGCCTTAGTGGTTATCCAATATTCAGAGCATTGCAGATTTGTTTCTCTTAGGAGGATTTGAGGATACCAGTCAGGTACATGGTGCAATCCTATTTATTTACAAGGAACTCACACAAAGTCCTGGTTCACTGCACAACATAGGAACAAGCAGCAGCATGCAGTTTCCTTGTTCAGAAGTCCACAAGCCTCCCCAGGTACTGTGGCCACGCAGCTCTGTGTCTGCATCCTCTCACAGCTACACACACAGCTGCATCTCTTGCTGTCCGCTGCGTTTCTTCATATCCCTCACACACAGTTTGCCAAGCAATCCCCAAACCACTGCCTTTGCAACCAGTAGCAGAGAAACCCCACAGAATATATGATTTAGCCCTGCTCAGGCTTCCCCATGTGGCTGATTGCTTTGAGCGGTAGCTTCAGTTGTCTCCAGCTCTCTCACCCATAAAGGGCAGGATATTAATTGCTCCTTCCATATAGCATAAAAGAAGATTGGTTACAACACCCATCAACTTTAGTGATGTCCCTGATTGTCTAGAGATCAAAGATGCACTTGATGGCAGCCATTAATACCTCCAGCATAACAGTATTGATAAGACATTTACCATCCTTGCTTAGTGCCTAATCAAATGTCATTTGGTGACATTTATACTTAAAATAAAACCTTAGTAGGACTTAAGTTGTATATACGCTTTGTGCTGGCTGTCTGCACAGAGATGAACATCCTTAAAGGCTGAGTTTTGTCAATATCAATTACTGACTTCCTAGAAGCACATCAACTGCTTTAGGCTACAAACTGGGAATTGGGCCATATTTTTCTTGGCTTGTGAGAGCCAGTAGGGAAATATTGGGCCCGTTGTTAACTGAGATAATCAATTGACTCTCTACAGAGACTAGTTCATCAGCTCTCCTTAAGGAAGCAATTTTGAAAAGATACCTACTAGAACTATTTTCTGCATTGTATACACTGAAACCTGTGCAAAATGCCACCCTTATTAGACAATGTTCTTTAGAATCTCTCCTAAAGTATTGCCAAGCGTACTGAATGCAATCTTTATCAGAGGACTACCTTTATTACATAACCAATTTGGTTTTGTCCCCAGAATGATCACTTAAAATCAGTTTTCACTGTATATGAATTATGTTATAGTACTTCAGTTCTGAAAGGAATCACACCAGATACAGCATAGAGTAAACTGTTATAGTCAAATACTACTTGAGATTCTATAAGGAGGACTCAGGAGACTTCAACTGTTCATGATGATTAACTCCTTGCAGTGGATATACTAAAGCTATTTGTTGAAGAATGTCATGTGTCTTGAGAAATTAAGAACATTTTTAATATGAAAATATGACCCTGCCTTTAGTGCTGCACTGAGGTTGATAGTAGGATCCCTGCTACGGAACAACGTTAGTTTCAGGGACCGGCTTAGCTACAGTTCCTACATATTTTTTTGGAAAAGAAAATGCAAACATGTACAAAGTTTAATTCAGTACTAAATCCCAAAAATATATATCTTGAAAAATCTGAAGAACCCATAGCAGAATACAATGAAAACCAGTAGCAAAAATTCCTAGAATAGACCATGATTATTGTGACTGGAAGGGATTAAAATTTTTAGGAGCCAGAGGTCACTCCTCATCCAAAAAGCTCCCATAACTAAGGATGGGTTATTTTCCATCTCTTCTCTATTTCAGCCTATGCAGGAGTCACAGAGGCAGAGACTAGAGTGACCACAGCAAGAGCCAGAAGGAAGACACACCAAAGAACAGAGTTAGGAAAATAAGCCTATTTAATCAAAATAAAAATTCACAGTCAACAAAAGGCCAACATCCTGAACTAAGCAGTCTGGGGACAGTTCCAAAGGAGCATGTTAAACCATTGCTTCCCCTCTACTCGTTTCCCAGGGATATCTGGAGAATCTCTCACATTGCCAAATTTTTAAACAACTTGCAATCTTTAGAAGGAGAAAAGCTCTTTACTTCATGAAAACCTAGATAGCCTCTCATTCCTCAAATGAAGAACAGTCTGTAAAACAGGCCCTTCCTTCCACATGAAATGATGCTGTCCCTTTAAGAAGGAAGAGGAACAGCAGCAAGGACAGACATATACCCTGTCCCTATGCAGAGTGCCTGCTACCTCTTGCCTAGTAGGCAAGGAAGGAGGAAACAGCTGCAGTGCAAGTGCCTTTGCCAAAGCCCAGTGAGATCCAAGGTATAGAAGGGCTCCCAGACACCCTAGCTCATCAACCTAGCCGTTGCTAATTCTTCCTCTACAAACAGACCTGCTGCCCAAGGCCTCCAGTCCCCATTTCCCCGAGACAGCTCTTGTCCCTACACCCGAGTCCCTCCTCAGATTTTCAGTCACTGTCCATGACTAGCAACATCCCAAAACACACACCTTTTAATCTTCTTGGGTCCAGACTGGTGGCCTTAATTCTCCCTTCTCTCCACAGGTTTTGGCACTGTGGGGTGGGAGGGAATAGGGCTGTCCAGCTGCCCCTACCCCAAGTTTGTCTTCAGGGGCCCAGTCCAAGAGGAGACAGCACCATCTCAGGGGAAGGGGGCTTTGCTTTCCTACACTGAGCCAGCTGAGCACTGGGCCTGGCCTTTTATAGGCAGGGATTGGGGAGGGGCCAAACCTAGAAGGTTGGGAATTCCCTCTTGGGGAAGCCGAATTAGGGCAGGGGAAAAACCATGGATATATCTATTCAAAGCAGAGCCCAGCCCTCTATCCCCCTTGCATTTGAGGATCTCTCTTATCCATATCGCCCCTGGGGAGATGGGCCCCTCCTCAGTGTGTGTCTACACCCATATGGAAGCCAGACCCTCCCCCTCTCACCAACAATTATGCCAACTACCAGGGGAGGGAGGTGATCCAGACTCACACCTGGACAGGCTCCAGCTTCCCCCCAGACACTCCCACACAGCTAATCTTCAAACTTCAACACTTATGCAAACACCCATGGACTCCCAGCTTCATCCACAGACACCTCCCCGTTTCCTACCAGACACGATACCACCCCCCAGAGAGGTAACAGTTACCCAGCATCCATCCAAATGAGCGTCCCAGACACCATCCAGTATCCTCCCACCCATCAATCCCAGCACCCATCCTTCTACCCACATTTAGTGCAGCTCCATGTCCTACACCCACCACTATTTGGGTCAGGATGTGTTGACCATTAAGTGATGTTTGGGGTTAAATACAAATTATATACAAGTAAGCTAATTTGCCTATTGAATAGTTGCATAAATGTTACACAGGGAGCTGTGAGTTTGTACACAGTCCCTTTGGCACTGTCCTCTTTTATACCATATTGTTTATCTCTGATACTGAGCAGGAAAAGAGGAGGAAAGAAAAAAAAGAAACAATGGAAATAGAGAAGAGGAAATGGAAATAGATGGAAGAAAAATCATTAGTGATACAAGACGGTGTTGGCCAAATTCTCCTCCTGATTACACTCATTGATTTCCCTAGGAATAACTAATGCGAGAATTTAGCCCACATTCTTTAGCTGAAGTCTGGTTTCACCCACTAACATTTTAAAGTCTTTACTGCATTAATTTACAGTGAACACATATCTGTCACTGACTGCAAAACTATTTGAAATCTATTCATCATATCCACCTCACCACTTAAATATGCCACTTCATGCTTCACAGGTCACAACCATAAAAGGTGGTTTTAGAAACAAGATTACACCTACTTCTGCCATTCATGCTTTATCCTTCAGTCTGAAATGAGTACTAATGAGATTATTTTAGAAGTACATTTAAGGCAAGCCAGTAGAGACAATAAAATCATAGAATCATAGAATCATAGAATATCAGGGTTGGAAGGGACCCCAGAAGGTCATCTAGTCCAACCCCCTGCTCAAAGCAGGACCAATTCCCAGTTAAATCATCCCAGCCAGGGCTTTGTCAAGCCTGACCTTAAAAACCTCTAAGGAAGGAGATTCTACCACCTCCCTAGGTAACGCATTCCAGTGTTTCACCACCCTCTTAGTGAAAAAGTTTTTCCTAATATCCAATCTAAACCTCCCCCACTGCAACTTGAGACCATTACTCCTCGTTCTGTCATCTGCTACCATTGAGAACAGTCTAGAGCCATCCTCTTTGGAACCCCCTTTCAGGTAGTTGAAAGCAGCTATCAAATCCCCCCTCATTCTTCTCTTCTGCAGGCTAAACAATCCCAGTTCCCTCAGCCTCTCCTCATAACTCATGTGTTCCAGTCCCCTAATCATTTTTGTTGCCCTTCGCTGGACTCTCTCCAATTTATCCACATCCTTCTTGAAGTGTGGGGCCCAAAACTGGACACAGTACTCCAGATGAGGCCTCACCAATGTCGAATAGAGGGGAACGATCACGTCCCTCGATCTGCTCGCTATGCCCCTACTTATACATCCCAAAATGCCATTGGCCTTCTTGGCAACAAGGGCACACTGCTGACTCATATCCAGCTTCTCGTCCACTGTCACCCCTAGGTCCTTTTCCGCAGAACTGCTGCCTAGCCATTCGGTCCCTAGTCTGTAGCTGTGCATTGGGTTCTTCCGTCCTAAGTGCAGGACCCTGCACTTATCCTTATTGAACCTCATCAGATTCCTTTTGGCCCAATCTTCCAATTGGTCTAGGTCCTTCTGTATCCTATCCCTCCCCTCCAGCGTATCTACCACTCCTCCCAGTTTAGTATCAATAAGATTACACATACAGCTTTAATATTTCCTGTCTAAGGGGCAGTAGAATTGTCAGTATTCTATACTTTGCTGGAGATATGATGAGAATGAAAATGCCAGTTTGCTGTATAGTGTGAGTGTGTATCTGTAGAAAGGAGAGAAAGTTAAATTTTCACAGTTAACCCCTATAGTGCATAACTGCTGGCCTATGAAGGAAATAAGGTATTGGGGGCACAGAAGATTTTCATACTTGCCTAAGATCAAGGAAGGGACAAACTTAGTTCTCTACTTGTAATAGTCACTAAGGGTATGTCTACAGTACGAAATTATTTCAAAATTATTCTATTTTGAATTTTCGGAAGCGATTTTATACATTCAGTCTTCTGTGTCCCCACTAAAGCACATTAATCTGGAGGAGTGCGTCCACAGTACCAAGGCTAGCATCGAATGTCGGAGCGATGCACTGTGGGTAGCTATCCCACAGTTCCCGCAGTCCTCGCCGCCCATTGTAATTCTGGGTTAAGCTCACAGTGCATGATGGGGCAAAAACATTCTCGCAGGTATTTCTGGGTGTGTGTCGTCAGTCGCTCCTCCCTTTGTGAAAGCTACAGCAGACAATCGTTTTGCACCTTTTTGGCGTGCAGACACCATACTGCTTTCAGCAGACGGTGCACCGCTGCTCTCCTACTACCATGAATCCACCTCACATTTCCTCTTGTCTTCCTATGTAATCTCTAGTATCTACTCTTTCTCTTCCTCATAGAATGCTTCCACTGCCCACTCTGCTGGGCCATCGTGAACCGAGCAGCACAGCTTCCGCCGCCAACTCTGCCGTCCTGCTATTGCCACGCTTCCGAGCTTCTCTATGTTGTCTGTCCTGGGCTCCCACCTCCATGAAAGCTACAGAAGACAACCATTTCCCACCTTTTTTTGGCTATCGTGAACCGAACAGCACCTCTTCCACTGCCACTCTGCTCTCCTATGTTTCGCGTCCTTTTTCCAGGATTACCCATGCAGGCGCCATAGCCATGGAGCCTGATCAGATCTCCGCTGCAGTTTTGACCATTGTAAATACCTGGCGCATTATCCAGCAGTATGTGCAGTACCTGCAAAACCGGGCGAGGAAGCGACAACAACGCGATTACTATACTGATGAGGACATGGACAGACATTCCTAGAAGCACAGCGTGTGGCGTTTGGGAGATCATGACGGCGTTGGGCCAGGTTCATGCCATGGAACACCGATTCTGGGCCTGGGAAACAAGCACAGAGTGGTGGGACCAGATAGTGTTGCAGTTATGGGATGATTCCCAGTGGCTGAGAAACTTTCGTATGCGTAGGGCCACTTTCATGGAACTTTGTGACTTGCTGTCCCCTTCCCTGAAGTCCAGGGACACCAAAATGAGAGCAGCCCTCACAGTTGAGAAGCGAGTGGCCATGGAAGTTTGCAACGCCCGACAGCTACTGATCAGTCGGGAATCAGTTTGGAGTGGGCAAATCTACTGTGGGGGCTGCTGTGCTGCAAGTAGCCAATGCAATCATTGACCAGCTGCTATCAAGGGTAGTGACTTTGGGAAATGTGCAGACCATTGTGGATGGCTTTAATGCACTGGGGTTGCCTAACTGCGGCAGGGCGATAGATGGAACGCATATCCCTATCCTGGCCCCGGAACACCAGGGCAGCCAGTACATAAACCACAAGGGGTACTGTTCCATGGTGCTGCAAGCACTGGTGGATTACAAGGGATGTTTCACCAACATCAGCGTGGAATGGCCAGGAAAGGTGCATGATGCTTGCATCTTCAGGAACTCTGGTCTGTTTGAAGAGCTGTAGGAAGGGACTTACTTCCCACACCAGAAAATTACTGTTAGGGATGTTGAAATGCCTATAGTTATGCTTGGAGACCCAGCCTACCCCTTAATGCCATGGCTCATGAAGCCGTAGACAGGCACTCTGGACAGTAGTAAGGAGCAGTTCAACTATAGGCTGAGCAAGTGCAGAATGGTGGTAGAATGTGCTTTTGGACGTTTGAAAGCGCGCTGGAGCAGTTTACTGACTCGGTTAGATCTCACCACAACGAATATTCCAATTGTAATTGCTGCTTGCTGCATGCTCCACAATATCTGTGAGAGTAATGGGGAGACGTTTATGGCGGGGTGGGAGGTTGAGGCAACTCGCCTGGCGGCCAGTTTCGCACAGCCAGACAACAGGGCGATTAGAAAAGTGCAGCAGGGCGCGCTGCATATCAGAGACGCTTTGAAAGCCAGTTTCATGACTGGCCAGGGTACAGTGTGACAGTTGTGTTTGTTTCTTTTAAAGTTACTCGCCCCATATATATATAAAAAGAAATAAAGTCACAATTGTTTAAAAACTGTTCTTTATTATTTGTTGCACAAAACATTGGGAGAAATCGGACGCTAGATGGGGAGGGGTGGTGGTATTGGGTTAGGGGGGTGGAGAAGGAGGGAAGGACAAGTCCAGAAACCAAAATCAAAATTTCAGATATGCCAGCTTTCTGCTACTTGTGCAGTCCTCTGGGGTTGACTCTGTGGGTCTCCGTAGCCTCCCGCACCCTCCCCTGTGTTCTTGGGCTTCTGGGTGAGGAGGCTATGGAACTTGGGGAGGAAGGAGGGCGGTTATACAGGGGCTGCAGCGGCAGTCTGTGGTCTTGCTGCCTTTCCCGCATTAGATCCACCTTACAGCAGAGCATGTCAGTTTGCTCCCCCATGAGCTTGACCGTAGCATCCTGCCTGCTCTCATCGTGCACGTCCCTCCTCTCTTCATATTCATGTAACACTTTAGGCAACTCCCCAATTGTTTGCCTCCACGCATTCAGCTGGGCCCTATCAGTGTGGGAGGACTGCATGATCTTGGCAAACATGTCGTCCTGAGTTCGTTTTTTCTGCCTTCCAATCTGTACCAGCCTCTGGGATGGAGTAGATAGGGGCTGCGTTGAAACATTTGTAAGTGCGGGAGGAGAAAAAGGGAGGGTTGTATTTTAAAAGATATATTTTAGAGAACAAAGGGGACACTCTTTCTCAGTGAAACAGGCAATTCATAGTACACAGCACATGTTCTTTCTGTACAAGGTCTCATTTTGCCTCTTATACTGAAGGGCCTGCCACTTTGGTGTGAGTAAGCCAACACATGCAGTCGGGCAACAGAATTCAGCTTGCAGGCAGCCATGGTAAGTCCTAGGGGTACGAGGGGTTCTGCTTCTTCTGCATTCATTTCAATGCTTTCAAACTGCTGGGCCCCCTTTCCCATAGTAAGCAATGCCTGGTGGGTTTGCCATATTAAAGGGGGGCCTGCAGGCTCCCTGGCATGATCGCTTCACACAACACCCTCCTACACACACCCCACACCCACCGCGTGGCTCCGATGGGGCTCTGAGCAGGGATGAGTCCTTTAAACTGAAGGCGAACAGCCCAGCGCGGCTGGGTATTCCCCCACCCCACACCACGTGGCTCCGATCAAGCTCTCATTCACCAGAAGTGCCTTCTCTAGGGTCATGGTCCGGGAGCATGCCTTGGGAGTAGGGGGAGGCTATTGGCTCAAGCACTAAGAATAGTTCCTGGCTAGGGGGGAAAACAGATTCCCCACTTGCTGCCTGTGCACTGTCCTCCTCCTCCTCCTCCTCCTCTTCATCCTCCAAAAACTCATCCTCCTCGCTTCGTGCAACTCCCCCCTTGCAGGTGTCCACGGACAGTGGTGGGATAGTGGTGGCCTCACCCCCCATAATTCTATGCAGCTCATGGTAGAAGCAACATGTATGGAGCAACCCAGAGCACCCGTTCGCCTCTCTGGCTTTTTGGTACGCTTGCCTGAGCTCCTTGATTTTTGTACGACACTGCTCTGTGTCCCTGGAGTAGCCTCTTTCCGTCATGGCCCTGGAGACTTTAGCATACGTATTTGCATTTTCTTTTCTGGAACGTAGTTCTGCCATAACAGATTCGTCTCCCCAACATGCGATGAGATCCAGTACCTCCTGTTTGGACCATGCTGGAGTTCATCTGCGAATCCGGGACTGCGTGGTGTCTTGTGATCGTGGACTCTGCATGGTCACCTATGATGGTGGACTGTGCTGATGGTGACCAAACAGGAAATTCAAAAGTTCCCGGGGCTTTTACTGCCTACCTGGCTAGTGCATCGGAGTTGAGAGTGTTGTCTAGAGCAGTCACAAGGGAGCATTCTGGGATAGCTCCCAGAGGCCAATAATGTCGAATTGCGTCCACAGTACCTGTAACCCGGAACTACGATCTCGATTTAGCTCTATTCCACTTGCCGAGGTGGAGTACAGAAATCGGATTAAAGAGCCCTTTATATAAAAAAAACCCTGGTTTGGTTGTGTGGACGGAATCAGTTTTATTTCGAAGTAACTCAGCTAATTCCAAAATAACCATGTACTGTAGACCAGGCCTAAGAATGGGCAACAACTGCAATGATTCTACTTCCTTAAGAAGGAGAAAGAGAAAATAAAGAGTTCAGAAGAGAAATGAGCAAAGTTTGTCTTAGTGGGTTTGCGAAACAACCTTTAAAGAGCTTTAAAGATATGTAAATGCAAAAATATTCTTGGCCTCAAATAAATTACCATATACTTCCTGTGTTTCACAGCTTTTTTAATTAGAGTTACATGTTCTTCTCTGTTAAAAACACAAAGTATAAATATTTTTTTAATATTTGCTATTTCATCTGTTTTCCTTTAATCTTCATTTTATATATTGTTTTAAAAGTTGTAATTATTCTATTTCCCTTTCTTTAGTCAGAAGCAATTTTCCTAGCTCTGATTGGTTTTGTCTTTCTTATCTCTTCTATTCCTCTTTTATTTTCCTTTTTTCTTACCCTTTAGAACTATGCTAACTTTGAAGCTTTAACAATTTCCAGAAATTATGATGTATGAAAACAGGCTGAGATTCTTAAAGGAATGTAGGGAATTTAAATATATATCTGTCTTTTTATTTTCATAGAAAATATGTGTCTAAATCCCCTAGACTGCTTTTGTATTATTTAATTAATTGTATTGTCATAGGGACCCTCATTAGGAATCAGGTGCTCATTGTGCTAGGAACTGTTGTATACGGATAAATCTTAACTATCACATGCACACCTAGTTCTTGCTAACAGCAAAGGCCTTGAATCAAACCCTTTCTTGGGAGTACCTGTGGGAGGGAGAGAGAAAGGTAAGGGAAGACCACTGTATTCACCATACGATGTTTCCATCTAATTATCTCCTTCAGGATGGGGTGGTGTTTGAGGAGGTTGCAACAGAGGCAGTCTCCCCATACAATTAATTCTGGGCCGCCCCATAGAAGGTTACCTTCTGTGGAGCTGCTACAGCTCTGTTAAGTTAATCATTCATGACACAGACAGGAAATAGAGAGGAGGCCATAGCTATACTGTAGAGAAACAATAAGAATGGGCCACATTCTGCTCCTCTTGACTCTTCTCCCTCCAGTAGCCTGGTACCTGCAGGAACTGGGCTGTCATTGGCTAGCCACCTAGCACCAGCATAGAATCACATCTCTAACTGGGGCAGGAGGCAAATGCAAAGCTGAAGGTGTGTTGCTTCTAGAAAAATTAACATAGGTGTAGAAATCCATTCAGATACCTGCTGCCACCTGTCGAGAAGAATGCACCAGAGAGAGGTTCTTCCATGGCTCCTTAAACCTCCAGACCCTTTAAATCTCATTGAGCAACAACCCCATAAAATTCAAACAGAAGAGTGCCACGAAATGATTGGCAGTGGGGCAGGTGCTCCCCAGTCTGTGCCCCCAAAACAAGATACACCCAATCAGTGTAAAGTAGAGGGGAATAAGTTGGCTCCTTATTTCTTTGTTGTATTTTTATCTTAAAAACTACATTTCTGCATCAAGATTTTCTTCTCTACATCTTTTCTTCTCTGTCAATCTCTCTTCCTTGTTATCCACCTTTTACTTAAACTAATCAAAATAAATAAATACATAAAAAAACACTCAATGAAGTTGCCCAGCGGCACATTTCAAATTGATAAAGTAACACTTTATTATGCAATGCATAGTAAATAGCGGCACTTCTCTGTCATGGGAAATCAAAAGAGGGATGGAACAAGTATAATATGAACAGGAACACCAAACTTGGTAATTAGGTCAAAACTTTCCAGGGAAAGGAACCCTCGGGGTCTAGATCATAAGATGATCTCTGTGTGTAGAAAACATTTTCCCCATTTATATCTATATCTATAAACTGCAAATACAAGTAATGTTGTACTATTTTCACAGAACATTCAAGTGACTGTGATGAAAAATATAAAATCCTGTGAATTCAAACTTCCCAACTGTTTTTTGCTTACTGTGCTAGAGCCTGAGTGATGTGAATATATTGAATGATCCATTTCCCTGTGGTCTGGACAAGAGTGCAGGAGGCAGGCTGGGCTGGGGCCTTGGCTGGAGTCATGTTCTTAGACTGCATCAGACTAAGTCCGCAGGACTCCCTACTTATCAGGAAAGGGAAGAGACAAGAAACCATAGTAGCTGAGGAGAAAGTGAGCTCCATTTTTGGAAAAAAAATGTTACTGTTTTCCCGAGGGAGGGGATGACTGGCTGGCCTCCTTTTTCTTAACTCCTTCCGCTTTCTTTTCCCTATGCCCCTGCTGTTCTCAAAGGTCTAATCTGCAGGGTGGTATCCATGTTTCAGCTGTCTGGCTGGGACTGAAACATTCAGAAATAGGGACGAAACCTCAAGAATTTAGGAAAATGGGAATCCACATGCCTTTAAAACCCTAGAGATAATATCACTGTTATATAGGACTAGATATAGCTCTTTTCGGGGGGAAGAGGGGCAGGAGGAGAGAATCACAAGAGCTCCTAAGCACATTAGGTTCCAAACTCTCACTGGGAGTCAATAGGAGTTAGGCATCTAACTCACGTGGGCATTTTTGCAAATTCCACTAGGCACATATCTGCATCTTTGTAAATCTAGTCCTATTTCCTTTGACCTATATCACACTGCTTTTTATTCTGAAATATCCTTTCCTATTCTGTGGATATAGCCTGTAGAAGTCAAGAATTTACCTATGGAAATTTCTGGATATCCTAGTCCAAGGACAAGGGATAGTTTCTAATAATGTCAGAATTCTATTCTAGATACTAAATATGTTAACACAATAACTGGAATGGACCATTTTCAAGCCATAGCAACTAAAAGAACATAATGGGCATTTTAGTTCTAGCTGCCACATTTCTATTCATCTTCATTTCCAGTGGCTGAACATTAAAATATAGTTTGCTTAATTAATATTTTTTTGAAATATATATGCATTGAAATGGAAATATCTAAGTATATTTGCTGTGGTCATAACACTGAAAATGATCAAGCCATGGTCTGCTCAGAACTCCATAACTTTTTACTGGCAGACTTTTATTTGTTTTTCTTTTCTATAATCTGATTGTTGTAAATGTCCAAGATAGCACAAAATGCTGTGGTGGCTGGAGCATAAATTTAGATTATAACTACACTAGACATCTTGGTTTTAAGGTATAGCATGGTAATGTTCCCTGACCACATGAGCTGATTTGGATCATTGTACTTACTTAGAATACAGATAACAAATAGCTACAAATACCCCAATTAGACAATCCTATAATGATTGTCTATTCTCAAATAGTCAGATTAAACAAGGATTCACCCATAGGGAGTTTGTCCAGAACGCTTAAGGCTCTCTCACTTTCCAACAGTAAGCTCTGTGGTTGCCCTTAACTGCACAGCCCTTCTACCTCCAACAGGCACTTTCCATATCTCTCAAGTGCTCCAGGTCTCTTTCTTCCAAAGTCACATCCCTTGCCTGTGAACCTTCTCTTCTTGATCATGGCTACACTGTTTAAATGTCCTGTGCTTTGGGACAATGAACCCTAGAGTGTATTGAACATCCCAGATATACATTTAGCAGGACCCAAGACCCAGCAGGAAATGATGTCCTTGAAATCTTCCATGATAGGGGAGCTTCCAAGGGAAGAGGAGACAAAGGCCAGATTTTCAACAAGGCACTTTTGAAAATCCCACTAGGCACCAATCTGCATCTTTAGGGGCCTAAATACCTTTAAAATTCTGGCCCACACAGTCTATGAGCTGTTGGGAAAGATGAAGTGTATTGAAAGGGTTATTGGTTGCAAGAGAAGAAAGATTTGGAGGGTTGTGAGGAAGACAGCCATAGCAAAGGTCAGTCAACATATTTTAAATTCATAAAATATGGGTATCCTTGGGTTGTGTTTTTACTTAGATGTTGAGAGAATAAAAGGAAGAAACTCCAATCCAATATATTTTAACTAATCCTTTGTTAGATAGAACTCATTTTTTCAGCCTTCATTTTCATGTCTTGCTTGAAGGCAGGGGCTAGAAATGCTGCTCTGATCACGTCTTGGATAAAAGCACCAGCTTGGATAAAAGCAGGGGTCAGAATTGCAAAGGATTTTACATCTTGGATATAGTAAATAATATTGACCCTCACCCTATGGTACTTTGATTGGAGGGAGGAGAGGCAGTAGGGAAGACCACTCAGTCTCACTATTGCCGAGGTGAGGGATGTGAACCAGCCAGATATTTACATTTGAAGGGTGTCATGATAACCCTAGATAGAGTGGAAGCAGTGGAACTGCTGACAGAGTATCAAGGAAAAAATGATGTTGATGGACTGGCCCTAAAGGAATACCCATGAATATTTTAGAGTTAAAAAGCAAGCCCGGTATCTACTGATATAATTACAACACCTTTTCAGTTAATTCTCTAAGGTTTTCTTTGTAACACCCACAAAGCCTCTTTTTCCCTTCAGTATGCACTTCTTGTTTTGAATGCAAATATGCTTGTCACGTGGGTGAAGCTGAGAACACCAAAATGTGTCACTGGGAGCTGCACTCAGATTTCTACCTTCAAGTTCATCCTCCTCCCTCTTGAAACTAATATAAAAAGGTGCAGAAAGGCAGGCAACACACAAAATCTGAGTGGATACAAAACCAAGACCAGTCAAAATACTTGCAGTGAGAAACATAATTAGGCAATTTTTGCCTCCCCAAGCATGCACTGGACTCATTGGCAAATTAATGAGAAAATCCACTTCAGCAATGGAGGAGGGTATTTTTGCCCTTCTTTTTACATTCTTTTTTAACAACTTCTGCTAAGCTATTTGCACTCTCTCTGAAATGAAACCTCTGTGGTAGAGGGAGGGTGGACAGCTGGGGAATTTTGCCTTAAATTAACAGTTAGAAGTCAAATGCTTACCACTGCAGCTCAAACACAATGAAAGAAGAGTGTTGGATGGCCATGTGGCAGACGGTAAGTTGAAAGGAATGGCAAGAATAAATGAAGAAGAAAACTAAATGGAATATAACAGATGGAATTTGAATAACATAGCTGTTTAAGAGACACAGTCAACTTAAAAATCACATTTTAGTTTGTGAATATTGTATCTACTCTATTACAAGTAACCCATAAGATTACTATAAGTGAAACATGCTAGCAAATGTGTATATAAATAAATCAATTCAGTTTGTTAACTTTGTGTATTTGACAGACTTTTATGCCTAGTCAGTTTCCCCTGTAGAGGGAAATTAGTTCCTTTGTGGCTTGTTGAAATGATTTTTTTTAAACATCAATAGGGCAGCAGAAAAATATCTATATAATTTTGGAAAGTGGGATGGGGGAGGTGGAGATGAGACCCAGCACATACACTAATATCCAAAGGACGTTGTCCCAGAAACTAACATTTTTAAATATTAATCTGTTTTTAGGAGAAAAAAATAAGTTGTCAGGGGCTTTTTTTTTTTTTTTTTGGTATTGGACTATCTGATCTTTCAGCCTTTTTATTATCTCAGAGCATATGACAGGTACCACATTTACTGCATTAGTCACAGAAGTCATTTATTTATCCACATACCAAACACAGCATGGACACTGGGAATCTAAATTTCTCCCACAATACTCCAAAAATGTGCTTCAGTTACATTCTAGAGGGAATACCTCTCGCGGTACAAAAAATAGTTGCGTTTCCTTAAGTATTCAGTTCTTGACCTCTCTACTCAGACTTCAAACCAGTGGCAATTGTAGTAGTGGCTTTTGTGGTAAACATCTGTGCACTCAGAAATGGACTGAGTCCACAAATTCATTCCATGTAGATCACCTAACAGCCATGAGGAGTAATGCATTTTCTAGATACCAATGCTAGAACTCTTCTGGATTACATTCAGACTAGGGATCTAACAGTGAAAAACCCCTGAATCATCCATTCTTATTCTTCATTGTTTAATCACCACTGACATGTTCAAGAACAAAGGTAATTCTATCTTGTTTTGTAAAAAATAAAATCTGTAGCTTTGATCTGAAATTTGTATACACTTAGTAAATCCATGTATTTCCTACTATTATAAACAGCGCCTCATAGTTATATTTTCTTTATCCACCCTGTTGATTCTTCTCCAATCTCCTGTCTTTAGCATGCTACTTATATGTATATTTCAGCAAAACATAGTAATTTAATGCACCAATACTGCTCCTCGGCAAGGATCAGACACTTGATTCTCTTCTTTGCAACTCTGTATTGAAAATGATTATTTTTCCTCACCTATGCACCAGCTCCCCTCCCTTTTTTAAGTAAAAGGAAAGAAAACATGGAAGGGGAGCTTCTCCTACACTTTCAGGAGTGCAGAATAATTGGGGATGAGGGACTTTGAACACCTTTTCAAATATTTCCCAAGGCAAAAAACTTTCAAGCAGCAGCAGAAACTGGCTAGTTTTCATAGGCAAGGAAAGTAGTATATCTACATAGCTTAGGTTTCAAAGTTATACAAACAGAAATGCGCTTCACTTTTTATTTAGCATCATTATCAAGCAAAGCACTTGTAGTCTAGCTACAGAATGCAGAATCAGGCGCATGTACAATCTTACTACTTTTATACTGATTGCTTTAAGGGTTCACAAAATGTGTGTCTTGTTACAATTCAACCAGTCAGATTGATATGGTGCAATTTGGTGCAGAGTCCTTTTTTATAATTCTCTCCAAATTCACCTCTTCCCACAAGTGGGTGTTTTTCATTATGGATGACATTAATACTGAATGAACTAGCAGCTGCTTCTTGCTAATGAGCCCCAAGTAAAAAGAAATATATCTCAGTGGCTGCACTTTCAAACTTGGCAGCCTGCCTGTAGAAATCTTTTAGAAGAATCTGGTTCTCTAGAAGTGGTATTCTAAAGATGTTCTTAGTCTTCTCATGAATGCTGCAGAATTTCTTATGTTGCAAGCATATTTCTGATATGATTAATAATAACACCTAGATCTTATATAGCACTAGCACTTTTCATCAATAGGTCTCAAAGTGCTTTACCAATGAGGTCAGTATCATGATCCACATCTTAAAGCTGGGGAAACTGAGGCATACAGAGGTGAATTTAATGTATATTCCTTAATCAGAAATATATGCAATAACCTTTTTTTAAAAGCAATGAGAATTTACAAATCTTTATTTTTGTCATGATATTAGTATTTCCCTCTTTGAAAACATGTAATATTAACCGAGTGAATTAAATGCAGTATTAGAGAAAAATGAAGTGGTAAGCAGCCGTCAGGGAACAATTACTGCAATAAAAAAAAAAGCCCACATGCTAATTTTATATATATTGCAATAATTGTGGACATTAATGTTCCAAAAATGTGTGCAATAACTTCATCCTTATAAAAATAAAAGGGTATATATTTGTGCTTTCAGTAGCCATGGACCAAAAATCTGGCCCTACTGAAGTCAATGGGAATTTTATTGACTTCAGTGGAACCAGGATTTCTCATTTCTTCATCTGTGTTTGAAAAGCACTCGTCACAATGACTGAAGCATTTGGGTGCTATAGTAAAATAAATGATTAATAATAATCCCATATAATTGCTAGTTTACAGTGATTTAAGGTTAACATTGTTAGCTGGAGGTTTGCTGGCTCTCTCGCTCTTCTTAAGTAATAGCCTTGCTTCTTGTTTGCATGCACCATTCCCTGCCTCTCAATTCCAATGCCATATCCAGCTGATCAAAAGGAATATTTGGCAGATCTTGTACACCGTAGAATCTACTGATCTTCTAAGGTCAGTTAAATATCCCCGTGGATATGATTTTACACCAGAAGTGGAAGCGTGGTTCTTGACAGTAGCCCATGCTGAATGCCTCAGAGGAGGACAAAGCACCAATAATGCATGTAGAGTAATTGTGCAATATTATACCATGAAAAAAATATATCTGACCATTGCTGGGAATCAAATTTTGTTCTGAAGCATGAGAATTGCTAGTTCTTGTAGTCTTATCGCTAATGTAATTTTTAGCTATCCCATCACAGTATCAGCCCATTAGTTTGGTCTTACTGTCTTAGGTCCTGCTCCAGCAAAATATTTATGTGTAAGTCCTGTGGCATGAAGCTTTGAGTCTATAGGATAAAGAGCTCTTGGCTCCCATTTGTTGGTAAATGGGGAAATATGACCACAGACCTGTTTTATCTGTGTAAGCTATTTACCTAGAACTCCAGGTGGACAGAAGCTTCAGAGGCGAAAGAGATATCTGACCTATCCATTGGTAAACAGAGAGAAGTATATCTACAGAGAGAGAGAGAGAGAGAGCAAGAGAGCTTACTTGCATAAGCTTTCTACCCAGAATTCCCTCAGTAACACTGTGGGAGTTGCCATAACTGTACAGAAACTCAGAATTGATTAGGTAGTGGATATGGACAGTGGTGGGAGGGGGAGGGTTCCTATCTTGTGACAAGGACTCCACTTAATGATCCTAAAAGCTACTGGTTCTCCTCCAGTAAGGATCCTGAGCCAATCAAGGGACTTCTCATAAAGAGATGGTGCTGAGGCACCTTCTTGATGGGAGACAATAGAGAGGACTTTTTGCTGAAATTACAGGGGAAAGCAGCAGAGCTGAGTGACCTCCAGCCATGTAATAAAGCTGAAATCACTATACCCGAGTTAGTTGGTAGAGTGACATGACAAGGCAGCCTTCCCAAGGGACCTGACACAGGCTGCCTAACTTCACCTCAGGCCTCTGGGACAATGCTACTCACTGACACCAAAATGTAAGTGGGGTTTAGTGGATGGGAAAAAGGGAAGTAGTGTGGGAAAGGGACATGTTTGCCTATTGGACATTCACAACAGAGGGTAGGGAACCCTGTTGACAGATTACTTCCAAAGTTACCACGGGGGAATGTTTTAGTTAGCATTCATATAGATAGATTGTTGTTGTGGTTTCTGAAGTGGATGTTCACCTTCCTTTCCTCCTAATAAAGTTTTCCTTGCTTCATGTACAGACTCAGTGTCTGTGAGTGGGGAAGTACTGCATATTAAAGACAAGGTATTTAGTGATCCTAGAACTTCTGAGTGAAGGCTTCAGCTGATGAAGTTTGTTAGCTGTTTGAATCTAGTTATTTGAACCTGAACCTTGTTGCTGTGACTTGTTACGGGGCAGAAGGTTTACCCATGATTTATTGTAAGTGCCTGCCATATCCCATTGAAGTTCAGTGGAAGTACGCAGCTGCTTAAACTTAAGTATGTACATAAGTTACATTCACTTCAATTGAGTTAAGCACATGTGTAAGTGATTTGCTGAATCAAGGCTTTACTGGCTTTTCTTAAATCAGTATCTTGAGGACAATGTTACAGAATGACAATATTAAAAATAGTAGTATCCCACTAGGTCACACTTAGATCAGCTACACAAAATACATAACTAATTTATGGGCCTTTGAGCTATATAATGTAAGAGTGCATAGTGCAATATATTCCATTAAGGAAAAACCTAATAACCAGCACCATAAATTATGTTTCATAAACAACTGCAAGATGCACATTATTGCACACTTTAGTATAGAAACATGTATGTGTAATGGGATAATGGGATATTTCAGGAAGGAAATTATTTCAATGATCCTCTGAAGAAATGCATTAAGGATGAATTTGTGGAACTTTCAATATGATCAAAACCAAAAATCCAATAGGTACTCCCACAGAAATGAAATACAGTTAAATACTTGCATATTTCTCACCTTGTTATAGACAAATCAGATTTAATAAATAGCCTGTCTTTTCTTTATTCTAACCAAAGCTATATCAACATTTCCTGAGTAACATACCAAGAGATGTTCCCTGTCTGCCATATCTGCAAAGAAAGCAAGCCTAATTGTTTATGTAGTGAGTCTATGTACTCTAAAATCATGAGTATTTTTAAGATATGAAGATACAGCAGACTACATAGCATTTTCTGATTGGTTTTGTGGCAATACACAATTCTGGTTATTAAAATAAGTTATTATAGCAGCTTAGTATTATAACTTCTGTGTACTTTAAACTTGGTGTGACATCTAAAAAAAAAAAGCATCTTGAACAGAGGATACAAGCTTTCTTAGTGGGATCATGAATACAGACAGTGCTTCGGAAAAGGGCCCAGTTTAGAGAGATTTCAGCAGCAGTCTGTAACAGAAGATTAGAAAAGAAGGCAGATTTATTTTATTTGGGCTAAGATTATGGTTAGCTAAACTCACACATACAACTGATATAGCATTAGACAGGACTCTGGGTAGAGTACATTTTAAAATCATTAAATATGATAGTGTTGTCAGCATACATGGTCTATGGCACTCAAACAAATATTAGGAATGCCACGTGTAGTATGTTCAAAATGAAGAGAAAGGGGATGAAGATTTGGAGCCTGAGGTGACCTTAGCAGCTACAGGTTATAAAGGCAGACTCACAACCATAAAACATTATTTTCTGACATAAGTCAGAAAGATACAAAGAAAAATCAAATCATACTGTTCTATTTTCAAGAGCATAACTGTAAAATTTATGACAAGAGAGTTCAGTGCATTTTGCAGCATCAACATTTTCCTTTAAATTCAGAAACACGTTGCTAGGAATATTTTCCTGACCAAAGCAAGGTAGAGATGTCAAGTGAAGAGAGTACTTCTTGGAGTACTTCTTGTGCAGTGCAGTGGTTTAATTTTAGATTGACTTTCACAATTTACTAGTCAATGACCAGGGACACAGGGTTTCTGTTTATTTGAAATGTATTTGATGACAAGTAACTCAGGTGACTTTTTTTTTTTTGGTGCAGTAGTTTTGTGGACCATCACGCAGCACTGTGAATTATAATGATTTAGGTGTATGTTAAGTTATTCAGCAACAGCTACACTCCAACAGAGCTATGAAATATTGCCAGTGAAAGTTTTAGAAGTTCAGGTTTTATAAAACTTGTATCAGATGATTTTGCAATGCACCTTTTTCTGTTTAATTGAAACACATCATGAACTAAAATTTTCTTATCAAAAATGATGTACTAGTTGTCTTCGCACATAAGCTAAATTATGACTTAATTGACATTCCAGAGCCTTTGTGGGATAAAGCTCATTACTGGAATATTGTATAGCTTGTTCAAGAATGACAGGCAGGGGGGAAAGGGAGGAAGTGTTGCATTGTACATCAAGAATATATGCACTTGTTCTGAGGTCCAGACAGAGGTGAGAGTCAGACCACTTGGAAGTCTGTGGGCGAAGGTAAAAAAATGGGGGGAGGAGGGAGAGTCAATGTCATGGTAGGGATCCAATATACACTACCAAATCAGGAGGTACTGGATGAGGCATTTCTAGAATAAATAATAAAAATCACTACAACATAAGAGATGGTAATAACAGGGAACTTCAACTACGCAGGGTTCTGGTATAAAAGTAATACAGCAAAACACAGAATCTGCAATAAGTTATTGGAATGTATTGGTGTCAACTACTTGTTTCAGAAGGTAGAGAAAGTAACCACGGGCAACCATTTTAGACTTGATGCTGACTAACAAATGAATTCAGAAGGCAATTTGGATGAAAGTGATCATGATATGACAGATTTCATGATTCTAAGGAAAAGAAGGAATGAGATTAGTAGAATAAGGACAGTGGACTTCAAAAAGCAGACTTCAACAAACTCAGAGAAATCCCCCATGAGAAGAAAATCTAAGGAAAAAAGGTGTTCTGAAAAGATAGCAGTTTCTCAAGGAGGCAATATTAAAGGTACAACAGCAAATATAGGAAGAATAGTAAGAGGCCAATATGGCTACATCAAGAGCTTCTTGAGGACCTGAAAATTGAGCAGGAATCCTAAAAAGTGGAAGCATGGATGAATTGCTAAGGATGAATATAAAAGAATAGCATAAGCATTTAAGAACAAAATCAGAAAGGTTAAGGCACAAAAGGGGACATAAAAAATAAGTGGTTCTATAAATACATTAGGAGCAAAAGAAAAGGGTAATGGGGAAGGAGAGCAAATACTGGATGACATCAAGAAGGACAAGGGATTTAATGCCCATTTTGCTTCAGTCTTTGCTAAAATTGTTAATTGTGACCACTTTCTTAGCACAATAAATATTAGTGATAAAGGGGAAGGAATATAGGCCAGATTAGGGTGAGAAAAAGCTTAATAAATTAGTTGTATTCAAATCAGCAGGGCCTTACAAAAACAAAATTCACTCTAGGATACATAAAGAACAAGCTGAATCAATCTTGGGACTGATAGTGATGAAGTTTGAGAATTTATGGAGGACAGTCATCCTAGATGACTATAGAAGGGCAAACTTAGTACCTATATTTAAAAAGGGGAACAGCAAGGGCCCAGAGAATTATAGATCAGTCAGCCGAACTTTGATAGCTGAAAAGGTACTGAAACAATTTTAAGCACCTAAAGGAGAATAGGGTTATAAGAAATAGCTGTCATGGATTTGTCAAGAGCAAATCATACCATACCAAACCAAACCCCTTCTTTGACGGAATTATTTAGCCTCGAGCATGAGGAGAAGCAGTAGATGTGCTATATTTTGATTTTAGTAAGGTTTTTTGACACAGTCCTACAAGACATTCTCATAAGCACACTAGGGAAACGTGGTCTAGATGAAATTACTATAAGGTGAGTGTACAATTTGTTGAAAAACCATACTCAAAGAATAATAGTTCATCATCAGACTGAGAAGATGTAACAAGTGGGGTTCTGCGTGGGGTCTGTCTTGGGTCTGGTACTATTCAACCTTTTCATTAATGACTTGGATTATGGAGTGGTGAGTATGCTTATAACATTTGTTAATGATACCAAGCTAGGAGGGGTTGTCTTCTTCTGACCTCCTGGTAACCTCACTGTGCTTGTCTTCTGACACGCGGCTCTCAGTTTGCCCTCTGGCCTGTCTTGGACTCTGATCTCCTAGTATCTGAGGTGGTCTGACTCCCAATTCCTGCTCTGACCACTAGATCAGACCACCCACATCCCAGTCATGACGTATAGAGAGAAAAAAATCTTTGAAAATCATCCAAACAAGTTCCACATTGCAGACACTTATAATAGGAGAATGATTAATGTTTGAGGTAGCCCATAAGAAAAACTCGGAAATGCCTGTATCATTTAAAAGTTTTGACAGTGGGAGATAGTTTAAGTATGTTAATTTTAAATGTACATATGAGGAGGGAAATGTACAGAAATGTCCCTGAAGGATGGAATATAATGTGTGTAATATTTTTGGAATGATACTTTCAATTTACATCAGTGTAATCCTGACTGTTCAGCCACTCTGATGTTTGTTACATGAAATTGAATTAGTTGTCATTGCTAAGAACTAGATGAAACCAAAAACAGTATTATCTGATGATCACAGAACTAATATTAAAATGGCACTGATTGTGATTATCAAAGAACAATGCTACTAGGAGTTATGCTTCTGCAGAGAGCTTTCAATCTTATTTGCCATGTTTAAGACTAGTACTTCCATAGTGATTACTCTATTTCAATTTTATGTTAACTGTCTTTCCATGGTTTAGAAATAGCATTTACAGTGCACATGAAAAATATCAAACTAGATATATTAGTTTGTTAGATAAGCTTCCTGGATAGGAATTAACCAAAGTGACTTCTGCTGACTGGATTCTTAATTTTTTTCATGCTTCCATGTTACCATTTAGTGGAAACTGATACTGACAAAGCCCAGCACTATCTGAGGCAGTTAATCTTCATCTCCTTGGGTATGTTCACTAGGTATATGGCCTGTCATTTGCAGGAGTGTGATTATGACCTGACTGCTGAACCTCCTCTGATTGAACTACAAAACTAAACTTACTTTCCTTCCACTGCCTCAAAGAAGAAAATGTCAATGTAACACAATAAAGAACAGAAACAGCTGAAAATAAGTCCTACAAAGGAACTCCTATTTCTTTCATAGGATTTAGTTTCTGTCTTGAAGTGTTGAGTGTAAAAAGCTGTAAACCCATGGTAACTGGAGGGCCCATAATTATAATTATGTGGTATTGTTTGAAAAATGGGAACTATTTACTTAATTGTTTTATATACAGAAAGAGATAAAATGAGCCTTATGCCTACTTGTCCATATTGACATCAATGCTAGAGATCAACCTCAAACATATAGGATTCAGTTGTTGCCAGCATGAAGGCATGCTATACCTATGAACATTCTCTCCCCTGCAGTCCCAGTCCTTGCATTCTATTGGTCAATTAGTGCTAGACCATATGGAGGCACATGTGTATCCTTGGCCCAGTATATCCTTTGCACCAACCAGCACAGCAGATCCCGCTCAGTGAACACCTAGTGTATCTTATCAATGCAGCAGCCACTCCATATGCTCCAGGATCTCCTTATGTAGACTGTGCCTTAGAACCACAATTTAGTCCATTGCTTTTTAGTGCATTTGGAAACAGCAGTCATGAATTGCACTAGAGGAATCATATGTTTGAACATGTACTAACGCTTAGGAAAGCCTCCAACTTGACAGCACTAAAAGCCAAATTACTATTTGTCCACAGCTTGGTCCTATGTTTAAGGCACTGATTTGGGACTCTAGATATATGGATTCAAATCATAGCTCTGCCACCTCCTTCTGGTATGCTTTCCTCAATTCCCAAGCTGTAAAATAGAGCTAATTCTTCCCTAACTCTCAAGGATGCTCTCATGTTAAATTCATTAATTTCTGACTCTGTGGTGACAGGAGCCATATGAGCATAAATGGGAACACTGCAAGCTTCTTCAGACTGGCTATGAAAATATGCCTCATCAGCAAAACATCTAGATGGAAGGGTGGCAACCTCTGGGATAATTAGATCAGCAACCTGTTGAATGACATGGTCAACAAGGCTCATGTTGTTATTATCTGTCCAATAATAATCAGCCTGTACTAACCAATACAGTGACTATGGATCACTGAGCAGCCCACTGAATTTCGGATATTACTGACCTATTTTAATTTGAACAAGTTTCCTAGAGAGGAAGATCTCCAATTCTTATTGCCCATACCCAAAGTTGTTCAATCTCACTTCTTGATGTACATGGTTTTAAAAGCACACATTGAAAATCCTTCTTTGGGTCTCTATAGACGCACAAATAAAATAGAGGACATTTAACCTTAAGAGTTGCAGAAAATTGTTCACTACATCACAAGCATTGGTGAATGAGCTCCTCAAAGCATTTTGTTATTTTATCTAGTAGACTGGCTCTAAATAGCAAGACAAAATTAGCCAATTAGATTTACTTTGAAAAGTAAGCAAGCAGTATGTTAAGCAAATGTGGAATCCTGTATTTTTTTAAATCCCTGATGTGTAATGTGCTTCTAGAAATCATAACAGTGCAGTAATTTTGAATCCCAAATGAAGAGGAAAAGCAGAACAAGGCTTAGACATAAAAAAGCAAATACCAAATACTCTATTCAGGTTTTTATACCATGCTCAAATTTTGGTATCTGAGCTACTTTTAGATGTCTCTTTCTCTCTCACATACATACATGGTGTTTAGCAAGCCCAAGCATTTACTAGGCCAATTAGCAGAGACACATATAGTCAATGATGTCGGGGGGGTGCAGAGAAGTGTTCTGTGAAGCATAACGGATTCTGCAAATGTTTAAAAATCTGGGTTCAAAGATTTTTAGCTTGTTTGAATATTACCAGAAAAAGAAAATGGAAGAATTTCTATATTTGCTAGATCTGATAGAAACAGAAGGAAAGCAAAATTCCAGAGAAGAAAAATATCTTAAAGACATTTTAATGCAACGCTGTTGGGTAATTTTCTAGTAGGTTAAATGCTCCTCAGATGTGCAGAACTTTTAACCCCAATGACCAAAAACTGATTTACAGAACACACATAAGCATGGGCAATATCAGCCTACCACATCAGACAGTCCAAAAGACAGATTCTCCTTTTCTTCTTCATGACACAGGAAGGGACAGGGCACAAAGGTCGTTAAGTCATCTTTATGCCTCTCTAACTTTGGGCCTCACCTCCCAGTGAAGTTTAGAGCTGTCTTTGAGCTGTTCTCAGTAAGCTGCATTGACTTGTAACAATCTTCTATGGGTTTTAACACTAGCACAGAAAAAACAGAGCAAATTATTCTCTAATCACATCCCCATAATCTATTGGCCTGCCTCCAAAACAGCCTCTTATTTCAGGGGCTGGAAGAGGCCAAGATAGTTATTTGACTCTATCCTGGCAGGAGAACCTCCCCCAAGCATCCAAAAAAGATTATTGTGGGGGTTCTTTAACCCCTTCATGCCACCAGAAGAGTATAAAAGAGAAACATTACAAGTGAGAACTGGAACCAAAATAATAGTTTGATCTCTCTACTCATTCACTCTTCTTTGTGCCTATACTGCTATTATCAAAAACACGTTCATTTGTAATGTCCAGTAGGAACTGGAATGTGATGACCTTATTTCAATAAGCCACACAACAATTGTCATTTTGCTGCGAACTTTCTGTCAAATTGACCTGGGACAGATTTACACCAGCAACCCAGAAGTGAATGTTTTCCACAACTGTCAGCCTCCCTGCATTTTGTAATGTTTCTCCAAATGTTTTCTTGCAAATAAGTCACTCACATTATTGTAACAGTGCAGAATACAGTGTTTTACTAATCAGTGTTTTTATTTTCACTAGAAAGCAAGTTTGCAGTATGTACAAGATTCAAATCTTTAATATGTCATCTGTAATTTTCATCCAAAAGCAAAGTAGTCTGAGGCAGAAGTGGTCATAAAAAGTGCTGAGAAGTACGAAATATTAGTTCTAACTCCTTCGAGAGTGACACATTATTACAAGGGTATCATTTAAGTTTCACAGTTTTTGTGGTACTTTGATTTAAGAAGCTACTGTAACACTTTCCACACATTGTATCTGAATAATTTAATAATCACCCACTATATCTTCCAAAGACTATATTATTTCATGGGCTTTGTTCAACTGCTGCAACAATCTTGCTATAATCATTTCACAGTAGTGAATAAAGTATTTTTTAATTAAAAGGCAGGTTAGCATGCAGTAAATCCCAAAATGAAAGCATAATGGGGGATTCGTAATTGGACTCATTTTATATAAAAATAAAGTTCTTATGAATTATAGGATGAAAGGTAATATTACAAGGACAGGGTGCACTCTCTTAGCATTGATTTAGGTCAAGATTTTTTAATACAAAGTCAATAGGAGCTGTGCAATGCTTGACGTTTCCAAAGGTCATCCCATGTATTTAGGAGTTTTAAACAAGATTTAGGAGCCTAATTTTACACTCCTAGTTTTGAAAATCTTGGCTCTTCTGAAGAGGAGTGGTAAAATGAAAGTGTACAGTGCACTTAAAGATAATTGGGAATCATTTAAGAGCACCTTACTAGATGCCCAAAAAAGCTACAATCCCACAATCAACCAAGAAGGCAATACTCATAACAAACAAAAAACCCACAAGTGGTTTAGAAGGGAAGTGAAGGCAGTTATAAAAATTTATATACATACACACACAAATGTAAGAAAGGGGAAGCTGATAGTAATAAATAAAATCAGAAGTTAGAAATTATAGAAAACTGATAAGAGAAACAAAGAGATACAAGGCAAAATCTATCGCCAAGACAAAAAGAAAGATTTAAGAAAGAACAAAAGAAAATATCAGGATTGGATTCTTTTTTAAATGACATGCCCTAGGAATTATTTAGGAGAAATTCTATGGCCTGTGTTATACGAGAGGTCAGACTAGATGATCACAATGGTTCCTTCTGGCCTTGGAATCTATTAGTCTATAAGAAGGAGACACCTAGGGAGCACCTGACATTCTGGGAGAGGCAGGAGAGCAAGATCGCAGGATCAGGATGATATTATTTGAGTTGGCAGCATGTTATGAGGAGGAAAATTGTTTTCCAAAAGGAAGAGTCATGGCCCTATGATATTTATAAAGCAACAGTTCTAGAGAAATCCAGGGCCAAATTTAGACCCTGTAAGTAGTGTAAAGTAATGGTATGTTGGATCCTTTTACACTATCTTCATGCTGCGGAATCAAAATAGGTTGTAAATGAAAATGGGGAGGAAATCAGTTTAGTTTACACATGCTTCTGGCACCTTTGTGTCAAATTACACCAATTTAGATGCCTTTAGATGTTAGTAGAGAGGGTGTGAGTACCACTAAGGGTCTCTAACTCCATGTAAAGGGGTTTAATTTACACATCTCTATTGGATTTGGTTCCCAATCTGTAATTGTATGGAAAGCTGATGGCTGAGCTCTCCAAGGCTTTCTGAAAGCACTGCAGTAAAAGAGATTTTGGAAGCTGGAACCCGAATGCACTATGTCTGAATACTTATTACAAGGTGACCTAGGCAGCAAAAAGAGAGGGTATCGCAAACTCTCACACTACGCAGGGAACGCAGCATCATGTTATAATTATGTGGTATATACCACCACATCTGAACCGTTTGTCAATGACTGGTTCATTTTACTACACAAGGAAAAGCAACTGATGTATAACTGCTGCTATTCAGATTAGTGTTTGTGGAAATGAAGTTGAAAAGTAAAGTATTATTTAACTGTAAATATATTCATATTGTGGTCATGTTTACTGCATCGATGCTTTCTCTGCAGCTGAAATGTAGTTCTGTGCTGCATAAAAACTCCCACAGGCATGCTAGTTGTTTGCTGTTACTTCAGGTGGCCACTGCAAAGTAACTAGAGATTTTTTTTTCCCCATTGTCAACAGCTCTCAGAGGTCACTGCACAGAATTAGTTATGATTTATTAATTCAAACCAACTGCAGAAAAAATATTTTGGGGGGACAATAAGGTTAAAAAAATCAAATAGATGTAAACTAATTTTGATTATGCTGCTTCCTCAGCTAGACGTTGGCAATCTACTGTACAGAAAAAACTCTCCAAAACCACGCTTTCCAGCAGTTCATCCAGACGCCCGTATAACTGCTATAAGAAATCCCCTTGATTTATATACATTCTCAATTTTATTGCATTAACACAGTGATTCTCAGGGAGATGCTATTTCTCCTGGATGTCTCAAATACCTACTGCTTCACTTCATGCCCCTTTGTATTTGGGCAGTTTCCTTTTTGCCCCTCCTCAAATGGCTAGTGGTGCTATCTAGGAGTGGTCCTGGTGCTCAGAGGAAGTCAAGAATCAGACCCCAACTCACAAGCAGTAGTGGGGTGCTCCTATAGTAGCCCCAATTTGGCCTTTAATCACTAACAGTGAAATACACCAAAGAGAAATTAAATCACATTACCTTTGTACAAAAATCCCACATTTTATATCTCAGTATCTTTCCCTTAAGTTTTAGATTAGATTAGATTTTCTCTGGTTTCCCCTATTTTTCAGTTCTGCAGCTACTACAGTAATATAATATAGATGATAAAATAAAAATAATACTTAGCTCTTATGTAGTGTTTTTCTTCAGTAGATCTCAAAGCATGTCAAAGAAGTTCAGTATCATTATTCCCATTTTTACAGATGGGGAAACTGTGACACAGAAAGGTAACATGGCTTGTCCAAGGTCACCCAGGAGATCAGTGGCAGAACCAAAAATAGAACCAAGGTATTCTGAGTCCCAGCTCTGTACTTTAACCACTAGGAAACACTGCCTCCCATTACTTACAGAAACTCACTGCAGACATTTCATGATTAATATCCTGTTTTCCATTAGCCTTTCTGGAATTTCTTAGGTCATCAGACAGTGCACTAGAAACATGTGGCTATCACGCCATCTGCTTTTACTACAAGGACTCACCAGTTATCTGCTCATGTATAACCTGGCATGTAGAAGGAGAATGGGATCTCTCGGTGCTCACCACCTCTGACAATCAGGTCACAGATTTTTAAAGTTGGGTGACCAAAACTGACTGCATAATCAAAGACACCTTTTGAAAATGAGGGCCTTAGCCTATCTTCATCTCAATTTATCCACTGATAACCCAAGGATACCACACCTCACAGGGGTGTTGTGAGGCACCATTAATATTTGTAAGTTGCTTAGCAATACTCAGCTAATATGTTTGCATTTTACCTTTCATTTGGTTTGGAGAGGGGACCATATGTACTAGTAAAAATTGGCTAACTACCCTTGGGAAATACTGACTGGAGTGGCCATGGAATTCAGTTTGAAATTCAAATGCATTTAAAAAAAAATTAAACACTTCTTACTACACCTTTAGCACAAAGCTTAGGGTTAGCTGCAGTTTCACCAGTAACAGGGACCTGCCTTATCCACTGAGCATGCAGGATGAAAATGCTCTAGTGCCTCTATTTATTTCACTTCTGCTATTGTGCTGTTCCAACATTTTCTAATCAGTGCAAGAACACTTGCACTGTTCTTTCATCATCATAATATACACTCACAGTCATTATCATATTATTGAGAGTATAAGAAAATGAGGGATGAATATGTCAATAAGTTACGGCGGGGTGAGCATGAAGAATCTATTGGCAGGCACCTAAGGGTACACTATAAAGCACAAGGGAACAGACTAATAAAAAAATACATTGTAGCAGTTAATTACTCACAGTTTTTGTGGTTCAGTAATTTAAATTATATTAAAAACTTTTTATAAACCAGTTTTGTGTGATTTTCTGTAACATATCCTTCCGTTACAGAAAAGTAGCTTCTAGAAGAAGGAGAATAGAAAACATTATGGATAAAGTAAGTGGTGATTCAGATCCAGAGGGTCAGGGATTATCTTCCTATCCCATTCCCAGTTCAAAACAGCATGAGAACATTCCACATGATGGGGAGTGGGATTTTCCTGTTATTTTTAAGCAGCGGGGTGGTCCTTACTGCACATTATTTTGAGCTGGGACATTATCCAAAAGGCCCAGCGAGTCAGAAAGTGGCTTTGGATAATCAATGTTCACTACCAGACTTCAATTTTGTTTTCTTTTTACTGCAACATTCATGTAGTAGTAACAAAAAATTCTGCCTGTGGAGCACGCCTGCAATATGTGCAGGTTGTGTTCGTTTGTAACTACAGGCAGGCAAAGTAGCTGCATCCACAAAAATCTTCCTTGAATTCTGATTTTGTGAACTTTCACAGTAATGTTTAGCAGCCTCCCCTCTGCCTCTGTTTTCCTCAAGTTGCAATTCTCTGAAGAGAAAGTTTTCCTTCCTCTATCTCTTTTTACTAATCCTCACCATTATGCAATCATATCAGGGAGAGTCATCTGAGGGATGGAGTCACCCCTGAGGAGGAATGAAAACGTGGTTTCTTTGAATTCAGTATACAAGCATGTAGATAGTGACATATTCCTCTGATCGCATAAAGTGATTTATGTAATGTTTCTTATCTCTTATGTTCCCCAAGTGGGGCAGGATCCTCCACTGCTAAAGTCAATGGGATGTTTGCTTTCGCTTTTAATGGGAGCAAGGTTGAGGCCCTAGTGCTTGGAAGTTTAGTAATAAGGCAAATAAGAGAAGAGATTGGGTAGCCCCAGAATGACTATCACAAAACATGTGCTGATTTTCTTTAGAGATTCCAATGGCGAATGCTTTTTATAGAACTTCTTAAGATGTTGATTACTATTTACCTTTCTACAACATAGCAAAGTCACGGATCTTTATCTCTTAAAATTATTTAAGTTTTCACTCTACAGGGTGGATACTACAACTTTGCCAGCTGTAGTACCTGCTGCTGGAGTTGGGGATTTGGGGCTCATGTACGCAAACATTTAGTGTTTGCAGCAAGCTGGGGTGTGAATGTACCCTGCGGCAGACTGTCTGCATGGACCTTGCTGACATTAACAATTCATTACAGTGCTTTTATCTAGTCCCATTTCAAAGAGTACTAAATCAAAGCACACACATGAACCATTAATGTGCATCAGCAGGATGCACACAGTTAGCCCATGGCTGGGCTAGTGTGGGGTAGATTCATAAATCAGCTTTCCACAAACTAAATATTTGTGAAGACAAACCGTGAGGTTCTGTACTTTGTGATGGTTTGTATATGACTCTCATGTCCCTTCCTGCAATCAGTGGCATGGTTTCCATAGTCTTGTGTTTTGCAAACCAATAATGCACATTAAATTCTGGCATAATAGACCATAGCATCTCTGCTAACAGGTAGTAAGTATAGACAATTGATAATAAAACTGATGTTATTCAGTGGTAATGCTAATATGGTTACCTACAATGACGCTTGTCTCACTCTTTCAGATATACTACAGCTCAAACAGAAGTTATAGACTTCATGCAAGAATGACTGGGTGAGGAGGTTCTGTGCCTGTGTTACGAAGAAGATCATACGAGATGATCAGAACAATCCCTTCTATCCTTAAAATCTATTCTTCTGCCCTAAGTTTCTTCCTTTCATCTTTTAACTACTGCACTTCTTCTGGTGGTGCTCTGCAGCATGTTATACAAGTGTTTCTGAACTGTAAGATCTTCTCCAAACACCACTTTTTCTTCACCTGTAGGGACAGGGCTGGATTTAGGGGCAGGCAACCACCTGGAGTGCCACTAGGAGCGGGGGGCACCGGGCTCAAGGTGCTTTTTTTGTTGTTAGTGACAAAAGGGAAAATAGCCTGTTTGAAGTAACATGTTTCAGATATTCCATATGTGGATTCATTTTCCACTAACCTCTTGGAATGTTCTGGACCTTTCTAGAATCTCCTGGAACTTTCCAGACTTTGAGAACTACATTTTCCTCAAACCTCCTAGAATGTTGTCAGCCTTGCCCTTGCAGGTATATAAGGGGCCGAATGTTGCCAGTCAGTCAGTGAGATATAAGAATGAACTGAAGTGAAGTGAGAGCCCAGCTGTGATATTGTGAACCTTGTTTTATTATGTAATTTTGAAAGGTGTACTTGTGTTTTAAGACTCAAAGAGTGTAAGTTGGAAAGCTTTTTGAAGCTCAGGCTGATTGAAACATACCTTCAATCAACAATGACTGACGAGAGACATAGCTTGCTATTTTATCGCTTGAAAATGCTATTGGCCAGTCTTTGGATCTCTGACACTGTGCTTCAGTGCATGAGGGCAAAGGCAAGAAAAGTGACCTTTCAAACCAAAGGACTAGGGTTCACATTCTAAGGCTTTCACTGACTGTAACACGATTTAATACTGGTCCACCAAAAGTTGGTGCACAGTTCAATTTCTTGATGTTAGTACATTTCAATTATTCTTAAAATTAAAAAGCTTCTATAAACTTAGAGGAAATGATTTTTATTTGCTTATATATGGCATGGATACATATTTAAAGATCCTAGCCTGCATCTTGTGGCTTATATGACGGATCAATCATGCACGAAAATTGTGTAAAGTCATGAAATGGGCTACAAATGCAATAAAAATAAGGTATTCGAAAGTTTCCCAAATACAGGGGTGGGGGACCATTTGGTCTAGGGATGGCCCTGTGTAGGGTTAGCACTGCTGCCAGCAAAAAAGAAAAAAAATCCACAGTAGCAGCAATGGTTTTCCTTTCATTCTGTATAGAGGTATATATGCGTTACTGAGTCATAACATGAGCCTGCCTCCCTTCTCCCCAAAGTGTCAATGCAACTCAGATCCCAATACATTCCTTTTTTGAAAAATTCAGTGGATATAAGAATCAGAGGAGAAACAGCACATTCCACTTTGAATAGCTGATTGCCATCTCTCTTCAGAGTCCAGCACACCATTTCATTGTCATCTTCTTGCTCCCCTGACTCCTTGTAAACATGAGAAAAACTGTCCCATTATCTATGTCCCTATACAATCTGCCCATCACTATTTCATTTCCTCAACTACCAGTAGAGAATTTGCTGGGGAACTTGGATGCAATCCTGTTCCCACTGAACTTAATGGCAAAGCTCCCTTTGACTTCTATGGGAGCAAGATCTGCTTATTTGTTTGCAGTCTTGTAACATTCTCCTTCCTTAATATTCTTGTCACCAGTACTGGTACTGCTCCTCTTTATCCCTTTGCTCACCTCTATGGCACGGAAATAGTATTCACACACTGATGGACATTTGAGGAATAAATGGCTGAGAAAGTGATTCATCAACAGCCTCAGGAACAACTCTGACATCATAATCGAAAAGGCTGACAAGGAGGTGCTGTCGTCATCATGAATAAGTTGGAATATGAACAAGAGGCTGCTAGGCAGCTCTCTAACTCCACATTCTACAGGCCATTATCCTCTGATCCCACTGAGGATTACCAAAAGAAACTACACCATCTGCTCAAGAAACTCCCTGAAAAAGCACAGGAACAGATCTGTGCAGACACATGCCTAGAAGCCCGACCGGGGTATTCTATCTGCTTCCCAAGAGCCATAAACCTCGGAATCCTGGACACCCCATCATCTCAGGGATGGTCACCCTGACAGCAGGATTGTCTGGCTATGTGGACTCTCTCCTCAGGCCCTACTCTACCAGCACTCCCAGCTATCTTCAAAACACCACTGACTTCCTGAGGAAACTACAATTCATCGGTGATCTTCCAGAAAACACCCTCCTGGCCACTATGGATGTAGAAGCCCCCTACACCAACATTCCACACAAAGATGGACTACAAGCTATCAGGAACAGTACCCCCGATAACGTCACGGCAAACCAGGTGGCTGAACTTTGTGACTTTGTCCTCACCCACAACTATTTCAGATTTGGGGACAATATATACCTTCAAGTCAGCGGCACTGCTATGGGTACCCACATGGCCCCACAGTATGCTAACATTTTTATGGCCGACTTAGAACAACACTTCCTTAGCTCTCGTCCCCTAACAACCCTACTCTACTTGTGCTACATTGATGACATCATCATCTGGACCCATGGAAAAGAAGCCCTTGAGGAACTCCACCATGATTTCAACAATTTTCATACCACCATCAACCTCAGCCTAGACCAATCCACACAAGCTGTCCATTTCCTGGACACTACTGTGCTAATAAGCGATGGTCACATAAACACCACCCTATACTGGAAACCTACTGACCATTATACTTACCTACATGCCTCCAGCTTCCATCCAGGACACACCACACAATCCATTGTCTACAGCCAAGCTCTAAGATACAACCGCATTTGCTCCAATCCCTCAGACAGAGACAGACACCTGCAAGATCTCTGTCAAGCATTCTTAAAACTACAATACCCACCTGTTGAAGTGAAAAAACAGACTGACAGAGCCAGAAGAGTACCCAGAAGTCACCTACTACAGGAAAGGCCCAACAAAGAAAATAACAGAATACCACTAGTTGTCACCTTCAGCCCCCAACTAAAACCTCTCCAGCGCATCATCAAAGATTTACAACCTATCCTGAAAAATGATCCCTCACTGTCACAGATCTTGGGAGACAGACCAGTACTCGCTTACAGACAGCCCCCCAACCTGAAGCAAATACTCACCAGCAACCACACACCACACAACAAACCCAGGAACCTATCCTTGCAACAAAGCCCGATGCCAACTCTGTCCACATATTTATTCAAGTGACACCATCATAGGACCTAATCACATCAGCCATGCCATCAGGGGCTCATTCACCTGCACATCTACCAATGTGATATATGCCATCATGTGAGAGCAATGCCCCTCTGCCATGTACATTGGCCAAACCAGACAGTCTCTATGCAAAAGAATAAATGAACACAAATCTGACATCAGGAATCATAACATTCAAAAACTGGTAGGAGAACACTTCAACCTTTCTGGCCACTCAGTAAAAGATTTAAGGGTGGCAATTTTGCAACAGGAAAGCTTCAAAAAAAGACTCCAATGAGAAACTGCTGAGCTTGAATTAATATGCAAACTAGATACCATTAACTTGGGTTTGAATAGAGATTGGGAGTGACTGGGTCATTACACCTATTGAATCTATTTCCTTAAGTATCCTCACACCTTCTTGTCAACTGTCTAAATGGGCCATCTTGATTATCACTACAATTTTTTTTTCTCCTGCAGATAATAGCTCATCTCAACTAATTAGCCTCTCATAGTTTGTATGGTAACTTCCAACTTATCTGTATGTATGTATTATATATATATATAGTATATCTTACTACATGTTCCATTCAATGCATCCGATGAAGTGGGCTGTAGCCCACGAAAGCTTATGCTCTAATAAATTTGTTAGTCTCTAAGGTGCCACAAGTACTCCTCTTCTTTCTGTTACTATACCTTCCTGCAACATCTTTTCAGAGGTCACTTTCTGAAGATTTTTATTTCCTTCCCTGGTTTATTCACTTCTTCTTCTAGCTATCCATCCTTACACCTATCTTTATGACTGTAGAAAAACAACCCCCCTTCCACAAAATGATTTTATAAACTAGCAAGGAAGAATAAGGTATTGCAGAGATGAGCAGGATAACACAAACATTCAGTAGAACAAACAGATCATCAGGAACCAAACAAATAAAAATGCTTCATTTGAAATGTAAGTCAAAATTTGTTGAGAAAAAATGTGTTCTGCCAAATGAAAATGCTGGATGCTGTTACTAGATTAAATGGATTTTTTCCCCCTTGGCCACCTAAATGGCTATAATTTTTACATCACAGGTAAAAGACTTCAATTGGGGATTTTATACTTTGGAATTTTGCTTAAAAACGAAAAGTTGAATGTGTCTGTTACTGAGAATATATGACGACGGACAGAGCTGGCAGGAACTACTGTGGAAACAAAACAGTGGCATTTTAAATTTTCAGCAGTCCAGAAAACCGTAGACTTTTAATAGTGTTCACCTGCAGCTGCCACTGTTTAGGACTAATTAAAACTCTCAATTATGCTTCTTGATTAAAAAAGCAAGTTAAAAAATGGCCTCATCCATCCTGCTGAATCCAAAGGCCAGCTAAAATTTGGATGTTAAAATGTTGAGAGATGAGAACCAGCAGAAAGGCAGATCTGGGAGTGGGAAAGAGAGGAGAGAGCACGAGAAGGGACAGAAAGTGAAGGAAACAACCGTAGAGTTTACAGTACCTAATCCCAAACTTTTTACTCTGACCCAGCTGCCACAGACTTTAGTGGGAATTTGGCCCAGATAAAGTACCTGGATTAGGCAATAATCACTAGAATATTCACCCGTGGAACAACATGACATGAGCTACCAATAGGATGTCATGGCCAAAAGGGGTAAATACAGTCCTTGGATTTATAAGGAGTGGAATATTGAATAGGAGTACAGAGGTTATATTATCTCTGTATTTGGCAATAGTACAACTACTGCTGGAATACTGTGTTTTATTCTGGTTTCCACAATTCAAAAAGCATGTTGAAAAATTGGAGAGGGCTCAAAGAAATGCCACAAGAATGATTAAAGAATTGGAAAACATGACAGTGATTGAATAGATTGAATCCTATTGAAACAAGATCCTTAAGTCTCTTTAAAAAAAAGAAGGTTAAGGGTGACTTGACTACAGACTAGAACAGGGGTGGGCAAACTTTTTGGCCCGAGGGCCACATCTAGGTAGGAAAATTGCATGCAGGACCATGAATGTAGGGCTGAGGCAAGGGTAAGGTGACCAGATGTTCCAATTTTATAGGGACAGTCCTGATATTTGAGTCTTTTTCTTACATAGAAGCCTATTACTTCCCACCCCCTGTCCTAATTTTTCACACTTGCCGTCTGGTCACCCTAGGCAAGGGGTTGGGGTGCAGGAGGGGTGTGGGGTGTACGAGGGGGCTCAGGGCAGGGGGTTGGGATGCAGGAGGATGTGGGGTGTGGCAGGGGGTGGGGGCTCCAGCCCAGTGCTGCTTACCTGAGCGGCTCCAGGGTGGCAGCGGTGCGCAGTGGGACTAAGGCGGGCTCCCTGCCTGCCTGCCCTGGTCCCACGCTGCTTCCAGAAACAGCCTCTGGGGGACAGGGGGCAGAGGGCTCCACGCGCTGTCCTCGCCTGCGGTTACCTCCCCCAAAGCTCCCATTGGCCGCGGTTCCCCGTTTCTGGCCAATGGGAGCTGCAGGGGGTGGTGCCTGCAGACGAGGGTAGCACACGGAGCCCTCTGCCGCATCCTCCCCCAGGGGCTGCAGGGTCATGATGCCGGGTGCTTCTGTGGGTGGTGCGGGGCCAGGGCAGGCCGGGAGTCTGCCTTAGTCCCACGGGCCGTAGTTTGCCCAACCCTGGACTAGAAGTATCTACAAGGGGAACAAAACTTTGATAAAGGGTTCTTCATTTTAGCAAACTAAGGTAGAAGATCCAACAGATGGATATTGAAACTAGACACATTCAGACTGGAAATAAGGCACAAATAGTGAGGGTAATTAGCACTGAAAACAACCTATCAGGGTTGTGACGGATTCTCTATCGCTGGCCATTTTTAAATAAAGATTGGATGTTTTTCTAAAGCATTTGATCTAGGCAAACTGGAATTAATTCAGGGAAGTCTGATGCTCTGTGCTATGCAGTATTAGATGATCTCACTGGTCTCTTCAGGCTAAATCGTCTCTGAATCTATGAGATAGTTAAGGCCTGGAAGGGGAAAACAGGATGTTCTGTGGTCCTAGATGGTATAGAAGGAAAGTTGTGAGCCTGAAAAAATATGGGGTTGGGAGATTGTAGAGAGCTCCAAGCACAGCATTGGAAAGGAAACATAAAAGGCAGGTCTGTGGGCCATCATTCTGAAAGCTTCAATCTGAAAGTTTCAGATTCACATAAGCATCCATACCAGGACTGATGATAAATAAAGTAAAATACAGGGTTGGTTTTTTTTTAAATGTTCATGAGAAATGTTCCCTTTTGGTTTAAGCCAACTCTAACCTAGAGTCTAGGAGGTTTTTACAAAATGGATTATCTAAAAGCCTTTGTGGCTGCCATGTGACTGTTCAGTCACAACCCCATGTGCATAGGGGAAGTGTACTGCCTGAGGGAAATCTCCAGGAAGCCCACTCCCAGAGCTCTGGAAAATATGGCCTAAGCAACATCTTTCCAGGATTCAAGAACATGGCATAGGCAACATCTGACCAGGGCTGCAGCACCCACCAGTTATGTCAGAAACATCACAAGATGGACTGGCAGCCAACAACCTCTGCATTGGGGATGTCAGTTGAAGAGAGATACAGAAAATCCATTTCCTTTGCATGAGGTGTTCTCTTCTGGTTGGTATAGAAGGGTTGGGTCATGACCCTCTGCTGTTTTGGAAGGTTAGTGCTGCTCTAGGCACTAGGCCTTGTGCTGTTCTAGTTCTCTCTGACCAAAATGGTTTTGATTGTGTCCAGACCTCTCAAAGGTGTACTACACTGGAAGGCTCTTTGTGGCCTCTCCCCACCCCCTTTTTAAATCCGTACAGTGCTGGGCAAAATCAATCCCTCCTATGCTGGCCTATTGTTAGCTTTTAACTCTGTGTTCTAGTGACATGTACAACAAACATGGTTTATCACATATACTTAGGTACAGCCAGGACTATTTCATTATTTTATGCATCTGGCTCTTCAGATTTACCCTCTTTCCCACATTATTAATTTCCACAATTCCCTCCCTAAAATGTTGTATTACAGCAACTCTTTTCTGAGTCAAGAGTTCATCAGTGATGCTTTGAACCTTGAATAAAAAGTCACACACACACTAAAGGTAGCTAACGATACAGAACTGGGGAACAAATCTTGCATGTGTGTGAAAGAAAACACAAGTTATTGGACCGCACAGGGCTAGCTTGGTGAAATTCTATGGCTTGTGTTATATACAGGAAATCAAACCAGATATTCTGATATTGGGGAGAAGGCGAGGGATAGCTCAGTGGTTTAAGTATTGGCCTGCTAAACCCAGGGTTGTGAGTTCAATCCTTGATGGGGCCATTTAGGGATCTAGGGCAAAAATTGGGGATTGGTCCTGCTTTGAGCAGGGGGTTAGACTAGATGACCTCCTGAGGTCCCTTCCAACCCTGATATTCTATGATTCTAATGGTCTCTGCTGGCCTTAAAAAACACTGGATTACCCAAAGACCATATCTGATCTGTGCAGAAAGGCTACCTTTCTTTAAGTGTCACAGGGACTATCACATAATCTAATAATTCTGGAATATGATCAATAACCAAATGAAATACTTTACTGGGACATATCTACCAATGGACCTTTGCTCATTTTACTCATTGTAGGCTTCTGAACTGAAAGAGGATGTTATCTAGTCCCCAGTTTATTGCCATGGATTTAGATGCTCAACAGCTTTACAATGGAAGAAGAAAAATCCTCCTACACTATTATTATGTTTACAGATTTAGCTGAGACATGGCAACAATGGATAAGCAGACACAAAATGCAAGACAAGAATTAGAACATCACTTTAAAATGTTTCAGCTAAACATAACACGACAAAAGGAACCAAAGACCTTCTTCTGATTTTACTGAACCAGCATCTGCTCTAACAATGTAGGGAGGAATGATAATAAAAAGCCTGATGTTTCATGTTTTTGCCTGATGTTCTTTTTGCTTATAAAGATGAATGACAAATTTATTTGCCCATGTTTCTAATGACAAAGGAACATTTCTAAAGATTTTATTCACTACCGGATCATTTGGATAAATTATAAATCACTAGACTATTCACCTGTGAAATAAAGTGACATGTGCTACCAATACAATGTCATGGCCCAAAGGGCTTAATACAGTCCTTGGATTTTAAAGAAGTGGAATATTGAATAGAGAGATAATATTATCTCTGTATTGGGCACTAGTATGACTACTGCTGGAATTCTGTCTTCTATTCTGGTTTCCACAATTCAAGAAGGATGTTGAAAAATTGGAGACAGCTCCGAGAAAAGCCATGAGAATGAACAGAGCTCATAAAAATTAACACATTCTAATGAAAGTTTTAGAATATTTTTTCCAATTTTTTTTTCCAAAAATTTTCCAAGTGTTTCTGACCAGCTCTTCTCGTGCTGTATTTGTTAGGTATGAAAAGCAGCTTTTCCATATTGGTGATAGCAAAGCTTGTTTATATTCAGAAATCTTCCCCATTACTCTGTTCAAGTATCATAAAATGTCAAGAAACATTTTTAATCACCTTTCAGGAAAATCCTGAGACCACCATTGATTTGGCATTGATCTCTCTAATTATCAAGGCCATTCACCTCTCAATTTCAGATCTTGAGCGCTTTAAAGTATCTGGTATACTTAATCTGTTCACATCTTATGACTGCTTCTCTTGAAAGTGACTAAGTGCAGTCTATTAAAAAAGATAATTCTTAAGAATTTTAAAAGATTATCACTTGCATGGTCAGGATCTCCCAAACTACATCCTTGCCATCTGGAACAATTATTAGTTAGTTAGTAGTAATGTCACTGTGATGATATATTACTCAATAATAGGAGACCAGCTGGCAAAACACATTTTGAAGATTCAGACTTTAAAGTTGTGTTGGATAATTATAGATATAGATAGTCTGGAAAGAAAGCAATGGATTTCCACAGATAACATCCACCTGTGAGCCAAGGGTCCTTATAAAACAGTGTATTGCATGAGGGACTCTTTTGGCTACTTGAGTCTCTCAGAACTCATCCAAAGGCAGATAAGGGATGAAGCAGGATTAGGAGCTGAACTAGACATTCTGGTTAGACCTGGGCAAGCCATTCACAATGAGCAATTTATTCTACCAATGCAGCCTTTCTTCTGTCCATGGACTATCCATGAGCCAATCATTTTTTCCATTCTAGCAGTTCATCAATTAATTTGTTAATGCAAGGCACAATTTATGGATTATCTATGTACTGAGCAAACCTACACACTGACATTTTGTTTCTGTAGCTAGTCTCTTTGCAATTCCACCTTCCCCAATGCGGTTTTCATACTTTATATTCCCCTTCTGACAGGCAATGTGGCCATGCTCTCTACCCTTTGATTAGTGGCAACCTTCATATATCCTGGCTGTAGAAGAGCTAAATACAGCTATATAGAGCTGGAAGATGTTGTTGCTGCATAGGAATAATTTTTTGGCATGCACTCCAGGACACATTGTATTCATACCCTGCACACTATTGTAATAATCTTTGTACAAAATATGCCTTGTGAGGTATCATTTGAAAACTGACAACTCCCTGATCATTAATAAACTTGCACCATATATGTATGCGGTACATATTGAGTGATGGGCATACGTTGGCATGATAACTAAAATATGTTCAAACCAGGTACATCAGTGGCAGTTGTTCTACAGTCTATTTTAAACAAAGGAATGGATGATTAACTTAATTTACATATAAGCAGTAAACAGACACATCAAGCTAACAAGTGGTGTAGCCAAATCTCACACTAACAAATGGGGAAGAAGACAGCATGGCATCTGCACCCAGCAGGAAAGATAAACTTAGTCTGGGTTTTACTTTTCAGAAGAACCCATGTCAAAGATTTACTGGTCTACAAAGAACGTCAGTTGATATACAATTGAATAAATAGATTATATACAATATTACTGTATTATAAAAGTGTATAGAGTGAGGTCTTTTATGAAAGCTAATGACACACTGGTGAGCAATTTCACTGTAAAATGTATATATTAAATACTATATAAGGAATTATGGACTATCATTGATATTAGGCTGTACACTTTGCTCAGACAGGAGGGACCATCACAACTATCTACCTGTCTTCTATGTAAATTAAGCATGGTAGAACCAGAAACAATAGAAGACCTATTTACACTGAAATCATATAGGAGAATGGGAACTCACAGGAAGAGAAAAACAGCAAGGTAATTGAACTTTGAAAGATATAAGCAAGGACAGAAGCCATCTTTGGCATTCACCACTAGATAGGTGAGAGGTCAGAGCTCTTCCAAGCTGAGAAAGATCAGTCCATCAACCAAAGGGGTATGCGGGGGGAATGTTTGAAATCTCTGGAACTGAATATATATGAGAAACTTACTTAGGGAAAGATCTTTAACCTTTAAAAAGACAAGGGAAGCCAGCAATTTGTGCTTTTGTGAAAGATTGTGACTGAGGGAAAGTCAGCGATGCCTGGGAAGAAACCATGACTGATGAGAGGAACCATCTTAAACAAAGCCTGTCTCTTACCAGTTTTTGAATTTTAGATGTGTGTTTTCACTTGTATTTGCTTGCAACACTTCTTAACTTTATTCTTTTTACATAGCATCAATTAACCTCTGTCCTACTGTTAAAAAATGTGTTGTAATTTACTATAAACAAACTCAATGTGGTGTTTAAAAGAACATTTATTCACCCCATTTAATAAACTGTGATGTGTTTTTTTGTCTTTAAAGGAACACACTTTATTATTTCTCAGAATTGTCCAGGAGCAGGCTGGATATTGCCAAGCACATGGTTTGGGGAAGATTCAGGAAATGGAGTGTGTTGTGGTCACCCCGTGACTAGTAACCCAGGCTGGTGGAAGCTGGAGTGGGGCTGTAGACAGGCTGTTGGGGTCAAAGCTGCTGAACCAGGGCTGTCATGCACACACATAGTAGGTTGGTTGTGAGCAATCCAGGTTAGGATCTACAATAGCAAGGCATTGGGAGGCACCCAAGTTTGCAGGGCAGGCAGTGACACAATCTCTCACTGGTCTGGATTGCACCCCAGAATCTGACACACTCTTTCTGCCCACATCCTGTTTATCAGATTTTACTGTTCTCTGGAGTGATGCTTTATTGTTTGCCAGTAAAATCTGCTTGGCCTATGAGCAAAATTCAAATCCATGACACAGGAAGCCAAATTTACCTCTAGGCATTGCTGAAACAAATGGTGTTTTTTTCTAACTTTGCACTGCTCCACTTACCTGATTCTTTCTATAATTTTCCTATAGAGGTAGCAGTAAGTCAGCTTTAGCCATGACAGTCTCTCTCTATAAAGTTTATAAATCATTAGGGAAAAGCCCTCTCCTCCATTATTAAAGGTATATTTTTATCCTTTAGTTCTTAACTGTAGTGTAGAAGGAAACACATGCCAGTGTAAAGTTATGAGCTATGTGTCTTGTTTGCCCAATCTGAGAGTTGCCACTGCGTGAAGAAATAATGATACTGTAGGAATTTTATACATTATGAAGATAAACTAGTGGATCACACAACAAAATATAGAAGGTTTCAAGTTACCTTTGCAAGTAACACTGTTTTTTTTTCCCCCTTACTGCTTCTCCCTTTGCAGTTGCAAGGAGAGAATCATCAAAAAGATTGCAATGTGCAAACCAATTCCATCAAAGGAATCATTCAGTATGGCAAAGCATTCCCAGCAGACGTTCTCACAAGCTTAAAGATACAGTACTATCATACAGCTTAATTTAGCTGAAGACAAAAGGAAAAAAAAAGTTTCTATCAAGATCTACTGTTCTTTAGTATAACATGGTGAACTTCTGGAATTAAAAATTAAACTATTTCAATTGAACTTACTGGGTATGGTGGTTTGTCCTTGAACTACCAAAAGACCCTCACTTTGGTTCTGTAAGACCTTGTCTACAACAGGATTTTAGCCACTGGGATAGCTACACGGATATAGCGGAACAGATACAAATCTCTAGTGTGGATACGGAAAACCATGGTGTCCACCAGTTGGTTTTGGAACAATTACTAAGCAACTGACACCATACTGTGCTATGGATGCACATTTGAAAAAACATGTCTTTTTTTTTTTTTTACAAGTTACACCTAGCATTACTACAAAGGGAAGTGTTTAGAGAAAAAAATATTTCTCTCTAATTTTACTTTGTGCATAGACAGTGTCAGTGTTTCCCTTCTATATTCAGTAAATCCATTTCATGTCTGTGTGGGTGATACAGTCACAGGGAGGGGGAAAAAAGTTTTAACTACAAAAATTGTCAATGGGACGAAGAGCCCAACTTAACACCAAAAATGATCTTTTACTCATTTTTAAAACTTGAATAGAATTCAAGTTGGCTGTGTTCCTTAAATTTAGAATAAGGCTTACCAAAGGCAGATGTGCAGCTATATACACTTGTTTCATCCTCTTAGAGCTCCTACCATTGCTTGCTTCATGGATCATAGCACTAGATATATAGTCGAACCCTCACCCCTAAAAATTATGAAGGTAAAAAGTTGGAATTCTTCAACACTTCTCACTTGCAAAGCACACTGAAGTAACTCTCAACTCAAAGGGACAGGTTAAAATCCATGGCTAAGAAATGGCTATGTTTGTTGAGGTTAATTAAAAAACCTCAATTTTATGTTCTGCTTCAGTTATTCTATGTAAAGACAAGTGTCATGACACTTGCTTAACACTCAATCCATGCTCGGATTTAAATACTCATGTAGTATAAAATTTAAATCAGTTACTTCATTTATTCTATGTTACCTTAAGGCTTTATCACGGGTGGCCCATTTTTTCATCTCATACCTCATTTGCCAATGACAGCAGATAGGATCATTAAATTTGCAATATGCAAAGATGGCTTCCAGCAGCAGCACTGAGCAGATCGGTCTTTGCCTGTATGCCCACAGACTTCTTCAAAAACTGAATTTCTGAGTAATTTATTACTGTTCTTACTGTGATGCAGATGGCACATTGATCTGTTAAATCTAAGTACCTGTAGTTTTGCTGGGGAAAACACTATGCTTTTTCGTGTTGTTCATTTATGTACTCCCTCTCTGGAATATGAATGTGCTGCCTATTACCTTAAAAATCAGTCAAACAACAAGTTTCCTTCTAGCTAAACCAAAATTAATTTCAAAATACCTAACCTGCCAAAGTAGTGTGGTTAATAATATGGCAATGATGCAAATCTTTGCATAGCCAGCAAAATTTGTTTGAGCATGACGTTTACAATCAACTTGAAATGCAAATAAATTCTTTGCTTCAGAGATAAGGCTTGGTAAATTATATATTTTAAGGTATCTCTCCTCCTACAGCCTCAAGTAGCCTTGAGAGCTACTCTCCAGTATGTGGCTATCCTCCCTTGACTAGCCTCTTTAAATTGACTGAAGGTTGAGGGGACTGGAGTTGTTCCTGATTAGCTGTAGTTCTCTCACAAAGTAGAAGGTTGGCATGTAGCGTTTTCATTTGGAAAATGAAACTATTTATGTTTTGTCCAGGGTATTAGTTGACTTACTGTTCCACTTCCCCTGTAGTTAAGCATACTTGTCCTTAGCATCAGAAGGTGCGGGCTGGGAGCAAAGCTAACTTGGTTCTCTTCTCTCTTCCTCTCCCAACTCCACCTCTCTTTTCCTCCAACCCTCTCTCAAATATCCTTCTGCCACATTCCAAGATTTCCCTAATCACCAAAATAGCGACCAGTGCTCGGAATGAGACTCTTGTACCTTGCCTGCCAGCCTCCTCTCAAGTAGCAGCTTCTGGGCTTTGTGTCAACTTCTCCCGACTCCCAGCCATTGGCTGCACCACGTGCTTCCTGGTATGAGGCAGAATGCAGAAGCCAGCAGCAGCAGGCGGGAGGACACTTCAGCCAGACAACATTACCCCTGATCTTTGTAACATGGACATCAGTGGCAAAGAAGAGGCTCACAATTTCCCACCCTCCCATCTGGGAAGTGGACTACCTATGCTGCTTCACACCCAGAGAGATCCAGTAAGCATTCTGAATACTGGTCCAGGTCAAGAGCTGACAGTTATGCTGGGAGTAATGGATGCCATCAAGTAATCACAGACTTCATTAAAAAAGAAGGGCATGCTAGCAGCCCTTCATTCAGACTAAGCAAAAGATTAATTAAATGTCCTTTTTTAAACATTATAACTGAACAGTGGAAGCCACCACCCAAGGCATGGAACACCATGGCAAGGTCTGAGTAGAAGCCAAACCATGTGAACTGAGGGCTTGCCTTAGGAACTGATAGCAAATGCAGGGGCTGCAGCAGTGATTGTTTGAAGCTATGTCTGTCTGTGTTTGACAGAGGCAGAAAGAAGCAAGAAAGCTAAGGAAAAGCAACCAGAAAGCTGGCAGACAGCAAGAGACACTCTCATGATCATGGCCCTGAAAAGGAGCACAGATAGACCACTTAGGGACACATAAATGAACGCACAGACAGGCTTGGAACTGTGAGCAAGGAAACTACCTCCTGTTTGTTTCTGCTCTATTCAGAGAAACAAGACTGTTATGCATTATTTGTAAATACACAGGACTGTACCTAAGAAACACCGATTTATAAAGACAGGTTTCAGAGTAGCAGCCGTGTTAGTCTGTATTCGCAAAAAGAAAAGGAGGACTTGTGGCACCTTAGAGACTAACCGATTTATTAGAGCATAAGCTTTCATGAGCTACAGCTCGCTTCCTCAGATGCATATCGTGGAAACTGCAGCAGGCTTTATATATACACAGAGAATGTATATATAAAGCCTGCTGCAGTTTCCACGATATGCATCTGAGGAAGTGAGCTGTAGCTCACGAAAGCTTATGCTCTAATAAATCGGTTAGTCTCTAAGGTGCCACAAGTCCTCCTTTTCTTTTTACCGATTTATAAAGTAATCCTCCAAATGGAAACAGTCTGTCAAGGTCCCTGTGGCAAGGCACCTCCTCCATCGTGCTGGTCTGAGCACTTCCCCCTTTGACAGTGGTGAGGCCTGGGGAGAATCAGCCCCACCCCCCCAGGATAATGTTTGTAGTTACCAGTATTTTCAAGGTAGGCCTCATGGCAGGCCCAAGGAGTGCTCTTCCACCAAACAAGAAACCAATTTTCAAAACACAAAACAAAGGGGGATATATCTTTCCCTGCCCCCTCACTAGGGGGCTGCTGTCCTGTTGTAGGCCCTGGGGTGTCAGTCCTTTCCTAAGCATGCACTCAGTTTTGGTTGTTCCCCCTCTAGGGCGGAGAACACCGTGGAGAAGCCTACCTCCCTGCTACTACTAACCTTGCAACAGCTCCTCTCTCCTCCCCCTCTCTCTGACCAGGGGAGGGGTTTTCAAAACATCTCAGGAAGCCCTTAATTGGACTCAGGTGTCCCTAATTGACCTGAGGTAACCCCCTTATAGGAAAAAGGGCCTTTATCATTCTAGGGCTAACCTACAATTCCTAATGATATATTTTGCATCTGGCTAACACTAATGCCATTTGGTTCATCAGAATTACATGTACAGCAGATGAAAACAAACAAAAGAAAACAGGAGTTATAAAGGAAACTGCCAGAAAAAGTAAGCCACATTAAATCACACATACAGACCTTAGAAAATGTTTCGGAACTGTCGGTGCACAAGTTAACTTATGCTATATAGAGCTCATAGTCTCTGTGACCTTGGTAGGACTGCAGTGATAATGTTTTTATAAGAAGAAAGAGTTGTGAAATATTGTCTCCAGCCTTCTTCTCAGCACAATATTTATTTTAACTTAGAACATTATTTTCTTATTACCACATCTCTCTTCACTATAAAAAAACCCCCACATTTCTTATAAAGGAACAGTGAGTTCACTACAGTTTTGAACTCTGACAATACCAGCCTTTTTAATTTTAAGTTTGAGCTTGTGAAGTTTGTCTGAGTTGCTCAGAGTCATAAGGCCCTATATCCAGCGGAGGGCTGCTCAGACACTACAGTGAAGAGAGTCATTGCCCTGCACTTTAAGCGGCAGAGGGAAGGGGGTTGTCTGGCTGGCAGGGAGAGGAGGGCAATGCTTCTGGCTTGGGGAATGAGGGGAGATGTAAAACTGCTGGAAAAGCAGTCAGCATGCAGGATGACTCACCATCTAGGAATGGGGGGATGGGGTGCATCTGTCAGACTCAGGTGCTGCTATATTTTGATATAAAAGACAGCATTGGGAAATGTCTAGGAACCCAGCTGGGTATGGGGAGGAGGCAGCTGGGGACTCCTCTGACTGATACAGCAGGGAGCCAATCCCGCATCATTATAGTCCACCTTAACCCCTCCTACGAGTGGGGGTGGTTGGTAAGGCCCCAGCAAGGGAATTGCTGGAGGGACCTGTATGAAAAGAGGGGGAGCTGGTGGAAGCCTCCCTCACCCCCCTTCCTGCTCCAAAATTGGCTGGAATTGGAGGGTCCCGGCAGTGGATCTGCTGGAGGGACATAAACAGAAAGGGGGGGAGGGGTGCTGAAAAAAGTACTCACTCCCCCCGCCCCCTGTGAATTGTGGGGTTTTCACCTGCACTGCACATTTTATCCGCCGGGTTAGTCCCAGACATCTAATAATAAAGTTGCGGCCTAATTAAACCCATATCTAATGTCTCCTGTCATTCTTTCAGCATAGCCAGACCACCACATATGGTAAGTACGCAACTAGAGAGAGATGCTAGTGATACACATCCAGGCATACCTTGCTATGCTGTCATTCCATGATGGAACAGTCAATGGAAGAGCATCAGGATGTGCTGGCTTTTCATAAGAGCAAGAATTAGGGTGGGATTCCACATCTGGGATAGGAGATATTACTGAAGGTCACAAATTTCTGTTCTAAAGTTGATCATTTCATTTATCTAAACATGGAGGAGGAAGACAAAAATGTTAGCTTTCAAAAAGGGTCATTGTACTTATCAATCAGGATGTTATACTGCAGCTCAGATAAGAGACTGGGAGATCATCAAAGAGGATGGAACTATATCTTTCATTTTATTAAAATTTCACTGATTAAAAGCTTTCTCCCTAGCCACAGATATTTTTATAGTAAAGTATTGATCCTCATTTATTAGCATTCTAAAGTGTGGTGCTAATATAATAGGGCTAGACTGATAGCCTTTCATGTTGGATCTCAGAGCTCCTGGGGAGCACAGGCTCTGTACCAGTCCTTGAAAGGGTGAGCATGAACTTAAGGCAAAAATTGTTTTTATTAAGATGATAAACTGTAAACTTCTCAAAGAGCTTCACCTCCTCAGTAAGCTCTGATGGAATGAGAGAGAGAGTAGAGCGGATTCTCTTGTCATTTCTAGCAGATTTACTACAATGACACACCAATGACTTCATTAGAGTTGCTCCTGATTTACACCATTGTGGAGAGAAGTCAGGCCAAGAACCAATACTTCTTTAGAAGGACTCATACTGGACAGCTTCAGGGCAGGACATTTACCTAAACAACTGAGAACATATTAACCTTTCCTTAGAGTCACATATGCAATATTAGGTGTCTGAAAAATAGCCATCTGCTACTGGACCAAGTATTATGTTATCAGCATCCTTGGCATAACATGGAAATAAAAAACAAAAAAAAAAATCTATGAGAATAGAGAGAAAAGAAAATGTATGTGACAGGCTTTTTTTAACCAAATCTTTTTCACGCCACTCTAAGTAGGTAACTGGCATCTTCCTTAATGGTGCTGATCTATACACAGGCCTTTTATTTTGAAATGACTGACTAGTCAGCACACAAACAGATTTTTGTAAGAATGGGATAGAGAGGAAGTCACTCAGAGTTGTTACACTGAAAATGAAACTAATTTACTTTCCTTAATTAATCATCCACATTTTGTCCCTATTTACCCTTATGCAATGAGGTGTAAATTACAAGGGCAGATGCATATTCTGGGAAGAATTCCAAATTACATTTTCTTTAAAAAGTAAGGCAGAACTTAGCAGGGTACTTTAGTGTGTCATTGCCATTAGCAACAGGATACTCATTGGATTGTGAGCACCTTAGGTTCAGAATACAAAATACTTGCTAAGAAAAGTCACCTACCATCATCCCTATTGAAAAGGCATCTCACAGAGCCACACATTACCCATATCCCTTCCATTTTCCTGTGATCCCAGCTCCTGTTAGTCTGGAAGTAAAGATCTGAGCTCAGAAAAGAAAGGATCTTCTTGTGGTTAACCCAATAGACTGCGACTCAAGAGATATAGATTCATTTCCTGGATTTTTTGCCACAGACTTCTGCTGGGAGCCTGGACAAATCACTTACTCTCAAAGTTCCCCCATAAGTGAGATGGGGATAACATTTCTCCATCTTACAGGGGTGTTGTGAAGATTAATCAATCTATGTTTATGAGGAACTCAGATACTATGGTAATAAGGGGGCTGTATAAGTACCTAGATAGATAAGCCCTAAACTTGGATCTTATTTGACCACAAAGCTGACATTTAAGAAATGTTTATTATTTTTGATGTTTGTCATATAGTATAGTACTGAATGGTTGATTATTACTCAATAAACAAGCATAGTAACAGGAAATTACAGCAGTTATGGGTTACAGTTTTCAACCATTTAGACCACAGTGATAGTGGCTTGGACTACTACGGATATACTAAATATGCCACACAAAGCCTTCTTCAATCTACATATGTTACTTGTCTGTCTCCCTGATGGAAGTAAGCAGAAGTCAAAGCATATGTTCTATTTAGCTTTTTACATTTGGACCCAAGTGGTCGTAATTGTGCATTCATAACTGATATGCATTTTATACATTCAATTACCTTGATCATGAATGCAATCAAGAGATCTCGGCATGCAAATTAGACATCTGAGTATTTGTTCACACAATTATAATGGCTTTGTGTGCAATCAGATGTGCATATTATATGCATGAATTTTGTACACAGTATTATTTTGTACACTGTGTTATACAATGATTATGAAAAAATGGCCCAAAAAGTTCACCCTAAAAGTGTCTTTCCTAACTCATGTAAAAATTTCATCTCAGAAATGGATATTGCCTAAATAGTACAGCCCCACTCTGAGTATATTTTGTCATCATCATTCCAACCAGTTGCTCTCATAAACATTTTGGATGATACGATATATCTTGTAAAATGTGGTATCATAAATATAAAGGGAAGGGTAAACCCCTTTAAAATCCCTCCTGGCCAGAGGAAAAATCCTCTCACCTGTAAAGGGTTAAAAAGCTAAAGGTAACCTCGCTGACACCTGACCAAAATGACCAATGAGGAGACAAGATACTTTCAAAAGCTGGGAGGAGGGAGAGAAACAAAGGGTCTGTGTCTGTCGGTACGCTGCTTTTGCCGGGGATAGACCAGGAATGGAGTCTTAGAACTTTTAGTAGGTAATCTAGCTAGGTATGTGTTAGATTATGATTTATTTAAATGGCTGAGAAAAGAATTGTGCTGAATAGAATGACTATTTCTGTCTGTGTGTCTTTTTTGTAACTTAAGGTTTTGCCTAGAGGGATTCTCTATGTTTTGAATCTAATTACCCTGTAAGGTATCTACCATCCTGATTTTACAGGGGTGATTCCTTTACTTCTATTTACTTCTATTTCTATTAAAGTCTTCTTGTAAGAAAACTGAATCCTTTTTCATTGTTCTCAGATCCAAGGGTTTGGGTCTGTGGTCACCTATGCAAATTGGTGAGGATTTTTACCAAACCTTTCCCAGGAAGTGGGGTGCAAGGGTTGGGAGGATTTTGGGGGGAAAGACATGTCCAAACTACATTTCCCAGTAAACCCAGTTAGAGTTTGGTGGTGGCAGTGGATATTCCAAGGACAAAGGATAAAATTAATTTGTACCTTGGGGAAGTTTTAACCTAAGCTGGTAAAAGTAAGCTTAGGAGGCTTTCATGCAGATCCCCACATCTGTACCCTAGAGTTCAGAGTGGGGGAGGAACCTTGACATGTGGGAAATGGAAAGGATACACTGGGAGAAAGTTCTGAGAAGGGATGAGAGGACCTTTCCACTGGAAATATCAAATATATTCAACACCACCAAAAATTCTTCTATACTCCTAGTAACTATATGTTAGAGCCTCCAGCCATTAACCCACATCTCCATGAGTGGTAGTTATCTTGTCAGCTTTCTAATGGTACACATTGGGTTTTGTCTGAAAGGTAAACACATTTTTTCCCTTTCAACCTTTGTACTGATTGGGAAACTTAAGTGCTGTTATATTAATTTCAATGGCATAAGTGGGCTCAGAGAGTGAAAGCTGTTAACATGACCCAGTAACTATTCAACAATAAAGAGTTAAACATGATTCAGGGTTTTACATACAGAAACCTCATCCTGCTTAGTCCCATGGCAACCCCAGTGTTAAAAATCTTTTTTAACCTTTCATTAAAGATACAGGAAAAGAAGAAATAAAAGTGTACGCATTTGAAATGTAAATATTAAGTAAGGTTTTTGTTTTAACAATATGTTTAATTCCCTTTCCCCCTTTAGCTGTAGAGTTTTTATAAGGGAAAAAATCTTTTTGATAGTTTTTTAGATGGTATTAAAGATGGTAATAACTGTTCTTCTGGGGCGGGGGGAGGAAGTTAGTTGAGATAGGCTGTTGCTGTTGTTAAAGTCCAAACCTGTTTCCGAGAAGACAAAACAAAACACACACAAAAGGGGAGAAAAAAGAACAAAGACAGAAACTACAATGTTCTGTCTCTGGTGCTGACCCTTCCTTACAACCTTGCTGCTAGAGAAATATGGGCACAGCTTATGGTCAAATCAGCCACTCCAAGACTTGTGCATGGGCTGTTTAAGGAACTGCTTTTAGTTGCCTCTCAGGTGACAGGCTCACAGGGCAGCATTGTGGGGGGAAATATAATCTTGGCGGCTAAGCCAGATTCTTATTCTTATGAAATAGAAGATAAAAAGGGAGAGATGGGGAAAGAGAAGAAATCAGTTAGGGTAAGGAGAAGGACGTGGGGTAGTAGGGAAGAGAGGTGATAGCAAGAATCAAAATCTCATGTCCCAGGTGGTCTTCAAGATTCAGCTGGAGCCCCTGGTGGTGGTAATGTCTTCTGTGTCCACCTTGCAAACCTAATCTAGTTGGGACATCTCTCAGGACCAGGACAATGAAAGCCCAATCCTGTTGCGGTGGATCCCCATGAGACCGTGGACGTGGCAGTTATGACGCTAAAACTTACTCTTTTCAGTTCACCTGTATCCCAGCCAGCCCCTAATTTTAATGACCCCAAAAGGAAGCAATGGATGGAATAGTCCATTTTTTTGTTCTGCTCACCAGTTAGGCCTAATTTCGGACATACCAGTTGTGATTCATTGATTTCCGGTCCCACACACCTCTACTGATGATCTTAACACAGTCCTTGAGGTATATCAGAAGGCTAACCCAGTCTACTTGTCTCCCTTTTTTCCCTCCATTAACATTTGTTATAGATGATTAGAACATTTTATAAACTTTTAATTACAGTTGGGGTAGGCCCAATTATTACAACAGTGCTGGAAACAGAGATATTACAAGTTACTATAATGTAGTTTGTCCACTAAGATAGCTATAAAAGTTTTTTTCACCGTGTATTTTTTAACAAGATATTCAGACAAGTTGTTAGTGGTGGCAGCAGCTTTATATTTTACTAATTGTCAGTGATCCTCAGAGCAAATTTGCGGGGGTTGCTGATATATTGGCAAGAACATTACAGTGGGTGGAGGTGAAGATGGTATCCACTATAGTTGTGCATAATCTTTTATTTTAAATTTTAATTGAACAGAATCATGTTTATTACTCAAAAAAATCCAGTGAAATCTAACTTACTATTAAAGCTACCTTCCTCCACACACCCCAGCTTCTGGGTTAGGGATCTTCTGACCTTGATGGAACAGACCAATCATCATTCAAAGCTTGGTACCTACACAAACTTCTCAAATGTCACTCATTTCACTCTCAAAATCTACCTACCTTCTACTCAAATTTTGTGCCCTATCACTTTCTCTGTTCAAAGTTATTTTATCAGAAATCATCATAAAATGGGGGCCATACATACATTTACACTAAATAAATGAATCCCACAACATTCTGAACTTTCTATTTGAATAGTTACTTTTTAGCCTCATTGTATTTTTGCCACATTGGACCTACATAGGTTGTACAAACAATGTATACATATTGCACCTGGTAGATCTGCATAGCTACAGGTGCTATAGAAAAGGGTAAAGTTCAGATCAAAACACTTTTATATTCAGCCTTCTGTTGTCTTTCAGTTCAGGGAAAAGACAAACTACATTTTAGGTTTCAGACTGCCGTGATGTTATCATCTCACTCTAGTCCTCTGCTCCAGGTTCTTTCGTGAAAAATAATTCTTATATTTCTACTATAATTTATTATCATCTTTAACTATTCTTAGGAGAAAATTAAGACAATTATCAATCAACAAGGAGGCGTAAAGGGTGAAAACATTTTTTTTCTTTGTAATTCATCTTTTGAGCTGGAGTCATTATGGTCTAATTGATATGCTACATGTAGTCCCAAGCCAGGTAAAATTATATGGGCCGGATCCTGCCTTTGCAATACTGTAGTGCCAAAAGGGGGCTTTAAACCTGGCCCAAATGGGCAGAGCTGGCTCTATGGCACACCCTCCTGCCCATTCCCTGGCATAACAGCCATGTCAACTGTGGGCTGGAGCCCACTATGCTCCCACTATTTTCAGTGTAATGCCCTTAGGGGTTATTTGAAGCTGGTACAGGTTAGAGCAGACCTATAGCTACTTTAACTTGCCCTGGGGGTCAGTTCAACCCTTTGCCAGCCCAAGGATTGAGGCAGGCAGAAAGGTTGCTTAGGGGCATCTTTTCCTCTCTCACCCCCATTAGTTGTGGACAGCATGGATTAGCACAGTAGAGAGTTGAGCCCTATTTCATTTTAATATTCAGACATTACATATATTCTAAAAAGTTAAAATGCTGGATAGACTGTTGCAGTTTGTTATAGTCATGCATGCTATTTTATTAGTTGTACTTTAAGAAGTTAGATCATCTGGTAAAATGTATTTGACCAAAGAAAGTTACAGTTGATTAGAGGCTGCAGTATAGTATATAGCTCAGTCATGGAGGAAGACTTCTGTTATGCAGAACAGTAGCTATGAAGAAGAATGTACTTGTCTTCTCGGGAAAAGACAGAGATAGAAAAAGGATAGTTCAGTGATAAAGGTGCTAGTCTGGGATTAGGGAGAACTGGGTTTAATTCGTAGCTCAGATTTAGTCTCTTTGTGCCTCAATCCCCTATCTATAAAATGAGTATATCATCACTTCCCTCCTCAGAGGGGTGTTATGAGAATAAATTAATTAAGGATTGTGAGGCACTCATATAGTACAGTAATGGGGGGCAACTTTAGATAGATAGTACCTCATCCAATTAGTCCTTGGAGTCTTTAAATCTGCTTTAGAATGTTAGAATACATCCCATAGAAAATTTGTTCAATAGGGAGAGGGGAAGAGGTGTGCATAATTTAACTTATCACATGGCTCTGTAAAATATCACAGGGATCTCATTTCCACATGTGGTTTGTTTTATATATTCAGGGGTCAGAATTAAAATGTTTTCAAAGATTCTACTCTTTTCAGAAATATTACCTATACTTAAAATGGGGAACAATGCTGGAACCAGTAACACCACTCAAAGCAGAAGCTTCTTAAATGTGACTATTGTATATATCAATATTTATAATGTGCCTATTCACAATCAGGATTTGGGTCCATGACAGCAGAAAGTCCACCTGAAACAGAGTTGCAGGTTGGGAAGGGGACAGCATATAGGAGGAACCACCTATAATCCCCAGTTCTGCCAAGGTGTCTGGACCCAAAAGTGGGTGGAGACTGCTGGACAGGGAGTAATACAAGACTATCTGGGAGATGCATTGATTCAACACCTCTTTCTTTTTTTTTTTCTTCTTGGAAAGTCTGCACTAGCAAGGCTCCTATATAGTTCTGTGTGAATTTTCCTTCCCTTGTGCAATCCTAGGAAGGACAGAGATGGCACCTCTGTCTGCCCTCTCCCAGGTTGGATGCATCCTCCACTGCAGAGGTAGTGTGGGTGGGTGGGTGTAAATTGTGCCTATTCTGTACCTGGAGGGAGAATCTAACCCAAAAGTGCCTTACATCAATCAATGCTATATACAACAGAAACTCGCTGTGGGGTGAAACATTCTATCCTAATGCCATATCACTGTATTGTGCTGTATTACACACCCTGTACCTTTAGTCTGTAAGCAATGTGGGTCAGGACCCTGTTTTGTTTGGTACACATGTTGTACAGTGCCATTTACATTAATGGCACTGTGTACTACAGATGAGAAACAATATCAAGCTCTTATCACTGCTGTTTAGAGCTTCATAATCTATACCAGTCAGAATATTATGTAGTTAGACTCAGCATCTCATCTCTAAGCAGAAATACTCTGAGTTAAGGCTAATTAAGGCTGACAGATTTCTTCACTCACTTCTGTTAAAAACGCTTCAAAGAAACTTCTAAGTAGACATACCTGCCTGCCTAAGACTTCATTTTACACAAAATATGAATAAACAAATATATCCACTGTATATAGAGCCAAAGTTAAGGTCACCCAAAGAACTTAAATTCTGTCACCACTGAGCCAGAGAAAACCAGAGACCCTGGAAGAGCCTTATCTATCCATTAAACCATTCATCCCATCTGTGGCTGTAAGAATAGAGTGGCTTTCTTTATGGCTGTATGTGATCAATGGAAAATTCCTAATTAGACTTAAAGCATACCGAGAGGCATCATTTCCCACTGTTGACATAGATTCAATGGTCTGACACTTATACAAGTGCCATTAGACACACAGCTATTGAAACTATTTACATAGGAGACTTCTGGGTAAAATAATGAAATGACAGCACTTAGAGGGAACAAAAAAAGTGGCGACGGAGATCATGCTTAATACTGAGACATGCAGGTATGAAACCACTGCAAGAGATTTCTCTGTGGATCACATGTTCAGTAGCTCACCTGCAAATTCCACAAATAGAATGCTGTTTAAGATTAGAAGGGATGTGGGAAGGCTGATATTGAACAGGGCCAGAGGTTTTAGTGATTTTAACTGTGTGTTTGTATAAATATGAATAGCTTTGATTTTTGGTGCAGCAGCAACAGTTCAAATACCCAGTATACTTCTTTGTCTTCACTTTATCTAATAACAATACATACTATATATTAGCTTACTTTAAAAATAAAAGAAACCAAATACCTACTGTATATATATATATGATATGTATTTTCTCCCAGGCAAGTATGGAATGGGGGGGGGGAAACACATTTGTTGAACATTACTTTTTAAATGTCCTAATTCTGGAAGATGCTCAGATAACTCAGAGAGGGGTGCTGTGTAGCAACCTAAATAGAATAAGAGCTTAAAATGGAACAGCCTAGCTGATGCTAGTGTAGACATTCCAGGACTATGGCAGATCAGAGGCCAGTACATTGTACACAAAAGAAAGAAACTGAGACAAGACAACTTCATGAACAGAATGTGTAAGCATTACACATCCTCTCTGTTGTGTGCATTGAAAGGCAAGTAGTGTGTGAGGGGAAAAACAGGAAACACTGGCTTTTTAGAGTTCTCTGTGACAGAGATAATTTCAAGACCCTGTTTCAAAACATATATATTTCCAGAATTATAAAAATATTTATACTGAAATATTTTATAATCTATATATATTAAAAGATATTTTTAAGTATAGGTGTTTAAAAACAATTTTGGAAATAATGGCCAAGATTTTTAAAAGTGACCTGTGATTTTGGGGTAGCTTTAGAGACTTTAAAGGGGCCTGATTTTTAGTGGACAGGAGTTCAGCACTTTCTGAAAATTGGGATCAGTTTGGGTGCACAAACTGACCTATCTTAAAACTGATGCAGCCAAAATCACTACTCACACTTAAATGTCTTGGAGACACACACACAGAGTTGGTTTTCCCCTCCCAGTCACTGAGTATATTTGAGGATAAATAATAATTATACTTGGATTAGAAATGGAAGAACAAAAATGCTTGAGGTGGATATATTTTTGGCAGTTTTCCCAGTAATGTTAAGCAACAAGTGCGCAAATTTATGCATCTTTGGGTACGTCTACTCTGCACACTAAGCCTGGACTCTGGCTCAGATTTGATCCCAAGCCTCTCTTCCACCACACATATAGCTGTCTGACTTGGATCAGCAAGCACTCGGGAGTCAAGTCCTAGGACGCTACTGGCGGATGGCTCGGAATCTGGGTCCCTTATATGACTTGGGTGCAAGCCCTGCCATTTTGCAGCGTGAATTCAAGTCAAGCCACAAATCTGAGTTCGGAGGTCTGTGTAGCACAGCATGGATGTGTTAGCAGAGCTATGACACCCAGGCCCAGCAATAATAAATCCAGGTTTACAATGCAGTGTGGACTTGGAAACATTGAGTCCACGCACCTGGGTTCCACAGACTTAGCTTTACAATGCAGTGTAGACATAACCTTTTACATCAATAATTACTGGAGTCTTCTCTTATTAGGAGTAGATATGGGAGCCGTTCTTCCCAGGCTGTCTAGCTAACAATTTTTGCATATCCTAGTCTTCACATCAGTAACTTTTGACATCAGGCCCTTCTTGATTCTTCTAAATCAACTTAAAGAACTAATATTTTATATTACTTATTGAGTTCCACATTTTTGGCTTTCCTCAGCTCTTACTGCTCTATCTATAATGCTTGTTGTGTAGCAGTTTATAAACCATATCAGATTAATATTGTTTCCTGGAGCAACTGGTCTTTCAGTAACTGAGTCAACCTTTAGTACAGTGGAAAATATATTGTGAGCATTTGATTTCATTTTGAAAATAGTCCACCTCATGCAGAGAGTAAAGAATTCATTTTGACACAGACTCCATTAGCGACATCTGTACTGGACAGCTGGAGAAGTTAAACAGATAATTACCTCAGCATACATCATGGTACATTGTGTTATTAAGATACTGATTAATTGTGTTTAAAGTATACTGAATGACATTGAAAACTGCAAAAGATATACTATCCTATACATACCCTTTGTAACTCAGCTACTAATTTTTATCCAGTATTTTAAATTGGATATATCGCACTACTGCCAAAATATTCTGAGTTGTTTTAATATTGTTATTTTTTAATATAGAATCATTAGAGTTGGAGTATTCATTGACAAAACAACTTACTAAGGTACTAAATTTCTAATAAAAATGAATTTTATATGAACATTTATATGTTTTTTCCTCTTGCATTGAGAAATTGAATCATAGATAAGATACTGGTTTCAGAGTAGCAGCCTTGTTAGTCTGTATTCACAAAAAGAAAAGGAGTACTAGTGGCACCTTAGAGACTAACCAATTTATTTGAGCATAAGCTTTTGTGAGTTCCAATGAAGTGAGCTGTAGCTCACGAAAGCTTATGCTCAAATAAATTGGTTAGTCTCTAATGTGCCACTAGTACTCCTTTTCTTTTTAGATAAAATACTGGATTTTCACACTGGATGCTGTGCTAATTGGTACTAACAGACAAATGTATTTCTTTGACACCTACTAAATAACCTGACCATGAAGATCTGTGTTGTGTATATGAAACCCACACACCTTCTGGATGTGGTGTTCTGCCCCATCTAGTAGCACCGAGACCACTTAGAGAGCAATTAATGAACCTGTTCTACAGCTTTAGCTAACACCCAGTTGGCTTTTAGCTCATGCACTAAGCTCCAGAGGTGCCAGGTTTGATCCACCTGCTGATGACCGGGGTTTATTGGTGTTACATATACAGCATACTTTTCAGCAATATTTTTGCCTGAATCTCACACACAAAGGAAATGTATCTTCCACATACCACTTTCATAGGTTAATCACAGAATGCATAAGCAGGTGCAGCTTAGTAATCTGAAACCTTTTTCAAAAGTGTTTTCCTTTCATATTTGATCTGGAACCTCTGATAGGATTTAGATCTGTGTTGTTACGTCTAGTACTCTTGATAAATTTCAATTCTCTACTCGGTCAACAGGTAACAAGTGACTTAATATTAGTGGACTCAATATTAGCTGGCAGAGGTTTTGTTCTCCTTCCAATATAGTCCAGGTAAAACCCTAACACCAGCACATGCACTGCCTGAATTGTCTGAATGAGAGTCATCTGTCCAGCAGGGTGGTTTGTTGATCCATGTGCACAGGCCATGGAAGGAATGGGAGTCTTAGCTCTATCCCATTACTCCTTGAAGAGTCATTAATAGGCTGTCTCTGCCCTCTGAATTCTCAACATGCCCTGTGTCCAGAAGGCACTGGAAGTTGAAGAATGGCTCCAACATACATATGGATTCAAAACCTCATAAGAAGCTCAGAATGTCAGCTCCTCCAGTTATCTCAAGGCTTCAGTAGAGGCGGGAGGAGGAGGCGCCATTCAGACCACTCTCGTTCTTACTGTGACTCCAAGAAGGAAAGGAGTATAGATCCAGTTGCAGGCCCCTGGAGAAAGCCTCCCAGAGCTGATATCAGCACAGGTGATACCCCATGCAAAACATTTTAGATCCAGCAAGTTCGCTAAAGTTCTGGAGTTAGAGTTCTAAACACCAGCAGGCCAAATGGATCCATCCTCACTAAAAATCAAGCCCTTAGTTACTAACTTACTATTTAGATATGACTAAATCTATTCACATATCCTCAAGACATTTTGCACCTTATGGTGTTAAGTTCCCCCTCAGGAAAATCTCTGCATAGAGAGATTATTAAAATGGATTTGCCTTTGCATGCATTATTGTTAGGATCTCATAGGTGTCTGTGACTAAATATCCGAGAAGACACTTAGTTCTAAAAGATGACAGGTTTCAGAGTAGCAGCCGTGTTAGTCTGTATCCGCAAAAAGGAAAGGAGGACTTGTGGCACCTTAGAGACTAACAAATCTATTTGAGCATAAGCTTTCGTGAGCTACGGCTTACTTCATCGGATGCATTTCTCAGTTTACCTGAGAAATCCCTGTTGAAGTGATATATAATGCTGCTACTTTGAATTTTAGTAATACTGTAAAAGAAAAAAAAAAGTATTGCCCTCTTGACTTGTCAGCTAGATCTGATACTCAATTAAGGTCATGTAATCATTATTTAACGGAGCCTTCCTCAGATCCTTTTTTCCTTTGAGGATTTCCTAGTTTATATTCCAGAAGCAGGGATGCACAAAGACAACAGTTGAAGGAGGAAGAAGGATTACTTACCACGTAGTCATAGTTTTTTGAGTAGTTTGTATGAATGCACATATCCACCTTCATTCCTGCGGATTCATCTACCTGGCCCTGTTTTCCAGAAAAGGAATATCCTGAAAGTGTGAGCCATACAGACAGACAACCTGCTTGAAGAATTACAGTTATCTGTTTACAGTGTTGTTGTAGCTGTGTTGGTCCCAAGATATTAGAGAGACAAAGTGGCTGAGGTAATATATTTTACTGGACCGACTTCTGTTGGTGAAAGAGTCAAGCTTTTGAGTTACACAGAGCTCTTCTTCAGAGCTGGGAAAGGTACTCAGAATGTCATAGCTAAATACAAGGTAAAGCAGATTGTTTAGCATAAGCAGTTAACACATTCTAAGGAACCATTCAAGGTGAAGTGGCCCAGTAACACCCCTGCAGTCATAGAACAAAAAAAGGGGAAGTTCGGGGGGTTAGTGGGTTACAGATTGTTGTAATAAGCCATAAATCTAGTGCGTTTACTAAGACCATAATTTTTAGTGTCTAGCAAAGTTATGAATTTAAGATCCTAGGCTCATATTTTGAAGGTGGTGTGGAGGTTTCCTTTTAGGATAAGGACTGAGAGGTTAGATATAGAGTGATTATTTTGTGAAAAGGGTTCATCCATGGGTGACATGGGGTTTATTTTCTGTCTTTATCATTTTTCTGTGTGCGTGCATTCAAGAGCCTAGCGATTGTCTGGTTTCACCCACGTAGTTGTTATTGGGGCGTTTAGTGCATTGTATGAGATACATCGCATGTTGTGACAGGCATCTGTAGGACCAATGAAATTTGAAAGGTGTGTTGTGGGAAGTATTGAGCATTGTAGCATATGTCTGCAGGTTTTGCATCTGTTGTTATGGCAGGATCTAGTGCCGCTTTGAGTTGGTGGGTTGTGGTCTGTGGGGAAATTGCTTCTGATGAGATTGGGGGGTTGTTTGAAAGCCAGAAGAAGGGGGTCAGGAAAGATTTCTTTCAGGAAATGAGCTGTACCTCACAAAAGCTTATGCTCAAATAAATTTATTCTCTAAGGTGCCACAAATACTCCTTTTCTTTTTGCGAATACAGACTAACACGGCTGCTACTCTGAAAGCTACTCTGAAATTCTTTCAGGATGCGGTTCCCATCAAGTATGGGTTGTAACTTTTTAATGATACCCCAGATACCCCAAATAGGTTCCAGGGTGGGGCGATAGGCGAGAACTAGGGGTGTGCAGCCAGACAGTTCTCCCCACCCCCGTCTTAAAGCAGGTTCTCTCAGGGTATTCTTGTGGCCCATTCCATTATGTAACCTATTTCTCTGGTGGAGTGTCCTTGTTTGGTGAAGGTGGTTTTAAGTGTGTTAAGGTATGTACCCAAGACTTTCTCCTTGGTGCATATTCTGTGGTATCTAAGGGCCTGGTGGTAGATAACAAATTTCTTGGTGTGTTTGGAGTGGTTACTGGACCTGTGAAGTTAAGTGTGTTGATCCATGGGTTTCTAATACATAGTTGTCTGTAGGGTTCCATTGTTAAAGCTTATTGTGGTGTTCAAGAAGTTGATATTAGTGTGGAAGTATTCTAGACAGAGTCTGATGGATGGGTGGTGGTTGCTGAAGTTGTGGTAGAAATCTATGAGAAAGTTTATGTCTGTCCTGTGAATGAAAATATCATCCGTGTATCTCAAGTATCACTTGCTTTGTGGTGCATTTGTCCAGAAATTCTTCCTCAAGGCGGCCCATATAGAGATTGCCATACTGGGGAGTCATCCTAGTACCCAGGGCTGTTCCCAAGGTGTGGACAAAGTATTTGTTGTTGAATGTAAAATTGTCCTGGGTCAGGATGAAATTGCTAAGTTTAGTGATGCATTTAGGGTGAATATCTAAGCAACCTTTCGCTTGTGAACACAGAGGAGAGATGTTAAAGGCTACATGACAATAGGGGTATTAAAGTTAATCCATTGCCATCTCTTTTTGATTTAGTAACCTCCTCAGTCTGACAAAAAAACACCTGTTCATGACCCAAAATCACCATATGCAATTATTTAGTATACTAATACTGAAGACCATTCAAAACATTCCAGTTATTTTAAGGTTAATCTATATCAAAGAATAATATCTGTATAAGAACATTGTACATTATCTTTCCCGAAGGGGGAAAAAACCCAGAGTGGTTATTTCAATAGCTTATGAAGAAGTAAAAGGGATAACTACAGACTGGATGAAGTCATCCAAGGGTATGTCTACACTGCAATCAGAAGTGTGATTGCAGCTTGGGTAGGCACACCTGTGCTAGCTTTATTCTAACTAGCATGGCTAACATATAGAAGTGAAGATGCAGTAATGCAGGCTGCAGCACGGGCTAGCAACACAAGGGTCCAGACTTTGTCCATGTAACCCACACTGAAGACCATGCTGACACATCTCCACTAGTTTTTTTTTTAGCCATGCTAGCTAAATTAGAGCTAGTATGTGTATGCCTACCTGAGCTGCAATCACACCCCTGACTGCAGTGTAGACATATTCTAAGAATGGTAAACTATGATTAAGGCTGAGAGTCTGTCATGGAAGTCACAGATTCTGTGACTTTCCGTGACCACCGCAGCAGCTGGTGCTGGCCCACAGGCTGCCCGAGCCAGGCAACCCCTGGGCCAGCAGCAGCAGTTTGGGAGTATGGGAGGGGGCTCAGGGCTAGGGGCAGGAGTTTGGGGTGTGCAAGGGGGGTGCTTACCTGGAGTGGGGGGCCCCCTGCAGCTCCTAGGTGGCGGAGGGGGGTCTCCACGCTAAACGCTGCCTGCGTCCGCCCCCGTTGCCTGTGGTTCCCGGACAATAGGAGCTGCGGCAGCCGGCGCTTGTAGTGGGAGCAGCAGAGGAGCCCCTAGCCTAGCCCCTGCCTCCGCCGCCCAGGAGCTGCAGGGACAGAGCTGGTAGGAAGCCTGCCAACCCCACCCCAGCACCAGCAGGGGTCCTGGGTCACCTCCCCCAGCACCTGAAGCCCCCCTTAGATGCCCCTCAGAGCACCCCAGCCCACATTTTAGTCATGGCAGATATTTTTAGTACAAGTCATGGACAGGTCACGGGCCTGTGAATTTTTGTTTACGGCCTATGACCTGCCCAGGACTTTTACTAAAAATACCCATGACTAAAACATAGCCTTAACTATGATAGACTGCTAATGAAACACCACATATGCCTCACTACTTGTAGAGAGTCTCTAAATACCTGAATTACATAAAGGCTTACTGCGTAACTAGGCTACCATGACTCTGTGCCATATCCTGAACAATTACTTGTAAGAGGACATTCTTTCAGAAGGTTTTTAATGGATTTTGGACCTGTTCTGAACAACAAATCTTGGAAGCATAACTAGCTAGGGGAAATTTTTCCAAGAATACTTGATTTACAACTGTGAAAACTACTAGTTCAGATGTAGGTCATCTAACCTCGTAAGTTTTCCCTATTCAAAGATGCTTTTAGATCAATAACTATGTTCAGTCCATCTTAATGATGCTTGATATTCTTCTGTATTGTTTAACATACTGCCATTTCTCAGCATGTTTATCTTAGTTATTATTGTACAATTGTATCTGAAGCACCAGTAAAAGATCATGGCCAGATTGTTCATGGGTATGTTTAGTCTAACAAAACAGAAGGCTCAGGGGGGACATAACAGTCTTCAAAATATATAAAAGGTTTTTATAAATGAGATGGGGATAAATTGTTCTCCATATCTTCAGAGGGCAGAACAAAAAAGTAATTGGCTCAGTTTGCAGCAAAGACGACTTGGGTCGATTATGAGGAAAAGCTTTCTAAATCTAAGGATAGCACTGGAACAGGTTACAAAGGAAACTTTTAGAATTCCCATCATTGAAAGTTTCTAAGAATAGGTTAGACAAACACCTGTCAGAGATGGCCTAGGTATTCTTAGTTCAGCATGGCAGGATGGACAAGATGACTTCTTGAAGTCTCTTCCAGCTCTACCTTTCTAGGATTCTGTGACATGAAGACAGAAGACAAAGAATTGCTATTTCTGAACTAAAAGCCCAGTTCTAAAACCTTATTCACATTGCATAGTACCTTACCCCACAAGTCACCTGACTAATCGGTAGGATGTCTTGCAGACTAAGGACAGCAGCAAGCCCTAAATACTTAGCCCAATACGTTTACCTTTATTGTTAACATAACTTGATGTTGACATTACAGTAAATAATGTTATCATCCAACATACAACCAAACATTGCAGAACATATCTTTGATAATTTCAATACACATTTTAGCAAACCAAAAGAATATGCATGATGATATCTGCTAAATGAATGTAATGTTACACAGATGTGTGTCTGCAATAAGAAATATGGTATCTTTTTTTACTTTTCTTTAATTTCCCACACTCCCCTTTACCATCTGATGTTATTAGTGTACCGGAAGGAATAGCTCATTATAAATGCAGGGCCCTGGAGACAGTTATGAATTTCAAGCATCTGAAACAAAGTGAATGAGTCCTTCAGAACTCCTCTTCAAATCAGTATTGCCTCATTAATAATTAACTGCACTGTGACCTAAATAAATTATAAGATCATACTTCATTTAAATACTGCTTGTCACATATCAAGCTAGTCCGATGTTCTAAAGAGTTTGAATGTTGAGGCAGAAAGGAGTCATCTTTCAAGTACAATTAAATAATGCTAGCTGTACAGTGTTAAACATGAAACATCCTGCAGCAGTTAGAAATGGTTTTGCCTTGAATATCAATCAGTAATGTCAATGTTATTTACATTGTCATTAGGCGGATGGTAAAATTTGTGGGTGTTTGACAGGAAAATGAAAACTAACTGCTCATCAATAAACACCCCTTCTGTTTATTAGAAGATATTTAGTGCTTCAGTAATAAAGATAATTGCTGTGCTTCTCTTACTCTGTTACTAAGAAGTGATATTCCTTTGCTAATAGTTCAATGAAGTCAATTAGAATAACTGGCACCACCAGCTACTGCAATGTGTAATGAGCGATAGAGAGTCAGACATTCTTTAACGAGTGCATTGGTAGAGAGAATGGATATCTATAGCGAAATCTGCTGAAATTGAGTTTGAAAAGTACATTTTGTCTCAGATGTAGTCATGGATTTGTATAAATTTAAAAGTTTACCCTTTTGAATATCTTCTGCTTTCAATAAACAGAGCAAAAGTCTCAATAAGGTATGTCTTTAACAAGAGCTTGCAGCATTTTCACCATCTGCAAATGCTTATATATTTTCTCTGTTTTGACTAAAGTCAGAAATTAGTAGCATTGAATATTTGACACCCCCCCAAAAAAAATCAGAGTGGAATTACAGGCTCAGATGTATCAATATTAATGAACTGATGTCAGTATCATCCATCTACTTTTAAATACCAAGTATCCCGTTATAATTGCAATATTTTTGTATGCGTACAAAAGCAGCACACGTGACAGTCGCAAAATTTGATATTGATGTAGTAAGCCCAAACTAAACTTTTGAATTTCAAAAACAAATCAGTTAATTGCTCCTCACCCTACCCATTATTTTCCTATGGTGATGCACCTTTGCACTTTTAAAGTCTGTCCAGAACTGAAAAGAGAGAGGTCCTGAAATATGACAGGAGAGATTGTTTTCCCTTCCAGAGCAAATGCAGGAAATAACAGAAAATTGTGAGCAGCCTGTTCTCATGAGATTTCCAACTCAAGACACAGAATTTGAATAAGCATCTGAATTTTTTGGGTGCTTATGTGACCCACATAACCATACCTTTGAATCAGAGCTGGTTGAAATACTCACTGCAAAACATTTTTCACTGAAATGTGCTTGTCTTCAAGTTCTTGACATTTCCATAAAACTGCCACAATCTTGTCATCATTATTACTAATTATTTTGCTAGAAATGAAGGGTGCGGTAGTTGCAAATTATTGACAAGGAGGAGGAAGAAATTACAGTAGTTGAACTAGTGGATGGTGACTTACCCTTTCTAATGACTACACCAAGTGACTCTGAGTTCTATGGACATCACCACCAGTCAGTAACATTTACTACAGTGGTCACACTTTAAAACTATTTTCTTTCGAAAGATTCTACCTATTTGAGAATGACACTCCACACTTTAAATGGGAATTCTGCTGGTATCAGTAATCTTTCTTAAGCTGGTAGAAATATTTGAAGTATGGTTAATATTGTGAATATTAAAGTCTGGTAATGTCCCTTCCTTAATTTAAAAGGTAAGATTGGGATAGAAAAATAACTTTTCAGCGATTTAAAAATAAATCCAGCGGCTGACAAGAGTGGAGGCCAGATAATATTTGAGAGTGCATGAGTGAGTCTCTTCTCCTATGACAGGTTTCAGAGTAACAGTCGTGTTAGTCTGTATTCGCAAAAAGAAAAGGAGTACTTGTGGCACCTTAGAGACTAACCAATTTATTTGAGCATGAGCTTTCATGAGCTACAGCTCACTTCATCGGATGCATACCGTGGAAACTGTAGCTCACGAAAGCTCATGCTCAAATAAATTGGTTAGTCTCTAAGGTGCCACAAGTACTCCTTTTCTCTTCTCGTATGTATATTTCTCTGGAGCTACATGGTGTTTAGATTACCACTATAAGTGGTAGCAGGAGTATTAAATCACTCTCCAAGACCCTGATCGTGCACCATTAAAAAAGTCATTGTGGGAGCTGTGCCATTGACTTCAGTGAGCACAAGTTCAAGCACTATGTAGGCATGTCAGCTTTTGTCACTGTTGGCTGCCACCTCTTCCTTCCCCATTTTCTGTATGGTGGGTGGGGAAGCTCCCTGGTGCCCCTGCTACTCTACTACAGTATATGAGCTCAGAGTAAGAATGCAATATTAAGTTACTTTTAAAAAGCATGGTAACAGAGTTTAAAGACAGCTTCAGAGGATATCTACTACAGTTATAACACCTGCTCCCTTGTAAAAAGACCCGTTGGTTTAATAAACTGCAGAATCAAAGTACTGATAATGTAACTTTCATCTTGGCCATCAACCTTAAAGTCCAACAGCATACATAACCATTAACATCATGTAAGGCAGTACACTAGTACCCTCCTCCAATTTTCCAACTTTTGTCCTTACCATTTCTGAGTGACTATCCTTAGCTTGGGTATTGAAAATTCTGGAAATTTGGAAGGAGAGACAGAAGGAACTCCAAATCCATAAAACAACTGTGCTGAAATACCTTCAGATTACAAAGCTTACAACTGATGATAAAGATGTATTGTATTACTTTTGTGTATGTGGCTAGTTCCAGTGGACAATTCATACCAGCGGCACCCAATGTAACAAGTAAATGTTTTTGCTATCAGTAACAGAAATAGAACTGAAGGTATCCAGACTGCCAATCCCATGCTGAATCCATGTGATGTGATCCCCAGCAAGCCTCAAATCATGTGTCTCAGTTTTGACAAGAATAAAATGGGAGTAAATATATTTACTGTACATAAAAAACAGGCAAATATATAGCATTTGTGATGATGACTCTACATAGAAGTAATCATCATTACCAGAGCAGAGCAAATTCCTCAAAATTTTACCACTAGTATTTTCTCAAATGAATATCTGACTTTGACTATGCTTGTGCCCCTTGTGCATTTGCTTCCTATGAATATTCTAGTTAATGAGTTTCTTGGCAGAGACATTTGCAGAGAATTTTAGTCAAATATGAGAGACTATCCAAAAAAGAAATTTTGAACTAAACCATGACTATTTGCACTGCAAACCTGACTCTAAGAGTGGTTTAACACTGATGCAGTTGAAAGACAAAAACTGGGGCCTATATACTCGGTCAAAACTAAGCAACATTTCTGATATCATTACTCCCAAGGAGCTGTTTGTGAATGAGCCATAAAACAGAATAAATTGGCAAAAGTATTCAGCAAATAATTTCAGTTAGCAAACTAATTTGAGAAAATTCCTACATGGTCACAACAGAAAGAAGTATATTTCATTGAATAAATTATTCACTGTGAATTATTGTCTAAGCTGCAACTGTTAACCCCATTTTATAGACAAGGAAACTGATACAGACCTGTTAATTAAGGTAACTAAACTGAAGCACACTAGGGTCTAGTGGATAGTAGATGAAAAAATTATCTTGATCCCATTAGGGAGTCTGACCTACAAATAAAGACATGCATCCTGATATTTTAGATGTGCATAGAGTGCACTTTAAAGGTTCATTTCAGATTTAGAGATATTTTTAGCGGCACTCCCCACTTTAATTATAGGGACCATAGACAGAATTGGTAATACCACTACAATCAAAATGAAGTTTTAAAGTTTGCCCACCAGGTCAGTAATTTTTCTCAGTTTTGTGTTGTTTCCTTTATATACAAGTATTTTGTTTTGACCGAAAATAAGAATTTGGCCCAAGACTTGTCTATATTTTTTCTGCTTTTAAGTACACCGTTTTAAAAACAGAAAAAAAGTTTTTTCTAGATAAAGTGTTTTTTAAAAAAACACCCAGACACTTACATGCTCACGAATCTAAAAACAGTTTTATGATTAGAAGACTTAAAAGCTAGAGTAGCAATGCATTTTCCGTACAATAACTTATAGTAGGAAGAACAGTTCTCTTGTGATTTACAGGCTATAAAGGTGTTATAAATAAATCTGGCCCGCCAGACCATTAGAATGACAAAACATGTCTGAAGAGTCACTTTTTTTTCCAGACAGTTTTGATCAGACAGGTATTGTACTTCTTTCGGTATAGGGAGTGTTAATTTACATATTTCTCAAGTTTTACATAAAAATGCACTGTTTGATGTATCTAACTTACATCATTTAGCAAAAGCTAGAATGTCCCTAAATGGCACTCTCATACCTCCCTGACTGATGTAGTTATTACACTTTTGGGAATGAATTGCTATTTTATCCTCCTCTAAACTACTTGTTCTGCTGACACATTCTAACAATGCATTATTCAAGAGAAGTTCTCCAGGAAATACTGAATATTAGAAAACCATAAATCTACAGATAAACTAATACTTTGGGATTGGGGGGTTATGCCTACCAAATAAACAGCACACAAATGCATTTTATGCAGGCCTTAGTTTTAATTTGTTTGTGTGTTGATTTAATACTTGCTCCAAATTCTGGATCTGTGAGAGATAATTGAACACACAGGGGTATATTTTCCTCTCAATGTGCATGCTCATCTCCTATTAGTGTTAATGGGAGTTAAAGCCCACACACTCCAAAAAAAGAATGCACTCCATAGAATCCTGCAGAGATTGGCCTATGAATGTTTAGTAGTGATGAAGCGAATATATACTTAAGGAAATGAATCAACACCAAGAAAGCCTACCTGAAGGCTTTTTACACATCACAGCATTTGTCCCCATTAAAAAAAAAATAATCCTGGTGTTTTTCTTATTGCATCACAAGTTTCTGATTTCCTTGGAAATCTAGTTAAAACAAAAGTATAAACCTTTCATTTCAAGCAAGGAGCCCTGGGTATTTAAAATATGGGGAAAAGACAGACTGAGAGCCTATCTTCAGAGCTGACGCTTCCTATCTTTGCTATTAGACATGGTAGGGTACCTTATCACTGAACAGCTAGAGGTATGAGATAGCATAACCTTTCTTATCAACTGTTTTACAAATGAAAACTCCATTTGATGAGGTATTTTGCAGTTAAAGTTTTTTCTCCCTGTTTCATGTGGTCCTCTCTGAACTTCTAAAATGCTGAAATGTACAAATGTTTAATCTCAGACGGAGCAAAAAAATCACACTAAGTTCTAGTCTATACGTAAAATTTAGGTTGACATAGTTGCAGTGAAAAATTCACACTCCTGAGCACCACAGCTATGCTAACCTAACCCCCAGTGTACACGCTGCTAGGTCGATGTATAAATTCTTCAATCAAACTAGCTACTGTCACTCAGGGAGCTGGAGATCCTACAGCAATGAAAAAACTTCTTCCGTCACTATAGGCTGCCTCTATACTATGGGGTTATGCCAGCATAGCTATGGCACTGTGGCTATGCCACAAAAATCCCCATAGTGAAGACATGGCCTGGAAAATAAAAAATAAGTGCAACTCTACAGAAGTGGAAACAGTGTTAGTAAAGGTTATAAGTCAGAGATGGGGATTCTGTGACTTAAGAATATTATAGAACGTTGATTTGAACATTTTTATCAGTGACCTGAGAGAAAACAAAATAATCACTGATGAAGTTTACAGATGATATAAGGATTGGGGGAGTGGTAAATAATGAAGTGGAGACAGACAGAATGGTCTGGATTGCTTGGTAAGCTTGGTGTGTGTTTTAATATAGTCAAACGTAAAGTCGGACATCTAGTAACAATAAATGCAAACCATACATACAGGATGGGGGACTCTATCCTGGAAGGCAGTGACTCAGAAAACATATGAGCTCCCAGTGACACGCTTGTGGTCAAAAGGCCTAATTCAATCCCTGAATGTATAAACGGAAGAATATTAAGAAGGAGTATGAAGGTTATAATACCTCTGTATTTGGCACTGATGTGATTGCTACTGGAATATTGTGTCCACTTCTGGTGTCTACAATTCAAGAAGCATGTTGATAAATCAGAGAGGATTCAGAGAAAAGCCACAAGAATGAAAAGATTAGAAAACATGCCTTATAGAGAGATACTCAAGTACCTCAATCTATTCATCTTCACAAACAGAAAGTAAAGGGGTGACTTGATCACAGTCTATAAGTATCTACTTGGGAAAGAGAAATTAGATAATAGAGGGCACTTCAATCTAGTAGACAAAGGTATAAAACAAGATGATGACTGGAAATAGAAGCTAGACTAGTTCAGACTAGAAATAAAGCTCAGTTTTTCTTTTAACAGTGAGGAACATTGTCCCAAGGGCTATAATGGACTTTACATCACGATTGAATATTTTTCTAAAAAATATGCACTAATTCAGACGGAAATTAATTTAGTGAAGTACTACAGCCTGGAAAGTCTATGATCTGGGTTATACAGGAGGTCAGACTAGATGGCCTCATAATCTATGACTCTATGTACTCCAATGGTTCGGCTTATTATGTCCAGTGTATTTAACACAGCTGTGAAAAATTCTACCTGCTCCATTCATCTGGACCAGGCAAATTATTAGTTTGATGGTGAATAAAACACAGTTTGTTTTCCATAATCATATCCAAGTTTGGGTAAAAAATGTTTTTGTCTGGATTGGTAAATTGCCATAGCAGTTTTGCAAACACCATGCAACTGTAGTTACCCTCCTCTTTTCTAAGATAATTTCACCTATCTTCTTCTAGCATTGGGCAACCTCAGCACAAACTGAATTCTGCAACCTGGCTTTCAGCATTTAGATGTGAACAAACCCATTGCAGGTTCAATGGGATGTTCAAATTTGAGGCGCTGCCCATAATATAAAGCTCTCACATTTAACCCTAATGAGTTATATATTATGTTATGGGACCGAACATTGTCTGTTCTCATCATTGGGTCAGTGTAATCCTTGGTGGCACCTTCGATATTTGTGGGGAAAAAAAGAGGAAACATTTTCGTAGCTAGGTGGTTTACAAATAGCAGCTGTTTGAAAATGTTTAGAAGTTTGGAAGAGCAGTAGTAATCCCGGCTACTAGTAGGAAGAGGCCATCTGACATTTGATAAAAACAATGCCTCATATGGATATCACAATTTATGTGGCGTGCGCACACACGCACACACACCAACAGTACTAACTGTGTTTGTCACTATATAGAAAACGGTTTTGTTTTTTTGGTAAATGCACTACAATATTACATTCCAAACCTAGGTAAATGAGGATTAGTGAAGTTAAATCAATATCATGACAATTGTTTTCTTTTTTATTTAAACCATTGTATTTTTGTTGGTCTGTATAAAACTGATTTCTTTCCTTTTTTAACCTATAATTATAGTGTATTATTATTACTCAATAAATTATCCATCTACACCTTAGAAAATTATTTCATGCTATTAGCAGTTAATAATCTATGGTATCAATGCATTTCAGATATGTTGAGTAAGCTTACTTTGCCCTCATTGTGTTTGCTACACAGATGATTTTTATCATGATGGGCATGATTTTGTGGGGAAAAAACTGGTAAATAGACATGCTAAAAGGACTTAAGCAAAACTAGTGGAGAGTTATAGGGGGTCAAGAAAGATTTCCCATACTCATGGATTTCACTGCACAATAGTCAGGTGTGCCTGTCATAAATATAAAGGGAAGGGTAAACCCCTTTGAAATCCCTCCTGGCCAGGGGAAAGCTCCTCTCACCTGTAAAGGGTTAAGAAGCTAAAGGTAACCTCGCTGGCACCTGACCAAAATGACCAATGAGGGGACAAGATACTTTCAAAAGCTGGGAGGAGGGAGAGAAACAAAGGGTCTGTGGGTCTGTCTATATGATGGTTTTCTGCTGGGGATAGACCAGGAATGGAGTCTTAGAACTTTTAGTAAGTAATCTAGCTAGGTATGTGTTAGATTATGATTTCTTTAAATGGCTGAGAAAAGAATTGTGCTGAATAGAATAACTATTTCTGTCTGTGTATGTTTTTTGTAACTTAAGGTTTTGCCTAGAGGGGTTCTCTATGTTTTTGAATCTAATTACCCTATAAGATATCTACCATCCTGATTTTACAGGGGGGATTTCTTTATTTCTATTTACTTCTATTTTTATTAAAAGTCTTCTTGTAAGAAAACTGAATGCTTTTTCATTGTTCTCAGATCCAAGGGTTTGGGTCTGTGGTCACCTATGCAAATTGGTGAGGCTTTTTATCCAACATTTCCCAGGAAAGGGGGGGTGCAAGTGTTGGGAGGATTGTTCATTGTTCTTAAAATCCAAGGGTCTGGGTCTGTAGTCACCTAGGCAGATTGGTGAGGCTTTTTACCAAACCTTGTCCAGGAAGTGGGGTGCAAGGTTTTGGGAAGTATTTTGGGGGGAAGGACGCGTCCAAACAGCTCTTCCCCAGTAACCAGTATTAGTTTGGTGGTGGTAGCGGCCAGTCCAAGGACAACGGGTGGAATATTTTGTACCTTGGGGAAGTTTTGACCTAAGCTGGTAAAGATAAGCTTAGGAGGTTTTTCATGCAGGTCCCCACATCTGTACCCTAGAGTTCAGAGTGGGGGAGGAACCTTGACAGTGCCACTTTCCTTTGACCTGTCAGGTGGTAGCCATCACAACATGCTGAATTCTTGCATCAGTGATCAACAAGCTGGGTTATTGATACAGAACTGATGCAGGATACTTGGGTCAGTGATGCAATATAGCAAATTAAATTCTGTTCTTGATAAACTTTCAAGGTGTAATATTTCCCTGCATACCTAAAGTACCATACTCTAAGCATACCATAGAAAATCCTGCTTAGGGATACTCTTTCTGTAGAAATGGCAACCTCACAATTATGGTTCTGCATCCACTCCCAGATGAGAAAAGAGGATGAAACCACAATGTTCAATAAAAATAAAAACAGGACTTTTGTTACACTACATTGTGTTTTGAGCATGATTAATGAAACTGACTGGGTTAATATGCCTTGCAATGAATAGCTTTCATGCAACCTCATCCTTTATTATGCTTGCTGGCAGCATGACTATTAATAGTGCCTGAGCCTACACTTGCACTTTCAAACATTTCAGATACAAATAATAGAAGATTTCCAATTAAAAAGGATAATCTCTCTTCAGAAGGAGAGAAGTAAGCATAGTGAATAATTTAAAGGCTTTGGGGATATAAAGATTTATTATATTTCCCAACAAGCAATAAGCTGGAGGCTTGATTAATGCTTGAGAAATAGAAGATAGGGGATGATTCCAGGATTCTGAAGACATGATCTTTATTACAACTTATTTTTGTATCCTTATATTAGTTTGAAAGTGTTTCCATTGCAAGCAAATCTTTCAATCTTGACTTTTTTAAATTAAAAATATATTAATCATAACTTACTTTTCAATAAACTCATTTGAATTAACTTCCAAATTCAGGATCAGAACAAGAAGTGTTAAATAGCCCTATTACGTAGTAAAAAAGTCCCATATTTTGAGATGTTCCAAACACAGATAGGAATATGGAAGCTTTCTACCCTTAACTCCCTCAATTTACAGGAAATCAAAACAATGGAGGTTTCTCTTAGAAAGCATTGCACTTAAGTACAGAAACATTAGATCAAAATTTCCTCTGGATGAATGAATAGCACATAGCTATAATAGGAGTTGTGTGGACTGATCCAAGGGCAGAATGCTCCATAAAAATACAAACATATGAAACAAAGCAAGACAACTTCCCCTAAAATACATTTCTCCATAAAATGATCTCTGTAGCTATATGAAAGAACGAGGAGTACTTGTGCCACCTTAAAGACCAACAAGTTTATTTAAGCATAAGCTTTCTTGGGCTAAAGCCCACTTCATCAGATGCATGCAGTGGAAAATACAGTAGGAAGATTTATATACACACACACACACACCATGAAAAAAATGGGGGTTGCCATACCAACTCTTAACGAGATCAATTGATTAGCACTATAATTTTTTTTTCTCCTGCTGATAATAGCCCACCTTAATCGATTGGTCTTGTTAAGAGTTGGCATGACAACCCCCATTTTTTTCAGGTTCTCTGTGTGTGTATATATATCTTCCTACTGTATTTTCCACTGTATGCATCTGATGAAGTTGGCTTATGACAACAAAAGCTTATGCTCAAATAAATTTATTAGTCTCTAAGGTGCCACAAGTACTCCTCATTCTTTCTGCTGATACAGACTAACACGGCTACTGCTCTGAAATCTGTAGTTGTATGGTGAGTTATGCTACTCAGACTGGAAGCAAATTTAAAATGAGCACAAATAGAGAAAATCTCTAACCTTAATCCATTCCTAGGCCAAAGGGAGCTATGAGAACTGGAAATTGTACAAACCTAACATAATCTTACACTTTTCACATCATTATCTATTTGTTTGCTTTCAATACTACAACATATTTTTAAACATGAACAGCTTTCTGAGCTGAAAAGATTTTTGTTTCCATTAGCAATTTACTGTTCGCATCTTGTTTCATTTTTCACTAATATGTGCTTGTCAGAGTATATTGCCAAACACGAATAGCAGCTTATAAGTTTGTAAAATGCAACTGAATTTCCTGTACTACTTCCATGTTAACACTATTGGATAATTCTACAACAATATTGCTTTCTGCCAGTTACAGCTCAGTTTCTATATAGCATGCAAAATGTGCTCATAGAGAAGTTCCCACATACGGTAGGATACACGTCTCATACTTTTGTACTGAAGATGTGTTTACTCTCTCAATCAGCTCAGTTTATCCACAGGCTGGTACTCAAATCAGTTTCTTGGCGAGCTTCCTCCCGGAGTAAGGAAAAAGATACGTCAGCTCAATGTTGCAGAATAAAAATATGCATATTTTCACTTTGCACATGCAAACTTTCTTAACGACATCACTTTTTTGAAAGTACTATCTCTAGAGACAATGTGGGCTAATAAACTGGAATCTAGGCTATCTGGGTTTTATTCCCAGACATGCTGCTGACTCTGTGTGACCATAGGGAAGTTGCTTACTTTTCTGTGCCTCAGTTTCACCAGTCTGTAAAATGAGAATAATAATGAACACACAGATTTGTAAAATTCATTGAGCTTTATAAATAAAGAGGGTTTTATAAGAGCTAAGTATTAGTCTATATGAAAGACATTTGCATGAAAATAGGATCTTCACATCTTAGATATTCATCCAGATCCACTACTTATTCTTCCCAATCCTCTAAGGACATCTTAATTTGCTTTGTAGCTATTATCAGTGATGCTAGACAGTTTGCCACTTCCAAGTGAGCATTAAGCAACCGGAGCAGATGCCCCTAAAGAATAAACATCTTGTTTTTTCACTAGGTGTCCTTAATAATCTGGATAAAGGGAAGAGAAAGACCAAAAATGTTATTGAAGTAGATCTGCCCTTTGCAAAGCTTAGCGTGAAGCATTAAAGCTGTTTAATTTAAACTTTGTCTGTTAGATCTCTGAAAGCAAAAGAGAGATTCAGTCACCTAATGACACTTGATGTGTCTTGATTTAAAATGAGAGCTCGGACTACTTGGGCCAAAAAAAAAAAAAAAAAAAAAAACCTGATGAGCAAACCAACTTTTTGTTAAAAAATAAAAAACAGCCAAAAGGGAAAGCAAAAGTTTGCTTGGTTGAAGCCAATAGAAAAATTAGAAATGGCAAAAGTGTTATGGCAGCAAGATATAAACAGATGCTTGTAAAAAAGAGAAGAACAAAAGACTAATGGTAAAAAATTAATTTTTTAATGGTACTGTTCTTTCCAATAGTTCTCCCTAAAACCCATCTTAATTGGGTAATTAAGAAAAAGTGAATGGCATTGTCATGTCCTGCAGGTAAATCAACAGTGACAAACGCAGCTGTGTATTTCATTTCACATTCACTCTCACCTACAACAGACATATCTCTGTGCAACAGAAATTGGAGGATTTGAATAAAGTTTATTCTCTTCCACCGTTCAGTGCTGAAAAAAGAGTCTCTCTCTCTCTTCCCAATTCAGTGAGTATAAACACTGACACACTCTTGCCATCTGGCTCATTTCTTTCACTTAACAATTCTGATGAGATTTTTTCGTTATGTTACTTGATCCAGTCCCAATGAAGTCAATGGGAGTCTGCCGATTGACTCCAGCAGTTATCTGATGAGGCTCTCAACTTGGCACACAGTTTTATACAGATTCATTGGTGGGTGACTCCAATCCAGCTAGCTGCCTAAACTGTAGAATCCTTTTCAGAACTGTCCCCACAGACCATAGTTGATCTCACAGAGCCCAACAAGATCCCATCAGATTGTAGCTCTTCCAGGGGTAGTGCAATGTAGGCTTAAGATGGCACATGAGGGGGATTCAGGGCACCAACATCCACACAAGCCATTTAAGATTTCATCTACCCTCTCCTACACTTGCCGTGATGTGTAGGGCATGTGTAGCTGCACGCTGCAGTGAAAGGCAGGCTGTGTCCACACACAATGAGGAGTGTATGCTACCTGTGGCAGTGAAAGGCTCCAGCAGCGGTGAGGCAATGGGCAAAGGCTTTGGCAGCTCCACATTGACAGAGCCTTCCACTCCAGAGGAAAGGCTCTGTGGGTGAGAAGAGGCAAGTGGGAAACGGTCCAGCTGCAGGGAAGCAGTGGAACACTACACTGCTAAAAATAGTAGAGAGAGAGCCAGGTAGGGTATATGGGTTTTATTCCCAGACTTGCTGTTGACTCTATGTAAGCTATGTAATAGGTAAATTGCTTACTTTTCTGTGCCTCAATTTCACCAGTCTGTAAAATTGTGAATGCTACGGTTCAAGTGTATAGGCACTTTACTTACCTAAGCTGTGCCTCACTGTTTACATTGCTATTTATACCCAAGCTAGCTGTGGTATGCAGTGTCTGTACTCTACATGCTGACATAAATTTACATTATTATTATTATTATTACACAAATTACATTATTATTACACAAATATTGCCTTAAGAAATAAGGTAGAAATATTCTTGAGGCCTCTGCGGAATGGAGCACAAACCTCCAGATTAGCCCTCAGGGCTTGGTTTGTGGCCAAGCCCTGTTAGCGTAACCCACACAAACCAAGTCTGATGGATTAATTCCTCAATCCTGAGTAAACCAAACATAGTACACATAGATTCACTCACATAACTGTGTTGTGACAGGTGAACTGCATCAGTGACTTCTGCAGGGAAAGATGGGATTAGAGTCACAAGCCAGCAAATGTCCCAATTTAGGCCTGCATCAGGGTTTGGTTGGCATAAATATCCCTGTCTCTATAAGAAAAGGAGTACTTGTGGCACCTTAGAGACTAACCAATTTATTTGAGCATGAGCTTTCGTGAGCTACAGCTCACTTCATCGGATGCATCTGATGGAGCTGTAGCTCACAAAAGCTCATGCTCAAATAAATTGGTTAGTCTCTAAGGTGCCACAAGTACTCCTTTTCTTTTTGTGAATACAGACTAACATGGCTGTTACTCTGAAACCTGTCTCTATAGACAACTCCACCAATATGTTCCCATGACAATGCTTGCTTTTAACAGCCCTTTAATTTACTCATCTATTGGAACAAATTTATTGACCTCTCTGTTTAGCTGTGCATTTACTCAACTGATGTTAATAATTTGATGATTTTCTTCACACTATCCAAGAATATTTGACACTAACTCCTAACAGAAAATGGGGTACTTTGCATTGTAGAACTAATGTCAAGAGACAAGCATGGCAGAGAAAGTATAGGGAAATGAATGAATTCTAAACAATGTCTTATAACCATAGAGCAGTTTTCTGCATTTTCAGTTATAACAGCAGAAATATTGCCTTGACTTCAGGTGTTGGTCAGCATTTGGCATCTGTAAATGAAGATGACTCCAGTTTGTTTTTAGTCTTGCTCAAAGTGTCCTCCTCTTTTGTTTGTTTGTGTGCGCACACATGCACATGCATTAATATTTTGTCCTCAATTTTGAATGCATCACTGTTTGAGACTAAGAGATTGCTGCTGACCTCCAGACTTGCTCACTACCCTATCAATTTAAGGTTGTTGCTCTCTTGTACTCCAAATATAGTACTTTCCTGATTGCTGTTATGAACAGTTTTCTTTCCAATGACATTTCACCTAATAACTTATAGTGTAACTCTCATTATGAAATGTATTACTTTGGATGTGGGGCCCTTCCTCAGCTGTCAGCATTTTACTAAGCTCCCATTCCCATTTAAGTTTAGTGAACTGTACAAATTTATCAGATTCTTAACTGTCTCTTTTCCACTTTAAGAGCTTTAATCATTTTCTGTCAAGATTTACCCCTCTGGGAGGCTGTCCCTGTAAAAGATCCTCACCAAATTCTCTTCAGCTCAGTTATAAACTGTGTGTTACTGAGGATTGTTTAGTGCAACTTTCAACATTGCTCATTGTACTACCTCACTTCGATGCATTCAGTGGTTATCCAAAAATCTTGCCTTAACTACTTTTCATCCTCTCTTGTCCCCATTCACTCACACTTACTACATTTTGCAACGAGCTTTTAAACTATAAGCTTCTCATGCAGAGACTGTCTTCCCATGCGTTTGTCTAGCACCTAGCACAATTTGGCCCATCCTGACTGTGGCCTTTGGAAGATGCTGCAATACAGATTATAAATGCTAATTTGATCCTACAACACGCAAAACGGTTAGGCTCATTGCATTTTATATATTTTGTGAATCTCTGCGCTTCATGATTTTGGCTAGTACTGGATGAACAAGTACTGAGCAAGAAAATAATTTATTCAAACTTTTATAAGATTTCTATCTGCATTTTCAGGCCTAAGCAATTCACACAAGTGTGGATGATCACCCAACTCTCTGATGCTTAACTGAACATCTAAATCTTCTGAGATTCACTTATTTCTAGACATCTTTTATTCAAAGAGATAAAAACATGTATCACGATGTCACCGACATGTCTTCTGCCTCTCCTCCTGAGAGCTATATTAGGGCAGTGTGAGGTGCCACAGCGTGTGATACATATTACATCTAAGTCAGTCAGTAACACTGGTACAATCTCTGCAATTTCAGTTTATCTAGCTAATAGCACAAGGTTGATTGCCACTTCCATCACAAATCTGATGTCAGAAATTATTTTATCCAGTTCTTGGAACAGGTCTTATTGTAGACTGTGCTAGTACTGAGCCCATAGTAAGGTCCCCCAGGAGCATCCCAAGCATCCTGTGACTCAAGATAAGCTATAAATCCCCCTCTCCTTCCCCTTGCTCCAGGCCAATACCAGCAACAAACGACTAATCACCCCCTCTCATGTTTGCTTAGCTGCACTGGCTGGTACATTGTGGAGCAGTAATTTCAAGCAGTAACTTGTGTAATTTCCTCACCCACTCACTCAGAGTAGCACATGCATGGTGTAAAAAGGACGAAGCTCTTACTCCCATTTTGCTCCTGTACAGATGCGCAGTCCAGAACACAATCTACCCTTAGGGTGAAATCCTGACTCTACTTAAGTCAGTGGCAAAACTCCCAAAGCATAAATTGGCAAATTACAGGTGTACCACATCATCAACTCAGGATTGTTCAATTACACCTCATTCTACTCACAGACACCGACATCCTTATTTACACTTCAATAGCTGTATCCGCTGTCATGAACTTTGTTGTAGTTCTCTCTGATCTTCTGTGAATGATTTACAAATGATCTAGAACTAATAGGAGCCAGAAAACTCACTATTTTCTTGCCTTTCCAAAAAGCTTGGTTTGCCTGAATCGACACTTGCATAAAGAGTCTGTTTTTGACATTCAGATCACGTTCTTGCTCCAGATATTCTTTGTGATTAATCTTTGTATATGCTGGTAGATGAATTTTGCCTCATCATGCTTTCCTTTTCTCTGTCAACCTTATCTTCAGTATATCCTTGGTCTTTCCTAGTGCTGTACAAACCATACAATGTATAAGTCCTTGAGCAAAGTTCCAGAGGTCTCATGGAACATTACTTAATGCATTTGTACTCATTTCCCTCCCCCACCCCCGCAATGAGAGAAATGGGTTGTTGTATGAATGGGCAATGTGACACTTTTCAGTTACAATATATTAAAAAGTTATCTGAACTATGGAATATATTTAACCTGCATTCCTATAGGTGGTAATCTCCACACTTCCCAATGAGTAGGGAGATTTTTAAACTGGAACATTTCTTGGTATACAAACGACAGTTTAAAAATTTAACATGAGATTGCTACTTAATTAGTCGGTGAACAAAACAGGGCGACATTGTTCCCTTAGCAGAAGCCCAGAGGAAGGACTGGCACAAAATGGAAGTGTAGCTCTGATGGCATGAGCAGTCGGATGGGCTATCAGCTTGAGTATGAGCCTGTCTGAGACCCAAGATATGTACTTGGGCAGGTTGCCTGTCCCACCACCGCTCATACCACCACAGCTATGCTTCTATTTTTAGTGTGGAAGTTTGACCAGAGCTATCACCTCAAAAGGCACACTTCCTGCCTTAAAGGGTATGCCAGTGAAGGCATACCCTTAGATAGAGCAGAATAGAATGTGAAGAATGTGTTCACTCTTTCTGTTTATGAGCAGATCATGAAATCCTTGATCCATCATTATTCAGACTTAATTGTCATATTTTTTCCTGTCCCACTCACTACAGATTTCTCACCATCAACTAATTGTGAATATTTGCTACTGGAATCTTGATAACCATGCTAAGTCTGTTAGTTATCAAACTCATGTAGTGTTGCTTTTGTACCCTGATTTTATGTTAAATTAAATAGAGCTTTGTGTTCTTTTGTAATACTCAAAATTCACAGAATGTTACATTCTCATTTTTGTGAATATTCATGCCAGCAAAGCTTGAGCACGTGAATGTTCATGGAAAGTGAATACACAAAAGTTGCAGAAAAAAGAAGAATGATCCAGTGATATACTGGCCAGGATTTGAGATACCAATATTCAGTTGCCTGTTTCACCACAGACATCCTGGGTGACCTGGACAAATCACTTAGGTTCTCTGTGCCTCAGTTTCCCATAGATAAAATATGAATAACAACCCTTATCTCACAGGGATGCTGTGAGGATAAATTCAGTACAGATTGTGAGAAGTTCAGATATTATGGAGATGAGGACTATACAGGACCAAAGATAGATAGGTTTCATACATTGTCACAGGGGAATGGGCTTTTTAACATATTTTAAATTAAATATTACATGCATCTGGAACACAAATTGAAAAAAGTTATATTTCTTATATCAATATTTAACTGTTCAAAACTTTTTTTCCAGTCCAACTCCAATCTCCCTATATAAATTTCAGTTTCCACCTATAGCAAGTTAGAATCTCTAGGCCACATCCTCAGCTCCATTCAGCACAACTGGGGATGCGTGCATACTTATATGCATGTGCAATAAGGTAGCATGTGATCTTAAGCCACCTTTGCACTTTCCCAATTACCAGAGTTGCTGAGGTCCAAACCTATACTTCAGGGCAGTCTCAGAGTCTCAACATAAAAGCTATGTATGTACAGTTCTTTTCACTTTGGTACTAGACTAAGAGGGTTGAGGGCCTACTTATATGAAAGCTTGAGTTGCGGTCACCTGATTCTAGGGTGAAGAACTGCTGTACCTCTGGTCAATGCACCAAGAGTCGAGGATTATTGTTGTGTATGTAGATGTTATCAGACTGGATTATTGGTTTCAGTTTCATGTTTTTATTCTCAAATAAAAGCATAATCTGACAAAACTGAGTTTGTTGTGTTTCTTACCATTATCATCCCCTGGAGTCCTTCCATGCTGTCCACAGCTTTGCAAAGTAAGTGGATTCTGTTGACCTGTGTGATGTGACACTGCCTAAAGAGATTTTTTAGACACCCTGGAAGACTTGCTAAAAGACACAGAATGGCTGGCAGATTCTGTCTGTTCAGAGAGCAGCTCTAATTAGTATGAAAGCAGTCCTTAGGGGTTACCAAAACAAGTGCCCCATACTTTGTAATTTGATAAATTGCTACAGACTTTGCTTCTTCCTTTCTGGGGGGTTGATTCTTGAGCCTTAAATGAAAAGGCAGCAGAAAGCAGCTGAAAAGATGTCCTAATGGGGCAGCTGAGGATTCCCTTGATGCTGGGAAACCCCTAGGTGGCATAAAGCCAGTATAGCTGGCTACAAACCATGCCCCATTATGTAGCAGGCTCTACACTGTGCTCCAGCAATCCTTACCTAAGCAGTGGCTACTGCAGGGACATTACCAGCTGGCAGAAATTAGAGCAGAGCTTCAGTTTCTTCAGCTTGTGCCAGGGGCCATTTTGTCCCTTTCCCCTCACACCAGGCCCAAAATTGGGGAGGTGGAAGAATGGCATACAGAACCCTTCACCCCTCCTCAGCAGTGCTGATCTCTACCGCAGCACAGCTGAGGATTTAACCTTGTATGCTAACAGCATGGATTATAGTTCCGAGGCCAGAACAATTTTTTATTAACATTTTTGATTTTTCTGTGTTCATTTATATGAATAAAACAGTATAAAACAAACAAACAAATACATTTAATAAAATGTCTCTCAGCCCTGCTTAGTGCCTCAGTGCTCCTAATAAGACTGAATGTCCTGTTAGGAATTGGGGGTTTATTTGTTTTTTCCCCTTCCCTGTTCATTAATACTTTTATGAGACAAAATTATTTTTCCACAGCTTGTAAAATATTGTGGGCTGTTTTAGATGAAGAACCATTTTCAATCAGAAGCCACCTTTCCATTTCTCCTAATCAGTGCCTTGTTATGGGCCATGCAAGCTCCATTCACTTATTCCAGCCTACAGCATTAGTTCTTGTTAAAGGAAACTGGTGCATTTATTTTAGGTAATTTATTAGTTCAGAATATTCTACTATCCTTAACCATGGTAACAAATGAAATTTCAGCATTTCATTCCAGTTACATACTCCAAATTCTTACTATCATAGTATGTGAAGACTTTTTTTTAATATATCCATCCATCCATATAAAGTAAAATGTAATTACATTAAGCTTTTGGGAGCAAACTGTTATTTACAGGATATTATTTTCATAGGAAGTATATTTTGCACATTGAAAAGTTAACTGTGGTGCCCCATAGAGGACAGCCTAGCAGGAGTGAAATATTCTCATAGCCAGCTCTTTACAGGGGACAGAGAAGCCTCAGCATCAATACTTTAGCTTCTTGGGCAACACACAGGAAGGCCTTATAGGACTGGAAAAGTGAGCGGTCCCTCACCAGGGAACTTACTGAAGAATATGGGGGCAGGGAGAAGGAGGGCATCCCACTTGGTGCACCCTGAGAAAGCAAAAGGTGGTACAGGGACAGGCCATTGGGTGTTCTTGTTGGCTTGGCAAAGATGCAAACTAGAAGGATAGGATTTAAACAGCCAACCCGACAACAACCATTAAAGTCATAAGGTCTGACTCTGTGCAGTGCCTCCACAGGAGAAGGGAGGCAAAGATGGTCTTTGCACCAACTGGATTCTGAGCTGGCTAGGGCCCATTGTAACTCTGGACATAAATTAAAACAGCCCTGGCTGTTGCTCTAATTTGCGGACTGCATTGCAACCTAGAGGCTCTCGCACCATATATCCCTACTAATAATAGGAAGGGAGTAGGGTAGAACAGCTTATGTCAGGCCTATGCTGCTCCTGTACCAAGGGAATTCTTCCTGACCTCTTGTGCTATCTTTACAGCCTCTGTACACCACCACAATGGTACATAAGGGCCAGTGTAAAGGGAGTGGGGAAGAGGAGAATCTTTCCCAAATACTACATGTTATGTATGGTTATTCCTATGGGTAGTCCTGGGCTCTCATTGCTGCAGGTCACTTGGGATGTAAGTGAATGAATAGCATGGTATGACAGCCTAGAACTGCCTGGATACCTTAACTGCTAATTTGCAAACTTTCCAGGTTTTTGAAACTGCAAACTTTCTGGGTATTCTATTTAAAAGGGTACTTTCCTTTGCAGTGTTGTGAAAAGATAATAGAAGCACCTTCCAACCTTAACTTTCCTTTTTTGAGGGGATGGGAAGCGAGGTTGACTGGGAATTTCCAAGTTTTTTGCATGTGTGTTTTTTATAACTCTCAGAACAATTTCTTTATACATTTCAAGAAATGCTTCAACGTGGCAGAGTTATTTGCAAGAGAGACCAAAATGCCTGATTCAAACTCCAGTGAAATCATACAGACAATCTCCAATGGTCTTCACTGGGCTTTTGATCGGGTCTTAATCTTTTGGAATCATTCAGGAGTTTGTAGGTGAAAGAATCAGTGAAATGTAGCAGGCTGAGGGGGTAGGAGAGAGGAGATAAAAGGATTTCAAGCATTGAAAAAATGTTAATCACAATGACTTGAAAATGTATTTTTACAGATTTATCTCAAATTTATTTATTGGTTATTTTAGCTGAAAATTTCATGTGGTTTGTTCTGGCAAAAGTTAGAGGACCTTATGATGGGAACCTTGCTTTGCTCTTAACCATGGAAAGATGATGTGTCCTTCCATAACAGGGATAGCAGATACTGGTACAGGAAAGTGGATCACAAGGAATATTAACTTGGAAAGACTATGAAATAAGGGCTCTTTGTGTGTCTATTTTCTCTGTAGAGCTCTCTACATACCTATGTCACTTGTGGTAAACCCAGGACAAACAGCTACAAAATGGGGGGTAGTAATTAGTCCCAGGGGATTAAAAGGCCCCTCCCTATCCACTGGGGAGAGAGAACCATGGGGCAATAAAGTTCAGCTGGAAAAGGGATTGCTAGGGAATCAATTAGGTTCAGCTGACTGCAACTACTTGGGACCTTTTTAAACCCTCCCTGGGTGGTAAAAGGGGGAGAGTGAGGAGAGCTGCCAAGCTGCCAGTAGGCTGTTTACAGCAGGACACCAGACCTTCCAGTAGGGAGGCTGTACTCGCTCCCCAGAAGGGAAGGAAAACATGCACAAGGGACTGACTGAGGAGAGGAGTAGCAGGACCCTGTGCCACCTATAAGGATTTGCCTTGCCCCAAACCTGAGTCTCCAAGGCTAAAAAGGACTGAGCCTACTGAGGCGAACAAGGTATTTTGCCACACACTATATTACTATGATTATTAAATAATAAATACATGATTCTTGCATATTCTTGACTCAGAATGTATTTACCATAGCTCTTTTTCTCTTGACTCATGATTAAAATCTTACCTGAATAGAACTATTAAAAAGGTTGTTATTTAGTTTTTAATCATATTAGTGCTATACAATGTACAGATTTTGCCATTATTTAAATATCTACAATACCTTTAATTCCTTTTAAACTCCTCCCTTAGAAAAACTTTAGACAGGTCAAAATTTTGCTATATCTAATAATCTGATGTACTTATTCTTCTCTAGTACAAGCCTCTCCCATTTGAGTGAGTGCATGTTAAATATTTTAACCACATATAGTTCAACTATTTTTGCTGGATTTGTACCTGAAGCATATTGGACTTCAGTTGATCTGTAGCTAGCATTTGAGCCATGGGGCATATCTGAAAAAAGGATATATACATAAACATGAATCTCATAGTATTTGTTAACTGGAAGTTCTCCCCAGCAAGTATGTTGGGTGATATGAACACGAAAAAGCACTATAGTGGTAGGCCCTGATCCTGGAAATGAATTATTCATACAGACTCTTGCACCCACATCAAGTCTCACTGTAGTCAATGGCACTCCTTGTATGTACAAGGCACTGTCTCCGGACCAAGGTCTTTTTATATTTTTAGAACAGACATAAAATTCAAACAAACAAAAAACCTCTTCTGGTAAGCGAACTGGTCATCTTAATGGTGGTGAAAATTAATCACAGTACTAGAGGTTGCACGAACAACAGTCACTCCCTTAGCCTGTATTATTCAGGCTAATCTGAAGAGTTAAAAGAATGACAATGCGATTACTGTTTTATGAAAATGCATGTTGTACTCTCAAACCTTGAAGTCCAAAGCTACGTGAAATAATTTTTCTTCCAAGGTACTGAATATTAACTATCGTATGTCCCTTACCAGCAAGGAAAATCTCCACAGATTTCAGGAGTTCAAAACAGCCTTCATTTTATATCCTGATTTAAATACTGTCTAGTACTCATTTTAAATAGCATCTCCTACCTTGCAGTTTAAAACTATCTAAATTAAGCAATAGCTCATATTAAGGATTGTTAGCATGATAATTCACATCTTTGAAAATCTACTTAATTGATACTATGAAAATGCAGAGAGGGAGGTTGCTCATTTTTTTTTCCTCTCCCCACAGATGATAAAACATTAAACACATAATCAATGCAAGAAGTTGGGTAGCAGGAACAGACTGAACTAAAATCATATTTTCCTCTTGTTTAATACTATTAAATGTCTTAGTTTGATTAAAATTTAAGATAATGTTAATGCAAAGAACAGCAGATGGGTTGAGAGGAAGCTAAACAATACATTTATTTTGGATTTATTATAAAGTTAAACAACTCAAAATAATAAATAAATTTTGGCCTGCTTTACAAAAAACTTGCAAAACTCTAAAGATGGTATTTCTTATTCAGTCCCAGACAGCATTAAGATCTGTTGATTGTATCTACAGAAGGCCTTCTCTTCTGGCCTCTATTATAGAATATATGAGTTGTACAATATATCCCTTGCAGCTGAAGAATTGTGAATTTTTTTTGGTGGGGACACAACCTGAGTACTGTTCATATATTATATTGAATTGCTATAAACTTCTGTGGCCTAAAGCCATCATGCTTTTCAGGTGGAATAATAAGGATACTCTTTCTTATTAAGAGTCAAGTTTTTGTAAATACCATTTTTCCTCAGTGAAGTCTGTAATTACATTAAACTTGTTCCTGTCCATAACAATTAATTATCCTAATGGATCATTAATAATGTGCTGTTCTGTACATGGAAGATGAAGGAGGAGATTTCTTCTTTACCATACTGCAGGAAATCAACTTACATTCCAAACTGTGATTTGGTAACCCTCTTATTTTAGCATGGAAACCTATAAATGTTGTTGTTGATGGACACCAACCATCTTTTTGCTTTTTAAATCCATCCAGTGGTATGAGCACAGGTCTGTCAGCAAGGAACACTCGAGTTCTAATCTAAGCCACATTAGACATTGACTTCTTGTAGCTTCGGTGAAATTTTCCCCTTCTGTAAAATCGGGATAATAAAACTGACTTATCTGTCTTATAGGGCTGTTGTGAGGATTAATTAATGTTTGTGAAACATTTTGAAATGGAAAAGCACTATACCATTTAACTAGTTTTTTAAATCAAGCTCAGGGCTTTGCCATTAACCTCATAGTTATTTTTTTTCTTAAGATCTCTAATAAAACAATTATCAAACACTTTTTTGAAATCCCAATAAATTATAGCCACTGTATTCTCTTTATCTACTTTAATGTTCTTTAAAGAATTCTGGAAAGCTACAGAAGTCATGCTGGTTTGATCCTATCAGGTTTAACTTTTTCAAGTATTGTATAGTAGTGCTCAATCCTTAATTACTGTCCCAGCCAATTTCTCAGAAAAGAGGTGAGATTTAAGGCATGTCTACGCTTACCAGTAGATCAGCACTGCTGCAATCAATGCAGTGAGTGTTGATTTAGCGGGTCTGGTGAAGATCTGCTAAATAGATGGGAAAGCACTCTCCCATCAATTTGTGTACTCCACCTCCCCAAGAAACATAAGGAAAGTCAATGGGAGAGCATCTCCCATTGACACAGCAGTGTAGCCACCACGATAAGTAGATCTAACTACGTCAACTTCATTACATGATTCACTTAATGGAAGTTGCATAAAATAGATTGATTTACCACGGTAGTGTAGACTAGCCCTTGGTCTGTAATTCTGGAATTTCCCAGGTATTTTATTAGTAGATTAAAAACTCATTCATTTGGTTTTAATGTGGGTGTACTGTTTGATTTGATATGCCATCTTCATTCTGATTTAGAATTGATTAGTGCCTGCTCTCATCCTACATGATTGTGTTAAATTTTACATTAATCTACCTTGCCCAGTTACTATAGAATTCCACTTAAATAATTAAACAATGCAAAGGCCTGAATATTTCAGTGCTTAGATCCTGATTAAAAATTATGTTGTACAGATGGTGCTCATTAAATCATTGTCATCAAGGCAACGTATGCATGAAGGGAAGTGCACTAAATATCATCTAGATAAGGCTTCAGAGTATTTTATACTCCTCTTGGAGGAAAACGTTCCACTGAGAAACATTTTCCTCTTCATAAATTTACCTAACTAGGTTCATCATAACATACACACCCCATCACCACAATATTTGAGCACCTGTCATATCTGAATATATCAAGTATATTTTTGAACAAACAAAGGGCTAAATTATCTTCCCCCTCCTACAGACCCTTAGTGGAAACTTTATGGTTAGTACATAGTCACCAAGTTACTTGAAATGATCTGAGATGACAGCATTTCTTCTCAGGAGAACATTTTGCTATTTTTGAGTATTATACCTACTAGCATATTAAAGCACAAAATAAATGATATTCTATGATTCTATGTTTGTTTAGGTCTCAGTAAACTGTTTGGATAAATGAGGAACACATGGGGAACCAGAAGAGAAAAAAAACAATCTGAACAACCATGATGTTGAAGTTTGAACTGGGATCCAAAATGTGTGGCACTGAGTCCATTTCTAGCCTTCAAAGCAAACCTGAACCTTTTCAGGCATTCACATATCAGTATGATGAGCAGAAATCCTAGTTTCCCGTGATTTAAAACTCCCAAAATACTTTGACTTTAAAAAAACCAAAAATCCACATTTTTTTCCCATGATTAAAATGAAATGTTGAATTTTAGTTTCCCTAGCCACAATATACCTAGGTATCAGTTGAACAGTGTTTTATTGATGTACAGTAGAACCCTGTTGATCCAAGCCTCGTTATCTGGCTTTCTGTAGTAACTGAACTATGAGCCACCCGGGGCTGCCCACTCAAGCCCCATTCTGCTCCCATATTAAGATAAGGGATAGAAAGCTTTGTGCCAGTTCTCCTGATTATTCAAAATTTGGTTCTGACCTGGCCCTGGTTCCAATTATGTCAGATAAACAGGGTTCCACTGTTAATTTAGAGTACATTCAAAAAATCAACCACAAGACAGGGAGGTTGCACACATTGAATAAGTGGCACTTTCAGTAAAATTTAGTTAATAGTGTTTTTAGTTTTTCACAAAATGCAAATTCCACATTTTTCCATGGCAGATTTCTAGGATCCCTGTTGGTGAGTTGAGTACAAGAATCAGATTCTTAGCTGGAGTAAATTGGAGCAGCTTCACTCACTTAACTATAGCTATGCCAATTTACATCAACTGATTATCTGTCCACAATTGTATAGATAGCTCAGAGGCTTGATAGGGGGTTTTTCCTTTTTTCTTGTGCCTCTGAACTTATTTTAGCTGTGATAGGCAACAGAAAAGAATATTTGTTGTTTTCCCCCAGCCAAAACTAGGAACCATTTGAAATACCTGCCTGCTTTTGCAATACCTTTTTATATATTTCCATACAATACCCAGTTCTTGTAATGCTTATTTACCTGAACTAGAATTGCAGGCCTTTTGGGGATCATCCAGCACTTCTTTTTATTCAAAATTGCTGTGCTGAATTAAATATATAAAAGGAATGAGTTCATTTCAATGGACTGTTGCTGATAATTCTATTTATCAAAATGCTTCAAAACTAAAAGTTGCATAATTTAGTATCAATGTCTTTGCTTTGTTTTTGGGAAACTTGCTCTGTTCATAAGTGGCAATTGCAAAGAAAAAGTAAATGTCACCGCAAATGAGTTTGTCTAAATAATACAAATTCATTAATACAGGCTAAATCTTCTTGAGCGCTTTAAACATCCTTTATAGGAAGGGAACCTGACTCACACTTTGTAACGTTGTACACTTAATGGGTCATCACTAGCCCTACTGCTTCAAATAAGGGGGGAAAAGCCATTAAATTCTTCAGTAACCACCAAAAAGGGACATGAGGGCTGGTCTTGGCAGTAGGTTGGCCTTTGCAAAAATAGCTCAGTGGTCCCTTCCATTCACCCTCACTGCCACCCAAAAAGCCCAAGCTGAAATTTGTGGTTGTGAGTTAAGCTAGAAACACAGAATGTATGGGGAAGAACTACTCCCTGTCTACTTTCTTCTTCCCTTTGCACCTCCATACTCCACTGGAACTGACCACACATGCTACAGCTACAGTACAGTTCCTCCATGACTGCTATTGTACCTTATCACTGGAATAACCTCTGCTACCCATACATAGAAGGGATTTTGCCACTAGATTTGTACAACTGCAGTTCCAGAGCCCATCCATCTAAGCCTATGGTATTTAGAATCAGTGCAGAGCACACTTCCATGATGTGCAGGGGGTGGGGAAGTCACACTTGACAGCCATTCTTCCAACACACTCACACTATGCACCCAAATAGCAACTCTAACTTTTTGGGTGGCCATCCTGTGACAACTGCTGATGCAGATCTATACATTTAGGAATTCCAGCCTCTCCTTGAATGCACTGTACTTGAGAATGCAACTGCAGCTGTGAAGGAAACTCTAGTTCATGCAGCCAATTCACTGGCAAGCACAGGCTGCTGCACTCCATTTTGGTGCACAAATCCAAGCACTAGCTGCCCACTGAACACACATTGTTTGAAGTTCTTGTCTTAATTTTCGAGGTTCAAAGAGTACTGGGACTGAGCTATTGGAAAGAATGCCTTTTCCTTTGCAACTGATTTACTGCTATGAAAGTAAGACTAATGCAATCAGGAAAACTTTTTTTTAATAGCCATCCAACAGCTGTCAAACACCTTTCCAATGGAGTTGAGGATCAAAATTAATCTGACCACATTTGGGACAAAATGCAAGATCCCCTTCTAACAGCCTCCCTGCAAGACACACATCTACTCACATGCAAGAATAAAATCTTGTATGCTATTCTGTCTGCACTCCAAAGAGGAGAACAAACAAGAACAGAAGGACAAAGAAGAAATTTTAATGTTTCCTACCTGCACCTGGACAGGGTACAGAAGCAAGTCTGTGTATTGATATTTCCAGTCACCTGACAAAATGTCAGTATTCAAATATGATGGGTAGTTAATTTAAAAAAAAAAAAGGACAAAGCCTGATATGCAGGCCCTTCACATGTGGATGAATTTCACCTCCAGTGAAAATGGTGAATCATAATCAAACATTTGCTCTGAATCTTATTACAAGTAATCAGATAAAGAGCAAATAAAAATCAATAGTGTTAGTTTTGGGGTCTCGCTTTGCTCTCAGTGAAGTCAGGGGCAAGAACACTCCCTTTTTAACCGGTTTAGGCTAGGAAGAATATAAAAAGAAATTAACCAAGGCATCTTTGAGATAAATTAAAAATAATCACAAGAAATAAACCAACAGCTTCCATTCATTCCAACAACAAATAACCAATCAAATCCAAATACTTTGCCTCACCTATAAATACTTGCTTCTATCATAACTCTCCACCTCAAAAAGCTTTGGTAAATCCTGGCAGCATGCCCTGAAGATCAGAATTGGACTATTTCAACCCAAGTTGGAAGAGTAAGTTCCAAAATTGAGATCCTTTCTGGAAACGCATACAGGCATCTGCTTCTGTTAAACAGAGGGGTTTCAGATCAAATGCCTCTTTTGAGAGTAGCCAGGGTGGTATTATATGAAGAGATGCGGTCTCATAACAAGGCCAGTCACAAGATATTAAGGGCTTTCTGAGTAAAAATGGAGCAGCCCTGTTCAGTCCAGGTACAGTGCACACATCAGTCAACAACCACCCCTGATCAATAACCAGAGGCATAGATAACTTTAATAAGGTGGTGATCTATAAGGTTTCTTCTATAGCTTCTTTGCTGTACTTCAAGTCTGGGCACAGATGGGTGTGATTGAAAGAGATTTGAGGCATCTAACTTTTCTCATTCACGATCAGCCTGCAATATGAGAGAACATACAGACTGTTACAGCGATAGCTTGACCCCATTTTCTGTCTCTTCCTTGGGCACTCATTCCTAGCCAGCATGCCTGTGTTTCTCTCATGGAGGAACCCCACAGCTCACCAGGTTAGAGTAACCTCTGTTACACCAATTACATTATACCAGCAGGCCCAACAGTCATGCTATACACTTCTCTCTGGGAAATGTGATCAGCTGATCAATGCAGGGACTTAAGACAGCTTTTCAAAAACAAGTGTGATTTAGTTATTTATAGAAACATCACAAGTAGAGAGACCAGGATTAAAATAATTGTTTAAACACTTTCTTACTAACCCATGGCCTTTCTTTGCAAGTTCTAAGTAGCTTCACAGTAACAGTGTGGGCAAGGTGGACTGCTCATGTAGAGAAGAAAACATTGCTAAGAACTAACACTAATCTTTCTATTCTTTAGAACATGCCAGGAGGCTGAGTTGCCCATGAAAAATGTGTTTGTCTGATATTTGCAGATAGCAGGTTTTTTGCATGTGCTAAGAGAACAATAGTCATTTGCAAGTCTTCTATTCCTATCTTCTACAGAACAACCTTGAAAATCCTCCAAAAATGGAGGGGCACATAGTGAAGCTGCTAGAAGCTGAAGGAATATTTGCAGTGCCCTGGTTTTTGCTGTGGGTTGGTTTGTCTGGCCTCAACCTTTTATTCATGGGTAAAATCAGGGAACTTTTCCAACTCTCCAGGCATCATCACATTATGAAACTGACCACACCAGTTCAAAAAGTGTTTATTTTCTATTTTTAGACATCCTGTGACTACCAGCCTTCCCAATTCTCTTGTAAAAAGCATGAGGAAATCAGTGTGCATGTGTCTGGAGATAGGGGTGTGAGGTTTGGAGGAAACTTGTATTTCAAACAATTCAATCATCTGCAGAATAAGTACACCAATTGCACAGTCCATACATTTTAAAAAATAAAATAGTTTCATCGTACTATATTATACAAGCCCTTTACTGCTGGAAATTGAAATCTCCTTATGATAGAAATAAATGTAAAATTACTAGCAATAAGTACCAGGAAATTCAAACTCACATTGCCTTGGGTTTTAATTATTTTATTCTGTATCTTTAACAAATACATTCAGATTTTTTTGCTTATAAAATAGAATATATTTGGGAGAGGAAAGGGGAATACTAGAGAACTCCATCTAAACACTCCCCCGCGCGTGCCCCCCGCCCCACATTGTAAATGGTAATTACATAACCCAGATGCCAAGATATGGGAAATATTCTTTCAACAGGAGCCAATTCTCTGGCAGAACAGGCAGGTTAGACCCTTGAAGGGCTGTCTGGGCTGCTTTGTCCACCTGAATGTCAAGTCCCTTGACTTAGCTCTCATTCTAAAGAATTTATGCACATTCATTTTCAGCAAGCTATGAAAAAAGGCAGCATATCTGCACAGCAGGAACCTAGAAAAGCCAGTAATTAGTTGTAGCGCACTGAGATTTATTCAGTGAATTCTCTCTAACAAAACAAGGAAAATAACAAAGACATACACATTGCAGTTTTACAAGGACTAGGAAGATTAGTCAACAATGAATTCTGCTTAACTACTTTTTTGAGATAAGTTTCATTGATTTTTCTTTTAAATTAGGTTAAGCTAATTCCAAATCTGGAAGAGTCTAATCTTCTTACACTAGGGTTCCTTAAATAGTGTAGGTCATTAATTTATATAACTGTCACAATGTAATGTACTGTATCTATACCAAGTGGATCAAATTTGATCCCTCTGTTACACCGTGGAATGAGGTTGCATAGGTAGAACTGAGGGGGAGAACCTTGCCTAGCATGTATGTATGTATGCATGCATGCATTTTTATATAGCACATTCCAAACAAGAGATCATAATTTTTTACAAACTATGTTTTAATCCAGGAAAGCATTCCTATTTTAGGACACTTACGTAGTTTCTTAAGTCCCATTTAATTCATTTGCTTAAGTGCTTTTCTGAGGGCTTAATAAAGTACATACACAATCAATTCACGACTGCAATGCAGTTGCTAGTGGCCTGAAAGGGCAGTATGAAGGTAGATCTCTGGGACAGAGCCAACATTTTATTTGAAAATGTGGAATAAAAACCTATTCTCATAGAAATTGTCACTGAACCTTAACAGTGGGATCTATAAGAGTATTCAATCAGCATTAGGCTAATTCTGCTTCTGTTGAAGACTGAACATTTTACCACTGCAGAGTTAGACCAACACTGGACACACTTGTAAATGCCATTCTTAATATCCACAAAGAAGAGACATGACTGCTGTTATAAAGTCTCATCTGGAAGACTCATAACAAACTGTATTGAGCTTCTACCTAAGAAAGATGAAAGGCTGAGTTAATTAACAGGTTTCATACTTTTTATTCTCTAAAGATAGTTTACTGGTTATTTGAATACAAGCAATTGCATTTGTTTATATATAGGTTTATTTATTTTATTTATATATATACACACACACACACACACAGGGGAGGGTTTGGAAGGATTAGATTTGTATCAGTAAATGTTGATTTCATTGTATGCACACAAACAGTTCAATTAATATTCATCAAAATGTACAGATAAGCAGCATTTCTTTCTTTGCCTGAGAACTTGAGTATGATTTAAGGATATTTACTTTGTATATTTTGACAATGTGCATTTTAATGGTTATAAATATTAATTTTTAATCTCCTTGTCTTGTCATTAAATAATTGACTGACCCCCATTAATTTCCCACAACTGAATTTTAAAAATGCTTAAAACCCGTAATTTTACTCAACATAACCTTTAAAGTATCAATATGCAAAGTTATTTAAAAAATGGAGCTGTACCAAAGCCTATTTATACAGCACCTAAACCCCCACAAAGTCCATTCTCCAGCTGAGTCAAAGGACAGTTTGTGCATGTAAATCCTTTGTGGGAGGTGGTAGCATCTCTCCACGTATGGAAAGTGAATGTCTTTTTATTCCATGAGTTCGGGATGCATTCATAACTCACCAAAGAGCCATGAAAGAATCAACTGGCAGTATCTAATAGAGTGGAATGAACATGCATATTCCCTGTCTCCCTGTGAAGTATGGCGATTATAGCAGAACAGCTACTTTCCCATTTGTTCATTAGTTCAGGCTTGCATTTTACATTCTGTCAGGAAATGGAGTCTGAGTGGGGGGGAAAAAAATCACCCTGAGCAATAAAAGCAGCAGTTTGTGATGTTGGCAGACAGCATTATATGCATTACCTTTCAGAGCAGTTGTGACATGAACAACAGAAGATTTCATAATTGAGGGAGAACTCAGAATGGCCTAGCTTTGACAATACTATAAAAGTGTGGTCAAAATAAGAATAGAAATAACTAACACTTTTCTGCTATATTCTGCTCAAGGTTAGAGGTACAGCTCTCAGTTCATTCAGAAAGTCAAGGTAGCTGATTTTCCACTCACTTCCGGTAGCTCCCAGATACTTGCTCATAAACCAACATTTGTGGAGTCCCTGGCTGTGCATCAGGAGAAGTAGAGGAATGTGCTGCTCAGCACCCTGGTGCCTCTGCCTGAAGTTCTGAGAGCGCTGATCAGAGAGACGCAGCAGTTCAGAGGCACTGTCTGGTCTTGCTAGTGGAAGAATCCACATAGATAGGCCACCAGCCTATAAGTAGACACGCTGGGGGGAAGTAGACACACTGGCTCCTTACAAAGCTGACTGCAGCGCCTGCAGCCTTCTCTAAACATCTCCCTTTATCTAGTGCTACTTGGATGTAATTGGAGAAATGGGGAGTCCTATAGTGTACTAGAAGCAATCTAAAAAGAGATTTTGGCTGGGAAATGTAGGGATGGAAAAAGGCTAGGACTAGAAATAGCAGGCTTGGAAAGACTGCAGAAAAGGGAAACTAAGGAAGCTTAACTCATGTGAGATGGACAGATATCACTGTGGTAGCAGTATAGGAATCTAGACAGCAAGACAAAGGCTGAAGTGGGACAAACCAGTGGAGGAAGGACAGATTATTAGAGCAGATAATGGGGTGCCTCTGAGAAATAGAAAAGTTTGGGGGTACTCATGCAGAGGAGGAAAAAGAGGAATAGCACAAAAAACATGGGGGTAAGGAGGGAAAAATCACAGGAGAAAGTTAAAAGCAATGAGAATAAAGGAGTTAGTTTTAACAAGCACTGAGGAAACCTCTAGAGCTGGGCAGGAAACTTTTCTCCTTCTGCAAGAATTTTCAAGATTTCAGAATATTTCCCTGTCCCAAATTGGGATTAAAAATCAAAATCCAAAGAAACAAATTATATAACTGAAATATAAAAGTTTTAGGATTAGGTTATAGAAATATTGTTTCAAACTTTTGATTTTGCTCTTTTAAAAATATGTATACTATAAATTAACTTACATTTTGAAAGTCATTTTAAACCAAAAACCAGAAATTTTTCATTTCAAAAATACCAAAAGAGGGCATTTCTACAAGTTTTTCACAACACAAAATTTGTCAAAACTGATTCTTTCATAGAATATCAGTATTATAAGGGACCTCAGGAAGTCATGTGGTCCAACCCCCCTGCTCAAAGCACAGCCAATCCCCAATTTTTGCCCCAGATCCCTAAATAGCTCCCTAAATGACTGAACTCACAAACCTGGATTTAGCAGGCCAATGCTCAAACCACTGAGCTATCTCCCCCCCCCCCCCGAATTGTTTCCCACAACTTGTTTCCGTTTCAACAAATCAGTATTATTAAATGGAAAAAATTCCTGAATGGCTTCTAGAAATACACTAAAACTATATGGGTCTGTATCTGGTTTCTTTAAATTGTATAGCAGAAAGGCTAGGAGGAGCAGCTGGGGAAGGTAAAGAAAAGCTGCTCTGCAGCTGAAGGCCTGCAAAGCTGGAGATTGCATGCAAATAATGTACTGTACTGATTTACATACCGTGAATATACACTCTCTGTCACATGAATGACATCAAATTGCATATTTATGTAAATAATGCAAAAGCTCCACCCTGTATGTCCCCAAAAGTATCACATCCTAGTTCAGTAACATTCAGATCCCCATCCTTGACATGATCTTGATAAACCATTGCATCCCCCAAGTCTTTTTCCACATATGGGGGGAAAAAAAAAAAGACAGATGAGGGATTGAGATAGGAAAAGTGTTGCTTCGGCCAGGAATCTAACGAGTGCATAACTTTAGATCAGGTGATGGGAGGAGAGGGTTAGGGTAGACTACAGTAGAATGGAGTAGATTAGGTTGGGAAACTAGGGATGGGATTGTGGCATAGCTGGGGATCTGAGATAAACTGGAGGAGAAATGTGGGTTGAGGCTGTGAGTGTAACATTGGCCTCAGGAGCACTCATGATGTGCGTGGGTGTAGGGACCCTCAAATCAATCAATTTCCTTCTTCCATGGTGCCTGGCTCTAACTTGCCACGTTTCTCTGCAGAGCATCTGTCAGGATGACTTCTGCTTCTCCCAAATGCAGTGGAAGTGGGCTGGGGACATTCCACTTTGGTGTTCTCCCTTTTAGGACTGTTGGTAACTGTGAGAAGCTTCCAGATTTTCCCACTCCATAGAGGTGCCTAGGGTGGTGGCCACAATACTAAGAAGCGTACTCAGCTACCTGCCTAACAGTGCCACTGCTTAGACAGGAAATGCCACAGAGTGGCTGACTCTTGAGAAAGGTGTTTCTCCCTGTATATTTCCTGTTTGGGCAGCAGCACTCTAGGCAGCCAGCTGAATGTCTATGGAATGTACACTGGTGCATCTGCTCTTTAGTCAGAGCTGATCTGTCGTGATTCAGGCAGTACTTGGAAAGAGTACCTAGAAATGACAATCTCCTAGTAAAACAGGAGATATAACATCTTTGGAAGTTCTTCCTGAACAGTTCCATCTGAGAAGGAAACACCACTCTCTGTGATGCTTTCCCATTGGCATATGGGAAAAGTTTTAAGGACATGGCAAATATGTGAAAGGAAATAAAAAGGAGCTAGAACAGGAGGTTGAGACAGTATTGCAAGAATCTGCTTTTATTGTGCATTATTATTTTGCAAAAACAAAAAATAATTTCAAGTTACTTTCATTCTACAGGTTTGGAAGGGGTGAAAATTGTTTTGATTAAAAAGTGTTTGATTTTTCTTTAACTTTTCCTTCCCTACTAACACCTCCACTTTTTTTTTTTGGGGGGGGGGGGGGTAAATGTTTCTGATTTAGGGGAAAAAAGCTATTTTTATTAAAAAGAAATTGTTTGAAGAAAACTGACCAACTGTAATAAGTATTTATCCCTATCAGTACTACTGGTTTTAAACTCTCAATATGGCATTTCATACACATTCTTAACATTTTTACCACACATTTCCTTGTTAGGGTGTTAAGCAGCAGGGCGGGAGGTTGGGGCGGGAAGACACATTTTGTGTGCCATTACTGTGGGCTTAAAGAGCTTACTATCATACAAGTAACAGTATTACAATTTATGTCTAGTTTTGCTACTAACAGCATTATAAAACAAAACTTTACAATAAAAAAAATTGTGGTAAAATTAATCCAGCAATGATATAAATATCCCTTTTGTATCAGAGTGAGTCACTATTCCTTTGATAAATCTTATCACTGCAGAGTTTCATTGCATTCAAAGAGCCACAAAAAGAGTTTAAAGAAACATCTAAATGCATCTGAATATAAAAAATTGTTCGATATTCCACCACACACTCCACCATAGCACTTCCATTAAGTTTTAAAAATAGTATTAAAGGATACTTCACTCTATTCAAATTTATATGTATTGTCATTTAAATTAGTTGCTAATCAACAACAAAGCCTATACAATCATTATGCTGTTGTGTGTCACTGCTAGACACACATTCAAACAAAACAAATGAAGGAGTCTGGAAATTGCTACAGCAAAATGGGAACAATTTTTATTAAATATCAGAAAGCAATGCCATTGAATCAAAAATACAGTAATAAACAAAGAATGGCATATACAAGAAAACTCATTTTATTCTTAGGTGACTATAGTTTATAAAATCATGTGCAAATGGCTTAATTTTGAAAGGGCTTCTTTCGAAACAAGAACAGTAAGCTATCCCCGACAGTCTGCTGTACATTCACTTCCCCTTAATATATGCTGACTATTTAAATATTTGAAATCTACCACCAAATGAACTATTAGTCATGACAACACAGATTTAGAATAAACTTCTATCAGATCATTCAAATTTTTTCCTGCAGAGGACGTAATTAAAAAGTCAACATTTGACAGCTGTTACCAGTGTTATCTTTTATCCTCAGTACAGGGAATAACCAGAGAGAGCTTAGTTAACACGGGGTAGTAAGTCTTGACAAATGCTGACTGTTAATGGGGGACCCCTCAATAGTTAACATTTCTGAGTCCTATCATACATGCCTCATGACAGTAAAACTCCAAGGGACTTTTGAAAATAAAAGTTGCATATTTAGAACCTATATTTATTTTTGAAAAAAAAGTGCCTGTGTGACATTTCCTGAGTCTAAAAATGAGCCACTTGCCATTAATTTTGAAATATTATATTCTTGATTGAAATGAACTCTAACCAGAGGTTGTGCCAACTTCTGAAACTCCATGGGAACATTGTAGTAAAACTCTAATTATTTAAAGGAATAAAAAGAACTGTTAAGGGAAAGTAGATAAATATTCTGTGTCCCCATATACAAGGTATTATATGAGCTATGCTCATTTGTAAAATGCATACATATTCCAAAAAGACTGCCTTCATTTTGTCATTGTACTTCCAACAAATCTCAAGCAACAGCCATCATATTATTGCCATCGTATACATTTCCAATATGGTCTCCAACTCTCATAAGACATCTTCTACCCAGCACACGTGGCTCTCTGATCCAAATATGTGCTATTTTCCATTCACCCACCTGGTAGCCAAAGATACCAACATTTTGACTCTTATCCTTCATGTACAGACCAGGCTCCCAAGAGATCACATTGTATCTTATTTTCCGTATATAGTTCAGAAGCAACACCTTTACCTTATCCATTATTACACAAGACAGAGAAAGAAAAGACAAATCTATCCAATCCACCTTCTCTACAAACCACAGAGCCAAAAGTTACTGTACATAGCTTAGAGACTAACCAATTTATTTGAGCATGAGCTTTCGTGAGCTACAGCTCACTTCATCGGATGCATGTCATGGAAACTGTAGCAGACTTTATATATACACAGAGAATATGAAAAAATATCTCCTCCCACCCCACTGTCCAGCTGGTAATAGCTTATCTAAAGTGATCATCAGGTGGGCCATTTCCAGCACAAATCCAGGTTTTCTCACCCTCCACCCCCCCACACAAATTCACTCTCCTGCTGGTGATAGCCCATCCAAAGTGACAACTCTTTACACAATGTGCATGATAATAAAGTTGGGCCATTTCCTGCACAAATCCAGGTTCTCTCACCCCCTCACCCCCCTCCCAAAAACCACACACACAAACTCACTATCCTGCTGGTAATAGCTCATCCAAAGTGGCCACTCTCCCTACAATGTGCATAATTAAGGTGGGCCATTTCCAGCACAAATCCAGGTTTTCTCACATCCCCCCCACCCCCATACACACACAAACTCACTCTCCTGCTGGTAATAGCGAATTTGTGTGAATTTGTGTGGGGGGGTGGAGGGTGAGAAAACCTGGATTTGTGCTGGAAATGGCCCACCTGATGATCACTTTAGATAAGCTATTACCAGCTGGACAGTGGGGTGGGAGGAGGTATTTTTTCATATTCTCTGTGTGTATATAAAGTCTGCTACAGTTTCCACGACATGCATCCGATGAAGCGAGCTGTAGCTCACGAAAGCTCATGCTCAAATAAATTGGTTAGTCTCTAAGGTGCCACAAGTACTCCTTTTCTTTTTGCGAATACAGACTAACACGGCTGTTACTCTGAAACCTGTACATAGCTTGGAAACCACCAATCCTGAGGGGAGTTGCAGAGGCTGCTGCAGTTCTGGATACCTCTGAGATCATGGGTAGCTGAAGAGCCCTATCAAGCCAGAGAGGTTGGACAACTGTGCAGTGGTACTTCAGATAACAGTGCAAATTATGGTGGGTCAGACCCCAGCCTCTTCCATGGAGGGACAAACCCCAACATCCTTATGGAAGAATTCAAAGACACATTCCATCAGCATATGGGTTATCCTGAGGGAGGGGGAGATGAGGCCTAGAATATTAACAAATGGGGAACTTTTTGGAGGGAATTTACGCTGTTTCGTCTCTATTATACACTTTTTCCATCACAGGAGCAACTTCTTGAGAAGCCAAAACCCTTAGCCCATCTCGTCAGACAGAAAATCTGCACTTATTAATTTCACTATTTTTCCTAACCCTAAGAAAAGTTCTCAAATGATACACTAGCAAATTATACATTGATTAGATCAAAATTGCATTAGGAAATAAGTACATCATGCAAGGTATAGCAAATGGAATAATTAGATTAAAATACATATCTACAATTTTAAAAGGTATTCTAAACAAGTTAAACATATTTTCTAAGTAATTCAATAATACCATTCATGGTTATTTTATAATCCACTGCTTACATTTTGATTTCTAATGACTGTCACTGTTATTAGGCTTTGCATAGTTCAGGGAATTTTACCAAATAAAGACAGATTTTATATGCTATGTGTCATTTATGTTTATATGGATATGTATTTCTTAAATAACATTCATTTTATTATGTCTGCTGCTCTTGGTCATGCATAATTTCTTACCTTTTAAAATAGCTGAATCAGGCTATACTAATGTTAAAGATGCAGGGATTTTGCATAAAACCTTCAATTTTTTATTAAATCACATAATCCCAGATAAAAGTGTGTAGTTCAAGGCTGGCAATTCAAGTTAGGAAACCCTTGAGTTTGTGATTTTTCAAAAATAGTATTCACGCTGTTTCAGAATGTTCGAACCTTGTCATTCTCTGAAGAGAGCGCAAAAAAAAAAAAAAATGAGGAGCCTGAAGGGAGAAAATAGGAACAAAAGGGAAAGGAAGCTTTAAGAGCCAGAAGTTGTTTATCTTTTTGGAGGGGAACAGGAGTAGCCAGGGTACAATTCAACCCAAACACTTTCAGCTATGCAAAACACATGTAATTTCTACTATTTTGTTTGTGCTCCCTCAGCATGTATGAAGTGTTCTTTGACAAGGCTATTCTCAGTACATTGGAAAACTGTTAGCCTTGTATTCAACTGATTTAAGTCCTGTCAAGGTTCCTTCCCCACTCTAAACTCTAGGGTACAGATGTGGGGACCTGCATGAAAGACCCCCTAAGCTTATTCTTACCAGCTTAGGTTAAAAGCTGCCACCACCAAAGTGTTACACAAAGAACAGGGGAAGTACCCACTTGGAAACATTACACCCCCTTTCCTGGGGAAGGCTTGATAAAAATACTCACCAATTTGCATAGGTTAACACAGACCCAAACCCTTGGATCTTAAGAACAATGAAAAAGCAATCAGGTTCTTAAAAGAAGAATTTTAATTAAAGTAAAAGAATCACCTCTGTAAAATCAGGATGGTAAATACCTTACAGGCTAATCAGATTCAAAACATAGAGAACCCCTCTAGGCAAAACCTTAAGATACAAAAAGATACAAAAACAGGAATATACATTCCATTCAGCACAACTTACTTTATCAGCCATTTAAGCAAAACCGAATCTAACACATTTAACTAGATTGCTTACTAACTCTTTACAGGAGTTCTGACCTGCATTCCTGCTCTGGTCCTGGCAAAAGCAACACACACACAGAGCCTTTGTCCCCCCCCCGCCTCCAGCTTTGAAAGTATCTTGTCTCCTCATTGGTCATTTTGATCAGGTGCCAGTGAGGTTATCCTAGCTTCTTAACCCTTTACAGGTGAGGGTTAAGAAAGCCAGGAGGGATTTAAAGGTGTTTACTCTTCCCTTTATATTTATGACAAGTCCATTATAAATTTTCCTGTAAATTCTTTTGCTCTGGGAGATGGAGTTTCACAATGCATTAAACATCATCGATGCATCATTTAATGCATGCATTAAAACATGCATTAAAACATGAATTAAAACATCATCATTTCACAATCATTAAACATCATGAATTAGCTATTTTAAAAAAAGTTCAATTTAGATATCACCAGGTGAAGCATCGACCTATTGAAACCCATAAGCTTGCTAGTGACTTTGGAGAAACAGTTGCAGAGAAAAAAACCAACCAAATAGAAGTAACATCACATGTGTATACACACACACAAATTCATTAAGAATTCTAAATAGGAAATTTCCTAATGATGAGCATATTTTGGTCCACGACACTTTAAAAGAATATTTCAGGGCCAATAGGTTCTCAAATTTTCCATACTTAGGGAAGGATACTTTTTGTAACCAATAAACCAAAATCCTGCAAAGACTTTTGCATATGCTTCACTTTCCTAACTTGAGCAGTCCAACTGAAATCAATGGAACTAGCTACATAGTAAATGTAAGCACATGTATAAGTCTGTGCAGGATCTGGGCCAAAGTCTTTAGACAAGGGAATGCCATAGAACTACATTTAAGGAATAGGAAGTTTAAAGACTCTGGTGTATATAGGGAATCTGACATGACAACTTCCAAATGCCTATGAACCCTCTCTAAGGGTATGTCTCCACTGGCAGAGTTACAGCACCGGCAATTACAGCGCTGCTCAGAGAGCACTGAAGGGAAAGTACTGTTGTATTTTCACACTGTTGGCTGCCTGCGCAATAGCGTGTTCACACTTGCGGCACTTGCAGCAGTATTCGGAGCGGTGCACTTTGGGCAGCTATCCCACAGAGCACCTCTCTTCTGTCGCTAAGAGTTGTGGGAAGGCGGAGGGGCCATCTTTCAATGGTTTGTGTCCTGCACGCTCTGCCCCTTCAGTCTGCAGGAATGGATACCAAACTGCTGACCAGTATGCTGCTTGCTCTGACTAACATGTCACAAGTGGCACTGGAGGTATTCCTTAAACTACAAAGGCAAGAAGAATGGGACATTGATCTCGCCATGCATAGTAGCTATCACACGAGATTGCTTGCGGCATTCAGGGAGGTGCTGACCACAGTGGAGCATTGCTTTTGGGCTCACAAAACAAGCACCGAGTGGTGGGATCACATTGTCATGCACGTCTGGGATGACTAGCAGCAGTTGCAGAACTTTCGGATGAGGAAAGCCACGTTCATGGGACTGTGTGATGAGCTCACCCCAGCCCTGTGGCACCAGGACACAAGAACGAGAGCTGCCCTGCCATTGGAGAAATGTGTGATGATTGCACCGGCTACTCCAGAAGCTGGCTACTCCAGACTGTTACCAATCAGTCGCTAACCAGTTCAGAGTGGGAAAGTCGACCATTGGACTAGTGTTGACAGAAGTGTGCAGGGCCATTAATCGCATCCTGCTCCAAAAGACTGACTCTGGGCAACGTGCATGACATTGTGAATGGCTTTGCACAAATGGACTTCCCTAACTGCGGAGCGGCGATAGATGGCACACATATTCCAATTTTGGCACCAGACCACCTAGCCACTGAGTACATTAATCGCAAGGGGTATTTATCTATGGCTCTCCAGGCACTTGTGGATCACCATGGGCGTTTCACAGACATCAGCGCAGGCTGGTCCAGAAAGGTGCATGACGCATGCATCTTTTGGAACACTGGCCTGTTTAAGAAGCTGCAAGCAGGGACTTTCTTACCAGACCAGAAGATCACTGTAGAGGAAATCAAAATGCAAACTGTGATCCTGGGAGACCCTGCCTACCCCTTAATGCTGTGGCTTATGGGGCACCCTGAAAGCAGCAAGGAGTGGTTCAACAACAGGCTGAGCAAGTGCAGAATGACTGTTGATTATGCTTTTTGCTGTTTAAAGGCCCGCTGGCACTGCCTATACTGGGAGCTGGACTTGGCTGATGACAATATTCCTGTGCTTATAGCTGTGTGCGGTACGCTCCATATTATTTGGAAAGGATGAAAGCTTCACTCAGGGCTGGATTTCCTTCCCCTCCCCTCCTTTATTGAAAGTCTCTTACTGACCTTCTGCTTCCATTAGACTGTCCCTCTATTGTTCTTTGTTGAATTAGCTTTACTGGAAGAACAGTAAGGCTTCCATTTACAGATAAGCTTGCTAGTAGGATAGATAAACTAGAGATAGTGGAAACATACTAAAAGTTACAATACTTTACAAATATTAATGGAGTTCCATTCAGTTAGTCAGATACGTGCAATCCTGACTGCTGGTGAGATGCTCTGTAAAGCCTGCAGAGATTCTGAGGTCATTTCTTTGAATAATCATCACATGATTAAACCTCTTGTAAAACTGAAAAAAACTTTAGTTCATTTGCTCATATTTTATATCTGTAACTAAATGTAAGGAGCTAATTTTGAAATGTATAAATAGGATACTCAACACGGACACAGCAAATCATGTGGTTTTAATTTAACAAAATTGCAATAAGAGCGGTACCTAAGTCAACAAAAATGTGACCAACCTTTCTTGAAGCAACAGATAAAGGTATACTTTAGAGTCAAAAATCCAACAATCCCCATACAAAATAAGTACAAGGCATTCAGTAAAATGTGCTGTAAAAACACAACCACCTGCCAAACCAGCCATAAGTCAAAAGCTTTTGAATTATGCTCACAAATCTGATGTATGGTAACAATGCAACTGAACTGTATAGCACATTTTATTTTCAGCCCCACAGAAAATAGGAGATAGTATAAAATTAGAATTATTCTCTCACAATAGGGCGCAGAAAAGATCTTTAAAATTGTGTCTGGAGTAATTCTGTTCTGAATAAAAGTGTGTAATGCTTTCATAAAGAAACCTGAAAACTTGTTACAAACTCAAAACTCCGTTAAAAAAAAAGTGTTAATTAAATCTGTACTGAACTCCTTGAGGGAGAATTGTATGTCCCCGGTCTGTTTTACCAGCATTCTGCCATATAGTTCATGTTCTAGCCATCTCAGATGATGATCCAACACATGTTCATTTTAAGAAAACTTTCACTGCAGATTTGACAAAACGCAAGGAAGGTACCAATGTGAGATTTCTAAAGACAGCTACAGAACTTGACCCAAGATTTAAGAATCTGAAATGCCTTCCAAAATCAGAGAGGGACAAGATGTAGAGCATGTTTTCAGAAGTCTTAAAAGAACAATACTCCGATGTGGAAACTACAGAACCGAAACCACCAAAAAAGAAACTAAACCTTCTACTGGTGGCATCTGACTCAGATGATGAAAATGAACATGTGTCGATCCGCACTGCTTTGGATCGTTATTGAGCAGAACCAGTCATCAGCATGGACACATGTCCTCTGGAATAGTATTTGAAGTACAAAGGGACTTATGAATTTTTAGCACCTCTGGCATGTAAATACCTTGTGACGCTGGCTACCACAGTGCCATGAGAATGCCTGATCTCAATTTTAGGTGACATTGTAAACAAGAAGTGGACAGCATTATCTCCTGCAAATGTAAACAAACTTGTTTGTCTGAGCGATTGGCTGAACAAGACGACAGACTGAGTGGACATGCAGGCTCTAAAATTTTACATTGTTTTATTTTTGAGTGCAGGTTTTTTTGTACATAATTCTACATTTGTAAGTTCAACTTTCATGCTAAAGAGATTGCATTACAGAACTTGTATTAGGTGCATTGAAAAATATTTTTTTTTTACAGTACAAATACTTGTGTCAGGGCTCCCTCCCCACTCTGAACTCTAGGGTACAGATGTGGGAAACCCGCATGAAAGACCCCCTAAGCTTATTTCTACCAGCTTAGGGTAAAACTTCCTCAAGGCACAGTCTCTTTGCCCTTGGAGGGTACGCTGCCACCACCAAGCGATTTAACAAAGAATCAGGGAAAAGACCACTTGGAGTTCCTATTCCCCCCAAATATCCCCCAAACCCTTACACCCCCTTTCCTGGGGAGGCTTAAGAACAATAGCCTAACCGATTGGTTACAAAGTGATCACAGACCCAAACCCCTGGGTCTTAGGACCATAGAGAAATCAGTCAGGCTCTTAAAAGAAACAGAACTTTATTAGAAAGTAAAAAGGTAAAAGAAGCACCTCTCTAAAATTAGAAGGGAAGCTAATCTCACAGGGCAATCAGATTTAAAACAGAGGATTTCCTCTGGGCAAAAACTTTAAAATTACAAAAAGAAAACCAGGAATACACCTTCCTCTCAGCACAGAGAAAATCACAAGCCAAAACAAAAGTAAACTAATGCATTTCCTTGCTAGTATTTACTAATTCTAATGGAGTTGGATTGCTTGCTTTCTTGATCTCTCTCCAGCAAGCACACACAACACACAGACAAAAGCATTCCTTGCCCCTCCCCAGATTTGAAAGTATTTTGTCCCCTTATTGGTCCTTTTGGTCAGGTGCTAGCCAGGTTACCTGAGCTTCTTAACCCTTTACAGGTAAAAGGATATTGTGCCTCTGGCCAGGAGGGATTTTATAGTACTGTATACAGGAAGGTTGTTAACCTTCCCTTTATATTTATGGCAAATTGTAATCAAAAATAAATATAAAGTGAGCACTTTACACTTCGTATTCTGTGTTGTAATTGAAATCAATATATTTGAAAATCCAGAAAGCATCAAAAGTATTTAAATAAATGGTATTCTATTATTTAACAGTGCAATTAATCGCCTGACTGATTTTTTTTAATAGCGCGATCACCCTACCTAATACAATAGCTTTAAGAAGGATGTACCCTCTAACAGTAACCTTATTTTGATCAGATTCTGAACTTTAAAACACATTTTTTTCTACCAGGTAGCTTCAGTTTGTAAAGAAGCTTGAGCAAACATCAGAGGTTATTTCTCCAAGGTATTTTTGCAGCTGAGTGCAAAAATGGAAGTTAAAGTTTCTGCCACAAAGCAAGAGCTGATGCAATGATTTGTCAGAAATGGCAGCACTTAAACTTCTGGCATAAAAAAAGTGAACTTTAGGAATTTTGAATAATTATGGATCAAGATTTTCAGAACTGTGTGCCTAAAGTCAGGCCCTTAGCTCACCTTAAGTTACTAAATAACTGGTCTTATTTTCAGAAATTCTGAGCACTCAACAGCTCCCATTGACTTCTATTTTCCTGGCAATTTTCCTGGGAAGGGGATAGGGGGGAATATGAACCAAATACTTGACATGAAAAATATTGAGGGAAGTATAATATACATATGAATAAGCAATAATTTTATTGAAATGAAGCATAGCGTCCCTCTGAAAGATGTGTTTTATTACCTGGTTTGAAATAGACACTTCAGGACATGTAGTAAATCTTCCTTTACTGGAATACCCAGAAACCTGAGTAAATGCAAAATCTGAACTGGTGCATTTAGCAAGCAAGCATCCATGAAATGCTTATATTAGTGCAACATATTAATGTCCCTTTAATGGAACATCTGTAATGAGCTTTTCAAATTAAAAAAAAAATCCAGTAAGTATTCTGTGAGAATGGCTAAGGGCCCAAACTAGCTACACAAAAGGGGAAATAAATAGAATGGGGACTTTCGTGAGCAACCTCATTGACATCCGAGGAGTCCTTTGTGGGTTTACACATGCTTAAGTACTGCAGGACTGAACCCTAATATTGTAAAAAGTGTGACAGATACAATTGAAAGGCAGCCAATGGAGATTTATAGACACAATCGTAATGCAAGATTTTCCATGCAGCTTCCTATGCAATTAACAAAGTGTCCTAGAAGATCAAGACATTTAAAAAGACAAAAATGACAGACACACTTCATTAAAAAACAAAACCAAACCAGAATAGGATAACTTGAGTTCAGTGCACAAGTGCAGTTGTTTTGAGTTTTGTATTAAGTCTTCATAATTTTGGTGGAAATAAAGCAGTATGTATTATTTATTAGTTTCCAGTGTGCGAAGAAGTACTTTCCAAACATAACTAACACTAACCCTGCCTGAGGGTTAAGGACAAGGAAACAATTAATTAATTAGTCTAGGTAGCTGTGGATAAATCCTGACAATACCAGATTATATTGGCACACAGTGTCCCACCCTCCATCCCAATTACCTTACAACAAGGAGATGTCATGGCAGAGGTGGGATCTGAACAAGGAGAACCTAGTGGTATCAAAAGCTAGCTCAGGAAAAACATTCCATGTCTGGGGAGTATCATGGAGGGAGGTGTGCAAATGTTTGTTGAAGAACCAGACAACAGCACATTGAGGCTGGCACCACTGCCAGATCAGAGTTAGGCTGCTGGACCTACATTCTCCTTTCTCTATCTAGGAAATCTGTAAATAGTCCAATGGTCTTTCAAAGACTTATGCATGTGTTTCACTGTTGCTTCACACATTGTGAAGTATGTGCGTGACAGGATGTATCTATTCTGCACTGGCCCTGCAGGGGTTAACTGTGGACTGCAGGTTGAGGAAGCCACACCCGTCCATCCCTGCTGCACATGCTCAGCCTGGAGACAGGGTACAAAGGGAAGTAGCACAGCTCAGCTAGGCTGGACCATGGAGGAGAATGGATGAGTTTTGCTGGCTCCCTTCACGGAGCTGCCAGAGCCCCAGTCCACAGAGGCCAGGCACACCCCAGACAGCCAGCGGAGATCTGGGAAGGGACTGAGTCACCGCAGTCCTCGCAGAGATGACCCCGGAGACCCAGAGGACCGATGGACTGCTGTACTGGGAGGCTGGGCCATCAGAAAGACTTGAGCAGTTGCAGCATAAGCTCCCTGCTGACCATATGTGACCAGACACCCCTCGATGGGGTGTATCTACCCCAAGACCATATGCTTAAGATTTTTCAGGATCAGGGCCTAAAATCAGTGAAGAGGAGAAAAATGGATACCATACATAATGTATCTTCTTTCCCAGACTGTAGCTAGAATAAGTATAATAAAATATGTCAAGTTATCAAACTGGCTCAGAAACTTTGAGGTTAGATAGCAATACAGAACATTGGACTATTTATGTTAAAATTACAAGTTCAACATTAATGCACAAGCGGAATGTATATTTTTATACTGACAAATAAAATGCATCAGTAGAGCTTCGTTACCTAAAAAAAACCCTCTCACTGTAATAGAAATCACCTCCTATTATGCCAAGCAAATAGCATTCCAAAAATTAAACAGGTAGGTTTGTTTTCTCACAATCTCACCTCACCCATTTATTATGTTGCTGATCCTTCCCCACATTTTTTGCTTTTCCTCTAATCTCTGCATCCTTTAATTTATCTACTTCATCTCCCCACTGTTTTCTTTTCCTTTCGCCACCCCTCCCATCACCGCGGCTGATTTTCATCCTTCTCCCATTTGCGCTCTCTGTTCGCTTCAGTGCTTAAAACCTAATGTAAAGCTATGCAGCAGTGCCTTGGAAATTCTGTGATGCAAATTACAATATTTTTTAAAATGTGAAAGGTCAGCAATTCTGTTTGCCCTTATAAGCAGAAATTCATGTTTAAATGTAGACTTAAGTGTGAGCACATGATGTTATTACCAAGAACTCTTCCAACTGTGCCCACATATCTATTCAGGGGACACCATCAAAGGGCCTAATAACATCAGCCACACTATCAGAGGCTCATTCACCTGCACATCCACCAATGTGATATATGCCATCATGTGCCAGCAATGCCCCTCTGCCATGTACATTGGTCAAACTGGACAGTCTCTACGTAAAAGAATAAATGGACACAAATCAGATGTGAAGAATTATAACATTCATAAACCAGTCGGAGAACACTTCAATCTCTCTGGTCACACAATCACAGACATGAAGGTCGCTATCTTAAAACAAAAAAACTTCAAATCCAGACTCCAGCGAGAAACTGCTCAATTGGAATTCATTTGCAAATTGGATACTATTAATTTAGGCTTAAATAGAGACAGGGAGTGGCTAAGTCATTATGCAAGGTAGCCTATTTCCCCTTGTTTTTTTCTACCCCCCCCCCCCCCGCCGCCCCTGACGTTCTGGTTAAACTTGGATTTATGCTGGAAATGGCCCACCTTGATTATCATGCACATTGTAAGGAGATTGGTCAGTTTGGATGAGCTATTGCCAGCAGGAGAGTGAGTTTGTGTATGGGGGGGGCGGGTGATAAAACCTGGATTTGTGCTGGAAATGGCCCAACTTGATGATCACTTTAGATAAGCTATTACCAGCAGGAGAGTGGGGTGGGAGGAGGTATTGTTTCATGGTCTCCGTGTATATAATGTCTTCTGCAGTTTCCACAGTATGCATCCAATGAAGTGAGCTGTAGCTCACGAAAGCTCATGCTCAAATAAATTGGTTAGTCTCTAAGGTGCCACAAGTACTCCTTTTCTTTTTGCAAATACAGACTAACACGGCTGTTACTCTGAAACCTGTCTTAATTTATGAATGCTCCCGCATTTAATTCACTTTTCAAACACTGAAATAAAGTAATTCAAAGCTAGCATAGTGATTCTGCACTGTTTAATTGTACCACTATGTTATATTCTAAAATACAAAAACAGGCAAATGAAGCTATATGAAGGATGTCAGGAATCCCACTGCTTAAACAACACTTTTTTGTCTAAAGCATCTTTTCTATTATGACATAGCAAAATGAAAAACATCAACTGTGCCTTTTATCTTCAGTGCACATTTGGAATAGTTCTACTTCAGATACGAATATTCACCTACTCATTGTATCATTGGGAAGAAAGGTAACAAAACAAATTGCGTTTAAAATAGCATTAATGCAACACAAAAGCCAGGATATTTAAAGCTAATGCTTACTCTGTGAGCTTGCTGTTTAACTAGTATTACAGGGAAATGCTAAATGATGGCATATATTACCAATACCCAAATAGTGTGGTAATAAGTTGTATGGGTTGATCCAGCAAAACATTTCAGCACATGCTTAACTGTAAGCATATGACTAATTCAACTGAAGTCAATGGGACTATTCATGTGCTTTGTTGGGTCAGGGCCTACCTAAGTTGCAGAAATTTGGTCCAAGAGTGAAGGATGAATACCAAATATTAGCTTTAAACTTTTCATTTCTGGGGTTCCCATCAATCTGAATCATTTATGACCTGTTTAGATAAGGAAAGAACAAGCCCTAAATTAGAACAGAGGCTTTTGTAAGTTTCAAAAAAATAGTATTTCTTTTATTTCCATATAAACACAGAACAGAACTCTGCTTCCTGGTTTAAGTTGCAATTGAAAACACTACAACAGAGGCTGTTTTTGTAGAATGTGCATTCCTGCAGGAACATGAAAATATCAGAAGCCTCTTTTTAGACCTAAATGAGCCTCAGTATTGCACCACTTAATAGTTTTGCCATTAACTTCAATACAGCAGAACTGGGCCTTTTGTGAGGTTTTCAACTTAATAAGTGGACCAGAGAGACTCTGATATTCAGATAAGTTTGAGATTCACTCATAAGTCTCAATAGTAAAAACATTTTAATTTGGAAATTAAATGAGGATGTTTTATATTGGCTATCCCACCATTTTGAGAGCTATTCTGAGTCTGTCCAAATTCAAGAAGCCTTTTTGTTCCTGTTTTGAGTAGCAGACATTGATAAATCCTCCCTCACTCCAGATTTCATTAAACTCTTGGGAACAGAGCCAAACTCCAGTGATGTTACTAGGAGTCATTCCACTCACTTCAACAGGTTTTGCTAATCTTTAAATATTTAAAAGGCATAAATACAGGTTTTGCTTTTTGATATTTAGTGTTCACATTAGTATGGTGTAGATATACGATCCAAATGACACATCATAATGCCAGAAATAGGTCTTAACCAGAATTCTAGATCAGATAATCCCACACAAATTTTGGCAAAGAGACAGTCTCTGTGGTTTAAACCTCTCTCTAACTACAACTCTATTTACCCATGATTGTTTATGTTAAAAGTTACAGAAAGTAAATTTTGGGGAGGTGGGGGGAGTTGAGGGTTTATCAAATCAGGATACTGCACACTGAATTAGATCTCTGAGAGAGGGTTTAAAAATAGGTTTACAGAGCATAACCTACAAACACTGGAAAAAAAAAAAGATATCTGAGGTTCTGACCCTAAGTCTAGTAAGTGTTAACTTCAACCGATCTATGTGGATTTGTGGCAGCTTCAGACTTAGCCCTTAAATTCTGAGCCATAAATTGGCTTCCTACCTGAACTGATACACTGCCCATTTCATCAGGAAGTCTTTGGAGATGGCAGTCTCTGCTGAGGCAGTTGCTCTTTAGAGCTCATGTGCTGAAAGCTTCCATCAGAAAGAGCTCAGCATACATTCTGGTCATCTTATCCAAGGGAAGTCCCCCCAAGAGCACACACGATTTAAGTCCTTATCTGGCTCAGCAAAAAGCTACTAGAACTGCTGAGATTCTTTCCTGAAATTGGGAGGATACTTAGAATGAAAAAAGGCCTACTCTGAGTTAAAAGGAAGTGGAAGAATCAAAAGAGAGAAAGAGACACGTCAGGAAATTAATCAATAAGCCTCACCTAAGAGATCAATAGAGAGAAAGTTAATTGTACTCAAAGGGAGGAGAGAAAAGTTTGGATTTAAGGTTGAGGACCTGATGCAAAGCCCACTAAAGTTAGAGCAGGATCTAGAGTCAAAGAAAGGTGACTGAGAATTGGGGGAAAGGCGGACAGGAAAAGAGAACTAACTTCAAATGATATGGGGAGCAATGCCAACTTTGGGAAAGAAGGCTGTGATTAGGTTCTCAGGTGGTATCTATGTTGTAGAAGAGGGCTTGATGTATAGGACTTTCAGGGAGACCCTTATGGGTAACAAAAAGGGCTTAACCAAACTGAATATTTTGAGCTTTGCCATGCTGGTGTACTTCTGCTGTATCTAGGGTGACCAGATGTCCCGATTTTATAGGGACAGTCCCGATTTTTGGGTCTTTTTCTTATATGATTACCCCCCCCACACTTACCGATTTTTCACACTTGCTGTCTGGTCACCCTAGCTGTATCAAACTTGCTAGCGAATTTATATTATATTTAATTACCAACATCCCAAACCAAAATGATTTAGAGAAGTATAAAAGAGGAAGACTTTGCAACGGAAGCCATAGGCAAGGAATTTCTAGCTCGGAGCCCAGAATAATACTATGCAAAAAGGGTAGCCAATGGATCAATAATGGAAGATGGGAAGTTGTCTTGATAAAAGGCTACATTTTTACTAAGTTATACATTTGATTAAAAAAGTAACTGGTTTGTTCTGAACAGTGTTTATTTTGGCATTATTTGGCATAAATGTCAGTTTGGGGATTTTTTAAAAAATTAAATAAAGGTTACATATATGCAATCCTTTCACAATTAAGTAAAAAACAAAAGTGTGAAAGAAAACCCAAGAAAAAGAATGATACCAGCAAAAAAACGAAACATACTCCCCATCCCTTGCTGCTGGTCAGCCTCAATTGTCCTCTCCTCAGGCATCATCCTAGGTAGCAGCTGTCAAGATGCTGATGGGCTGACAGAGCCTTATTAACACTTCAGGGGCACTGCCTTTTTTCTTTAGCGATAAGACTGGGTAGTTATAAGTTTTTGGAAATACTGGGCCTGATCTTCAGATGAGGTCAACTGGTATAGTTCCATTGTAACTTTATTGATTTACACTAGTCCATTATATGGCCCATTATCTTATATTTAAGATTTCAGTTTAGTCCTTATAGACAGACTGTTTCTCATCTAGCTATGGACTTGAATGTTGTATAAAATTAAAACCCATCAAATCAGTTTATTTTACAAAGAGAGTGAGAATGCTATCAGAAGACTGGAAAGCAACTCAGGAAACAAAGATAAGAAAATTATGTATGCCAGGTCCATTACTCTGTTTCTGCTTCCACTTCACAGAATAAAAGGCCTGGTATGCTGGAGGTAATATAGTTTCAAGGTCACTTTCCCAAAATGGGAAGTAGATCCAGCAGAACAGGATTACTAGTCTTTCCTGGTCTAAAATGGTTATTTGGCATTTGAAAAGTAAGAGATTAATCAGAGACAGATACTATGTGAAGCAGTTTTAAATCATTTAAAGCATTCAGTTCTCCAAGGTGGTTGTTGTAAAGACCACTGGCAGCATGCACCACTCAAAGACCTGAGCTTTAAACAGATGGGAGGTATATGGTTTAAGTACAGTGCCATCTTTTGTGGGATAGATGCTTTACTATTGAAGCAATAAAGTGAATTCAAGATGTGTTGATCTTCATAGTTGTACTTCTAGGAAAAGCATAATATGTATTTGCTTTGTCACAGCCCTTGTGATCAGAAAACTAAACATAAATCAAATCATGCAATAATTTTTGATGCTATCAGTGGCTCAGTGGAAGGATATTTGGCAAGCCTACTTCTCAGAGCAAGGTTAAAATAAATCCAGTATTTTCCAGTGCAGCAACACACTATACTGACAAGATAGCTGAAGGTCGATAGCCATAAATAAAAATCACTTTTATGATCTTGTATCAGTTTCTGGTGGATAATATTGTTTATCTCAAAAAATACCACCTCCAGCACTGGCTGTAATTCAGCAGCACAAGTGGACAGTTGTGACTCATACCAAAGTACAGAGTAGGAATAGGGGCTACTGCTGCTTCCGCTAATGAATTATAAGAGATGCTGTATACAGATTTATTGGAAACCACATTTCAGTCCTGATCCACTGTATAGCAAAAGTGACACAGTGAAAACACAACAGATTTGTTTTTAACACCACATAGCCTTTTGTATTCGGAAAAAAATGAATAGTGTGATTTTTAATTTTCATAAAAAATTGTACATTTCTGGATTTTTAAAAAAAGTATTCATTGCTATGATTTCAATATCATTATCCTTAACTATATTCCCATTGATAAGGTACAAAATCTCAGCATCTGTTAAGTTACAGACCAGAATGAATGCTTTGTTTTAATTACTTTCAAAACTAAAATATGACTATAAAGGATGGTTCTTCAGCTGTATGAAACATTTATTTACTTTGCTGTGCTTTTGGAGCTTGTGGAATATTTATAATTAGGTTGTGTAACCATGCGAACCTTCAGCTGGTGTTTGCTGTTTTTAAAGCAGTTTTGTTCTGCATTTAGAAATCAGGAAATGCTACAGTACACCATATAAATTATGCATTCTATAATCTCTACTTGCAATGTGAAAAAAGCCTACTTCAAAAATATAATTGCTGTATTTTAAATGTAGCTTAGGTGCACAACAGAATGCTGCTTTATGTTTTAATGTAAAGGAGTATATTTGCATTTAGTCACTTATAAAGCAGATTCTTTGGCCCTAGTCCTGCACCTTCACAGAATCTCCAACGAGCTGCCCTGTCCTTGTTTGGTCCATGAGGAGTCTTGATCTGCTGACAGTTACTTCTCCATGGTATCTCAGATGACATGGTTCTGCACAATGCTTAGGACAGAACTGAGAGAATCCAATACAATGACAACTGTTATTAAATTCTGAATTTGTCAAAAAGAAAAGGAGTACTAGCATCGGATGAAGTGAGCTGTAGCTCATGAAAGCTTATGCTTAAAGGAGCCACAAGTACTCCTTTTCTTTTTGCGAACAAGACTAACGGCTGCTACTCTGAAACCTGAATTTGTCAAGGAATTGTGTGTGAATTCTCCCTGGTACACTCTTTCATATTTGAAATATTCACAGAAGTGATCATACTGATGAGACAAGTCTATCTAGTCCAGTATCTTGTCTCTGATAGTGGCCAAAACTTAAATGGTTCAGAGGAAGGTGCAAGAAATCTTGTAGTAGACAATTATAACTATGTATACATATACTTGTCATACAATTGTGCTGTTTTTCACCTTAATGGATAGTTACGTTAGCTGTAAGTTTTATATAATTCAAAAGTAAATCAGAAGTTCACATGGCCGCAGTGGTCTGAAATCCCTGTTATGTCAGATGAAGCTATGCATATGAATATTATGGCACAGGTATTACATGACATAGTGTAAACCATATGACCACGGTGTATATTTACACAGAAAGGACCTATTCCTGCCAGTTTTTCCATGTGGGTGCCTGCATGGAGCCCCAATTGTTTTGAGAAGACTAAGTGGGTGTAGGGATCTGCCTGCACAGAGCAGTTTGCAAAAGCAGGGCCATAATTTTTGATGCACAGTCAGGACATGTTGCAGGTCAGGCCTATGGGTTTTCACTGCATAGCTATTTTGATACCTATGTCTTTTATCTACCAAGGGTGCTGCGATACTCTTGGAATTAGTACAGGCAACTGGAGAGAGCAGTGATTTCTGCAGGCCCTACATGTCCCTCTTTGTCAGAGACTCTGTACTTTAATGTAGATTTTGTTCAATTCCCTGTGAAGTCCGTCACTTCAAGCCAGGGAGGAAATTGTACTTTTCACAGTTCCCACTGTAACTCATCTGGAAATGTAATATCAGCACTTGAAGTATTGATTCAAGAAATAAAGTAATTACAGAAATGAGAACAAAATATAAGTTGTTAAGTATTGCCAGTATACCCCCAAGTAACAGTTTCTTTAATATTCAGAAATTATTGTAATGCTAAGCCTTTTCTTTCATATTTATACATTCCAAGTGCACACAGAAAAAAATGTATCAAATAATCCTGAAAGTTTATACTTTCCATTATTCACCATGTGTAATGTATGACAGTATACAAGATGTCCATTAGTGTCTACATGAATTATAGAACCCAGGACATCTTGTTTCTAGGGCATGATAGAAAAGAATTGTATACATTGATGGTTTTCTAGTGCATTTAATAGAAATTTAGCAGCTGAAGCAAATACAGTGCCGATATTTTCTCTAACAAAAATAATGAGTTAGAGAAGTGAAAGAGACAGAACATTGGGAAGAGGAAATAGGGAAGAGAGGCCAATATATATACACAAGTTACTAGGACAATAATACCCCTCTTAAATTTTGCATCTTTTTCTTTTGCATTCCAAGTAAGCAGCTAATACCGAAGTTTGGCACAAAGATGGTAAATCTGGCAGAAAAGATTTCAGAGATATGTTAATACCATATCAGGAAGGAAGGAAGGAAGGAAAGGGAAAGAAAGAAAAACTCCACTGCAGCAGAGGGTGTGGCACAAGGAATTAATGATATACTTCCAAATGCAAGAAAAAGGAAAATTCATCTCTGCAATAAGTGGGCAGAACTCCATAGCCAGGGGAAAGTATGAAATGACCCTCTTTTCACCGAAGGGATATTGACTTAAACCCCATAATGCTTTCCAGCAAGTGAAATAATAAGAGGTGCTTTTGTTATCTGCTTATGCAAATGGCATAAACCAGCAAATATGAGATACTAGACAACTATTACTCCACAAACCTCACTTGGAGATTAGTGATTGCACTCCACAGTCTTGCTTCAAAGTATAAAGTCATCAAAATGGAGATTACAGTTTTAAATGTTAGTTGACACACACCTGACTCAGGGCAGACTCTCATGAAATACATGCCACCATCTCAATCTAAAATACACCTCCTCTAGAGAGATTTTAATACTCAAAACACTGACTCTGAAAAAACATGATGGCATTTTAACCACCTTTGTTAAATATAAAGATCATTTATAAATCCTGATAATGGATAAGGGCTGTCATACTACAGGATAAGGACTGAAATGTTGAGTGACCCAATCAGCACATCCCATGCAACCCTACTGATTTCAATAGAGAAAAAACAGTAAGCTTTGAGATGAAGAATAAAGAATTAATACGAGACTATCGCCCAGAAATGGAGATGGAGGACTTGAAGAGTGGATGGCAAAGGTCAGACACTGAAACCACCACAGTCTTTGACACTCACAGAGTTAACATTGCCATCACCCATACTGACCTCCCTTGACACTGAAGAGTTGGGAAGTGTGTGTGGGTGGGTGCTACTTTGAGGGAAGAGGGCAGAAGGCACTTATTAACCAGTTGTTTGTGATTAAAGTACCCCTCACTGGTGGTGGTAGTAGACAGTACTGAACTCGGGTGAGTGGGCCTTGAGACCCCTATTAATGGAGGAGGCTCTTTGGAGCTCCCAAATATTTGCAGATTTGGTTGGAAAAGTTGAGACAGATCAGATACTTCTCAATGTTGTAGCCTTCCCCTAGGTACCAAAGTCACTGAACATAGGTGTCAGTAACAGGTGTCATCTCTTTATATGAAGCACAAAACAAAACCTGGTTTTTGTAGGCCTCTTATACACAGATTTTCATCAAATAACCATTTTAGTAAAATTCGTATTTTATTTGTAGACACTTATTTCAGCTTAAAAGTGGTAGTGTTGCAGTTCAGCTTTTATATCTATATCGTGTGACAAGACGGCCGATGTTAGTATGGTGGGTCCTGAGCTTTTCTTGGTGGGGGGCTAAGATGCCACCCCTTGCCCCTGCTTGTGGGGCACCAAGGGCCCCGCTAGTGGCCCAGGAAGGTGGTAGAGGAGGGAAGCGGGTCTGGGTTTGCTCCTCACTCTGAGCCCCAGTCCCTCTCAACCCCTGCGGGTTCTTACCCTCTTCCCCCTTGGGTGGGGTAGCTTTGGTCCTTAGATGCTGGGGATGGGAGTCTCCCTGGTTTTTCTAGTTTTTCAAAACACACCTCCAAGCTCCAGTCCTCTCTCCTTCCTCACTGCCTGAAGCAGGGGGTTTTATTAGGTTCCTGACAGAGCCTTAATTGACTTCAGGAGCTTCAATTAACCTGAGGCCACCCCCCTAGTCTACAGGGAACCACACCTTAATTAGCCTGGGGCTTATATATTTCCCCTCTACCACTGCTCCCTGGCCCTCCTGTATCACAGTAAATATATTAAAAAAAAAAATAAAACGACCACAACATCTCAATCAAAATAAGCCACAATGCCAATGTAGGTCAATGTTCCTAAAAGGAAGGTTAACTAGGAAGGAAGAAAAGTTCTAAGAAGAGTAAAACCAGAAGAAGGAGGTGCTCAAGTAGGCTAACATCCAGAATGACACAAGCAGGAAAATACAGGGGGAAGAGGATGCTTAGGATTTTTTAAGAAAGGAAAATGCCCTTCCCAGTAAAGAGTTAAGGGCAATGAGCTGAGTTTGGAGCCTACTGCACTCTCACTAGGTAGAAAGGTGCTGAAATGTGCTTGGGGCCATGCTCCTTTGTGTTCTTGAGACTCAGTAGGAGACACTCATTGACAGAAGTTTTTCAAGCTGAGAGCACATCACAAAAGTATGGACCAATATGGATGAGTAACTTCTATTTTGGTTCAGGCAGCTCTCCCTGCTCTCCCCTTGTCCAAAGTGTTGTATTATTGCTCTGTTGAAGCAAAATCCATTTTAAGGGCATGCTATTGGATAGATTCAGTACCTATTGAACTAAATGGAAAGTCACCTGTTGACTGTAATAGGATTTGGAGAATGCCATAAATAATTTTTATACTATTTGTTCTGGCTAGGATATGTTTTGCCACAAGAATTGCACTGCATTTCTGTGCAGCTGAAGTTGGTTCAAATTGAATTTCTTGAGATAGTTGTTAGAGTATGGCAAAAAGGTTGTAAGTAATAAAAAAAATTGCTAATAAAAGTAGAAAGAGGAAGATGCTTAGAATAAAAGTCACTTTGTGGAGAGATTTACTATACAACAGTATGTTTGATTTGTTTATGGTGTCAACAACAGCAGAAAACATGCCGTGGTTGAACAGAATATATCATGGCAAAGGATAAGCAATACAAGAAGAGTATTTTTATGAATTTATATTTTCAGTCCTGATTTTTACAAATGTATTACTTACTGTATGCTCTGTAGCTTAAGAGGTACTACAATTTGCTGTCATATTCACCTTCATTGTTTAAGTGTACATAAAATTTAAAAAAAATCAACGGTCATTCAACAAAACCAAACTGAATAATGTGTGCCAACTGGCACATATCTAACTGGAACTATACTGTGGCATCAGTTTTAAAGAGGAACTCCCCCTTGAATTCATGTGTCATTCTTCTTAAAATCTGATAAAAAATTAGTACCTATTGTGCTAAGTCTGCAGAGTTGATTTTACCACTCTTACATAGCAGTGAGTAGTACCTAATTTGGGGGAAAGGTAGATCCTTTCTATGGATCATAAGAGTAAATGCTAAAGGAAGAAAATGAGAACAATTAGAACCCTTCCAATAGGATCCAATTGACTTACCATGCTACAATATTTATTCATAAAGTATTTCCTGATCTGAATAAAACCAGGATGCTTCTATCTAGTATACAGATGATCCTGATTAAATGTATGTGTTGGGGAACATTCTGAAGAATTCAGATAACTAGAGTTTGGGATTAAATTTAATTTCTATATGATTTTTGATTCAGGGGAAGTATCTGAATTTCAGATTATCCAAAACTTTGATAACCAGATTTCAGATAATCAGGGCTTATGTTTATTAAAGTTACGCAAGAGCTATTTGGCAATTTATGTGTAATACATCAACAAATGAGGGAGGGATTTAGAAGGAAGTTAATAACGTCGTAAGGAAAGGAACGGAACTATAATGAAGCAGGCTTTGCTTGCAATTCAAAGGTAGGACAGCAGTGTTAACCTTCTAGTTGAAAGTTTATGGCAAATCCCTCCTTTACTAGGCCCACAGTAGAGATATTTGAAGTTCTCAGGCCCTGTTCTGAGACTGCTTGGTGTGTCTGCCTGCTGAATTTTGGGGGCTGAGGCTGCAGATGAACCTTGCCTTGTATCTCACTTTCCAGTCGTTCCTCTACTCTTGCCAAGATCAAGGTGGACTTGTTTCTTGTTTATAATGCCCATGAAAATGACTAATCCCATATAGATGGGAGCAGGAGAACTTTTGTCCCACCTGTAGCATAAAACCTTCAATGTTCTAATGCTCCTTCTCTGGCATGATCTCTGGTCTCCTCCAAAGGTTTTATTTTAGACTGAAGAAGCTGTCAGAAAAAGCCTCAGTGCAGATGACCTTCACCAGAGGACTAGACAGATAATGCCTCAGGGTCCAATCCCAAAATGAGCACTCCTTCAAGGATGGAGCATGTAAAAGAGATGGGATTGCTACAGTCAATAACTTACATTCGTTCATCCTGGCATTGCTCTCCTGTTTAAGAAAGTCAAAGAGCACAAGAGCATTGTTAAATGGCTTTTAGTTCGAGAAAGTCATGAAAGAACCACTGTTGAGAGTCTGCTTCTCGCTCTCTGTCTCTTTCTCCTGGCATCCTCAGAGAGCTTTGAGGCAAACCAAACCATACAGGGGTTCAGAGACTCACTCCCTTCTCCGGCAGCCTTTGTGAGGAAAGATAAGCGGATTCCTTTCAAAGAGGTAGATCTGAAAGTCTCCAAAAAGAGGAGGTTTGCCATTACATTTATTTTTGTCCAACAACAGGGACAGAGCTGTCACCCCCTCTTTCCAAGCACAAATTATGCTCACATGGGTTACTGAGGCAATAATTTTACCCTACAGAATCATTATTACTGATAATAATGCATGTAAGGGAAGAACACAATTTGGCATTTAAATCCCTGGCTGAAATTGCAAAGCTAGCAGTTTATTAAAAAGGAAGACTAAACTTGGAAGCAAATGGAACCATGTCAATTCAGACCAGTTTAACATCTCCCCTAATCTTTCTACTTGTAAGTACAGTGGAACCTCAGAGTTACGAACACCAGAGTTACAAACTAACTGGTCAACCACACAGCTCATTTGGAACTGGAAGTATGCAATCAGGCAGCAGAGACAACAACAACAAAAAGCAAATATTGTACAGTAAACTACTAAAAATATAAAGGCGAAGTTTAAAAAAAGATTTGGCAAGGTAAGGAAACTGGTTTTGTACTTGTTTTGTTTAAGTTAAAATAGTTAAAACTAGCATTTTTCTTCTGCATAGTAAGTCTCAAAACTGTATTAAGTTAATGATCAGTTCTAATTTTTTTAAAAAACCGTAACATTTTCTTCAGTTACATTTCAGAGTTACAAACAACCTCCATTCCGAAGGTGTTCGTAACTCAGAGGTTCTTTTCATATAGAATCACTGAGATACAAACATAAAATGCCATTGTGTGCCATTTTGACAGAGAACCACAGAGTACACTGTAAACACCAGAAATAAAGGACAGAGTCCAGAGCCATAACAAGGGATTCTAGCACCTGAGGCAAGCAAGCATATTTGTGCCCCCTACCAGTGGGGTTATCATCATTTTTCTGCTCCAGGGTTTTGCGCCCTGGGAGGCTGTCCCACTCATCCCGCCCTGGTTATGGCCCTGATGAAGTCAAGTTCTAAAAGGGACTACATTAGGGAACTTTTAGTGCATGCCATCAGAGTCCACGTGGGCCAGTTAGCGCACAACACAGTGCAGTGGACTGAGGCACCGTGTGGCCAAGCCCTAACTCACAAGAGAATGACCTCAGCATAATGCAGTGATTTAAAATAATATTTTTATTTCTGTATTTGCTATTAAAGACATCTGATTATTATAGCTAGTGTCCCAGAGCTGGCACTGCGACTACCTTCTTAACCAGAAGAAAAATGAAAGGATGGTTTGAAAAAGGATGAAATTAGCTTAATCATTAAGAGTATAAATGGGGTGTTTAAGAATTGGAGTAATTGCAGTCTCCAGACAGGCCGGAAGCTGAGCTTGAATAAGTAAAAAATCATCTATCAGCAAGAATTGAACCCCAAATATTTATGCAATCTATTAACAGCTGTGCTGGCCAAGGATCAGTGGACCAGGTGGTAAGTCACAGATGCTGAAAAATCAACCTAAGCTCATAAATAGTCAAGAAAGAAAACTCAGAGAAAAGTTGTCAGCATTTATGGAACTAAAAGATCAAAACCACCAGGAGAACCGCTACTGGGAGGTTTAAAAAAATGCTGTAACTAGAAGACACCATAATAGATTTGAAATTAAATCAATAACTCTTACCTTTTCACCGTAAGTAAACACAGTGAAACAGTACAGAATGTAGTCTTGCTTAAAGCATTGCTATAACTCACCATGTGGTCTTTCCACATTCAGTGAATCACAAGTTTGATCCTATTCCTAAATGTAGCTGCCCTCCAGTGTCAAATTTTATCTATATTAAACCATGATCTGAGTTCATTATCAAAACAAAGGCAGACACTTCTCATTCCCCATGTCTATAATTTCATCAGTTAAATTAACAATGCTTTGCTATTTGTTGTTTCCTCCTAGCTCCATTTGTTTTTCCACTATTAAATTGATGTATAGTAAATAAAAGGAGGGTGGATTTAAAATATTCCAAAAATAACTGCAGTGTCACAAGAAAGGGCAATTATTTTAAAAAAAAGGATATAAGCAGTGATCAGAAAGATGTAATTTTTATAGTAATAAAATGAAGTGAAAAATTCAAGTTTGATCCTATTCCTACAACAGGTAAGGAGAAATTTTAAAGATTATAATGATTAACTGAAGTCAATAGGGTCCATCTGCCTGCACATTGCCAGTGGCAGTGTTGCGGAACAACGGAATACAATGAAATATTCTGAACCATGCTAAAAGCACGCCTCAAATGCGATGAGCAAAATTAGGTGACAAGGCCTTTTATTGGTTTACAAAGTGGGACTGAGTAAAGAGTTCCCTGAAAACCCATGTCTGAAAAAGATAAATGTTGACATTAAAGGTCATGGTGTTCCCCATAACTTCACTACTCAAACAAAAAATAAAGATTAGGATGATACATATATAAGGCTGTTTTAGTCATGGGTATTTTTAGTAAAAGTCATGGACAGGTCACGGGCAAATTTCACAGCCTGTGACCTGTCCATGACTTGTACTATATACCCCTGACAAAATCTGGAGTGCTGGAAGGGACACGGCCCAGGACCCCAGCTGGTGCTGGGGGTGGGGGAGGGACGAACAGCTGCAGGGTCCCTTGACTTCCATGACAGACTCGCAGCCTTATACATATATACTGAATTCTGATATTGAAATATAAAGATGAAGAATTTCTGAACAATAAAAATAATAATTTTGTTAATTATACTTTAATAATTTATATTTATGAACAGTGAATGAGTTTGGATGGGATAAGGCCTTGGCCTAGGTTGTGCCTGTCATGAGGAGTGTTGACTTGCTGATTTTTCTGTTACATAGACTTGTTTAGATGCTTTGCTTATTGCTGAGAGGACAAAGGTGACGTGTCATTGCATGGAAGATTTAGATAAAAAGGAAGTTAATTAGTTGGGTCCTATCAAATTCACGGTCCATTTTGGTCAATTTCACTGTCATAAGATTTTTTTTAATCGTAAATTTCATGATTTCAGCTATTTAAATCTGAAATTTGACAGTGTTGTCCTGACCAAAAAAGAAGGTGTGGAGGGACAGCAAGTTTATTGTAGGGGTTGGGGGGTTGTGGTACTGATAGCCTTTCTTCTGCACTGCTGCTGGCAGCGGCACTGCCTTCAGAGCGGGCAACTGGAGAGCAGTGGATGCTGGGTGGGAGCCCAGTTCTGAAGGAAGCACCGCCGCCAAGAGCGGTGCAGAAGGAAGGGTGGCATAATACGGTATTGCCACCCTTCCTTCTGCACTGCTGCTGGTGCAGCACTGCCTTCAGAGCTGAGTGCGTGGCCAGCAGTTGCCACTCTCCAGCTGCCCAGCTCTGAAGGCAGCGCAGAAGTAAAAGTGGCAATACCACGGCACCCCTGAAATAACGTTGTGACCCTCCTGCAACATCTTTTTGGGTGAGAACCCTCGATTTGAGAAATGCTGGTCTCTGTGAAATCTGTATAGTATAGTGTAAAAGCACACACAGACCAGATTTCATGGTCTGTGACACATTTTTCGTGGTTGTGAATTTGGTAGGGCCCTATTAATCAGTATAACAAATACACAAAGGTAGTGCTAAAAGTCCCTAACCTGGGAAAAACAAGAGGATTATGACGAAGATAATGACGTCAATATAGTGCAAACAGAAAAAGCTGTGGAAATTGAAGTTTCTGCAAGTATATTGTATGTGTTGTGTGTTACATAAGGTACAATGGTTAATGCCGATTGAAAAAGCTAATAAATATTTAATATGGAAAGGAAGGAACAAAACAAAAAAGTGAACAAGGCCCAAATCAGAAAATCGCCAGACCAGAAACCGAAAGAATGAGACTGAAGGACCAGACCAGAGGCTGAAACGACAATCATGAAGTGGAGAAGGGCTTCTCAGTGCCCTGGAACTTGCTAATTTGGGCTAAACCTGTTCCATCTTAACTATTTAATGTCTGGTATAAATATATGTTGAAGAAAATAAGTGACAATAATTCTGTCTGAAAATTTATAAATAATTGTAAAAATTGATTAAGCCTAAATTTGGTGGACTTGTGACTCAGTTTCTCATCTTACACTTCCAACACCAGGATCAGCACCCATGTGAGCGGAGCCCTAGGGCTGTTTAAAATTATTCCAGAGGCTGGACGGATCCCTTGGCTGACCCCAGAATAAGAGAAGATGAAAGTGTAAGTGCCATGTTTTCTTCACTACACAGCCTGCATTCTGTTGCTGACCAGAACACAGAACAGCCAGCTAAGAGATGCAGCTCTTTGTTGTAGCAGTCAGCAATTCACTCATATCTATTCCCAAACAGGAATTCAGGCACACCGGTTTGAAAATTTTGGTTGTGGATTTATTTTTTTGTGAATAAAATTCAAGTAATTTTACTAAACAACCTCCACTTCCGAAATTCCCATATTTTTAAATCTAAACTCCTGCTGGTGTATGTTTCTTCAGTACCAAGGCAGCAGGAACAAACTACAATAAAACACTTTAAAGATCCAAGGTCAATGCACTCCCAAATACTTCAGTCCATGAACAGGAATGAATTAGTAGCAGGATTAGTTTTAAGGAACAGAGTTATAACATCTTTTCCCCAGCAATCACAAGCTCTCCTGCATCTGTTGCAGCAGACTCTAGTTCTTTGGACAGATCCTACTGAAGTTGACAGCAAAGAGACAGAATCCTTTCAGCTGGCAACATTCCAGAAGATAAAAGCAAACAGTCAATGCTCCCACAGCCAGGATTCAATCAAAGCAGACTAGTCTGAGAAACCAACAGCTCTGAAGAACTTCTAATCAGCAGTGTGCAGTACAGGTGCTGGCAGTTAAGCAAAAAGCACAAATCCTATAAAAAGAAAAAGACTAAAATGAAACAAAAATGGGCAAATGAGGAATAAAAATAATTATCTTAACATTTAAAAATAAAGAGAGAGAACATAAGAATTCCCATAGCCAGAGAAGACCCATGGTCCACCATCCAGTACTGATAGATAAAAAAAAACCCAAGTGACAACTGAAAGCAAGGCAGACTTTAGCAACAACAATAAAATTCTAAAGATTAATTGTTTTAAGTCTACAATAGCAAGTATTCCCTACACAGGACTAGATCATTAAAGAAAGTCAATCTAAACCACAGTTTAATGCACAATTTAGCAAACTTTGCTATACCATTACAGATACACATTTACAATAAGGGTATGGTAACAACAGAATTTTCTTATATTGCTTTGGACTATGTTCTATAAAATTCTCACTTCAGTAAGTCAAGATGTACATCAAACTATTTCAGCTAGTTAGATCCATCATATAACACAACAAGAGGGACCAGTCATTCAAAAGACCTATGCAAGCGTTTAATAGTAGCACTACTGAAGTCAAATTAAGCATCTCTTTACAATACTGGGGTCACAGTTAGCATAAGAAAGCCCTGTAGAAGTTTGACCTAAAGATTAAGGTCATTACACTTTGTCTGAAATGTTCTGTTCCACCATAACGTGGTGTACAATCTGTAATTTAAGCACCAACACTTTGCTTGGTCTTGTACAATACAGAGGAAGGTACGCTAACTGACACAAAGATTTTATAGTTTAAGGCCCTGATCTTACAAACTGCTCAAGAAAGGCCATGGAGCTGTATTGACTTCACAGGGTAGGGATCCACATGTACAAAGCAGTCTGCAAAATCAGAGAGTCAAAACAATGCAGATACAAAATACTCTATATGTGTAGAGCTGGGCAGAGAAACTTTGAAAGAACCATATTCCATCAAAACATATGGTTCTATCAAAATCGAAATGCATCAATTTTGCTGGAATTTTATTTGGAAAGAAAACTGGAAAAGTACATCCTGTTTCATTTTCAGAACAAAACATTTCTATTTTTTATTTTGAAATAGCTTTTAGTTACCTATTTTAATGTAATATTATGTTATAGTAAAATACAAAATAAAGCCAAAATTGAAATAAAACATTTTGATTGTTAAAACAACACATTTCAGCTGACCCAAAAAAGGGGTACACTCTTGGGGTGAAGAACCTCTATCACCCCCTCATGAAAGTTGCAACCATATGGTCCAGCTACCCAGTGCTGACCCCTCAGACACCCTCCCCATTGCTGAAACACATCCTCTCCCAGACCCTGAAAGCTGTTCTGGGTCCACAGTTTATATGGTAGGTGGCACATGGTAGGTGTAATTCATCAAACTCTCAGACACTTTGATTCTAAAACCATTGACTTTTACTTAATGGCATGAGAAATAAAGATCAACACAAAATAATAAACTTGTCATGCATTTCTCTGCCTCAGTTTCCTCACTTTTCCAAAGCATTCTTTGGTCTGCTTAGAAGAGTCATCTGGAACCACCCAGGGTCCTGTTGCTGCAGTACATGTCTGCTGTTATGGAACACAGAGCCTTCTCTGACCAGTGCCCCTTCTCAGATCTTGGCCAGCCCACCCTCTTCCCCTTTCCTGTCCAAAATTTCTAGTAATGCTAGGAGTCTTACCCCAGAGAATCCTTTTTGAAACTGCTTTGTCACCTCAGTCTCTTTTCCTGCTTGAGGAATTTCTACTCTGTGCTTCACAGACCACTACAGAGAACCTTGGTCAAAACGGTTTCCCCTCTTTAGCAACCTCTTTAACATACCTGTTGTGAAAGAAGAAAAGAAATCCAGAGCCTTTTATTGCTTTTCATTCATCTACAAAAATATCTCTAAGTGAACTGTTAAAGACAGCTACCTACTAGTTGTTCATTTATGACAAAAACAGTCAATAGATCTTACAGAAAAAGACTCCATCAATTGCCTGATTCAAAACACAACAACACAACTCTTAAAAGTTTATGGTAGCATGGAGGATTTATATGAAGCAGGACTGATCCTGCAAAGAGCTCTGTGTGGAGGTCAGCCCCTGGCCCTCTTTCTTACTCTGAGGCTATTATTAGATTGTTTTAGACTATATTGTACTTACTCTTATACATATTCTTTGCAATCTAATTTGCTTGGTTAAGATACATTAAAGAAATTAAGCTACACTAGATATGAACCCTGGAAGATAATGCTTTCTGTCAAAAACTGTTATATATTTATATGTCTTAATGTACATTTACACTTTGTATGCATTTTGCTCCACCATAAGGCTTGGGCTTTCTCCTTGAGGGGCTTACCCAAGAAAGCCCCCTATTATTGTCTGGCTTCAAGACAGCCCTGGCTGGGCATAACGCTCATCCTGTTGCTGTTGATATACAAAAATAACTTTATCTCAGATTCCATTACATAATGGATCTCTGCTGAGAAAATATTCCGTGAATGTGTTTTTGAATTTTTATGCAGTGACAAAAACAAATGAAATCAAGCCAATTCATAGGAAGCCTGATTGTTTACTAGTTAGTGAAACATTTTTCTGTGAATTAGCTTATTTTTGTTAGTTTTTCTACAGAGCAAAATTCATTGACTTCTGTTGTTTACCATGTGACTTAGCAAATATTACAGCCTCTGAAATCCCAGTCTTATGACTTAGGCCAATTTTCTGGAACCCTTTTAATGGTTTTAGTAGATGATGGAGCAAAACTTGGAACAGCTCTTTAAACCTTTTCAACATGATCAAAAATCAACATGACTAAACAGAGCTTTTTTAGCACAGCAACCCCTACAGTCTTTAAAAAGAATGGCCACTGGGAGGGAAATAGAGAACAAAGCAGCCAGTTGACACCAGATGGACCAAAGCCAGGAAACTAAGATGGACTTTATCACAGCAATAGAATTTATCAACAATTTCCAGTCAAAGGAAAGCATCATTTTAAGTTGGTCAGTGGAACTTCCATTAAAAATATATGAACAGGCTTTGAAGAGCCCATCTAAAAAGCTAAAATATAAATAAAATGCTGAAGGCAATATCATTTATATCTTGCAATTTTAGAGAGTAACAAAACATCATTCTGAAAGGTTCAGACTAACTCCCTGATAAATTGTATATTTGAAAAAATAATTTACAGCTAGATACTTGAAGGCTGTCAAGAGGTACACCATTTTATTTATAGGAAAAGGGAAATCACATTGTGATTTCTCTTCAGGCAACCTTTCAGGAAAGCGAACTTTTTGCAACTTAAATGTACAAACAAATGGCACATTAGTTTGAGGTCTATTTCCCCAGTACAATAGCAGCATTACTCTGTAATGACATCTGAAAGGCCTCTGTATTACAGTGTGCATTGGAAAAAAATATAAAGGCGATACTAGCTGGTCATGTTTAAATTGCATCTCAAAGAATGTATTTGGTCTTTTGTTAAGCTAAAGTAAGTTCCTTATAGTTTGCCAGGATCACAAATGCATCAATTTTAGAATAGAACAGGGGTGACTTCATTTCATGAAAACATGCATGGGAGATAGTAACCTGGAAAACCCACTTCCTCTTCTGTGCTGCACAGTTAAATGTGATAACAGTAATAAAATGCATAACTTAAGGAATAAAACACAAAAACGTCAAAAAGTGCAGTTCATAAGAAAGCAATTCACACACAGGAGCCAACAAAGATGCAATTTTAAAAGCACTTCTAAAAAAGCTGCTTTTATGTCATTGTTGAAGCTCAGAGGGGGAGTTCCACCACCTTAATAAAGGCTCAGTCTGCCACTGGCAGAACAATCAGTGGGCATGTGTGCATCACAAGTTTCCAGGACAAAGCCTCAAATACAGTCATCAAAGTGGTCTGCCATTTTAGCCCCAAGTCCTCAATGAGCTCTACAGAGATGAAGGCATCTGCCTGCATCTCGCTCACTGTAAGATCACAGCCTATCACCAAGATTCTTCAAAGACTCTCACAGGCACTTAACTTTACACACTGAGCAGTCCTATTGAAGTCAGCTGGACTACACACAGTGTGTAATATTGAGCAGGTAACTAAATTTTTGAAGGATCGGGGTCTTAGCGGACATGGTGGTTGTTTCCCTCCCCTTGTTTCTTTGAGATATTAGCAGATCTTTCATGACAGAGAATTGCATTTCTTGTTGTCCCCAGAGGTTTTTTGTTTTTATTAGCAATCCCTAAGAACAGGGTTCTTCAAGGCCCTCAGAATATCCTAGTTTCAGCATGTAGTCTTCATCTGCTCTGGAAAGCCTTCAGGCTGTTTGTGCAGATTAAACCCCATATGTGGTGCAAACAGAGTAAAAACAGCACTAGTTCTCTTTCTCCCTTTCTTTTTTCTAAGTCAGCATAGCATTTTTTCTTTCAGACCTTTCCTAAATACAACAAAACGTTCCCCCCCCCTTCTTTCTAGAGCAATGTGCTTATTTGATAGTCAAGCAGTGCACTGTTGTTACAACATGAACACTGAAGAAAGACACAGAAGGGACAACGAATTACAGTTCCTAAGGAATTACATAGGACCATTTCAAAATCTCTGATCTAGCTCAGACACTCTTAATTACTCATTTATCACACATGTCATAAACTAGCCATGACAACAGACCAGAGCCTACAATGAAACAAAACAACAAAAAAACATTTATTTTGCTCTTTCATTGTGAAGACAGATACTAGCTTACCTGAAAAGGAGAAAGCAGTAAAACTCCCACTCATGATCTCATGCCCTTGCCTTGCTTACACCAGATATCATGTGCATCTGTTAAGCAATTAGCCATTCCCTAACAATAGGTTTCAGAGTAGCAGCCGTGTTAGTCTGTATTCACAAAAAGAACAGGAGTACTTGTGGCACGTTAGAGACTAACAAATTTATTTGAGCATAAGCTTTCGTGAGCTACAGCTCACTTCATCGGATGCATCCCTAGCAATAGTTACCATTAAACTAGTGATAACAGCTGGCCCAAAGCTTTGGCTATTTTAAAAGTCAGAGTTTCAGCAGTGAAAAGCAGCTGAGTTCAAGCCAGTATTTCTACTCTATAAAAATATCTGAAAGAATTAGCCTGGGGTTTATTTCTGCTGTGAGCACTAGAAAGACAGGTCAGATTCCACAATAGGCTCATTAGCTTAGAAGATCTACATTTTGGTTTCATACTTTGGATTTGGGGAAGCTGTAACTCATGTTTATTTTAGTTTTCTTTTATTAAAGTTTTATGGACCCGAAGTCTACTTCCTTGAGTCATCTCTGTAAGCCTCCATACCCATCATGTTGATAACAATGTTTAGCGATATGATAAATACAATACTACATTCATTCAGTTGTTCATTGTGCTATAAAAATGGCTGAGTGATTCCAGAATTGAAAGCGTGGGGATAAATTGCTTATTGATATTCTTTTAGCACCGTTAGTGCATCTCAGTAAACTCTCTTCTCTATTGTTCTATCCTGCAATGATTTAATTTATTTGGAAAACATATGTTAATGTTGAACACTGCAATAGATTGACATAACACATTCTACAGCTATCCATCTGGACAGTATATGGATTCTAACTGTTACAGAACCACACTTAAGGAAATAGTTTTTCTCTGAACTTTTCCACTCTGTGGTATAGTAGGCTATACCTAGACATAGTGCACACTAATTCTTGATGAATATCGTTTCACAACTAGAGCTGAGCAAAACACAGGTTTTTTTGGTTCACTGGCCATTTTAATTTTTTTATATATATATATATATATATACACACACACACAAGTGTAAATTGGAACAGTAATAAACTTTGACATTTTTGGCAAATCAAAAATTTGAAAAACATTTAATTTCAGGTGAATCAAAATATTTCAATTTTGTTGAACTGAAATCTTTCATTTCAATTTAAAGGTTTTTTTTTAAAAAAATAATTTTGAATACATAAAATTAAAGGAAATTTTGGGTTGAAAAGTCGTTTTAAAAATGTCAGAACTGGCCCTAGCCACTGGGCAATAGTATATTCTGATGTGAGTCTCTCTCGATCTCTCCTGTTAAGCCATTCCACTTTGTATAAATAATTAAATATGCATTGAGCTGGAGAGAGAGTGGGAATGATTTTCTAGTCCAGTGAATCAGGCACTCACCTGGGAAGTGGTGGGCCTTTGCTCAAATTCCTTCTCCTCATCCAGCAAAGTGGCAAACTGAAATGCAAATTGAACTTGCGCATCCTGGCTGAGTTCCCTAATCACTGGGCTAAAGGTTATAAAGGAAGTCCTCCCCCCTCCCCTCCCCACCTCCAGTTTCTTGCAAGAAACAGCTTAGACACCTGACTCCAGGAAAGGATGCCTAGTGTGACTTCCCTGCAGCCTGGACTTAGGCGCCTAAATCCCAGAAAGAGAAGGGGCTTTTGTGAATCCCATTCTTAGGCATCAATCTCTCCCCATGTATTATATAGGGTATGTCTACATGGTGATTAAACACCCGTGGCTGGCCCACGTCAGCTGACTCAGGCTCTTGGGGCTTGGATTATGAGGCTGTAAAATTGCAGCGTAGGCATTTGGACTTGGGCTGGAGCCCAAGCTCTGGGACGCCATGGTGAGGGAGGATCCTAGAGCCTCGAGTGTCAACACTGCAGTTTTACAGCCCCATAGCCCAAGCCCAAATCAGCTGACACAAGTCAACCACAGACATTTAATTGCAGTGTAGACATACCCATAGGTAGCCTGGGTACCTAAGCCAGGGTTTGCGAATTCCAGTGATTTTTCGAGGTGCCTGAAAGTTAGGCATCACAATGCTTAAGTCCTTTGTGAATCTAGCCCAAACTTTCACAATTTGTGTAGGAGTTAACATATAGAAACAAAGATATAGCATTATAATAAGTAAAAAGAAGTGTTCCTTTAAGAGGTGCTATTAAAAACAATTCAATAGCTTCTACCTGTTTGGTCCATCTCTGGTGATTTGATATGCTTATAGCATGCAATCTGTGAAAAGCGATAAAAGTGAAATATGTCCCATTTCAGCCAGAAATGAAAGCAAACTAATCTCAGATAAATGCTCAGATTAAGTATATTTGCCATCTCACCACATCATGTTTTATAACATTACTTCTGCTGCTTTTATTATGCATTACAGTAAAGTTTAAAAGCCACAAGGAGGTCTAATGTGCTCTCTAATACAGTCACTTGTGACAATAAGTAATGGGCTTGAAATTATCAACAAACTTTTCATATCCAAATGCACAGGGATTATACAAGCTGCAAAACATTTTGCTCTACTTCAATAAATATTTATTATAGAGTTTTAAGTAGTAAAGCTCATGAGCAGGAAATCAGCTCAGTTACCAGTAGAGTGAAATATCCAGTAAAGCTCATGAAAAGTCAAAGTCCGCAGCCCAGGAGATATCCCAATAAAATTTAATGGGGGAAGTTCTCTGCTGTATTTCCAAGTTCATGATCAATTGAGTTTGGGAGGGTTGTGTTCATGTGGTGTAGAATTTGTTCTATGTCTTTATTTGGAAAATGGAGTACTCTTCATGCCAGATGCTGACTGGCATCCTCTCTCTACACAGAATGGCAAGTCTTCTCCCACTACTATTCAACCAATTTACTTCACACCTGACCTGCAGAGGCCACTTCTAGGAATCCCACTTTCTGGGATTGAAAGGATAGATCCATCATTTGAGGCGAGATTTGTAAAGGAATTTTGGTGCCTAAAAATGCAGATAGGCACTGAGTGGGATTTTAAAAAGTGCCTAGACATCTACTCCCATTGATTTCACAACAGTTTTGAAAATCCCCCTGGGCTGTGATTCACAAAGGTATTTAGGAACCTACCTTCCATTGCTTTCAATGGGAGTCACGCACCTAAGTACCATCATGAATCCCACCCTAGGTGTTTATCTGCATCTTTGCACACCTATATACCTTGAAAATCTGGCCCTTGCTTCTTAGCCTCTCTGTTGAAACTGCCTGTAGATGTATCAATTAGTCTCAAATTGTAAAAGTAGATTTTGTAATGTGCACTTTCCAGCTTAGGCCCCAATCCTGCAATCACTTACACATGTACTTGACTTTACAACCAGGAATAGTTCCATTGAAATTAATGTTGACTGCATAATTATTTGCAGGATTCATGTTTTAGAACTGGGATGAGAAAACAATCTCTTCTTGACAGTACCATTTTGAACCAAAGACCTAACAATGCTCTCCAGTTATCAATCCCTTTAGAAATCCTTTCCCACAGGAGCAGTCAGGTGACTGTTGCATTTAAACTATGTAAAAAAGATTCCATACAACTTTATTATGGGCAGGAAATAGCTCTCCCAAACTACAATGCAGTACACCAGCCGGGTAAAAAATACTGTAGTATGTATATGTGACATTATACAGGGTACAGTCTGGACCACTGTACAGCTGTGTCCCCTCAGTTCTCTAACCTGGGGTGCCCTTTATGCTGCTTTGCTATGAGAGCTACTACTCCTGGTCTGCTCACACACAGCCTTCAGCATGTAAGTCACTCCCAGTTGTACTGTATGAGTGCTATAACCAGCCACTCATAAATTACACTGCAGAACAACACCAGCAAATTCCTAGTCCCAGGCTTATCCCCAGAAATGTACGTCTTGTACTGCTCAGCTCTCTCCTGGACAATGCAAGATCATATAAAGCCCATCATTTATTAATAGAAAATGATATCCACAAATCCTGTTATCTCAAGTGGAGTTTCCCAAACACTGCAATCCAAGCACACTGATTTAGATAAAACAATAAAAAAGTATTAACTATAGAAAGATAGATTTTACATGACAACAAATAATGAGTCATAAAACTCAGAATTGGTTATAAGAAAATAAAAAACAAAACACAACTAATATCTAACTTAACAAGTTAAGTGAATTCAAAGCAAAAGGTCTCTCTGATCATGCTATAGCAGTCTTACTGGCTGAATTCCTTTCAGCTAGGATCCCTCTCTGGTCCAATGATGCTTCCTTTTTCCTTCAAGTTTTGTCGATGCCATGAATAGAGATGAAGGGAGAGATGATTTGGGGCCTTTATTCTTCAGTCTTTATTTTTCCTCTTTTCTGAGCTCCAGATGAGTTTTAGGAGACAAAAAGTCTGTGTGGGTGGGAAACTCCAGCTGTTTCTTTGTCAAAATGTAAATCTTCACCCATATCCTTTTTCCTGCTAAAAAATGGCCACTTAACCAGGTGTTAGTCCATTTGATTTTGTTGATACCTGCTGTGACTAGCCTTTTGTCTCTGAGGAACTGGTTTATGGCTGCTTTTTGTAAAATCATACAGTAGAATCTTATAACTTGACATAGAATGTTACCACATGTATTTTACCAGTACAATAATGATCAGCAAAATTATGAGTTTTCAAATGATACTTCACAAGCCACACTTTGTACAAGATTTATCATAGTCCTATAAGGGTACAGACTGTCACAGTATATAATTGCAATCAACGGAGACAGTTCATTCCAAGGAGCACTGACGGTGCATCTTCCATCTCTAATTTTGCTTCTTGTTTATCCATTCCTATCTGTCTCTTTCATTACTTCTCTTAGTCTACAATTCTGTGCTTATTGATGACTTCTTCCAACTCTTTAATTATGATGTTTGGCTATTTGTCAGGAGTCAATATACCAATGACTCTTCTGATAATTTACATGGCAAATGAAGCCATATTAACCACATGCATACTTTTTTTAAAGTAGGGGGTTTTTTGTTTGTTTGTTTTAGTTTATGGGGTTTTTTTGTTTCTGTTTGTTTTTTGCTTCATGTATTTTTGAGGCTCCCATTGTAAGTAATTAATTTATAATAACTCACTAGAGGAAATGATATTACTTATCAAACAATTCCAATTTTAAAATAAAGTTGTATCTGGCTCCTGAATTAAAATTACTTTTTTGATTGTTTGTAATAATTACATACAAGCTTGAAAGTGAATAATTTTCCTTATTGAATTTTTAAAATTAGTTTGTTATGGAAGGTACTTTTATAAATAATTTTTTTTTATAAATAAAATAATACATGTGATGGAAGATCTATGACTGATATAAACTGCCAGCTACACTGAAGTCAATGGAGCTATGATATTTCACTCCAGCTGAAGATCTGCTCCCTAGTACTTTATGAAGATGTCTTTCAAATAGATAGGACAAACTTACCATGCTTGATGTTTTTCTCTATGTAAAAAAAAATCTTAATTCAAATTTATTACTACATTAATTCTTTATGATTTTCAAATCCAAGCACAAATACACATGTGCACACATACACAACTTTAATTGCAGAGCTAGAGCACTGTCACATATTTGTTTCCTAATTGTAAGTTGCGCAAGAGTAGCTTCTGGGTACTAGTTTGAGTTGCAGAGTTCCCCAGGACAGGACAGGACAAATTGATACTTATCAATTGGTACTGAGCTACAGAGATAATTATTATTCAAACCTCATACTTCTGAAGAGCTGGGATTAGAAATTTGTATTTCAGGTCCAAAAACCATAGGTTTCTAACATCTTTCCTGGCTGGCAGCAGTAATTGGTCCCTTATATTCTTTGTAGGCCTACATGTTACCTGTAGAAGGTAATTTCTGTTTGACACAACTTCTGCTGATTGCTGCTTGATTTCACTCAGGTTTCAGCTATTGTTTAATAAGTTCCCATACTAAACACAATTTAGTCAATAGTTCTGCTTGACAGTTTATTAGAAGTATATTATAAGATAGTACTGAAAATAGAAATCAGCCACTTCAGTCTTTAAGCAAAATGTTGATTGATAAAGACATACCTAAAACTGGATAAGCTTTGAGCAAAGATTTCTGCAAACTTTTTCTGGAATTCTAAACCGAATTAAATTCATCTATGTTCATGCTCCTTATTATTCAGTTGCTGTGAACTTTTGTGCATTCACCTGAAAGAAATAAGTCTGGATTTGCTCACATGGACATCTTAGGTTACCATTGAGCCAATTAATCAAGGGAGACAGACATGAGTGACCACATGCTTTGCAAATATCACTGTATATGAACATACAGACACCATGACCTTGTGTGACTACAACAAGAGAAGACTGAATGTAAAGTCTGTTGTACACAACCATTAAAGCTTGATAACAGTGGTTTGTAGCTTTCTGTCCCCTATAGTCTGGAAGTAACTCACATGCTTTAAAATCTGGCCATGCATGCCTTCAGAAAATATGGCTTTTGTGGAGATGTTCATATACAATAGTAATGAAGCCATATATAAATAATATAATTTCTATTGCTGTTTATACTACAGTAGCACTTTTAGGTCCAAGGCTGTGTCCCCTTTCCCCCATGCTAGTCACATAGTAAGAGACAATCCCTGTGCCCAAGAGCTTACAATTTAAATAGATGTGACAGATGAAGGATGGGCAGAGATGAGGGCAGGGCAAGAGGTTCAAAGAGGTGAAGTGACTTGCCCATGGTCATACAGCAGGACAGCAGCAGTCCTGGCAATACAATCCAGATCTTGAATCCTATCTACTGGACCATATTGCTTAAATACCTACATAGCTCAGAGGGAAAGAGGAAAAGAAAATGTATAATATTTCCAAAAATTTCATAGACCTGCTTATTTCCTACTACCCCTCCTTATAGTATGAAAGTCCTAGTGCCTTATCCAGCAACCCCACCCAACATGCTTATAAAAATTAGTCATCCAATCCAACAACACCATGTGATTAAGTGACCATGTAGATGGAATATATCTGAGTGAGCCATAGGATAAATAGAACAAACATCTGTTGAATAAATTCAAAGGTAAATGAAAAAAACTCTCTGGGACTTAGGCCAAGAAAAGGTGAGGGAAAGGAAATGAGGGGAACGGGGCAGAGGAGAAGAGAGTAAGAGGGGCAGCTGTTGAGGTAAGGTTGCCAATTCTTGTTGGACATATTCCTGGAGCTTTAATCGCATGACAATATTTAATTCAAGATTAAACTTAAACATCTGAAAACTCCAGGACAATCCTAGAGGGTTGGCAACATTAGTGGGGCAAAGCTGAGGTGAAGAGACTGAAGGAGGGGGTGGGGTGGCCTGGAGTAAACATCCAATCTTCCCAGGGCAGAAAAAGTCCACTCAAAACTGTAGAATACCCTTTGAATATCCAAAGGTCCCTGTTTTGGATTCTTCTGCTCCTACCATCTGGAGTCTCTGGGACTTAGGCATTGCAATGCTAAGTGGAACAACGTCTAACTATCTTCAAAAATCTTATTCTTACTTTTGTAATTATATATTCCAAATTTTCCAACCAATTCTCGTGGCTATTATAGCTCTCTCACAGAAAACAGTCTGTGCATACCACAGAGTTAATGTCAAAACAAAGTTCTTGCAAATCTAAGCTTGTTGCCCATTGCAACCAGTAACAGATGTCCTTTATGATCATTATTTGTGGCACATATGAACCATGTATTGTCAGCTTCCAACTCACAGATGCATTTTTTATGCCTCCATTTCATTTGGAAATACTTCTATTGGCCAACTTCAATAAGAACGGATATTGCAAAGCAGATGGAGATTATTCCGCTGATCTCTGATTCTTAGTCAGAGTTCAGACTATTTTCTCTGGTGTTCTTCTGAAGTGTATTCATGCAAAACAATAAAACAAACGGCCGCCTCCCATGTTAAAACATATTGAAAGTTAGGTATTAGCCCTCAAAAACTTCCAAGATATCAGAGATAAGACTGAAATTCTCTCTTTAACTTATCCTGCTCTGGCTTGTTGTTGGAGATATATGATATGAAAACTGTGTTATTTTCTCTAAGAACAAAGGCTCACAGTGAAAACACAGACATAGCTCTATGTATTGTAAGTAGGTACAATAGGAGGGATCCCCGTGTGTTTGTATATTTGCTTGATTTGGAGGTGGAGAAGGCAGCAGTGTGTACGTGTGAGATAGAGGTTTTTTATGGGCTTGGGAAGGCAAGAGTGTTTGTGCTAGGGAGATTTTGGGAGGTGGTAGAAAAGCATGTGTGATTTGTGGGTATGGCATGTTGTTGTGATTGTTTATTGTAGTGCCCACTGCGGACTGAGATCACATTATGGTAGGCACTGTACAAACACATACAATAAGAAGTGCCAATCTCTTCCCTGAAACCTTTACTAATTTAAGACAAAACACAAGAAATAAGTGTAGCAACCATTAGGAGGGGAGGAACAACAAGAGTGACGGTAATGAGACAGTGTAGATATTTAGGCTTACAGTGTGTAAAACTTGATGGTTTGAGTCATTCACATGTTCATTTTAAAATATTATCAATCCCTACTCGTCCTCTGGACAGTCATTCTGTGTATGGGAGAAAAATTGTGTGTTTGTAAGGAGAAGGTGAGAGGTGGGCAGAAGACTCTCAGAATCTGGACAGCATGGCAGGAGAGTGTGAGTGGTGATCTGAGGGACATCATGTTGTACGCTGATGCATAAATGCTTAAGTTTGGAGGCAAGGCAGGAAAGTGAGTGTAAGAGAAGATGGTGGTGGGAATTAAGAAACACGAGAGATTAAAATCTTCAGGGAAGAAAAAGAGAAGTGAGTGTAGGAAATGAGGGAGGAGGGGGAAGAGATGGAAAATCAGTTATTACACAATATAGAGAAACAATTAAAATGAGATACATTCAAAAATAGAGGAAAAATAGTCTGACGTGAAAGGGAAAAGGACAAATGAATGAATGTCACATACATTTTAAAAAATGTACTTAATGAAATGTGTACGTGCAAAATGGCCCAATAAGCCATGTTTATTAAATTCTTTACAAAGGCTTAGGATAAACTGGGCTGTGGGTAGAAACTGGCCTGCGGCCATCTCTTGCCTGACTGTGTCTAGTTTTCATGGAACAAGATTCCCTCTCCTATTCCCCCACAGCCCTTCAATTGTTTTTTCTTATGGTTGGCCTGTGCCCTGGGCTGCTTATACTGTCCCTGTAGTCCCCTGCAGCTTGAATACAAATTAAATCTGCTTCATGGAGCACACAAATCCCAGTCTCCTCCCAAATGGCTATGTAGTTGGCAGCCTGTAGAATAGATGTTTACCCAAAATTTACTTTTATGGGCTGTGTCCTCCTGCTGTCCCCAACCCCAACAGGAAAAAAACAGTGAGTAGAGCTAAAAAGTGTGACCAAAAACCTTGGCCAAGCTCCTAGAAAGGGGAGGAGTTTGGAGGGCTGCAGTGTGGAAAGGGGGAGACATATCCTAACTTCCCAATGAAAGAACTCCCATATTAATAGAAGCTGGGCTTATGAGGCATGGTACATTGCTCCTCTAGGCTTTTACTTTGCCCTTCTAGCAAAATAGCTTCTCAAGACATATTCAATAGCAGTTCCAGAGGGGACCCAGTTGGAATTAATGCTGCAGTTATAGAGGGCTTGTAGGATTAGGCCTTAAAAAGAAAGGGGAATGCATCCTCTGTTTCGGCAGCAGTAGGTGAGAAGTTAGAACTTTTGCTAATTTTACTGCTGATTGTTTGTTCCATCTTCATTTCAATTTTCAGAGACGGACACTGGCTAAGCAGCGTGAAATGTAACAGCCTCTGTTTGGAGGACTTGAGCAGACCTGACCAGTTTCATGGATATGAGTTCTGGATTTATACTAACACACCAAAACTATTAATTGGCCCAGGTTTGATTTAAACTGAGCCAAGGCTTGATTTTCAGGCTAGTAATATAACCCAGAGGTGAATGTTCATCTGGTTTTGGATTTCATCATTTCAAAGCTTGCAAAGCTTCACATTGGATCAGACAGAGCAAACCAGAATATGTTACAAAAAGATCCGACTTGTAAAATATTTCACAGCATCTTCCTAGAGTTTAGTCAACTTTGTAAAATCCAAAGAAGGCTCTCCAAGACAGAAAGTGTCAGAGTAGGAGAAAGGTCTTGCTTAATATTGCCAAATTGCATAATCTCCTTGTCCTTTGAAGAAGTCTAGCGGATATCACCTCTCAAGAATAGTCCTGGCTGCAAAGTCTGACATGATGTCACAGTGTGAATTTAAACAGAGGCATTAGTTTGTCAGCCTGTGCAGTGACTGGTTGCTTTAAAAGACAAACTGTCTTTTAAAGGCATTGTTATGTGAGACCTCCATGTCAATCTCAGCTGAACTTGCTTTGCATTGATCGCGCTATCATCATGACAAAAAAAATATCAACAGAGTTTTCAGCAGATTGGTTTGAGTGTGGTTAAATATGAAAAATGTGGTACTTTATGCTTATGATTATAGCCAACTGTCTTTCAGGTGATGATGATGTACTACTTTCAGACTGTACAACTTTCATTGTTGTTTTCAGTGGTGCCTTGGCTGTCCCGTCCTTGCTTATTTTGCCTTCGTTTCATTTTCTTCATGTCTCATGCTTCACCCCATTTTCACTTTTCTATATATTCATGGGATGTAGTTTGAGAATTCAGTGCAGTGACAGCCCTTTGCTTTGTTCTAGTTTGTGGCACCACCATATTGTCCTTACCCCCTAAATACTTGAGATTGTGTTAAACATCTGAGCTTCTTTTTTTATTTTCTCAGACTTACCCTTTCTCATTTTTGCTTTCCTGCTACTTCTCATGGTGGATCATGCTCTGTTGCTTCTGTTTGCTGCTTTTATGTGAACGGAAAGCAAAATGTATGATCAGATGAATGTAACCTGACCAGAGATCCCTTCCTTTCTCTCTTTATTTGAATTAATGACACAGAGCTCTTTCTTCTTCTTCTTCTTTTTTTAAAGACTAAATTCTCACTGTTAAGAATTATATGTACATCAATCCACATTTTTACCTAGGTCCCTGTCTTATCTAGAACTTTTTGGTGTTTATATCATGAACTCATATTTTAAAGGAGTAATCTCACAGATGAAGGTTGAGTAGTGGTTACGAGGATTTGGAAAAGGTGAGGTCAAGTCTTTAGTCTGCTCCACCACAGACTTCCTGTGAGCAAGAATGAGTGGCTTAGCCTCTTTGTGCTTCAGTTCTCCATTTGTAAAAGGGGATAATAGCACTTCCCTGCCTCACCAGGAGTGTTGTGAGAATAAATATATAAAAATCATTAGGACCCTATTAATATGATGATAAAGGCTATATAAGTATCTAAGATAGAAAGATAGATCTTAATCATGTGTGGTTGCATCTGTGTAAGATGCGATATAAGATAACTACTAAAACCATTTCCCTATGTGCTACCTAAGATAGCGTAGTTTGTCTCAACTTGTAAAAGTGATGAGTAAATACTGGCTTTTTAAAAGTCAACTACTGTACAAGTTCAAGCCAAATGCAAATTGCTTTAGCAAAGGTATTTAAATCTGTCAAATAACTCTAAAGTTATAAAAAAGGTGTAAAGGTTTCCTTGTGGTCCTTTAATTTGACGGTGGAAGAAAGTTGTATTGCTTTTCACATAATAAACGTGTTTTCCCTGCTAGGGAGAAGTTTAGAGAAGCCTTATGGTTGAAGAACTATTATTATTTTATTTATACTATTCCGCAGGTGTGCATGACTCTTTGTAAAACAAATAAAGGCATCCGCCCCAAGGAAATTACAGTTTAATGTAGAAAGAACATGGCAAAGAAGGACAACAAACAAGAGGCAGGGGGAGGGTGTGTAGCCAGGATAAAGATTAGATCAGGAAAAGCTTAGGAGATACACTTAAGGCTACATCTACATTAAGAGCTGGGGCATGATTCCACTGCTTGTGTAATGTACTTGCGCTAGCTTTCTTCAAGCTAGCTTGTGTATAAATATATAAAAACTAATGTACTTGAGGTAGCACAAGCAGCGGAGGCATGGCTTAGCTGTGCCAAGTACAAACCTGCCCAGGGTGCTGGACAATTTGTATAGTGGGGATGCTGAATGCAATTGAACCAAACTGTAAACCCTGTGTATGATAGAAGCCGCTTCAAACCAGGAGGTACGGCAGCACCTCCTGCAGCCCGACTTCCAGCACCTATGAACCTGCCCGAAACCAGTGGGTAGATCCTCGGCCCAGCTAAGCTGTGACTCCACTGCTGAAACCCAGGCAACCATGGCTATGCTGCTGTTTCACTCACACTAGCTTGAGGAGAGCTAGGTTGTATTCCTAGCTCTACCATTGGCCCGCTGTGTAACATGGGGCAAGACTCATAGCCTCTGTCCTTCCCCTCACCCGCCCACACAACACTCTCTCTTTTTTTATGTGGGCTGTAAGATCTTCAGGGCAGAGATAGTCTCTCACTCTGTTTGTACAATGCCCAGCACAGTGCCGTTTGAGCCTGATTTGGGCCTTTGAGTTGTGCTACAACACAAATATTAAATAAACTACTGTAAAATAACAATAGTTTTTGGATACTGTATTTTGTGTTGATAAAGTAAATTATTTACATTTATAAAGTAAATATTATTCCACCAGAAAAGCTGCATTAATAGATGAATAGATTACGTTTGCTTGGTTAAACTATCAAATGTCACTAAATGCCAGGTTTAACAATGCACTTACAATCTTAACTCCGTCACCTTGGGCATATACGTTATGACACATGTGACAGTTTTAAAAACTGGATGCCTAAAACTTTAGTCTCCTCAATATAATATTCTACTTAAGTGTTTAACTTTGGATTTAGCAACCTACATTTATGTACCAACGTTTTGAAGATTTTGGCCACCATCTTTCATTACATGAACACATACAACTCCAATAATATTATGCAATTTTTATTCTACAGCATTAAATGCACATAGGTAGTATCACGCACTTACGTGTATTTTAGACACAGAGCAAGAATAATTTTTATACAAGGTACAAACTGAATGGGGCAAGACCGCCTGTCTCATTCAATGTTTCACCTTTCAAGTCAAACATATTCCCTTCAGCGCTCAGTTCCCCATGCAAACATGCAGAGTAAAGCCTACCTCCTTTCCTTCCAAACTTTACTTTAGAAGTGCGATAATTGCTCAACAGTGCGCTGTGCATGTACGAAGTGCGATGTTCAGTGCCCCCAATTTAGGACAAATCAAAGCCAGTTTTCACTGGCGTACTCAAAGACACTCATCTTCAGTGAGTACTATTTCTCCAGCAAAACTTCATCTTTCTACCCCAGTTACTTCTGTCACTTAAAGCACAAAAAGAACCAGTACACTGTTTTAAATAAAGTTTCTTTCTATTTAATTCTGTTATCTAAAGTAGCTCACTGAGGGAATAAAAAGTTATCTCCTCATGAGCCCGGCATGTGGTATAACTATCATTAGTTCATTTCTGTGGAAAACATACCTGAAGGGGTACTCTTTGCTCTGTATCTTTAACAGCAGGCCTCTGACATATGGATATGAAGACTTTAGGAGAGTTAGAACAAGATACTTGAGCAAAGTGAAATACGAAATCCTGATAAACTTTTCACCAGCTTTGTGTGATATTTAATGTTAGTTAGTAATGCCCCAATAGCAAACCTCAAGAAAAGTTCTGCTCAATATGAATACATTCTAATGTGAAATATTAAAATCCATATATACATATAAAAATCAATCCGGATAACGGATTGTAATCAAAATATCTACTACTCCCCACATCTGCATATTTACAAGGATGCCAAACCACTGTACTGTGATAGTATCCCCAGAAACTGACATTTGGGAAACACTATTACAGCATCTGGACTAGCCCTAGAAATCGGACTTCAGAAAATAATGCAAGTTATATAATTGCTTCACCTGTCCCATGCCCAAAAGTCCCCAGATTTTTTACGTCTATTAAACCCATCTCTAATATTAAATTTTTTGTTTTGTGTTTTTCAAGTAAAAACACTATTGTCATCTTATTTTAGTTTTCATGAGTTTAGCTATGAAACCAGTATGTTTCTATTAAGAAAGCTAGCAGCTAGTGTTTATCTTCCATCACTTATCACAAATGTGATTTGAGAAACAAAGCCATTACCCAGCTGTTCAGTAATTTTTACATTTGATGTCTTACTATTTGATCTATTATATAACAAGCAAGTTAAACAGCAAATAAGTCCTAACACATGGATTGAGGTAGGATTTTTCACATACTTATGCAGTGACCCGGGGATGTACAAAGGTCACGCAAATAATTAACACCTCTGTTGCCATATTCATATAAAATGTATATCAGTTTATTCTATTTAAATTATTGGTGCTGAATTAGAACATGTCAGGCCCCTAGTGTGCATTTTTGAAGAGGCAGAAAGAATATCACTCCATTTATATTATGCAAGCTAAAGTCAAGTGTGCTTTTAGATAGAGGAGTGTGCACATCCTATAGACCTTGGAACTGTTTTGAAAGCAGGGCTGGCAATTCAATAACAGAAACGTTCGAAGACTTTCAGAAGGTGTATTCACTACTTCTCCTTTCCAAGGTTCATCCCCAACCAGCTAGAGTCAGAGCTTTGATAAGAATATTAAAATATAAAAGATGCATGTGCAAATTCAAAACAGTCCAAGGATGGGGGAGTTTTCTTGTTTTGAAGAACCCAGCCTTTGTACAGAGGAATTGCAAAAGCACACAACAAATGCAGTCTTTTCTTTTCTAACAAACCAGTTATAATCAGAGGTATGTTAGTCTCTATGGTGCCACAAGTACTCCTTTTCTTTTTGCGAATACAGACTAACACGGATGCTATGCAGAAACAGGGCAGCGTATGTGCCTAAGAACTCTTGCTAGGAGGGAGCTGTCTGGCTAATACACCCATCGATGCTTCATAGTCTCAAGGGGGACCTTTCATGTTGCAATCAGTAGTAGGCACTGGGGAGGAGAGAAGAGCACACATTGCTCCATTATGAAGCAGCAGTAAGGAGCCCTGTGGCATGTGTAGCTCTCAAGGCTCCCAAACAATCATTCTCTTTGCAGCAAGATGCCTCCTCAGCCCTGTGTTTGGCCATTAGCACTCCACTCCTGCCCACTATCCTTTGTTGTGTGTGTCAGGTCCTGAACCGTGTTTGGGCAGCAGTTTCTCTCCTAAGCCTGAAACTAGACCACCACAAGGAAAAATAGGTATCCTTGCCCTCAAGAGCCAATATAAAGCTGGACAGTGAACACGGAGAGGCTGTTGAGAAGAGCTCAAGAAGTTTGTAGATATCATGGGTATAGCACTAAAACACACTTTGTTGGGGACTCTATTTACATTCCACTGTTAACACTAGAGTGCAGCATGGGACAGGCTGGGAAATGACAAAGGGCAATGAAGATGTGCCCTTACCATTTATAACCATTTCTGAAGCATTGTGAAAAGGTCTGAGCTTAGAGGAAGAGATGCTAATAAGGACAGGAGCAGCAAGACTGTGAGCAGAGTGCCAAGAAAAGAGGCACAGGGTCCCATTCAGGAAAAAAAATAGATACTCATAGCCACCAATAAAAGCAAAGGTCACCTGTCATACAGAAATAGAATCGTTTCATGATTCTGAGCATGGATTAGCTGCTTTTAAAAACAAGGAAATGTAGAGTTGTTAAATAGGTCAGATATTTTCCCAGTTAACAATGAACAACTGGAAACTTCTGGTTGGCTGACACAATGATGATCTTCCCCAGGTACTGCTTTCTGGTTCCCTGAATGATATTCAGACACTACAGTCCTGGTGCTATAGGAACACCTAAGACAGACAGAAGACATTCAATTACTGGAAATACTAGACCAGATATTTCAAAGCACGTGCAGGCACTGTATATTAAATAACTCTCTCCTGATTTTTAGTGGCTTTGTATGATGAGAGTTAGGTGCAGAAGAAAGGGATTCTCAGAAGCCAGCAAGCTCAGTGATGAACCACCTAAGCTGGTGAGGAAAAGGGTGGGACTTAGGCCCAGAACCTCAAAGGTATTTAGGAACCTAACTCCCATTTATATGGGCCTTAGGTGCCTCAGTGATGGTCTGGAGAGAGGCACCTACTTCCACTTGGGATTCTCAGCCATAAACCTTCTCCCAGAGTTAGGCGCATAAGCCAGGTCAGATCTCTCTCACAATAACTAAATAAATAAGTAACAAAAAACAGAGATAAACCCCATTATAGCTAACGAACCAGTGGTTGGGCACTCCGAGTTGTAGGATTCCCAGATTGCAGTCCTGCTCTGCTTGATTAAGAGCAGGGATTTAAATGTAGGTCTCCCTCATCCCAAGTAAGTGCCCCAATTACTGGACAACCCTCTGGGCTGTCCTTTGTTCAGAACCTGATCCTAAAGCCATGCTCTCATCATACCAACAGAATGCCTCCCTGGCAAGTTAGGAGCGGGAACATGTAATTAAGAATCCTGCTTCAAGGCTACTGGAGATTTGTCTTGTGCTAAGACACTAAGCAGCTCCTTAGCTGTGTGGAGTAGTGTAAAGACATAAGTTGTGTGCATTTCCAACAGCAGAAACTTAGACACCTAGTGGTCAGATGACAGCTGAGCAGTGGTTTTGAGAATGTCATTGGTACCTAAATGGTAGACTTGGGCCCTTAAGCAACTGTGTGGATATGACCCTTTCGAGCCTAAGTCTCATTCAAAGTTGTCAAGGTTCTTTCCCCACTCTGAACTCTAGGGTACAGATGTGGGGACCTGCATGAAAGACCCCCTAAGCTTATTCTTACCAGCTTAGGTTAAAAACTTCCTCAAGGTACAAACTTTGTCTTGTCCTTGAACCCTATGCTGCCACCACCAAGCATGTTAAACAAAGAACAGGGAAAGAGCCCACTTGGAGACGTCTTCCCACCAAAATATCTCCCCAAACCCTACACCCCCTTTCCTGGGGAAGGCTTGATAAAAATCCTCACCAATTTGTACAGGTGAACACAGACCCAAACTCTTGGATCTTAAGAACAATGAAAAAGCAATCAGGTTCTTAAAAGAAGAATTTTAATTAAAGAAAAAGTAAAAGAATCACCTCTGTAAAATCAGGATGGTAAATACCTTACAGGGTAATCAGATTCAAAACATAGAGAATCCCTCTAGGCAAAACCTTAAGTTACAAAAAGACACAAAAACAGGAATCTACATTCCATTCAGCACAGCTTATTGACCAGCCATTTAAACAAAAGGAAATCTAACACATTTCTAGCTAGATTACTTACTAACAAGTTCTAATACTCCATTCCTGTTCCGTTCCCGGCAAAAGCATCACACACAGACAGACAGACCCTTTGTTCCCCCGACTCCAGCTTTGAAAGTATCTTTTCTCCTCATTGGTCATTTTGGTCAGGTGCCAGTGAGGTTATCTTAGCTTCTTAACCCTTTACAGGTGAAAGGGGTTTGCCTCTGGCCAGGATGGATTTTATAGTTCTGTATACAGAAAGGTGGTTACCCTTCCCTTTATATTTATGACAAAAGTCAATGGGATTTAGAAGCTTAAATTCTATTGACACCCTCTAGTGAGGGATTTCGTTCACTAAAATTGCAGTTAAACCTAAGTCCAACTTTTAGGCACCCCTGTCATTCACAAAACCCCTGCTCAGATGCTGCCTAACCCTATAGGTGCATAAGTTTCTGCTGTTAAAGTCCCTGAAGCTCCTAAATTTTGGCAGCTGGGCATGGGCTCAGCCACCGAAGTCCCAACACTGCCCAGAAGCTCACTGCCTAACTCATACCTATGCCCCAGAGGTTTTCATAGAAAAAGCATTTGCCCTGTATATCTTGCCTTTGGGGGCCAAGCTGGTTGATGTGATGTGATGTGATGACAGATCAAAAGATGCTGGGGGGAAGAGGTGATAACGATGGCTCCCCTGCTTATAACCTTAAGCCCAGCAGTTAAAGCATTCACTGAGGACATAAGACACCCCAGTTCAAATCCCATCTCATCCTGAGGTGGAGCAAAGATTTGAATTTGGGTATTCCAGGCAGGTCAGTGACCTAACCACTAGGCTATGAGGTATTCTAGGGCAGGTCTCTCTTGATCTCTCCTGTAGGAGCTATTTCGCTGTATATACATAAATATAGTTACTGGAGAAAGGGGACCAGAAACCTATGTCTCCCACTGCCACAGGGAGTGTCCTAACCACTGGAGTGTAGACTCCGTCTCATACTTGCTCTCTGTCCCAATAAATATTTAGTTATTTGTATATTGAAGAATAGCTCTAAAGTGGGAGATCCCCAGAATACCCCAGAAGTTGGGGCACTCACTTAGGAGGTTAAAGACACCATTTCGAACCCTTGCATCACACCAGGCAGAAAGGAGATTCAAACCATAGTCTACTACACCCTGGAGGAGTCCCTTAACCACTGTGCTAAAGGTTATAAGAGGGGGCAGCCTCACCACCACCTCCTCAAAGGGCTGATCTGGCTTAGGCATGTATCTCCAGGAGAAGCTGTGAATCCCAAGTGACAATAGGTGCTTCCTTCCGACCCAGAAGTTCAGTGTCTAATTCCCTCTGACAGGCAGGGCTCAAGCCCTCTCCACTGCATTTTCTATTGGTTAATTCAGCTGGCTCCCCAGTCAGCTCACTGGCTTTTGTGAATCCCCTTTTTAGGCGCCTAAGTCTCCCACTGCATCGTACAGAGAGCCTGGGTGCCTAACTCAGAGTTGTGAATTCTATTAGGTGGCAGGGTTGTAAAAGTTAGGCAGTGTAATGCTTAGCATTGCAGCACTTAAATCCCACCTTGTGAATTCCACCCTAAGTGCCTAAAGCCCAGATCCTCAAAAGTTTCTAGCTACCTAACTCCCATTGATTTCTGTGGGAATCAGGTGCCTAAATACCTTTGAGGATCTGGGCCTCCATTACTTTTCAAAATGAGACTTAGACTCCTAAGTCACTTAAGACTTGCAATACTGACTTAAGCAACATCTAAGTACCTTTAAAAATCTGGGCGCTGCTGACTCCAAGGCCTACTCTACCTGTCTCCATTTTGTATGGCAGAAAGATACATGGTTTCCTAATACATTTGTCTAGTTGGAACAACTTCAGGTAGTTTCTGAAAAAAAGCTAATTTCTATTATCCTGGCCTATGCTTTGGCTTGTCACTTCTCTATTCTTACCACCTGGTATAAATTGTGCATCAGTGAGACTAAACATAATAACCTGTTAAGCAGCTTAATACTCTGTATTTGATACATACTCACAAAATCAGTTTGTACCACTAGATTTTTAAAGTAATGTTACAAGGAGGAAAGGAAACATTTCCCTCATTGTTTATTTAGGATTTACTCTTTTATTTCATCTGTCAAGCAGCTATCTCATATCAGTTTAAATGTACTTTTTAATTATGTATATTACTTTTTGCATGTGACTAGAAATATGTATCTCATTTGATTTTATGTTGTCCAATTGACACAAAGGCATTCTTCTTAAATATTGAGCACTCATGTACTTTTTTAAATCAAGCTTAAAACATTTTTAATTAAAACTATAAATCCCAGACCGCAGTTTCTATCTAAATTGTCTTTTGAGCCAAGTATATTTGTTCCTTCCTCAATAAGATTGACCTCAAAGGTATCAAACAGGTGAAAACAACTTTCACACTTTCTTGATACAGTAGCAATTATGCTGTTAGTCCAAATGACAGGCAGAGGCATATATTTGAAATACCACTGCTACAGACCTAGTTGGGATCATCGCAGACTACCTAGTCTTTTTCCTTATGCCCACCCTACATGAGCACCGTTGGCAGCAAATGAGACACAGCTAGTCTTAGCCCTGGTCTACACTAGGACTTTAGGTCGAATTTAGCAGCGTTAAATCGATGTAAATCTGCACCTGTCCACACGATGAAGCCCTTTATTTCGACTTAAAGGGCTCTTAAAATCGATTTCCTTACTCCACCCCTGACAAGTGGATTAGCGCTTAAATCAGCCTTGCTGGGTCGAATTTAGGGTACTGTGGACACAATTCAACGGTATTGGCCTCCGGGAGCTATCCCAGAGTGCTCCATTGTGACTGCTCTGGACAGCACTCTCAACTCAGATGCACGATTGTTTGCTGTTGCTCTGACGCAGGGAGGGGCGACTGACGACACGGCTTACAGGGTTGGCTTACAGGGAGTTAAAATCAACAAAGGGGGTGGCTTTACATCAAGGAGTATTTCAGGCAGCACTTCACGGAGGGTTCCAATAAGAAATGGTGCACCTAAGTTATTTTTCTTATTGGAACAAGGAGGTTAGTCTGGCCTCTGATTGATACATGGCTAGATTTACCTCGCTGCACCTTCTCTGTGAGTGACTGCAGTGTGACCTAGAGGAATGAGTCCCCTAGACGGGGGGGCGGGGTGGAGGTTTGCAAATGAGCATAAAACAAATCTGGTCTATTTCTTGTTTTGATACACTCCATCTATCTTTTACATCTTTGGCTGGCAGCAGACGGTGCAGAAGGACTGCATGCCATCCACATCTCATGGCTGCTCGGCAGAAGATGGTACAATAGGACTGCTAGCCATCCTCATCTCTTGCCTGCCTGGCAGAAGATGATGCAATAGGACTGCTAGCAATCCGTATCACCTGCTTGCTCACCATAAGATGGTTCAATAGGACTGACTGCAGGACTAAAGAGAATGACCTGATCAAGTCACTCCAAATTTAGTCCCTGCGCCCATGTCTGCCCAGGCACTCCTGATCGACCTCACACAGGCGACCAGGAGCACCTTGGACATGACGATGACGGCTACCACTCCTATTGCACCGTCTGCTGCCAGAAGGCAATGGGTTGCTGCTGCTGTGTAGCAATGCAGTACCGTGTCTGCCAGCACCCAGGAGACATACGGTGACAGTGAGCTGAGCAGGCTCCATGCTTGCCGTGGTATGGCGCCTGCACAAGTAACTCAGGAAAAAAGGCGCGAAACGATTGTCTGCCCTTGCTTTCACGGAGGGAGAGAGGGAACGGGTGCCTGATGATATGCACCCAGAACCACCCGCGACAATGTTTTAGCCCCATCAGGCATTGGGATCTCAACCCAGAATTCCAATGGGCAGCGGAGACTGCGGGAACTGTGGGATAGCTACCCACAGTTCAATGCTCCGGAAGTCGACTCTAGCCTCGGTACTGTGGAAGCACGCTGCTGAGTTAATGCACTTAATGCACTTAGAGTATTTTCTGTGGGGACACACACACTCGAATATATAAAACCAATTTCTAAAAAACCAACTTCTATAAATTCGAACTCATTTCATAGTGTAGACATACCCTTATATAGTTTCCAATTTTGTTTCCTATTTGCTCTTGCCACATAGTACACCTAGATTTTGTTTTCTCCTGTAGCTTTAATCACCCCTTCCTATTGCAGTATTGAGGGTTTGGGGACCTCAGTGTGTGGATATGCTCTCCAAGACCCAGATTATTTCCTCCTATAGGACTCATGGGGATGGGACAGAAACCTTATTGAGGTTCACTTCAGAGTTGTCTGGGAAACATCTTGGCTTCAAGGACCACAGAGTGGTCTGGGTGTGAGGCTTCACAATCCTAGGGGATACAGAGGAAGGACCATCCAGATCGTCAGCGACTGAAGTCACCTTGCTGTACATGCATAGCTGTCCTCCTGTATGGCTCTACTGCATCTCTACACCACCTGTGCCTGTTGTCTGAGACCCCTCCCTAGCTCTATGCAGTGTTGTAGCCCTGTTGGTTCCAGGACACGAGAGAGACAAGGTGGGTGAGGTAATATATTTTATTGGAGCAGCTTCTGTTTGTGAGAGAGCTACAGTTTTGAGGGTTCTGCTTTGTGTAAGCTCAAAAGTTTGTCTGTCTCACCAACAGAAGTTGATCCAATAAAATAAATAGCCTCACCCACCTTGTCTCTCTACTCCCATAGTTCTTCAGTAGCATCCATGCAGGGGAGTGCAAATAAATTAATGCTGGGTTAACTTCTGTCCAAGTTTGTGCATCTGGGGACTGATAATGGTGCTCCAGAGAATGGCAACTCCCCTGTTCCTTCCCCATTCCCCACAACATGTGGAGTCCCAGCAAAGGGACATGGAAGGGAGCATGCCATGGAGGTGGCATACTTCCCGCACACACAGAGGAAATTGTGCCAGAGTATACTCCCCACCAGGAGTTTTAGAAGAGGGGATGATCTATTCCCATGTCAGCAATAATGCCTGTCTATTTAAAGAGTAGGTCAATGGCTCATTGAGTTATCAGCATGATGTTTCAGGAGTACAGCTAGTGATTTTGGGCACATTACAGCAGAAGAGATATATTATAACACAAAATATTGTGGGGTCAAATTCGGTAAAAATGTATTGTTGTTCCCAAGAAAATGGCCTCCAAAATTCTATGAGCTAGAAGAGCCTAAGAAATAACTGAAAATAACTGTTTTTTTTCTGTTTTAGAATAAAGCTTTCTTGTTCCTTTATTTTTAAATTATACAAGTCCCAATCACTTTTAAAGTAAGAAGAGATAATGATGACCCAATAAATTATTCCCTTAGTGGGGTATTAGAGTGCACTTTGCATCTTCATTTCCTCCCTGGAATTCTGAAAGTGTTTTATATTTGTGGAAATAGAATAAAGAATTTTTAAGTGTTGCATCTTCTAAATTCTCAATTAGATATTCAGTCTCAGAGGGGAAAATATTAATGTCATCATACTGCTGTAGACACAATATCCTTGCATTTTTAGGGCCAAATTTTCAAAAGTGGCAAGTAAATGAGTAAATATACAATTGTCTTAGCACAGAAAAATGTATTTATACAAGCCAATTAGATAGTCAGATGTGCAGTTTTCCAGGTTATGTTTGCAAATAGTTGTGTATATGCATGTATATGCACAAATGAGGACAAACAATTCTGCATTTGTCAGTTCTGAATATTATTAATATTGTTTTGTGGGTTGTCTTCTGAATTCTGAAGCTCTCACTCAGTTTTCACTGAATTCAGGCAAGATTCTCGTTAACATTACTTATTCAAGCAAAACTCCGAATAATCAGCAAAGATATCAGGGCTGCCTATGTAAATAAGCATTCTCTGGGCATTCACCTCAGAGGTCTAGACTGTGGAGTGTCACCAGCCCCGCTCAAAGAGTCACTATTCTGTCCCTACTTTCCCCTTGCTTCAGTTAGTAAGTGGGAGTTCACTGTGCCATCTCTCTCCTGCTAGCAGGAGCAGATTGCTTCCCCCTCCACAGCAGCACAGCTGCATTGGCTAGCACATTGGAGAGGCAGACTTCCCTTCCAGGCCCTCTGCTCAGGAGGAAAAGTAGTGGCCCTGCAGAAGCTGCTCTTTCCTACCTTAATGCACAGACTAGCAATGTGGGAAATGCTATGCAAGTGTGTAATGGCACACTGTTATAGGTCACCTTATTTAGTCCTTCATCAAGAGTAACAGCTATGCCTCAATTTTCCCTTCTAGACCTCTGAGTCAATCACATGCCTCCCTCCTGGGATCTGGCTTATAAATATATACATTAGTTTCCAGAATTTGCACTCTTCCATCAAAACCTTGTGCTCAGGTTTCCATGGCCCTCTCACTAGGGACTGCACATAGATTTATTTATTTTATATCAGGGTTGACATGAATCCTGACACCCATCAGTGGCAGAGGTCCCTGCAGTCCTTGCACTAGGTTTTGTGAGGAGTCCTCTTGCCCCTGTTTCTCCAGGCTGCCCGTTGCCCTCCTAATGGTTTTTAGCCAGAGGCCCACTCAGACTCCAGGCACAAGCTTTTGCCAGAAAAGACCTATTCAAACTGCACCCTTTCACATTGCACAACCAAAAAAAAAAAAAAACCAAAAAAGCCCAACCCTCTCCCTACTCTATCCAAGATTCCTCTAAAAGTAAGCATCAAGACTTCCTTCTTATTTCCTGCCTCTCCCAGAAGGCCTTGTTCTCAGCCTGGTCATATGACCAGCCACAAGCTTCCTAGGGATTACAAGTACCACAAAGCCTTGCTTTGAAAATGTCAAGACCCCATAAGTCTTGCCAGGTTGGGCCTTAAAAAGGGTCAGCACACTGTTACAGGCACCATATTCCCCAGTGATGTGGCTCATGTTTCAGTACAGGAACAACTAATAGATTTATCTTACTGATAGTTTGAGCTTTTTCTTCTGATACTTCCACTTTTGTCTCTTATCTTGAAATTAAAATTTATTCTCATGTCCAGACAATTCCGTTTCTTGAATATCTTGCAACACTAGCTAGGGGACTGACAATGGACAGATAACAGGAACTAAGAATCAGAAGAAAGGATAAATCACCCTGAGGCACTGAATCTTTATACAGTTACCTATTCCAGTCCCAACCAGTGACCAGAGATAATATTCAAAGCCTCTTTGGTGAGTGCTAACTTTATCTGGAGCTTCCTGCAAATCTTTTTTCAGTTCAAAAACAAATGAAATGAGTAGGTAATTTCAAGAGGATAAACAATATCTCTCATCACTCTTGCAATAAAGTGGTAGTAAATTCCAAGAACTACTTACTCAGAACTAGACAGCAGTAAGAACACCACATTTGGATGATGCTGCCATCTTGCTCTGCCTTCCCAGAGGTCATGTTGATAAGAACATGTGGATATTCAGCAAGATGAATTCTGATGGCACTCTTGGTGCATCCTTTCTTTGGGAACTACTTCACTATTTCTTTTTAAAGTTGTTTGTGAAAAGCAGTTGCCTGGAACTCTCCATCAAAGCAGTTCTCCCCTTTCCGAAACATTGCAACATATGTCATATTTTATATAACATTAACAATGAAATATTGGGTCTCATCATGATTTCATATGAGAGAACAGAAACACTCCAGAACATGACATAGTGTTGTTGAAAAAGCAAAACAAGCCAAACAGAATGTCACCTGCTGGAGTTAAGGGGACTTTACAGTCTTTCTGAACAAAAGAACCAAGACAACCCTTTTAACTGAGTTTAGTTTTGGGACAATTGTTTCATCTGAGACCTGAGGGACAGAGAGACTTTGTTAGACTACTGACTTTAATTAAGTTTGCCATGCTTAGCTTGTGAGCTTGCTGAGGAAGTGAGAGAGAGAGAAGGAGTAGCTTGTCAGGGACAATTTTCAAGTTTCCATGGCTCTGATGAATGTACTATACAAATCTAGTAGATAAAACACAGCATTTCTTCATGCTTAAATACTGTGAGCCTGATTGTGGCTCTTAATAAAAATTTTCATTGCAGGGGAGATGGTGTAGAGAAGATACATGTAATATGTGCCTTTAAAGGCTCAGACCACAGGAATTCAGTCTGACTTTAAAATGCACAACATATATTGCCTTCCATATTAGGGCCCAGATTGTGATACTTTTACACTGAATACTACCTTACAGCATAACTAATCCCATTTAATTCAACAGGACTTCTTTTGAAGGAAGGCAGTAATCAGAGTGAGTGAGGGTATCACAATCTGGCCCAAAATTAGCATCAGCCATTACCCTCCCCACGCCCAACCCCTATTTGAAAAGCTAGCATTGCTGGGAACACTAATTAGGAGCATGCTAACTCTCCCCAGTGAGATTGTGCCTGGGTTTCTGGACAGGGTGCAAAGTAGAAGGAAAAGACTTCTTGACCCCTACCTTCTCCTTTGTGCACCGTGCAGGGCTGAGTGCAATCTAGCCCTATGTTTGCATACATATAGATGGAATAAGGGTTAATTTGCCCTGCGTAGTTCATAATGTGTACTCTGGAGAGAGAGAGAAATCCTAATAGAAAAAAAATACTGTGTTGACAGAATACAGCCTAGAGTGTATATATTTGTCTCAAGAGAAGCAGAGTACTTTCCTACTTATTTTTTTAGAGTATGGCTTCCCTGCAAGTTAGCTCTGGGTCTTTCCAAGGTATTTGTCCCTAGTCTCTATCCCATCCACATACAAAAACCTCTGACCTGAGTTTAGTGGTATTTTCAACCAGGTTAGCTGGCACAGCTGTGGGGGTGGGTGAGAGCCCAGGTTTCACTCTCACTCAAACTGATAACCCACCCACTTTCCAGTGAGGACACAGTCTAAATCACTCAAGTGCTGATAGTCTTCCAATGCCTTCCCACAATTCCCCCTGTGTACCTAGAAGGATGGACAAGTTCTTCCGCAATTCACTTGGAAAAAATCATAGAGCAGCTCAGTTTGCTGCAGCACAAAGTACCAGAGGATACACCCCTCCCGCAGCCCCGAAGTTCTAGTGACACACATGGGCAAGCGCCACACCAGTGAGAACACAGTAACTTGGGTATGGATTTGCAGTGTAGCTGCTCGCATCTGGTGCAGATTATCTAGACAAAGTCTGCAGTGAAGACATACATTTCCTGTGGCTATGTCTATGCTACCATGGCAAGTCGACCTATGCAACGCAACATACCTTAGATTGAGTTACCGCGGGGGGTCGATGGGAGAAACTCTCCCATCGACTTACCTTACTCTTCTCATTGGAGGTGGAGTACAGGGGTCGATTGGAGAGTGATCTACTGTTGATCTGGCAGGTCTTCACTAGACCCGCTAAATCGGCAGCCGGTGGATTGATCTCAAAGTGTCGATCCCAGCTGTAGTGTAGATGTAGCTTAAGTGTTTACACAAGTAGCCTCATCCAGACATAGGATGTCTCTGGCTAACAGTATTAGTCAAATTATTCATTGTAAACAATTTCTGACAAATTTTTATTATAATTCTTCAACTAATTTATTCACTGATTATTTTTTCATTCCCAGATGCAGTTGTTGGAACATAAGTGAGGCACATTTAACTATGGGGTTGACTGTAACACCCAGCATTCTTCATAAACTCATATTTTGTTCCCGTCACAATTAACACGCAGTAATATTTTTAAGATATTGGACACCAGTTCATAGGTCAGAAGTAGGCATTAAAGACAGAGATAAAGGTTGAAGATGTAGAATATACCTATTTCCCTTTTACATGTGTTATAGAGCAATCCAAAAATCAGAAGTTTTTGGGAAGACTAAACACTAAGGCATTACTTACTGTTTGGGAATTCTTTTGTTCCAGGGACCTTGTGTTTATTGGATCTTGCCTACTTCAAACCACTCACTATTTGAGTCACAAAAATACGATTTCCTACAAGCATCATTGGTAGCAAAATGTTTGATTTAAGGATATGTCTACACTGTGTTTAAAACCCACAGGAGCAAGTCTCACAGTCTGGGTCTACAGACTTGTGCTCGGGCTATAGCACTAGGAATGGCTGGAGCTCAGGCTCTGAAGTCCAGGGAGCCCAAGCGCCAGCCTGAACCCAAATATCTACACAGCTGTTTTTAGTGTCATAGCACAAGCCCGCAGAGCCAGGCTCTGAGACTCCCTGCCCTAGCTGTTAAAACTCAGTGTAGACATACCCTAATACACTTGAAGTCATCTTCAACCTCCCAGGATAAAAAACTGGTACAAAGTGACATGGCCACTCTTGAAAGAGCAGCATATAGAAGAAAGGAAGACTTTCCCAAACCACATAATATGTGAAAGGCCGGTGGCTTCAACAGAGCTAAGCAGATTTACACCGGCTGAGGATCTGGCCCGTGGTCTTTTTAGTAGCAGATTCTCATTTGCAAACACTTATGTACCTCCTTAACTTTAGTACCATGAGTAGTTCCACTGAAGTGAATGGGACTCCTCACAGTAGTAAAGTTAAGCATGTGTGCAGGTGCTTGCAGGATTGGGGCCTAAGCCCCTCCCTATCCTTTAGTCTGTATAAGTGGGCCTTAAAGTGGGCATAAATTACATAAATGCATGGCTTTTAAACTACTTACACTCCCAAAATGGTGTAATATCTGACCATTATCTGTAAAGGAAACCAAACCCTCTGCTGACAGAATGGTGTTGGGAGGGAGTTCCATTGGTGGGCCTGATTAAACAGTTTTTGAGATAGATATACACTGATGTCATTGCTGCATAATAATGTTCTGGTTCCGGATAATATTACTTCTCTCTCATAAACTGTATTCTGAATGTCATCTTTCCTCTCATTTCCTGGAACTTGGTCTGTATATCTTTTTTTTTTTCCTCTGAGTTTTCTTCCAGCAAATAGCAATGAACCAACATAAAATATTTGTTTATGATACGGTGCGTGAGGATTTATATTGTCCTCATCTCTGTATTGTATTCCTGTTGCATTGCAATTGTTATAGGTTGTTTTGTTTCCTCTCACACAATGTACACTTAATAAAATAATAAAACAAATCAAGATTAGCCCATTTGGAAATCAATGCATTTTCATATTAATAGGGATTATATTTACATTTTCACATGGATTATAGAGCCATTCTTTAGGCTTTGATTATGCCATCCTTACTGGTGCCAAGTAACACCATATTATGTAAATACACCCAATAAAACAATGGGATGATTTACTTCTCTGTGATTAAGGGTAGCAGAATTGGACCCTTCATGTTCAATATGGATCTAAGATAGGCAAAAATTCAGTTTATTGAGGTACAGAGGCAATGTATGATGAACTTTTTGTGCAGTGAAAATGCCTCCTACTGGCTTTTACAATAGTTTGTTTTTGCTGATCCGGATGCTTGGGTACTGTGCTTAGTTTTTAATACTTGTGTCTCATAAGGTAACTAACAAAGTAGACTTTTTACAAGTTTGATGACATTGCCTTGAAATGCCAATTATAACCTACAGCACATTGCATTGCTTAACACAGAATCCATTGACTTTAATGGAATTGTTCCATGGTTGAGTATGTTTTGTTATGGAGAATCCACCTTTCTCCTCACATATCCACAATTGGATTTTCTTAAGTAATGCACAATTGTTATTTAAACATAGAAGAGACCAAACCTGCTGCTTCTGTTCCAAGCTTTCAGACAACCGCCTTCTCTGCAGAACAACTTAAATCAGTTTTTATTAAAGACAAACAAACTATCATACAGGCTATGCTCCCAGCTGCAACTCCTTCTATTGAGCTTACACTGATTCTCCAGTATACAATAAGTCAACAACATTTAACTTTCAGTAAGTTCAAGCCCTTCTATCTTGTACACATACAGTAGCTGCTGTGGAACACAGCTTGGTCCACATGCATATATTTCAAAACTCATCCATACTTCAATTTTGCACAATAATACAGAAATTAAACATCTTATATTGTGGGAAACTGTATAGCAGAATCCTCCATTTCTTGGCTGGACATTTTGGGACTCAGACCAAGACATAAATATGAAAGTTTTCTAACTGAGCTAAAAACAAGGCTACCTGGGTCTGCTCTAAAGCCCATTGCAGTCAGTCACAGTCTTTCCAATGACTTGTGGGTTTTTGCTCACGCCCTCTATGATCTTTCTGTAGTTCTGGGCAGAAGTCAATACACAGGAAGCATATTTATCACCATAGGCCAAATTTATCTGTTAATTTTTATGAGAATTAGGTTTCATATTTAGTTACAATCACAGCTACAGTACTGTAGTTGTAAGTTTGTTTTTAAAAAAATCAAAGTGCATCCATTATGTATTAGCCCTGAACAAAACCAGGAGATTGGTAAAAATCAATAAAATACACCTAGTCTTTCTAGCTGATAAATAATGGCAACACTTCAACCTTTTCAAAGAAAAAACAAAACCTTTAAAAAGTCTCAGATGTAAAGAGATTTGAATACTGTGTTTAATGTGGAATAATAAACCAACTGGAGGCTATTAATGCTGTGGGCTCCTTATCAATCTTTATTGTAAAATGAAAAAAAAAACGGCAGGCATAGTCTTGAAAAGCCATTTCTAGATGCTTTCAGTGATCTTTAGGCTGTAGCATCATGAAGGGGAAACACGATGAGACTGTTTGCTTATATCCTGTTGAAGATTAGGACTGAGGTTTCCTAGTAACAAGCACAATTTTCCATCCTGTTCCATGCATTACTTTCCAGAACAGTTTGTAGCATTACTGGAATGTTAAAAAGGGACTATTTTCTCATGCATCATTAGGAGACACGTTTGGCCCCAGGGAGACGAGAACAAGGCATAGTCTTCCATATTACTCTTCAGATACAGCAAGATTATTTTAAATGAATTAAACCTTATCCTAGAAGACCAGTGTTACAACAGGGCCAGACTTGGGAGCATTATGGCCTAGATTCTCAAAAGGTATGTAGATGCCTAACTACCATTGAAATCAACATCAGTTAAGCACCTAAATACCTTTGAGGATCTGAGCCTAAATCACTGTTACAAAGCCAATTGAAGTCAATGGAATTTGAATCAGGCCCTACACCTTGTTTTGCAGCAAACACCTTATATTGCAAAGGAGGGCAAACATTCCTTTTACTGGTTTCAGAGTAGCAGCCATGTTAGTCTGTATTCGCAAAAAGAAAAGGAGTACTTGTGGCACCTTAGAGACTAACAAATTTATTTGAGCATAAGCTTTCGTGAGCTACAGCTCACTTTGTCGGATCCATTCAGTGGAAAATACAGTGTGGAGATTTATATACATAGAGAACATGAAACAATGGGTGTTACCATACACACTGTAACGAGAGTGATCACTTAAGGTGAGCTATTACCAGCAGGAGAGCGGGGGGAAGGTGGGGAAAACTTTTGTAGTGATGATCAAGGTGGGCCATTTCCAGCAGTTGACAAGAAGTCTGAGGAACAGCGGGGGGTTGGAGGGGAATAAACATGGGGAAATAGTTTTACTTTGTCAGGTTTCAGAGTAACAGCCCTGTTAGTCTGTATTCTCAAAAAGAAAAGGAGTACTTGTGGAACCTTAGAGACTAACCAATTTATTTGAGCATGAGCTTTCGTGAGCTACAGCTCACTTCATCGGATGCATACCGTGGAAACTGCAGCAGACATTATATACACACAGAGATCATGAAACAATACCTCCTCCCACCCCACTGTCCTGCTGGTAATAGCTTATCTAAAGTGATCATCAAGTTGGGCCATTTCCAGCACAAATCCAGGTTTTCTCACCCCCCACCCCCATACACACAAAAACTCACTCTCCTGCTGGTAATAGCTCATCCAAAGTGACCACTCTCCCTACAATGTGCATGGTAATCAAGGTGGGCCATTTCCAGCACAAATCCAGGCTTTCTTGACCCAACACTCTCACAAATCTTGGGAGACAGGCCAGTCCTTGCCTATAGACAGCCCCGCAACCTGAAGCAAATACTCACCAACAACCACATACCACACAACAGAACCACTAACCCAGGAACTTATCCTTGCAACAAAGCCCATTGCCAACTGTGCCCACATATCTATTCAGGGGACACCATCACAGGGCCTAATCACATCAGCCACACTATCAGAGGCTCGTTCACCTGCACATCTCTGTCTGAGGGGTTGGAGCAAATGCGGTTGTATCGTAGAGCTTGGCTATAGACAATGGATTGTGTGGTGTGGTCTGGATGAAAGCTGGAGGCATGTAGGTAGGAATAGTGGTCAGAAGGTTTCCGGTATAGGGTGTTGTTTATGTGACCATAGCTTATTAGCACCGTAGTGTCCAGGAAGTGGATCTCTTGTGTGGACTGGTCCAGGCTGTGGTTGATGGAGGCATGGAAATTGTTGAAATCATGGTGGAATTCATCAAGGGATTCATTTCCATGGGTCCAGATGATGAAGAATTGGAATTAATTTGCAAACTGGATACAATTAATTTAGGCTTGAATAAAGACTGGGAGTGGATGGGTCATTGCACAAAGTAAAACTATTTCCCCATGTTTATTCCCCCCGCCACTGTTCCTCAGACGTTCTTGTCAACTGCTGGAAATGGCCCACCTTGATTATCACTACAAAAGACTTCCCCTACTTTCCCCCCGCTCTCCTGCTGGTAATAGCTCACCTTAAGTGATCACTCTCATTACAGTGTGTATGGTAACACCCATTGTTTCATGTTCTCTATGTATGTAAATCTCCCCACTATATTTTCCACTGAATGGATCTGATGAAGTGAGCTGTAGCTCATGAAAGCTTATGCTCAAATAAATTTGTTAGTCTCTAAGGTGCCACAAGTACTCCATTCCTTTTACTGAAGCTATGTTAAAGGAAAAGTAAGTAGACAAATCCAACATACTTTAAAAATACCTCATTATGAGTTAAATTAGTTCTGATTTTATGTATGTTCTGATCAGTGCTTGCGAGTTACCAGTATTACCCAAGACCACAGAGTCCCTTCAGTATTCCATCTCACAGATCAGGTACTGGTTAACTCTTTATTTAATTCCTAGTGCTTATATTTTCTTTCTATTGCATACACTGAAGAGCTGTAAGGTGACACTTCTTCCCAAGAAGAACAGGTAAGGAGAATTCAGTTTTTAAGGGTTTCGGTGAAGAAAGTGACAGGCAAAACTTTTTCAGACAGCTCTATTTCATCAAAAGTACAAAAATCACATCAAGAAACAAGATGTGATCACCAAACTCTGGAGTGTAGTAAACAATCCAAGAGTGATGCAGACTGAATATGAAACAAATATTGATTTATTACTTTTTTTTATTTGCTGCCTTTGATAGATAAGGTACTAAAACTTTTAATAACTTCAGGCATAATTTCTTCAGGGGGATTTATACTAAAATGACAAATATGGTCATTTGATGTTCAAAGATATAAACTTCTATTTCCATAATTCAGTTTATGGTACTTACCACCTGAGGTTAATCTCACCAAACTGCATTTATCATGCTCAGAAAGCAATGTCTATTATATTTCCCTTGTATGTTCAGAACATTTTATAACAGATTAAACATATAGGAAATTTATTTCTAAAAGAGCAGGAGGTGCGAGTAATATTTCTGCAACAAGTAAAAGTCTAACCTGTGCAGGTTATCTTGGTATTGAGGCACCTAATTCCCATTGAAATCAATGGGTGTTAGGTGACTAAATACCTCTGAGGATCACATTGAACCAGATGAAGTTTTGTTCACCCCAGCTACGTTGGTATTTTTGAGCAAAAGTTTAATTACAGGATGTTAAATTGTATAATATACTTCGTACTTTTGAAAAATCTTAATCATGGAAACTAAAGCATGTGCAAGTGTTTTATGATTGAGTCAAACTGGCAAACAAGCCCTGATCACGTCTTCATGTAAGATGACATCTCAAGGCCATTTAAAGAGGTACTGTATATTTACTGTGCTGAAACAAGTGCCTTGGCAGTAGATTCAGCTGCCTTCCACTGTTAAACTTGCTTTACTGTTTACCCTCAGTTAAATATTTATGCTATTGGGAAAAATGAAATCTGTAAGAGACAGACTTAGAGAGAGAAAAATCCCGTTTTGGATTTATACCGTTGCTAAGTATTTTGCACAAGTATTTGAAATAGTAACAGTGCGAAGAATCAATGCAGCTGCTGAGTTATTGTTTACTTAGGTGCATGCTGCATTCTGTTTCTAAAACAGTATGCTCATCACAATAAGTTAAAAATATAAATATTTTAATGATTTACTAAAACATTAATTTTATTATTGCTTTTCCAATGCTCTGAACTGCATCAATGAGCTGATATGCCTCTGCAAGGACCTCAAATACTCAGAAGGATACAAGCACATTACCTTCAAGAGTATAAATGTAGAGAAGAATCCAAATGACAATATTTGGATCCAGGTCAAGATTCAGCTTTTGAGACTCACCTCCCCAAAAAGATCTGGAAGCTATTCTAATTGGGGACTTAGACCCAGATCCTGCAATGTGCCCCAATCTAGATGCCCCCCACTGAACTCATATTGCTGTAACCTATGCTGAAAATTCAAGGGTAATTTTGTGCTTTGTATGAAGACATTCCCTAAATAGTTTATAAAGTAAACTCCAGCCCTCCTTAAGATAATTCAAATCTATATCCCCATTCCATTTCTCTCTAAAGTTCAAAAAGCCCCTCTGAATACAATATATATTATAGATGATGATGGAAGAATCATCTATAATTAAGGTTGCTTGACACTTTCCATTACAAGAACCTGCTTTCAGTTGCTTGTAACTTTCCACACTGTAACCATATAGGCAAACATTTTCCATGCCAGGTGTCTGCCTCAGGTTGAATATTTCTGGGAGGGGGGAGAGGGGGGGAAGGGGAAAGAAAATCAAATCAGCCAAAACAGTTCAGTTGTTTTCGAGAATAAGGCTAGGGAAAAAATACATTTTGCTCATGTTAAAAAATTTTGACAACCTTTTCTGTGAAATGTGCTAGCATCCCCATGCTCTGGAGCAGGGATTTGAAATCAGGTATGGGGGACCTGTAATTAAAGACTATATCTTAATTCATATGCACAAGGTGGCTGAATTAAGGTTGCACAGACAACTTCTGTCATTCCCTATCTTTTGAGTACTTGACTTTCCAACCTTAATAATGTTTTTTTAAAATATTTTTGAGAATGTAATATGCAGAGAGAGAGAGAAATTTTTTGGTCTTATAATGGAAACAAAGTCTTATTTTTTTAATTATTAGGTTCTTTCAGCTCACTGTAAATACTATCAATCCATTAATACCTCAGAGGTAGATAATGCCAACCTCCCTCCAAAAAAAAATGGCATCAGAGAAGCAAGATTATAACTTTCATTTTAATACATGATAATAAATATTAAGTGATATTAAAATTGCTGTGTAAAATATTTCAGTAGTTTTGTACCATGTTTCCCAAGCATTAAAGAAAAGGGGTCCAATCCTATAAAATCAGGAAAGGGATCTAGGGCGTCATAGTGGACCACAAGCTAAATATCAGTCAACAGGCTAACAGTGTTGCAAAAAAAGTGAACATCATTCTGGGATGTATTAGCAGGGGTGTTGTAAGCTAGACATGAGAAGTAATTCTTCCGCTCTACTCCACACTAGTTAGGCCTCAACTGGAGTATCGTGTCCAGTTCTGGGCGCCACATTTCAGGAAAGATGCTGACAAATTGGAGAAAGTCCAGAGAAGAGCAACAAAAATGATTAAAGGTCTAGAAAACATGACCTGTGAGGGAAGACTGAAAAAATTGGGTTTGTTTAGTATGGAAAAGAGAAGACTGAGAGGGGACATGATAACAGTTTTCCAAGTACATAAAAGGTTGTTACAAGGAAGAGGGAGAAGAATTGTTCTTCTTAACCTCTGAGGATAGGACAAAAAGCAATGGGCTTAAATTGCAGCAAGGGAGGTTTAGGTTGGACATTAAGAAAAACTTCCTAACTGTCAGGGTGGTTAAGCACTTGAATAAATTGCCTAGGGAAGTTGTGGAATCTCCATCATTGGATATTTTTAAGAGCAGGTTAGATAAACACCTGTCAGGAATGGTCTAAATAATACTTAGTCCTGCCATGACTGCAGGGGACTGGACTAGATGACCTCTCAAGGTCCCTTCCAGTCCTATGATTCTATTCATAGAATCATATGAGTAGCCTTGCTCACACTGGTAATCCTGTTATTTTCATTTGGACTATTCATGTGACTAACTACTCACAAGAGATAAGCTTTGCAGCATCCTGCCTTATATCTTGAGAAATCCTGGGTTATATTACAACCCAGGATTCTGTGGACCAGCCCACAGTTTACCTGATACAGGACCAGAGGGCTGCCAGTCACTGGCCTGGTCCCTGACATCAAACATAACACTCTTCAGGTTGTTGTATTTCGCCTGATCTCTGGCAGGCAGGTCATATGGCTTTAATAACTCTTGAACTACTGAGAAAATTAAAAACCACAAAATGCTTGCCACAAATAATACCTAAAGTCTGGGTAGTTACTGTACACTCCTACCTGCAGTATATTTCTACTCAGAAATTAATTTGGCTATTTCTGGGACTGTTCTCTATTTCTTTGTTTTTCAAATACTTTCTGTAGACAGCAGATGTTTTACCTTTTGCCAGTGTCAGCCCTCAGATAAAGAGAGCTAACATTCATAAATAATATAGAGACAAATAGGCTGCAGATTTTACTAACCTCCTAACTGAACCAACTAAGACCTAAATGAACCAGGAATTCGTGCTGAAATTATCCACAGGCGCATGTATAACTCATGGTGTTGTGTGACCATGAGTATTGTATTTATAGCCAGTCATAGGTGTCTTTTCACCCAATGTGGAAAATGTTTTCCAAGCAGTGGTTTAAAAAAAAAAAAAGTGATGTGGGACCCCACCTCCACAGATGTTCCTTTGGCATCCCTCAGAAGTTGGTGCTCAGGGCAACTGCCCTTATTGCCTATCCTTTAGGCCTTGGACTGCAGAGTGTGCCATGAAGTAACACACATGTTCACTGAACTGCTAGACTGGCATCCACGAGTGAAATCCTTCCTTGGGACTGACTATCCTTGCCCCACCAATGGCTCAACTTGGAATGTTGGATTTTCACACTTTATTACCCAATATCTTTTGCACAATTACTAAGGTTCACCCTGTAGATACCCTTAGGACATGCACTTAGAGTATGGGTCATTTGTTCCTGGATCATGTTGTATTACCAAGAACTACTCAACACAAGGGAAAATTAATCTAAGCTTGGCTACCTTATCTCCAGAACCTGGAGTAATGAAATGTTTCAGAGTAACAGCCATGTTAGTCTGTATTCGCAAAAAGAAAAGGAGTACTTGTGGCACCTTAGAGTCTAACCAATTTATTTGAGCATAAGCTTTCGTGAGCTTATGTAGCTCACGAAAGCTTATGCTCAAATAAATTGGTCAGTCTCTAAGGTGCCACAAGTACTCCTTTTCTTTTTGGAGTAATGAAGTAATCTACACAAACTGGTTTCAGGCCTGTGATTCCCCTCCCAGCAAAGTCCATTGTTCTACAACCACAATGAGATAACAGGGAAGAGAAAGCCCTACATGACAAATAGTTGCAGACCTTAATCAAGACCCCACAACAGATCCCCCAGAAAAACTACTGCACACCCAGAATTTTGGGCACATTTTGAGTGGCTCACTCTCATCAGGTGGAATCAGAAGCAGACTCCTCTCCAAGAAAACCCAACCAACATCCAACTTCATGGGTTAGTGAGCAGCATTAATGACCTTTGAAAATTGGATGGTTAAAATAAGGAAATTATATACACATTGAGAAGTGAAGTATGCAGACAGTCAATATTAACCTCAGCCAAGCAATGAAATCAAAGGTTTATCATTATTGTAATAGAATGTGTTTCATAAAGAATGAAATGATTTTTGGAAACACTGTAATTATAGTTATTTGTCTGAGCAGCTAAATTAAGTATGACGTTGTTCACTATTCTAAAGTTTTAGGGTAATATCTCTGCTGTGTCATCCTGCTTGTGACATTCAATGACATCTAAAAAAGGTCAATCTGGTTACCTGCTGTTAGTTTAAGAATAATTGTTTTCAAGTTAAAGTCTTTCTGTTTGACTGATTTCATTCATGAATTATTACATCTATTAAAATGGATACTGGCGGCACATACATTTTAGCTGATAATTCATCTCAAAAGGTTTAGGCAGCACATTTTCTTCTTCATTACTGATGTCCTCAGATTTATTCTTTTCCCATCACTGAAATTGATTCACGTCACTATAAACATATAAATAGAGCAAAGAGGAAGTTACATTCTAGCTTTCTGCCAAATGGTCTGTATTTTGTATTATTACAGCACATCTATGTAAATTGCTATACCCATATTTAAGTGCACCTAATTAACCTAAAATTATACTGGAAGTCCTGGTAAATTTCATTTCCAGCTATAACTCATTTAATGTCATGTTTGCTGTGATTGATGCTACTATAATGACCAAAGAATTAATAATAATTACAGTTCTTTAAAAATTGTTACAATTTTTTTAGCAACAGATTTTTCAGTCCAACATATTTGTGCCTGTATTACATGACAAGGCTGTTTTTTTCCCCCAGTATCTAATGGGATTTCTCAGAAATCCTGCCATCACTTTTGGCCACTTTCCATTTTGTGATTGTTTTCCTTTATTGGAAATTAGATTAATTTGTTTTACAATAGTCTGCTTACAAAGAAGTTGCTGTTGATTTGTATAATTAGAGTTTTGTCCACTAAGCAGGTTGATCTTTCATTATTTTCCTATCTTGGACATTACTAGTAATGTCTTTGGGTGAACGAGCAGCTTCCCAATTACCTTAAATTAGCCTTTTGATTTGTCAATGCAATTTTGGAGCAATCATTTTGATATTGTTTTAGGACAGTACCACTTCAATACAGATATCAATAAGTCAGACTGCAACAACCATGAAAAGAATTAGAAATAAAAATACAGCATAGTAAATTATATGAATTACTAGACTGGAGTTGGAACAAATAGAGTTTGCCACTCACTTTGATCTCCCACAAACTTCACATTTCTTAAGCAACAGGCAACAATTTAAAAATAATTTAACTTGAATAAATAGTTTCATTAAATGTCAAATTGTGGACCCTGTACTCACACTGAGTAGTATCTTACTCTGATGCTCTGTACCTCGGGGGAACACCCAGCACCCCCATGTTCATCCTAATAAAATTATTGTGTGGTATCCAATGCAAAGTTTGTCATGTTGGATGTCTTTGGAAGGCTCATGATGCACTGAGCATGGTTGTTATAGTGATGTTACAGTAATTGTTACAGTAACGTTATAGGTTGTAATTTCATGTATATAGTTATGAGGCTGAAAATGTATCCTCATGTCTTAAAGCAAGCCCCGGCAAAAACTCTCCGAGAACAGAGAGGCAGTTCACACCTCATCAGGGCATGTATAGGACAAACCCAGCCCAGCCTCACAGGAACAAAGGACACTGGCCTAGGCAACAAAAAAAGAATCTGTTAGACTCTTTAGGAAGTCACCCCCCTTGCTATGGTCAGTTTAGAACTGCGATGAGGTAATGCTCACCTAACTCTGAAGCGAGGGGGCAAAGCCAAGAGGGAAGAAAGGACATGATAAAAGGGAGAGACATTTGCCATGCTCTCTCTCTTCCACCACCATCTACAGAAACCACACCAAGCGACTGAAGTGCTGATCAAAGGGGAGAGCCTGGCTGAAGAGCAACCAGCCAACCTATGGTGAGAAGCATCTAAGTTTGTAAGGACATTGAAAATGTTAAGATCAGTTTAGAATGTGTTTTGCTTTTATTTCATTTGACCAAATCAGACTTGTTATGCTTTGTCTTATAATCACTTAAAATCTATCTTTCATGGTTAATACATTTGTTTGTTTTTTCTACCTGAAGAAGTGTGTTTGGTTTGAAGCATGTCAGAGACTCCCCTTGGGATAACAAGCCTGGTACATATCAATTTCTTTGCCCCCTCCTTCTTTCCCCACCCCGACATGTTCTTCCACACTCCATTATGGGTCGCATCCCACTTTTTTTGGCAAACTTGGGCATTTGTTCAGTTTGCTTTTGCCAGCTGAGCAAACGAGAGAAATGCCCAGTTTTGTCAAAGTAGTTGGGATGGCCAGGACAGGGTTTAAAAGGGGGACTGTCCCAGCTAAAAGGGAATGTATGGTTTCTCTATAACTCCATGAATAGCCCTACTCAAATTAATAGGGATATTCAAACAGTGAGGTCCCTATCTTCAAACACGTCATTGTGTGTTGACTTGAATGGGCCTAATTGCATGCTTAAAGTGTTTGCAGGAGCTGGCCTAAAGTCCTCCTCAATGTAAATAAGGATATGAGAATCTAGTCATACATGTGTAGATTGGAAGTACTTAATTTTATGTATCCTCAGTTGCATGCAACTCTGACTCCTCCAGGCAGGATATAAACCCAGATCTCTCTAATGTGTATTGTAAAAAGGATTCCAAGTTTTATTAAAACTGAATACTTCGTAGTCACTTAGGTGTAAAGAGTGCTAAACGTAGACATATTTTATATGCAGAGTTTCACAAATAAAGAAGAAATTGGTTAAAGTTGCTTTTTATTGCTGTTGCTTTGCACAGTTTTGTAAAGAAGGGGGTGATATGCAAAATCACTATTTGTGGCTTTCATTTATGGCACAAAAAATATTACAGAGGAGTTTAGATGCTCACTTTTTGCATCACTTCTTTGTACTGGCATATAATTTACTTTGATCATACTTTTTTTGAGTTTCACAACATAATATACTAACCCACATTTGTAAAGAGTTTTGAGATCTATGCAAGAAAAGTGCTATGTACTACATGTGACAACTGTTATTATGTATTTATTATTATTATATGGAGAAATCTTAGTCACTGACATACAATGAACTTCTTGTTTACTAGTTTGTATTTAGTGCTTCTAAAAGCTGAGACCCCTTGAGATTAAAATTATTTATCCACAGATAGATGGGCAATGCAGTACAACCTTCCCCACACTGTGCCCCATCCCTGCATACTAACTATGTTTTATCAGGACTGCTTTTATAATGAGAGAGTACTTAAGTCTTCATGCTCATCCAATATCTCTCTGAAATCACTCGCATGGGTGCCAGATAGTGCCAGTACAATGTACCTAAAATATTGCAGAATTGATCCATTTAATTATGATGCATATTTAAAATATAAGATATGTGAATGAAGTCCATATTTAAGATAGTACTCAGCTGTCTTTGTGCACTGGTCTCAGGATGCATTGTTATTGTCACTAAGTGAAGTAATTAATCCAGAATACAAATCAAATTTTGTTCCAGAACAGAGGGCCCACACATGGAGCTATTGTGGAATAGCTTTTTCCACTATAGCTATGCTAGTCAATTTCCCCACATAGATAAAGGTCTTAGTCCAGCATTTAGACTGGCATGATATATAGTGAAATGATTGCTCCACACAAAATCACATGATTTTTTTTAAATGCCTGATTGGGAGCTAGACAAGAATATTCAAATCCACATGAGAGTTGTAATGTTTGGAGAAGCACTCAGATATCAGGTTTGTCAGGAGATAACTCACAGCACATTTTATTAATAGTATGAGCATTCAGCTCTGTTTCAGTCTACTAAGGATTCTGGAAAGATCAAATTTACAATGGGCATCCCAAAGGTTTGCCATATCTTTAGTATAGTCATTCTCATACTTGTTCTTTCAGGGTTGTTTTGAGCTCTCTCTGGAATACTCAGTATGTAATATAACAGACTTCTTACTTTGCTTTATTTCCCCAAAAGTACATCAGTCTCTGTAGGTGGGCCATAATCAGGCAGGACCATTCAGCCTCCAATAGCTAATTTGCAAAAGTCTTTTTGTAATACCCTCAATATTAAACAAATATATTGTAGACTCCAGACTTAAGTGTTCTCCTTGTGCTCATTGGAACTATTGTTGTGAGTAAAGATATTCATGTTTGCAGGAACACGGCCAAATGGTTCACTACGATCAGCGAGAGAGCCAAGCAATGGCAAGTAAGTTTTAATCTGTTGGTCACCAATGCACAAGGTCACATCCATACTTCTGAGGAGCTTAATTTACTGTGTTTAATAGTAAACTTGTCAAGAAAACTGTGTGTGCTTTTTTTTAACTGCTACCATACTAAAAATGATAAACAAAACCATTCTGATGATTATCTCATGACTCAGTGTAATAAAGTAAAGGGGTTCGTGCTACTTAATCCATGTTTATAAGTATTTGCATTATGATCACTTAAGAATTCAAGAAGATATAAAAGAAGAATAGTGTAACATTTCTTCATCTCTTTCCCTTTAGTTGCATCAACAAATCTGCATATAAATGGTAAATCAGTCCTTAGCATGTGCTTTCTGGAGTGACATTATTAAAGTCTACTTCCTAATGCTGATTGCTGCTGCTGACATCAATTTGTGATTGCCTGTTACTGAATTAGAGCAAGTAAACGATCTAAAGATACAGCTTCACTACAATAGTGGGATGCAGCTGCATACAAAATGTTTCTCAAAAAAACCTGGATCTAGCTGAATCTACTTCTACATCTGTCATTGTTAATAATGCAGAATGCAAGGAAAAGAGCAAGTGAAGGATTGCTTCATTATTAGCTGTATTTTTAGAAATTTAATTATTAGAACACCAAACAGGTAGTGTCAGTTTGTGCTTTTTCTTATGCAATGCAATCTTGACTGATAATAAAATATATAAAATTGTGACCATTAGCTGTTGTTTTGCACTACTGATAAAGATTAATACCCACAGGCAGTTTCTCACTGTCAATGGCTCATTTCAGACACACCTTATAATTAACAATTTAGCACAAGAAAAATCCTTTCATTCTGTTTGGTTTTGCCCTTTCATTTCCTTTAAATATATCTATTTAAAATGCTTGTAAAAAATGTAACACTATTTATGTCTTTATTCCATTTTAAAAGAGGCAGTCAACATTTGACTTCTAATCCACTTCCCCTCCCCCAAAGGCTAAAATAAAATAGACAGCTCTGCATATCTAATACGCTAATCCCTTTCCCCCCCCACAGTAATATACTTTATTGCCTTATAATTCCAATGAACAATACTTTAGAAGAAACTCTGAACAAAGAACAACCTTCAATTTACCTACAGTAAGTATTTAGTAAGAAGACTATCAAAAGTACAAAGAGTAAGTATGTGCCAAACTCTCATTGAGTTGGAAACCTTAATCCTCATTGTGCTTTTGACAATCTCCCCCAGAAAAGTTAATTTTAAGAGATAGTGAGTTTCCTAATTGTTACAATTAAGCTTCAAGTTAGATTTCAAACTTCAAAGTTATGGTTAATACTTTCTTACCTGTTACTAAATATTTTGGGGATTCTAGTTTCTTAAGCACTACGGTCAACACTTTTAAATAAGCACTTTAGATAAGCTATTACCAGCAGGGGAGTGGGTTTGTGTGTGGTGGGGGGGGGAGTGAGAAAACCTGGATTTGTGCTGGAAATGTTCCAACTTGATTATCAGACATATTGTAAGGAGAGTGGTCACTTTAGATAAGCTATTACCAGCAGGAGAGTGGGGTGGGAGGAGGTATTTTTTTCATGCTTTGTGTGAATATAAAAAGATCTTCTACACTTTCCATAGTATGCATCTGACGAAGTGAGCTGTAGCTCACGAAAGCTTATGCTCAAATAAATTGGTTAGTCTCTAAGGTGCCACAAGTACTCCTTTTCTTTTTGCGAATACAGACTAACACGGCTGTTACTCTGAAACCTGTCATTATGCAAGGCACTGCATTTAGCCATATGGAGTGGAAATCTATCAACTGCATGAAAAAACTTGTACAGATACAGACAGACATCATCTTCCTTTCCAAATGCAAACAGATGGACATCGTACCAAAAGGACTGAAGGTAAAAAATCCATTACAATCTACATACCACACAGACTATGCTGACAGCTTGTGCCACATGCTCTCAAAGAAACTGCGGAATCACCTGATCAACATCCTCTACAGCAAACAGGGAAAGATTAAGAATGAGCTCTCAAAAATGGATACTCTCATAAAAAACCAGCCTTCCACACAAACTTCCTCGTGGCTGGAATTTACTAAAACTAGACAAGCCATTTACAACGCACACTTTGCTTCTCTACAAAAGAAAAAGGACACTAAACTTTCTAAACTACTACATGCCACAAGGGGCCACAGCAATGGTTCACTCAACCCACCCAGCAATATTGTTAACCTATCCAACTATACTCTCAGCCCAGCAGAAGCAGCTGTCCTATCTCGGGGCCTCTCCTTCTGCCCCTCCACCCCCACGAACATGATACAGTTCTGTGGTGACCTAGAATCCTATTTTCGACGTCTCCGACTCAAGGAATATTTCCAACATACCTCTGAACAACATACTAATCCACAGAGACCTTCCTACCAACACTACAAGAAAAAAGGATTCTAGGTGGACTCCTCCTGAAGGTCAAAACAGCAGACTGAACTTCTACATAGAGTACTTCCGCCGACGTGCACGGGCTGAAATTGTGGAAAAGCAGCATCACTTGCCCCACAACCTCAGCCATGCAGAACACAATGCCATCCACAGCCTCAGAAACAACTCTGACATCATAATCAAAAGGCTGACAAAGGAGGTGCTGTTGTCATCATGAATAGGTCGGAATATGAACAAGAGGCTGTTCGGCAGCTCTCCAACACCACTTTCTACAAGCCATTACCCTCTGATCCCACTGAGAGTTACCAAAAGAAACTACAGCATTTGCTCAAGAAACTCCCTGAAAAAGCACAAGATCAAATTTGTACAGACAAACCCCTGGAACCCCGACCTGGGATATTCTATCTACTACACAAGATCCATAAACCTGGAAATCCTGGGAGCCCCATCATCTCAGGAATTGGCACCCTGACAGCAGGATTGTCTGGCTATGTAGACTCCCTCCTCAGGCCCTACGCTACCAGCACTCCCAGCTACCTTCGAGACACCACTGACTTCCTGAGGAAACTACAATCCATCGGTGATCTTCCTGATAACACCATCCTGGCCACTATGGATGTAGAAGCCCTCTACACCAACATTCCACACAAAGATGGACTACAAGCCATCAAAAACACTATCCCCGATAATGTCACGGCTAACCTGGTGGCTGAACTTTGTGACTTTGTCCTTACCCATAACTATTTTACATTTGGAGACAATGTATACCTTCAGATCAGCGGCACTGCTATGGGTACCCGCATGGCCCCACAGTATGCCAACATTTTTATGGCTGACTAAGCACAACGCTTCCTCAGCTCTCGTCCCCTAACGCCCCTACTCTACTTGCGCTATATTGATGACATCTTCATTATCTGGACCCATGGAAAAGAAGCCCTTGAGGAATTCCACCATAATTTCAACAATTTCCATCCCACCATCAACCTCAGCCTGGTCCAGTCCACACAAGAGATCCACTTCCTGGACACTACAGTGCTAATAAACAATGGTCACATAAACACCACCCTATACCAGAAACCTACTGACCGCTATTCCTACCTACATGCCTCCAGCTTTCACCCTGACCACACCACACGATCCATCGTCTACAGCAAGCTCTGTGATACAACCGCATTTGCTCCAACCCCTCAGACAGAGACAAACACCTACAAGATCTCTATCAAGCATTCTTACAACTACAATACCCACCTGCGGAAGTGAAGAAACAGATTGATAGAGCCAGAAGAGTTCCCAGAAGTCTCCTACTACAGGACAGGCCTAACAAAGAAAATAACAGAACGCCACTAGCCGTCACCTTCAGCCCCCAACTAAAACCCCTCCAACGCATTATTAAGGATCTACAACCTATCCTGAAGGATGACCCAACACTCTCACAAATCTTGAGAGACAAGCCGTTCCTTGCCTACAGACAGCCCCACAACCTGAAGCAAATACTCACCAGCCACCACATACCACACAACAGAACTACTAACCCAGGAACTTATCCTTGCAACAAAGCCCGTTGCCAACTGTGCCCACATATCTATTCAGGGGACACCATCACAGGGCCTAATCACATCAGCCACACTATCAGAGGCTCGTTCACCTGCACATCCACCAATGTGATATATGCCATCATGTGCCAGCAATGCCCCTCTGCCATGTACATTGGTCAAACTGGACAGTCTCTACGTTAAAGAATAAATGGACACAAATCAGATGTCAAGAATTATAACATTCATAAACCAGTCAGAGAATACTTCAATCTCTCTGGTCACGCGATTACAGACATGAAAGTTGTGATATTACAACAAAAAAACTTCAAATCCAGACTCCAGTGAGAAACTGTTGAATTGGAATTTATTTGCAAATTCGATACTATTAATTTAGGCTTAAATAGAGACTGGGAGTGGCTAAGTCATTATGCAAGGTAACCTATTTCCCCTTGTTTTTTCCTCCCCCTCCCCCTCCGCAGACGTTCTTGTTAAACCCTGGATTTGTGCTGGAAATGGCCCACCTTGATTATCATACACATTGTAAGGAGAGTGGTCACTTTAAATAAGCTATTACCAGCAGGAGAGTGGGGTGGGAGGAGGTATTGTTTCATGCTTTGTGTGTATATAAAAAGATCTTCTACACTTTCCACAGTATGCATCCAATGAAGTGAGCTGTAGCTCACGAAAGCTTATGCTCAAATAAATTGGTTAGTCTCTAAGGTGCCACAAGTACTCCTTTTCTTTTTGCGAATACAGACTAACATGGCTGTTACTCTGAAACTTTTAAAATAATATATATTCTTAACGTCATTTAAGCTTTGTGACTACCAAACTTAAGAAGAGATTTTAAAAGAATCAGATAGTGCTGGGATGTATGATCAGAGCAGCAGCAAGCGTCCTATGACTGTGAACAAAAATTATTCCACAAATGAAGAGAAAAGGGAAGTGAATTTATTTTCTCAGTTGGAACTGATTGCCCTGAAAAAAAATTAGAATGTCAATCATTAACGTAAATAGTGCTTTTATGTAAAATGTATTTGCACATCATCTACATTTCCCATTGTACAGATTTTACCCCTTGCATTCATTTAAGGGTCCTTTAACATTTTTGGCAGATGAATCATCTATTTAGTCTTGAGATGATTGCTGTTAAATTTTAAAGTTATTTAGCTTTAAGACAAATAAATAAATCCAACAACCTTGTAAAAGTATGAAAAGAACTTTTAAAAAAAAAACTTTTCCAGAATAAGATTTGAAAAGAAATGAAATATTCTTAAACCTTCTAATGTTTGACTTTAGTTTCTATTTAAAAAACATATACCTCTTATCTGCCTTCTTGATTCATGAAGGCATCACTCACAAAGCATAAACTGTCCAAAGCAGAATATTAGGATTCATTGCCACCTGCTTGCATCCACTAGTGCCGAGGAGGATTAAGTACCCAGTTTTATTTACTCTTCTCAAACCATCTTTAAATGAAACAAACCTTCTGGTACACAATTATGCTCTGTGGAGGGGTTATGGTAGATAGGATTGGGGTTGTTCTGAAAAGTGGTTGGAATTAATACCTATGTCATGGAGATCCAAGTGAAAAAAAACAAATGCAATGCATGTTCTATGGTAATATATGGCACAGAAAGCATGTTATCACAACATCAAAATTAAATAAGTTGGCCAAAGGAAGGGAATTTTCAATTACAGTGGAAATGTACTAAAAATTTATTTTCATACCTTATTACTAAAGGTCATGCTCATGAAATCATTAAAGTAGCCTCCTGTTCATAGTGGGGGTGGGAGGAGGATGCATTTGTCCTTGATTAATAGATTTCCTGGTTTTTAACCATTTGCATGTATAAATTTTATTAAATAGCATTGAGCAAGATCGTCCTATCCCTCAGGAAAACCCACAGGAGGGGGCAGAAAAAGCAAGAAAACTCTGAGGTTGGTCTTGTGGATATTCCTGCAAACATATTCCTTAGAAGGGAAAGAGTTCTGGGGTGGGGGAATGGGTTGCCAGTGCTACTGCAGGTGACCTTCTAACCTGTGGATCCATGGTGTCTATGGGGGAGAAACTCTACCCCTGGATTTGTGAAGGCTGAAGCCATTTACCTGGATGCTCCTCCCTCCACATAACTGGAGTGGCCCACATGAGCATGACTCCACTGCAAGCCATTCTTCTATTGGATGGTGGCTGCTTAGCAGCAGCCACCGAAGGCATCCATAGGAAGTTAATATAGTTGTACGTACTCATGTCTACATCTCCATATGGAAACCTAACAGGTAGGCAGGGTATATAGCTCTGGCCATGACCTACTTTCACCTCCCAGTACCCTGGCCTACTCCCAAAATCCCACAGAACTACATTCACATGGGGGAGGTGAGGGATGGGATAGGGCCATAATTGCTCCAAGTTGATGTTTTCAATAGTGTCTCCATTCTAGTTATCTCAATTTTGGGGTATCTACCTTCAGACACCTAAAATCTGAATTTCAGAGCTGCTGACTGAGCTCTTGCAGCTCCCACTAAGGCACCCAGGATCACCAGACAGTTGAAACCGTTGGCCTAAATTATTACACAAGTATTTATCTACAATTTAAAGAGGCACTGTGTGTAACCCACACATCTCCTGGGTGTGGTGCTCTGTTTCCTCTAGTGCCACTGAGACACTTAGAGATTAATGAGTCTGCTACAGCCTTAGCTAATAAGCCTATGGCTTTTAGCTCATGCATTTAGCTCCAGAGGTCCCAGGTTTGATCCCACTCACTAATGAACAGGGTCCATCGATGTTATACATGCACATTTTTAGGCCTCAAGATTTAAAACTTCCTTAGAGAAAGGTGAATGCCAGGCAATATCCTTGGAGAACACATTTTGGTAAGCAGCACAGTCTGACCCTCAACATAAAAAATAAATGCACCGTTTTGCATGACATTTGCTAGCTAGCAAGCATGTATCCTGCTGCTATTCCTGGAGGTGTGGTAGTTCACACTGTGCACCAACCCAAAGTTATCCTGTCCTGTGTCAGTTTGTTTCCCACTGCCCCAAACTATCTCCCAAGAATAAGGCAAAGATATTGCCCGTACCCTACAATGCATCTTCCAAGGATGAGACATAGAAATTACATTTCTCTAAGGCAGTGGTTCTCAAACTTTTGTACTGGTGACCCCTTTCACACAGCAAGCCTCTGAGTGCGACACCCCTTATGAATTAAAAACATGTTTTTATATATTTAACACCATTATGAATGCTGGAGGCAAAGTGAGGTTTGGGGTGGAGGTTGACAGCTCGCGATGCCCCATGTCATAACCTCGCGACCGCTTGAGGGGTCCCGACCCCCAGTTTGAGAGCCCCTGCTCCAAAGGATCTCTAAACTTTGTAGGCTTGATCCTGTCATCCTCTCTCAGAAAACGCTCCCACTGACTTCAATGATATTCAATAACAAAACTATATAGAGGCTGCAAGATTAGACCCCTTAATTCTAATCAGATATCATAGTTTAGAATGAGATGAATAGCTCAGATACAGAGGTGGGTGGAGAAAGAATTGTGTTTTGGAGGATTTCATTATTTCAGAATAAATTTCTGCTCGAGGAAATGGAGCAGTCCATCTGCCCCTGCCAACCTATGCAACCTTAATTGATTCATTATGATATTGTCTTTAATTACATGGTCACAAACTACTTTTTCCCACAGGACCCCACCTCATTCAGTGCACAGAATGGATGGCACTGAGTTAGTGAGCATCTATTTCAACATTATGTTTATCCTTATTGTTCAATGTGCGGCCCCAGGCCTTATTCACTGCACGCTGTTCCCTGCGCACCATACAGTGAATACAAAATTATTAATTCCCTCCTAGGAATGTCTATCACACTCCTCACTATCCTATCTGTGTGCTTCGGAAACAATTAATTTAATTTCACAGCACCCCATGAGATAAGGGTTTCCCATTTTATAAATGGGAAACAGACACAAAGAAACTAAGACGTGTTGCATGTTTGAATTTGATAACAATAATGTGAGATTCTCACAATAATTGGCTCAAATGAAATTAATCAGATTACTACAGCATTATACAGAAAGAAAAAAAATACTTTACCACACTTTGTGTAAGGTGAAAAGCTGTCCCCCGTTTCTTCCCTCTGTAACTGGTGAGATGCTGTCAGAACACATTCCCCAATTTACCTCCCAAAACCTCTGTCTTTTGCTAGAGTGTGAGACAAAGAAATTTCTCTTTGGAGAGAAAAAAAAAACAAAAAACTTTCCCACAATTAATTTCACTATGTGTTCCTTTTTTTGTGTCTTATGATACCTAATTACTGATGGAATTTCTTTTAAGGTTATCAGTTTACCTGATTAATAAACTAAAAGGAATTTCTAATACGCTCATCATTACTAACAGCTGTAACTACCTGCAGTTCTTAATGAGTTAAACATTTTTCAATGGGTCATTTCATCAATTAAAGAAAACATCTGCAATAACAAGCATCTCTTATCAATCATAGAACATAATTTGATCAGAAGCACCCCTTGTCAGTCACCCAGCCTGGTTTATTATAACATATTTCTGTAGACAACTTTCATTAGTTTTGAGGTGTCTGATTCCCTAGACATCTAAACTCTCACAGACTTAGAGGTACTTAGAGGTACTGGGGACGATTTGGTACAGCCCAATATGTAATATATTCTTGAACACTGCTCACCCAGTAGGTTAAAGTTAAAAGCCAACACTCTGAGGCCTTCGAATTCAGACACACTTTTTGATAATACTGTAAGGATTCTGGAAGAATAGTTAATATGCAAAAAATTATGAGTTTAATATACAAAAATCATAATATACAATTTACTAATCAAAGTATCCACTAACTTTGGATGCCCCAACTTGAGACAGCTAGGACCTGAGTTTTTTTAAAAAATCATCATTATATAGCAGTCCATATGATCAAAGCACAGCTCCCATTTCCTTCAAATGCAACTGTAACTATTCAACATTTCTGCAAAATGAAATTTCAGGTCAGTCACCTAGAAAATGAAGAACGTACAATTTGTGACCAGCTATGAAAAGTCTGGTTTAAGTTACTGGCATAGCATCATCTAGCACAGGCAGGAAAAGAATTCTCCAGGGCAGCATTCAACAGGGCACCAGCCTATTTCTGCTTGCACCTACCTCTTTCACTATACATCTTCTAAATTCAGCAATAGATGAGCCAAACAGTCTCTTTCACCACACAACCCTGACTTATCCCCACAATGCTGTGCACTGAACAAAGCAGGAGTCCTGTGGAAAAACTAGTATGTGATCATGAAATTAAAGACTGCATCATAATACATATGCCCAAGGAGGCTGAATTAAGGTTGCACAAGCAGCCTTAATTCTGGCATTTCCTAACTTCTGAGTACTTGATTTTGCAGCCTTAATAATGCTCTTTAATGTAGGTTTTCTTTGTGTCCGCACGTGCACTTAATATTACATGTGCCATGGAAAAATATGCCTCGTGCATGTCCAGTAGAATTAGACTAGTTTTATTTTTTCAGACAGTCACAAAGAACGTCAACACATCAGATCAAGGCTCCAAACCTGCAAGGAGAATCAGGTCAGACCCCTGACCCTATAAGGAGCCCCATTGACTTCAGTGGGGCTCTGTTCAGACACATGGTCCACCCACACCGTTTGTTTTGCAGGACTGAGGCCCAAATAATCCACATTATGGTATCACTGGAGCAAATTGTATCTTCAGTAACACCGGGCAGCGCTGTTGACTCAAATGGGGTTATAGTGATGTGTAGCCAGCAAAATATGAGCTAATATAAGAAAAATTTAAGAGATGGCAAGTCAAATTTTAAAGTTAACTTTTTTTTGCCATTTTATGACTCAAAAGGAGGTATAAAAATAGTTGGTAAAATAGAGCAGTGTGCATAAACAAGTTTTACTTGAAAGTGACGTTTTTTGGCCAAAGACATAAAGCCTTAAAATGTAAAATATGAAATGTATAACTGGATTGACCCAACTACAACAATGCTAAGATTTTAGAAAGAGCAACTGAAGTTGATCCAATAAAAGATATTATCTCCCCTACCTTGTCTCTCTAAAAGCATTGTTTGTCAATCTCTAAATCTATCAGATTATGTGGACTGAATATTCTAAGGAAATATTTTCAACAGCATAAATGGGAGCTGGGCGCCTAACTGTCCTGAAAAATCTTCTGTATTTCTTTTTGAAAAGTGAAGGTGCGCGACATCAGGAAAAAGATCATGCCAGATGCAGTCAGGTATTGCAATATGCATAGTATTGAGTGCATTAAGTTCATAGCCTGTAGCTACTCTCCTCCCCCCCCCCCCCCCCTTAGCTGACTACTGACGAAAATAGCCACATTCATTTAGGTGCATTTATAATCAGACCATTAATGGTAGTTCTGTTCCTGCTTAGTAGCCTCACTTTGGTGATGTTAGTAAACTTGTCTGTTGGCATCACGGAGACAGTTGTGTGTTCTGCTATTACGAATTTGGAACTGTATTGTGAGCACCCTGGGAGACTTTGAAGGGTGCCAATTTAAATAACCTCATTACATCAATTTTTTGCTCATATGAATTTTTTTATAACTACCCTGTTAAAGTGTTTTCCTGACATTTTAATCTGAATGTATTTTAATTCACATCCCAAAAGCAATGGAAGTTTTGTCTAGAGGTTTGGTCTTTTCAATTTCCTTTGCTGTGCAGTACACTGTTCCCTGTACAAAGCTCCCTGTACAATTCTGCAATTAAAAAGTAGTAAATGCATTGTTCCAAAGATAATTGAGTCAGAATCTCATTCTTCTCTGGGCATGGAAGTCATAAACTTCCAGCTGCAAGTATGATCTTATCTGTCTCTACACAAAGCTTCACCCTTAAATCGTTTCCATTTTAGGTAGGTCAAGGTTAGAATTTGGATGCAAAATGCTGCAGCTACTTAGTTATTCAAACCATATGAACTAAAAGATTCACACTTTCTTTTACTGGTAAGGTATTCTCGGCCACTTAAAATTAAAGCTTTTTCAGTAGACATCAGACTCTTCCTCACACTGGTACCTTGGAAAAATTCAATGTGCTTAGTTCAGTAAGAAATATCATATGTGGTTTTCATGAAAATTCCAATTTAAGTTGCTCATGTACACTGTTTCATTTTAATCTCTTCCATTAATCTGTGTTCATCTTACCCATGAGTATGAGACCATTGGTTAATGAAAAAGGTCTTTGAAAGGAATTTCTCCTCTACGTGAACTTCTATATTTCTATAAAACCAGGGCAGAATTGTCAGGCTCTATTTACCCTAAAATAGATCATTAATTTCTTACTGAAAATGGATTTCACAAATATAAATATAGTTGCATACGTCTCCATTCCCACAGGAACCAAGGACCATCACAAAACTCACCATCTTCCACTCCTAGGGCAAGGTGCACTTCTTCAGTCTAGCCTTCTCTAACATGTACCCACAGCAGTTTGTACATTGAATAAAAAATTCCAATTCCTAGCAAAGCAGAACAGTGTACTCAGATATTGTGATAATGAGGGTGGTATATAAGAACCTAAGCAGACTAGGCTAGAATACTAGACAGAAAGTAACTTTTCAAAGGGGCTCTGTCAACTTGAAACAAAATAACATTTCTCTGTTACAATTCTATACCTACCAAAACACTAGACTAGAGAGATTAATGATCTTTTCTTCATTTTATTTACTTTGTACACTCGACAATATCCTGAGATAGATTCTCAGCCATTGTCAATGCTGCTGCACCAACTTATTTCAATGGAGCTTCATTGAATTTGGCCAGCTGAAAATCTGACACTCGTTATAGATTCATTTTCACCATTTTCTGATGCTCACTTGTGTCACGCATGGGCTGATCTGTGGGAATCCTGTGTGTATCCACTACCCCAATTTGTACAAGAAGTTGTTTATCAATAACAGCATCAGCAAAGGTAAAAATGCAATGGAAGGATATGCACAGTGTATGGGATGGAGGAGGAAAGGATGCCCCACAGCATATTTGGCTGGCTTGCTCCTGGACACAGAAAACCCTTAGAAATACAACAAGGAAGCAGAATAAAACCCACTAATACAACATTTTTAAAGGAATTTAAATATTCACAACAGTTTATTGTGTGATCTATCAGAAAACAGATTTTTTTAAATGTTAATTTTAAAGGTTCAGGTTGCCGGTAACCATTTAAGAGAAATTATCTTCAAATATTGTTTGTTCTTGGAAAGAGTTAAATATCACACTATTGGGAAATTTAATTTAAATTTATTATTTTGAATTCTTTGGTCTTTTCGATCTTTTTTAAAGCCTCCATTGATGTAGGTTCTTACACTGGTTCTCTGTGTTCCTCCCAAGAATAGAGATGACAATGTGGCTATTTCTCTCTTACCTACCTGCTGGCAAGAGGCAGGCTTTGGGTTATTGTTTTAATTAATATTGCGTGCAGAAGTGCGAGATAGTTGCTGGGAGTAAGGGTACTATTGTGGGAAAGCTTGGACAAAAAGTGGGTTTTTCACTTAGCTCTGAATTTGGTGAGGTTAGTGGTTAGTCATCTGACAATGAATTTCATAGCCTTGGTTTAGCTCCTGTGAAGATTCTGTCACTGCTAGTGACCGTATTTAATTGCTCCAACTGAATGAAGCTGTCATGGGAGGTCATACTCACAGAGCCAGAGAGAAAGGGCAATGGTTTCTTAGGAGGCTAGGATTAATTTTGAAACAGGCTCTCCGTTCAGTGGTGAGCCACTGCAGAAAATGGCAACTAGTCATGATGTGTTCTTGGCAATCTGTGTTGTGGAGCAGGTGGGTTCTGAATTTGTAATAGCTAGTTAGTATATACAAGTCATTTGGGTTTGGATAACAGCATACTATAACCAGAGTTCTGTGGATTTTTCTGCTTTGGTCCCAAACACATACATATCTTACATATCAGCAAATCTATAGAGAGAGCATCTTTCATATAAAATGCTTTTCACTTCAGTTAACTAGCAACTGTAGATTAGTTTTGGAAATCCTTTCTTATATCAGTTGAGTCTGTTCATGATTCTCTGGATTAACTAGGTCTGATTGCCATCTGCAAGGTATAATTTGCTGCTCAGTTACTTTTCTCTCTCTTAAGAACAATATTTTCCAACTGACTTTCACTTCTAAACTACTCTCTCTTTTTGAATTGGCTTTAATATGTCCTAAAAATTAAAATTATGTTTCATGTTTGACTCACAGTTTCCAAACAGAATTCATTCACATCACTAATGCGAAGGAGAAATAAAATGTATGGTTTTGAATAACAGTACTTTGGACTATTTGAAATTATAGGGCAGTATGAAACTCAAATGCCAATAATAATGATTTCAACTTACATGGTACTTTTCATTCGAGGATCTCAAAGCAGTTTACAAATCTCAGTTAAGCCTTACAACACACTGGATGTAGCTCTGCATGACTTTGGATGTGTGGACCTGTTTTGCCGAATTTCACACCCATTAGAACATTATAGGTTCAAAATTAGGAACAGAGCTCAAGCTGTTTTGAGGGAAGTCCATGATCTGTTTAGAGTTGGAAACATTCCAGTTCTGGGTTGCTGCGCAACAACATTCTCTTCATTCCTGATGAGGAAGGAAGAAAGAACTCTTCCCCCTTCATGGCAGGGCAACCCTTCCCCTGACTATCAGCTCCCCAATCATCTCTGAAGAAACTCCTCCGCATCCTCTGTATAATGCCTTCCAAGAGGCCCCAGGCTCCTCAGGGAGCAGCTCCTCTCCATTCATTAGTGGGAGTGAATGCCGACTGCCCTTATCCATCTTCTTGCTTCAGGAAGAGGGTTTGGGCTCCTACAAAGTTTACTGCTCCTACCCCCAATTCCAGGAAGGATTTCAGGGTACAGGCAGCCTGCCCAGCCCCAGAATCCTATGATAGTAATGGGAACATATGCTCAATCCTGATGTCTTTTAAACTCTCTAGGGCAGAGCCTTCCTAAAGAGTATTGAGTCCTGGGAAGTCATACCCAGTTCCAGGCCAGAAACAAAAGGTAGAGATTCCTGGGCTGACAACAGTGCATTTCCCTTCAATCTGCATGGAAATTGCCCTGAGGTCTGTGTTCTATATAACTCTGGCTTGTAACATTTATACGCTAGAGAGCTTCAGGGCCAGTGCAGCAGGGTAGGAAATCCCCACAGCTTGCAGTGAGGTAGGGTCAGGACTGGCTACCCAGTTCCTGAAGAGGATTTCTAGGATGGGAAGGCAGAGGAAAAGAGTGCATAGGCTCTTCCTGGCTGCCCCCTGAAGAGGAGGGAGAAGCCAATGTCCCCAGATGACTGGTCACTTCACAATGCTGCATCAAACATTATAAGACAATTCAAATTAATCCTTAAACCCAGTGATTGCAGATATCACCCAATCCTCACAGGAAGTCTAGAAACTTCAAACGTGGGAGTACGTTATGAGCAGTGGCTAGGGAAAGTATTTGGTACCTGTTCACTTACTCTTGCGAGGGATTAATTTTGTACATCTATCATTCTTTCCTGAAAACACTGATGAACAAGTGGAACTAGAATAAAGATTTCAGGGAAATTTTGAGTACAAGAATCAGTAGCTGATGCCCAGCAAGAAGATTAATTGCCTTAGACAGTAACTTCTGATTTCCAAATGTTTTTCCTGCAGAGAGGAATTTAAGAAAGAAAGAGTAAGAGAGACCTAAACTTATCATGAATATACATGCCAGGCAAGAAGCCTTCATCTTTATTTAGTTACTCATAGTCCCTTTTAAAAAAGTTTTCCATTGTGTGGCTTTTCAGGCAATGCTTTCCTGCTTCAAAAGACTCAGTCACAGTATAACATCTTTTTTTAAAAAATAATTTTGAACTATTCACTGAGGTAGATAATCACACACTGTAAGCCACAAAGTCAAATCACTTTCCTTAGTTTTTTCTTCCATTGTTCATGGACAATGGTTTGTTATTGTAGACTTCAGCACAATTGGTGGGATGAATGAGGCACTGTTACTTCTGTCTGGAAAAGAACATGGGAACATATGTTTTTAAAAGAAACACAAATGGAAATTTAAATAGACTTTGTCCCTAAGGTATCATTGTTAATATATCTGAGTGGGTTTCACAGTGGATGATGTTGTCAAGTGTGACCAGAAAACCCCTATGATATTTCTTGCCATGGGAGAAACTTGGACACTCGGAAACTAGTGTGAGTATATTGCACCAATAGCATAAATGAAGCCTGCCAGAAGTAGTGAAGTAATGCAGAACCACGCATCATGCTAGATGGAATGAGGTCTACCAAATCTATGTGCACAGGGGATCACGGGGACCAACTCTGAGCAGTGGTGATACCACTAAAAAAGTACACCCCTTTTTTCACAATCAAATAGCACTGGGTCAAATTCTTGCAAGATCTAGCCTGCACCTCACCAGACTCTGGAAACTAGGAAGAACAAAGCTTCTAACATGCAGGAGCTAGTATCAAAGAAGAATCCCAGGACATTCAGATTTTCTGTTCAAATACCTGTACTTTTTTCAGGGCAAAGAAGCCTGGTCTACACAAGAAAGTTAAGCTGACATAAGTCATCTTGTGTCGACCTAGTTGTGCATGTGTCTACAGTTAAAATTGTCTCTTACGATGTAAGCAGCCTGTTACATCAATGTAGTCAAACCACCTATCTGAACAGGGTAGAGCCAAGAGTAACATACTGAATTTGACGCAGTACAAATGTAAACACTGCATGACCTATGTCAACCCTAGCAGTCCTCTAGCAGCTATTTCCACAATGCCCAACACTGATCGCTCTGTTCACAATTGTGAACTCCACTGCCCAGGGATCACGAACACCAGAAACCACACTCTCCCGCTTTAAAAACATTGCAGGCACCACTGCATCAGCATATGGCCCCAGGGGCCTTCAGGATGCCAGCAGAAGTGCCTTTGTTACCCTCAGGAGTGAGATATCAGCTAAAATCAAAGTGCCTGTGGTATATAGTGCCATCTCTCAGTGGTATTGTCCTGCACCCATACCCTTGGCAATAAGGGCCAAAGTTGTACTGTTTCATGCGGCTGAAAAATTCCCTCCCTGTTCTCCCATCCCCAGCCCAGTCCAGCTCATGGCAGGACATACTCAACACAGCTGGGACTAGAGAGCAGTGTAGTACAGATGCTCCAAAGCTGCAGTGGCAATAATCACGTCTTATTTAAAAGTTTTATGGGAATGAGGGGAAAGGGAGGAGTTCTGAAACTTGTCTTTCACTCTATGTACTTTATATATAGCTGTTGCTATTGCGGCCTTGGCAGGTGCTTACTCCACTCCTGTGGACTGTTTGACCCCCACTAGGGGGAAGACGACAACTATGGAGGACATATTTGCTGAGATTCTACAAGCCAGTGCTGCATATGATCATGAACATAGGGTGAATATGGTAGACACACTGGAGAAAGCTAACAGAAGTAAGGCCCAGGAGTCTGACAGAGATGCATCAGGACATATTGTGGCTTCTGAAACAGCAAACACAAATGCTTCAGTCTGTTGTTGACCCACAGGCTCATCTCCTTTTGCATTCAATAGAGAAGTCCATTTTAGCACCTGCCTACACCTCTCAGCATTCCACAAGGCATCAGGGGCTGCACCCTACCACTGCAGGGGACAGCAAGGACAGCCCCAGCTTCACATACTCCGATTTATGTAAGACAGAAAAAAATGGACTGAAAAAGACATGGGTGTCCCTTTTGCTGTTAAAAGATTGTCTTCCAGTAATTTATTTTATAAGTTCTATCATGTTTATTGTTTGTATTTTAATTGCATGCCGTTATTTTGTCTTCATTTGTTATGTAATAAAGTTTTGTTTACTTCACAACTCGGCTGCTCAGTGCCTAGTGCTACTCAAAGTGGCCACTACTTGAATTGTTCAGAGCACAAAACTCATAAGTTCAATACAGTGTAATAATTATCAGTGTACAGGAAGCATTGCAGAACTCACAGGTGTATAAAACAAACAGCATTATAAAGATAAATCATACGTTCACCGAGCACTACACAATACCCGAGGGCCCACAAAACTTCGGGACAATGCAGAGCACAGTCCACACCACATCACTGTGGTTGAATGTTAAAGAACTCTTTCAAGGTCTTCCTAAACCACACAGCTCCACACTGAACTCTTCTAATGGCCCTTGTGTCTGGCTGTTCAAATTCAGCAGAAAGCTGTTTCACCTCCACCCCAGGGGCTACTTTCCCCCCTTTACCTCACAGATATTATGCAAGACACAATAGGCAGCTATAACCTTTGATATATTTTTCTCACTGAGATTCAGTCTTCTGAGTAAACAATGCCAGTGTCCCTTTAATCTCAAAGAGATGCAAGTGTCGTATACCTTATCCGATCAACCCACACTGATATAAGTGAAGTGATCCATCAGTGCTCGCATAACCGTAGAAAACTACTTGTTTCTGTTGATGTATTCTGTGGCAAGGTGGAGCGATGCCAAATTAGAGATGTCTGTGCTGTCTTATCACCTCACTGCAATTCAGGAATCCCTTTATTGCAAATACATCCACAACTTGGCCTCTGACTCCCAAGACCCCTGCACAGCTTCTTTCCGCTCCACCATTCATTGCAAAAATTTCCCAAAGGAGTATGCCAGACAATGTCAAGTGGCACACTGGAATACCTTCCCCTGGTGTGCTGCATTGTGCATTGGCATAAACAGTTCTGGTGAATACACACAGCACCGACTCAAAGAGCCAACTGTGCATGTACATTAATAACATACTAACTGTGGTAGCAGTACATGGATTCAACTTGTGTTGATCTAACTTTGTAGTGTAGACATAGCCTGAGTCTACGGAGGCTGAATGGTAGTATAAAAGATGAATAAGTGTAACTTAGAATGAACTGGAATCCAGCATTCCTAATGCACCTCTCAAAACTAAATATTTTCACTTGTGTGTGTGTTCATGACAATGCATCTTGGTTGCAGTATAGAAAATTCCCAATCATAAATCTAACCTCATTTTTACTCCTGCATATTTGGGATTTTTTCCTATGTTCTTTACTTCCAGCATTTCAGTGCCTATTGCATTGTTCATTAACAGACATTAAAGCTGTATTATGCATTTCAAAATAAACAGGCAGACAATGAATCATAAACAATGATACACAGTGAAGCCCTGTTTATGGCACCCTTTTCACCCAGGTGAGCACTTGCTCATGCAAGTACAGGCGGAGGCAGAATCTTATGGTTAAGGCACTGGACTAGGACTCTGCAAATTTGGTATAAATCGTAGCCCTGTCAGAGACTGTGTGTGACCTTTACACATCACTTAACCTCTCAATGTCTTAGTTACCCAAGTATACAAGAGGGATAATAATGCTTCATTTTCCTGTCCTTTGTCTTGTCTGTTTGGACTGTAAACTCTTCAGGGAAGGCTCTTGGTATATATTTGTACAATACCTAGTACAATGGGATCCCAATCTCATTTGGGGCTGCTGGGTGCTACTGCAATATAAATAAAAAAATAATAATTCTATTGGGACTACTCGGATAAACAAACACACACTTCAGTAAGACTCATTAACTGATCCCTGAACCAGTGCAATAATCCATTGTTATCGAGTGCTAGTATTAGAAGTGTGGCTTCACAAGTTTAACACTTGATCATTCTTTAAACATTCCCAGGACATTTTCAATTGATGTTTTATTTGATTCTCTCTCTTCCAAACTCATTCCATCTGGAACTTTTATGGATTGTTAAATGTTTTTCTGACAAATTGGTTGGGAGTTAATCAACGAATTAAACAGTCAGGAGGCTGAGTAAGAAATTTGGGTTGGAAAGCTTTTACTAATTATGGTGTGCAAGTTACTGCTGCTCCACAATTGCGTAATAACAGAGATTACAGAACAGCTAATTTGTGGGAGATCTAGGTACAGATATAAAGCTCTTCCTGAGCCTGGAGAGATCGCGACTGCTTATGTTCTAGCTCCATGTATGGCATTTTTTACATGAAGGAAAATTACAATTGCTGTCAAGTTTGATATGTTATTTATGTTCATGAGTAAAAAATACAGTAATTAAATTACAAGGTCTTGAATCTGTGATTTTGCACAGAATACAATGTAAAATATTTCTGTAATGTGACTACTTGCATGAAGGACATGAAGGGCGCAAACCTCAGTGTAGCGAGGTGGTCACCCGCTCTGCCCTTAAAGCGCTAAAACAGCCTAGGAGAGGGCTGTGGCTAGGAGCAAGCAGTTCCCAGACTGATTGGGGGAAGTAGGTTCAGCTGTGGCCACGCCGCAATCAGGGCTCAGCTGGCCCTTATAAGAGGGCAGTGGGCCAGGAGTAGAGACTCTCTCTCTAGCTTGCTGAGGGAGAGGAGCCTGGCTGATAGGAAGCTGAGAGAGTACCTGAGGTGGAGAAAGGTCGGTAGAAGGCCAGAGGAGCTGGGGAGCTCCGGCCTGGAAACCCTGCAGGCCTAGAGTAGGACCAAATAGGTACTGGGGTTGCAGGGAGTAGCCAAAGGTAGGCAGAGGCAGTAGGTCCCAACCCCCCCTTGCCTGTGATGATTGGCTTATACACTGCAGTCTGCCCCAGTGTGCGGGTGCTCAATGGTGACTGGCAGTAGCCAAAGACTGAGGTGGGGATAGGGGGTGGGGGTTCCACAGGGAGGGGAGACCCAGAGACTGTGGGGATACTGCCAGGGGCAGCACCCTGGCTAAAAGAGGCACTGGGGTCTGGGAGGGACACAGGGGCCCAGCGGCAAGCAGGACACCAGCCTGCAGAGGGCTCTCTGGAGGCTGGAATGCTGGATGACCAGCAGGAGGTGCTGCAGGGGCGAGTTGCCCTCACCGTGACACTCAGTAATGCAAAATTCACCTCGTGGCAGACAAAGGTGGCTTGAAGCCATCTTAATACCTTCTCCCAGTACTCACTTTGATCAGCAACTAAAATGGCCCCCACTGTAAATCAGAGCAACCTGATGACTGCTTTGACTTGTTCAGGCTAGAGTGATCCTCTAGGGATTGGCCTACTGGCTAAGGATCTGACTTTCATGCCATGTAGTAAGGTTAGTGGAAGTCCTAGTAAAAACTTGACTTTATTTACTGGCCTCAGCCACTGTATGTGGGGGACAGTGAAAACTGTTGTCTCCTTGTCTCATAACAAGGCTCACTAACAAATGACTGTATAGCCACACACAAGATCAGGGTCCCCTCTACTTAAGGAAGTGCAGGGGATGCTCTCTATCCTCCCGTCAGCATGGTGCCTCAGGAAGATTCAAAGAAGGAGGTCAGGGAGGGGAAGTGTTAGAAAGGAAACATGGCCCAGAATGAAGGGGTGGGTGAATATCTAATTATTTCAGCTGGATGAGTAGTTTTGTTTTGGCCTGCAGCAGAGCTGGAAAACCATTGCTGAAAACATACCAGCGGTTATATTCTCACTTCAGAGTGATTTTTTTGTCTCTGCTTTGCTGAGTAATTTATACCCTCTGAGTCTAATGAGATCTGTTTATTTAAAGGTATCCCCTGAAGAAGCAGAAATAATGTGACCTGATGGCTATCTTACTAGATTTTTTTTTAAAGAAAATCACCAAAAGAAACAAACAAAAACAATACTTTAGATTCATGTTTGCTTCTTTTAACCCTAAAACCCTGAAATTTCTTAAGGGAGACTGATTTGTTTACTTAGATCAAATGACTATGCCTATTGTCAGGTTTCAGAGTAACAGCCATGTTAGTCTGTATTTGCAAAAAGAAAAGGAGTACTTGTGGCACCTTAGAGACTAACCAATTTATTTGAGCATGAGCTTTCGTGAGCTACAGCTCACTTCATCGGATGTATACTGTGGAAAGTGTAGAAGAGCTTATGCTCAAATAAATTAGTTAGTCTCTAAGGTGCCACAAGTACTCCTTTTCTTTATGCCTATTGTAAAATCAAGGCAAATTACAGAGTGACATTAAAAAAATTCTAATTCATATTTTAGTACAATTCAAGTAAACATGGGTTGCATAATTCAGGGCAGTTGACCGGACCTGTGAACCTTCTGTCAGATCTGTCTGAAGTGATTTCTGAAGGGTGTACTTTTTACCTGGGATCTCAGTGTTTCCTAGCAATTTTAAGGAAGTGTGGAAAAAAAAAAGGCATAAACAACCTCCCAGAGAACAGATAGAAAGGCTAGCACAACCCTGAGGTGCTAGAGAGAAAAGCAACAGTTTGTGAGAGAGAGAATGTATAGGAACATTACTATAATTCGGAAAACTAGCTTGTTTAACGTGAGAAATAGACTTGAGAGAATTAGGAGGATACAACGTATACGCTCATACCTATAGAGAGAAAGCATAAAGCCATTCTAGAGGCAATATCACTGGGGACCAAATTCTGCTTTTCCAGGTATGCCACTAGAAATCCCACTCAAATAAACAGGGTTGCACCAGTTTAACTAAAAATAAAATTTGGCCCTGCTTGTGTAATTGTGGGTCAAGTAATAACTTCAGTCACTGATTTTGATGGCAAAGAACATCCCACAAGGTGAGCACAAATGGATACCAGGAGCACAAGACTGTCGGAGTGACATTGTGCAGAAGCCCCTGCACATGGTGTATGTCTATCTTAAGGCTGTGTTTGATTCAGCTGACTGAGTCACCCTATGGAAGGCCTTAAAGGGTGTAAATGTCCCAACCACTCTGGTGGACTTGATTAGTGAGCTGCATAACAGAACCACTGCCCATGTACATCTTGGGAATCAGATGTCGGCACCTTTTAAATCAGTATCTGGTGTCAGGCAGAGCTGTGTCTTGGCCCCTGCACTCTTTTGTCGGGCAATGGATTTCATAACGCAGCATTCCATCAGATCCATAGGCATTAAGATCAGTGATCTCTCGCTCTCAGACCTTGACGATGCGGATGACATTGTTCTTCTAGTACAGAGCCTTGACAGGTTTTGCACAGCACTCCAGCAAATGGAGGAGTCAGCTAAGGTTGGCCTCCATGTTTCACAGTCAAAGACAAAGCTGCAAAATCTAGGATCAGGTCCACCCGTGACCCAAATGTCTTTGAATAATGAAAGTGTTGAAGCAATCTTCAGCTTCTGCTATTTGGGTTCTATACTCACCAGTTCCTCAAACTCTCACATGGAGGTTTCTCCACCATATTGGCATTGCAGTATCTGCCATGGGTCATTTACATTGAATATGGAATCAACATCATCTCAGCATGACAGCAAAAAGTTCAAGATCTATTCGAGCTATATCCTCTCCATGCTGCTGTATGGTTGTGAAGTAGGGACACTATGCCACTCAAACTGGGCAAAGTTGGAGGCTTTCCACAGTATTATTGTATACTGGGCATAAAATGGAATGACTTCATTGGTAACGCAAATGTTTACAGTCACTCCGCTCTACAGACTACTGGGGCCATTGTCCGCAGATGATGTCTTATACTTTTCGGACATGTCATGAGAATGTCACAAATAGGAGTGCTGGAGCAATTTTTATAGTGGGAGTGCTGAGAGCCATTGAACCCATCTGTAAACCCTGTATATAATGAAAACCACTTCAAGCCAGGGGCTGCTGTAGCACCCCCAGAACCCCTAGTTCCATCACCTATGGCCAGAAGATGTTCCAGTGAACAGCATTCTCCGGGTGGCTTGTAACATCTGAGATAAAATTCCACCAACTGAGGGATGAAGGCAGCCCAGAGGCAGACCCCCTATTTCATGGGTACATCAAGTCTGTTCCGACATTGGACTCTTGGCCCGTCAAGCCCTTCTGGCCACATAGGAATGGATCAAATGGTGAACAATCACTGCAGCCAACTGTAAAGAAGAAGCAGCAGCACAAGACCTCTGAATCCAACTCCATTAATGTTACACAGGCCCAAATAAGAAACCTCCTGACTAAAACAAGAGGACAGACTCACCAGCTCCACAGTGGTGAAAAAAATAACAAAATAAAATGTATATATGCATCTGTTCAAGTTAATTTGGCTAACAATATTATGAACCTTATTACTTCCTAATGTAATTCAGGAACAGTAGTCAAGGAACATATCTTCATAATTGGCTAAAATAGCCTGTACTGTTTAATATGTTTCCACATCCACTCTTTCAATAAAGGAAGTTTGTTGTCCCTCCACTTTTCATTTAATAGATTAAGGCAAGAAGGGACCATTACGATCATGTAGTCTCACCTCCCACATAATAGAGCATAGAATCTCTTTTGCCCAATGATGCCTGCAACAATGCAGCCCAACGACTTGGTTTTGTACTAGAATTATTTAAAGATATGATCGATGTTGGGCCAGTACAGCTAATACCACCAAGAGCTTATGTTGCTCATGCACCTCTTCATTACAGAAACATCATTAACCAAAGTCTGTGTAGGCTCCTCTTGCATTTCCTGATCAGGTGTTATTGCTTTGAGTTTCTTAATATTTTAAAGATTTATCCTAGTCCCATAAAACAGAGCCTACTATGATTTAATTAAAATATCAAATGTAACTTTTGTAATATTTACAACTTGAGAAGAAAGTCAGAAATGATAACTTTCAGTAGCAAGAAAAAAGGCTAGTGCTGGAAGTAATTTAAAATATTTAGCTAAGAATGTAAGTTGGGTAGGTGCCTCAGGCTGCAGTCAGTATCCAGTGACTGATACAAATTATTTATTCCACTTTAGTTTTTAAACTTTTCTCCCTTCCAAGTCTGAACACTACATTCTAAACATTTCATTTGAGAGTATATTTTATAAAAGGCAAATTACACCAACTCCACTTGTGTGTGGAGTATCTTAATGTATGGCCATTTCTTTCTCTGCAGCAGCTCTCTGATAATTTTCTGTGATATGTAGCAACACTTATTTGCGTGGGTAGAGTTTCTTTTCTACAAGTATACTCCTCTTATCTTCATAATGCTAAGAGCCTGTCCTTGACCCCATGTTTACGCTCTGATTTTTGGAAGCCTCCCTGAGGAGTAAAATACTATCTTTGCTCCCCAAATGCTATCAGCTACAGGCAACTCACTGCCTGCATTACAAATAAATTATACTGAATAATGAAACATTTCCCAGGAGTTGTAATCAAAACCAGTGCTGTTATTTATTAGCATTGTAGAATCTAATGTAATAAAATTTCATTGTTTTATGCTGTTACAATGTAGCACAAGTATAAGCTACTTTATAATTTTGTAGGAAATTCCATACAACTTCAAAATATATAGTCCATCAAAAATATAACGTACGGCCAAGTTCTGCCCTCGCCCATACCCCATCTCCTCATTACATGGATACAGAGATGTTCAGAGATGTTCTCAGCTCCATAATGAGCTGAGGCACAGTAGCAAAGTAGCCTGGCAAAGCTCACACCGCAGTGATCAATAGAGTACGTGCTTTTTTGATAGGAGGTTTCAGTTTTCAGCACTGTCAATCCACTGCATTTCACTAGCTCAGTATTCACTTCCAGATTAAGAGGTATATCCATTAATTCATCAGAGAAGCCCCTGGACAAACTAAGCAAGATATTAGGTGCCAACCATGCTGGGTCTTTGAATATATTTCCTCTGTCAGAGCATTCATCTTGAACTATGCAATAAGAAGTTAGTTTAACCTTTTCCAAGGGCACTTTGTCACCAATTTATATTTTAGCCAAACCTTATGCCAAAATGCAGGTAAAGGGTTTGTGAGGGTACACACCAGTCTTGTGGAATGGTTCCAAAAGGGTGTAAATCACCAAATAAGGCTTGCCGTTTAGGGCAAAGCATTTTGCAGTTATTTATTTTAATTTATACAGATATAAAAAGAAAGACCTAAACCAAATACCAAGGCATCACAATACAAATTACAAAAACAACCTCAAAAGAGCCAACAAAACTGCAAATACTCACACAGAATTCCCGATGTGAGGAGCCAGGAGCACCAGGGCAGCTGTAAGCAAGTGCTTTGGGGAGCATCTCATAGTAGCCAAGCTCTGTGGGCAGCGGCTGGCTCCAGGGGGTATTTCTGGCTGGTGCCAAGCTCCTTCGGAGGATGCGGGGGTGCAGCACACAACTGTGCTGCCCTCCCTGCCTAGGAAGTGCCCAGCATTGCAGAGGAGGCCTGGCTCAGGGAGCAGGACAGCCAGCCAGCACCCCACAGAGCCAGGGGCCCAAGCCTTATAAAGTAGTATCTCCTACAATTGTCTGTCAATAAAGCTCCCCATGGTTTACAGAATGGGCTCACTGTATGTTAAAATGTTGGTTCATGTCTCTAATGATCAGATTTTCTATTTCTAGATTGTCTCCTCCTCACTTACTCTTTTTAAGCTTCCCTTGTGCTTTTCTCCTGCACTTTAAAGGTAAAATTCTCCCCTCTACTACACCATAGCTGAGAAGCTTCAAATAATTAGTTCTACTACATAGGCAGAGGATTTCACAGAGGCTGCATAAAGGACTCTGGACTCCCTGCTTATGGAGGAACCAGGTTCCATGAAGACCCAATCTGAATGAACATAAGGAGAGACAGTTTGGTGAAGGTGGGCTGAGGGTTCGTCTACAAATCAATGTATAGGGAGAGGAGGAAACAGAGGCCCACTGACACTGCTTTCACCCCTACCGTGCAGCAGAGGCCACAGAGTGGTCATGCACCATCTACATCACTCCAACATACCTATGGTTGATTTCACAATTCAGTTCGGTTCTCACTTCTAGGATTGTGACCAAAGCTGCTCTACCTCCTCTTTCTCTCTGTTGCTCAAAAACTTCCCACACACACTTAATATTGTATCCAAACACCATAGCTCTTTTTTAAACACAAAAAAGGAATATTTTCCTTGGCAATGGAATGCCAGCATTGATGATTCATTGCACACATCATGTGATACTGTTCAGTCCAAGATGATCCTTTAGACAAATGCTAAGCTGCCCACAGAGGTTTAATAGTTTAAGATGATGGATGCAGTGAGAAGCTAGCATTATGTTTTATTAAAACCCTGTTGAAAAGTTTATGGGCTTACTTTTCAGCGCTCTTTGTTTTTCCCTTCTTACTACTTCTCACTACCTATCCTTCACATACTGTCAGTCACTGGCATTACATTTCCAGATAGAAAGGGTATTTTATAGGTTGCCTTATTTGTTGCATCACAAATATAGCAAAATGCACATGACTTAGTACAGTGACCCACATGAGATCCCAGGGGTATCTAATTAGGTGGGGATTTCTCAAAAGCTTTGGTTGTTTAATTAGAAAAGCTATTCTTGTCAGATAATGGGAAATACTTTTAAACAAATTCTTATCTCATTCCAATAAACATTTCAATGCAGATTTCTTTTACTTTGAACAGACTTTTCATTGAAGGATTTGGAATAAAAATATATCTAAATAAAAAATCATCTGCATTAGAAGCATACAGAACAAATACCTAGGGCTACACATCAAAGGTGAGATTGTGTGCTGAGGCTCTTGGAAGTTGGCAGTTCAACTACGGAAAGGTTGGGACCTGACTGGATTTAAGCATTCTTTGAGATCTCCCAATCCGGGGCTACTCTCAGGGCTGGAAAGGCTTCAGCATTACTTAGCCCAGAGGGCCTGTCTAAGCCACCACAGCCTCCAGCAGAGGGACACAGAACTGCTCAAAATGCTGTCGTTCCACCCCTAGCATGTCCCTCCTGCCTCCAACATATTTCCTGTGCAAGAGCTTGCATGGAAACCTGTGACAAGCAGCTTGTGACTGTATTTGTAGTGCCTGCACTGGGAGAATCCACATCTATCCAGTTAAAAGACATTTGTGGAACTCCAGCCCTTTTATGTGGCCTTAAAGGGGCCAGAGAGGGGGTAGAAATCTCACCCAAATTCTGTAACAGAAGGTACATCAAAGCATCAAATCCAGCAAACCACCACCAATACCCAGGGAACAACTGTTATTTCTTTTCTAGCTCCCTAAATCCCCATAAAATGCTCAATATCCCTTTCTTATCATGTACAGAATGCTGAGATATCACAGCTGAGAACAGATCAGTAAAGACATATCTCCTAAATGGACTATTCCAAATCCAGATTATCTCCAGGAGATCAGATGGTGCTCCTCTGTGAATTTTGTCTATGCTATTTTCTCACTGATGTCCTGATCCAGCAAACTACCTTAAGCACATGCTTAATTTTAAGCACATGAGTAGGTCCATTTACTTCAGTGGGACAACTCATGTACTTAAGTGCTTTTCTGGATGTATTCTACTCTGTAGCGGCAAACCAGCTCCAGTCTTTGTGCACCTGACGCTAGCAATTTTACTGCACCGCTCTTTAAGGTAAGGGCAGCATTTTGTCCTTATAATCCAAGGGATAATGTAATCCATACATCCCTCTTTAAAATTCTCTCTCAATACGTACATAAATACATATGAACAAACAATATTGCCTACCAAATAATCACAATTTTTCTGCATCACACAACTAATTTAAAACCCAAACTGTTCAAGCAATTTAGAACAGATAGAATCAGGAAGAATGTAGAAGCTATTTTCCGCTCTGTGTGGTTCAGGCAGTACACAGTATTTTCAGACTTCCAGTCAGATACCATGGTATCTTTGAGAGTCCAATAATTCTGTAATCTCAGATTTTCAAAGTTCTTTAACTTTTTTTATTTAATCCCCTTAGCTCTGGCAGAAAAAAACGCTTTCTACTTTTGCATTTACTGTAACATTTGACCCTTTCTGCACCCGTGCTTTTGTAGTGCCATATGACATTTCCTCAAATCCTCAGGAAAATGTCAACATTTATTTATGAATCTGATTATTTCATCCTGATGTGCATATATCTTTCAACCAGTACTATTATACAACAGAAATGGGATGATAAACAAAGATATAAAGCCATTAAAATGCAATAACCAACTTTCAAGACCCATTTAACTAATTCAAGAACTCTTAGACAGCTACTATGGCAATAAACAGTATGAATGCTAAATAGCCCAAAAGACTTGCTTGCCTTTTATAGTTCTACCTCTCTTTTCTTGTTGTTTTTTTCTTTTCCCTTCTAGTCTCAATATACCTATAGTGCTAGGAGACTAGAAAGATGTATATGAATAAGGTTATATATAATGGATTCTGGTGGGGAGAGGAGACAGAATGTAGTAGTCCTAAAGCAGAAACAGCTTTAAAATAATACTTATGATATGAATGTGTTATTTCATTTTACTAGTATAGCCACCAGCACAGGAAATAAAGTATTTCCCAGCATTTACTGAGTATGACTAGTTATAGCTGATAGGTGTAGCTAATACACCCATAATATAGTTTAAGATATCTCTGTATATTTCATTGCCCTTCTTGGGGGGGAAAATACTATGTATTACATTAATTACAAATTTCAGAGTAACAACCGTGTTAGTCTGTATTCGCAAAAAGAAAAGGAGTACTTGTGGCACCTTAGAGACTAACCAATTTATTTGAGCATGAGCTTTCGTGAGCTACAGCTCACTTCATTGGATGCACACCGTGGAAACTGCAGCAGACTTTATATACACACAGAGAACATGAAACAATACCTCCTCCCACCCCACTGTCCTGCTGGTAATAGCTTATCTAAAGTGATCATCAAGTTGGGCCATTTCCCGCACAAATCCAGGTTTTCTCACCCTCCACCCCCCCACACACAAACTCACTCTCCTGCTGGTAATAGCCCATCCAGAGTGATAACTCTCTACACAATGTGCATGATAATCAAGTTGGGCCATTTCCTGCACAAATCCAGGTTCTCTCACCCCCTCACCCCCCTCCAAAAACACACACACAAACTCACTCTCCTGCTGGTAATAGCTCATCCAAAGTGACCACTCTCCCTACAATGTGCATGGTAATCAAGGTGAGCAGAAGCAGCTGTCCTATCTCGGGGCCTCTCCTTCTGCCCCTCCACCCCCACGAACATGATACAGTTCTGTGGTGACCTAGAATCCTATTTTCGACGTCTCCGACTCAAGGAATATTTCCAAAATACCTCTGAACAACATACTAATCCACAGAGGCCTCCCTACCAACACTACAGAAAGAAGGATTCTAGGTGGACTCCTCCTGAAGGTCGAAACAGCAGACTGGACTTCTACATAGAGTGCTTCCGCCGACGTGCACGGGCTGAAATTGTGGAAAAGCAGCATCACTTGCCCCATAACCTCAGCCATGTGGAACACAATGCCATCCACAGCCTCAGAAACAACTCTGACATCATAATCAAAAGGCTGACAAAGGAGGTGCTGTTGTCATCATGAATAGGTCGGAATATGAACAAGAGGCTGCTCAGCAGCTCTCCAACACAAGTTTCTACAAGCCATTACCCTATGATCCCACTGAGAGTTACCAAAAGAAACTACAGCATTTGCTCAAGAAACTTCCTGAAAAAGTACAAGATCAAATCCGCACAGACACACCCCTGGAACCCCGACCTGGGATATTCTATCTACTACACAAGATCCATAAACCTGGAAATCCTGGGTGCCCCATCATCTCAGGCATTGGCACCCTGACAGCAGGATTGTCTGGCTATGTAGACTCCCTCCTCAGGCCCTACACTACCAGCACTCCCAGCTACCTTCGAGACACCACTGACTTCCTGAGGAAACTTCAATCCATTGGTAATCTTCCTGATAACACCATCCTGGCCACTATGGATGTAGATGCCCTCTACACCAACATTCCACACAAAGATGGACTACAAGCCGTCAAGAACACTATCCCCGATAATGTCACGGCTAACCTGGTGGCTGAACTTTGTGACTTTGTCCTTACCCATAACTATTTTACATTTGGGGATCAGCGGCACTGCTATGGGTACCTGCATGGCCCCACAGTATGCCAACATTTTTATGGCTGACTTAGAACAATGCTTCCTCAGCTCTCGTCCCCTAAAGCCCCTACTCTACTTGCACTATATTGATGACATCTTCATCATCTGGACCCATGGAAAAGAAGCCCTTGAGGAATTCCACCATGATTTCAACAACTTCCATCCCACCATCAACCTCAGCCTGGTCCAGTCCACACAAGAGATCCACTTCCTGGACACTACAGTGCTAATAAACAATGGTCACATAAACACCACCCTATACCGGAAACCTACTGACCGCTATTCCTACCTACATGCCTCCAGCTTTCACCCTGACCACACCACACGATCCATCGTCTACAGTCAAGCTCTGCGATACAACCGCATTTGCTCCAACCCCTCAGACAGAGACAAACACCTACAAGATCTCTGTCAAGCTTTCTTACAACTACAATACCCACCTGCGGAAGTAAAGAAACAGATTGATAGAGCCAGAAGAGTTCCCAGAAGTTACCTACTACAGGACAGGCCTAACAAAGAAAATAACAGAACGCCACTAGCCATCACCTTCAGCCCCCAACTAAAACCCCTCCAACACATTATTAAGGATCTACAACCTATCCTGAAGGATGACCCAACACTCTCACAAATCTTGGGAGACAGGCCAGTCCTTGCCTACAGACAGCCCCGCAACCTGAAGCAAATACTCACCAACAACCACATACCACACAACAGAACCACTAACCCAGGAACTTATCCTTGCAACAAAGCCCGTTGCCAACTGTGCCCACATATCTATTTATGGGACACCATCACAGGGCCTAATTACATCAGCCACACTATCAGAGGCTCGTTCACCTGCACATCCACCAATGTGATATATGCCATCATGTACCAGCAATGCCCCTCTGCCATGTACATTGGTCAAACTGGACAGTCTCTACGTAAAAGAATAAATGGACACAAATCAGATGTCAAGAATTATAACGTTCATAAACCAGTCGGAGAACACTTCAATCTCTCTGGTCACGCAATCACAGACATGAAGGTCGCTATCTTAAAACAAAAAAACTTCAAATCCAGACTCCAGCGAGAAACTGCTGAATTGGAATTCATTTGCAAATTGGATACTATTAATTTAGGCTTAAATAGAGACTGGGAGTGGCTAAGTCATTATGCAAGGTAGCCTATTTCCCCTTGTTTTTTCCTACCCTCCTCCCCCCAAGACATTCTGGTTAAACTTGGATTTAAACTTGGAGAATGGTCAGTTTGGATGAGCTATTGCCAGCAGGAGAGTTAGTTTGTGTGTGTGTGTGTGTCCCCGGGAAAAAAACGGGGGGGGGGTGAGAAAGCCTGGATTTGTGCTGGACATGGCCCACCTTGATTATCATGCACATTGTAGGGAGAGTGGTCACTTTGGATGAGCTATTTCCAGCAGGAGAGTGAGTTTGTGTGTGTGTTTTTTGGAGGGGGATGAGGGGGTGAGAGAACCTGGATTTGTGCAGGAAATGGCCCAACTTGATTATCATGCACATTGTGTAGAGAGGTGTCACTTTGGATGGGCTATTACCAGCAGGAGAGTGAGTTTGTGTGTGGGGGGGGGAGGGTGAGAAAACCTGGATTTGTGCGGGAAATGGCCCAACTTGATGATCACTTTAGATAAGCTATTACCAGCAGGATAGTGGGGTGGGAGGAGGCATTGTTTCATGTTCTCTGTGTGTATATAAAGTCTGCTGCAGTTTCCACGGTGTGCATCCGATGAAGTGAGCTGTAGCTCACGAAAGCTCATGCTCAAATAAATTGGTTAGTCTCTAAGGTGCCACAAGTACTCCTTTTCTTTTTATTCATTACAAATGCAACTCTAGTGCATTTCACTAGTTCCTGTAAATTGTTATGCATGTTGACTTGATCACAGTAGAAAGACTAGGGAGCTGTTTTCATATTAAACATATTTTAATTGTGTATTATTTCAACTATTTTGCTTTAATTTACAAGAAACATCTACTTACTATACAATTGTGTGTTAAATATAATATATTATGAATGGTACATAGCTCACAGGAGCTCTGATGGATTTTAAATTAATATTTGCAATCATAAGGTAGTGGTTAAACTTATCTAAAAGTATTATCATTCATTTTTTTCCATTCCTGCTATTTGGGTAAATAATCTTGTTCTCAGCAAGAATAATAATAAAAAAGAATTTAAATTGGTTTGTTGGGCAGATGCCACCATGTTGTCACCCATGGGAATTGGTTATTTCACTAGATAAATACACTAACCTTAATGAAATGGTGTTTTTGCCTCCAGGGAAAGATTTGTATTCCAGTCTTGAATGATGAGACAAAAAGGTTAAAGCTTTAAACCCCAACTCATGACTACGAAAAAGTTGCAGTGGGAAATGCTTTTCTCCCTCTGTAGCTGTGATTAGATTAGAAAATGTACTAAATTGAAATGATTAATGTTTTATTAACACCCTTTTTTTCCCTGAAATTTGCCTAGCTCCCAAGCTACCATACTTGTTTAGTTCTATCCTTTCCATAAGTAAATCCAGAATCAACATACATTGTATTTTTTATTGACTTCATTACTCTTCCTTACTGTAACCCCACAAAGCCACACGGGTAGGCCATATAGATGGTATAGGTAGGCCAGTCTGCTGAAGACTATCCCTCTGTAGGCAGAATTCCCAGAGCCAATGAAGTGGCATGGTCAGGAAAAAGGGGGCATGCTCACAGTTCAAAATCTGGCCATCCTTTCTGCCAGACTGGCCCCCCAGGACACTGGGTTTGGGCTGCTCTAATTTATGCTGAGATCAATCTGGTACCCATGTTGCCCTAAAATATGGAGGAAACAGAAGTGGCTTACAGGTATCTTAGCTCCCTCCCCATTTGCTCCCCATGGTTCTTTACTAAACACAGCTCAGTTTCTTCTGCTCAGTGTTCAGTGCAGTCATTAAATTGATGTGTCAGATTTCAGCAAATAAAGCTCCTCAAATGAAAGTTAACAATTTAATTTTTCTCAGGAAGCAGAGAATGACTAGGAGTGAATAACTCCAGTCTTTTATTTATAATTACATGAACAAACAATGGGGTTTAATTCATAAAAATCTACATTTGAATAATTTCATTAACCATAATTTAAATACTTTATTAAAAAAAACATTTTGGTTTGATATGCAAATACAATAGCTTGGTCATTAGTAGAGATATTTGCCACATCTTTGCTAAAGACTCCAAACTTGTGATCTCAATTTGTGTAAGTGTCATGAAAAGCAAATTTTTACCTGGATTGATTTTCAATAAAATTAAAAATGAATTAACATTTTCTTTTCATCTTCAGCAGTGTCAGAGGAATTGCTGAATGTTGGCAATGGAGATCTGCTGCCCAAAGAAGAGAGCTATAAAGCTATCAGAGATAACAATGCAAGAAGGAGAAAGGTGGTAGTCTCCAAAGAACAAGTGGAAGGTGATTTATTTTTTATTATATTATAATAGCTGTTTGGGTGCGAATGGCTCATTTACATAAAGTGCTCAATTCTCTTCTCAGACCAGGTTTATGCCTCTGTAAATCCCTTGACTTTACTGGAGTAATTCCTGATTTATATTGGGTATAAGTGAAACTAGATTTTCATAGGTCAACAATTTGATAAAACAGAATTTTTTGTTTTGTTTGTTTTGGGGAGGGGTATGTTTTGGGGAGCATGTTTAATTCTTGGCTATCAATTACAGGATTACACAACACAGAGGCTAGTTCTCAAAGTCTGCTTCATCCTCTACCAAAGGTTTGAAATTAGAGTTTAACTTTCCGAAGTTTTGCAGGAAGTTCTTTCCTTGTAGCACTCACTCAGCTGAATCTGTCTTCTGTAGAATAATGTACATGTTCAGTACAGTGCTCCAGCAGGCAACTAGATCACCTCTCCAGGCCTCCACTAGAAATGCAAAGCAGGCCCAAATAAATAGTCTGGTGTCACAGAGTCACAGATAAATTAGGGATTGCTTCTCATTCCTGTTATTGTGAGGAAAAATTAACACGGGTTAAATCATCCTATATGTTGCACTGTTACCCAGTTGAAGTAGAAGATTATACAGGGAACTGTCTTTCCTGCTACCTTCCCCCAAAGCCACATATCTGGGTCTCTCCATAACACTGAATGTTGGGAGAACAGATTTGCTAATGTTCCAGATAGCGCACCATGGTCCCAACCCTGCAAAGGACATCAGCACTTGCATAAAAAAGTAAAGATCTCAAGTGCTTTGTTTAGTCCAAATCCCATATATCCAAGGGAATAGGATCTGGGATTTAATGGCCATGTTCATTTCCCTGAGACCTCAGAATCATCTGGCTAGTATGCAGCTTTATGCAGTTAGCACCACTATGGGAGCACCCCACTACTGTTCAGAGATGCAACGAAGTAGTACAGTGTTCAGTCCTCCCATCCCTCCCTGATGAATCTTGACAAGACAGGCAGGTTTGCTGTAGAAGCGGACTTGCCAAGTATCATTTCTTCTCCCTCTCCTGGCAAGGCAGAATTTGACCCTAACATTTTACAGGTATTTCTCTGTGATGTTTAGTGATGATTTAGCCGGTACAACAGGCTACATTCAGCCTTGATAGCAGAGATACAATATATGTATTATAAGCTCTATTTGGGAGCCAGAGACACCTTAAATTGAACATCTGGATCTCCAAAATGTGATTTGTTTGCTTTCCAGCATAATTTCCATCAAATGCTACTGACTACAGCACCTATGTCTGTGATTGCATATTTTCGCTGTGTTTATGAAGGAAATAAAAAAAAAATCTAATGAATATATTCTGGACCTAGTGTAAAATGAAGGAAGAAATGGCCATATGCTCCTCTTTTGCAGAAAACTGTGCAGATGGAACAGAGATACACAAAAAGATTAATGAAATCTAAATGTTTCAAGACATAGTTCCATATCATGGTTTAGCATACAGTTACCACTTAACAAAAAGATACAGGGTGGAAAAAAAACCCTGACTCATTTTCTGCCTGGCTTCAGATTCTTCTCCAGCAGCAGGAGCCCCTTCTCCAAAGGCCCTAGCAGTGGCATTGATCCCATAACTCACCCCCCACCCCACACACAAACACGCCCCATCACCAGCTGCTAATCAATGGCTTCCATTGCTCCAGCAAAGGCACCAGCTGCAGTCGGATTGGTTATGGCAATTGTGCCAGCAGAGCCACCTGCCACAAATCTAGCATTTCTTGCTAGGGAGTCAGTAGCATATATAATGGCTTCAGCTCAGCTGTTCATCTGAAACCATAATCTCTCCTTTTTCTTTCTTGGGCTTTAACACCTCTTTCCTTGTTCACCATTTCTCAAAATACATTATTTCCTAAAATATAAAATTACCTTAGTTTTTAATAGGGCCAGCGTTTGACTCCAAAGCCTGCCGGGCAGAGATGATTCAGATTCTACAGGTAATTGGCCACAATGAGAAAAAAACAACTCTGTTTATTTGAAAAACTTCCTCATACGTCAAACCACCATGTATATGTACGATAACCAGCATAATACATAGACTGTATTCAGGGACATCCAATAATCGTTGAGCATAGACTATAGAGATGCTGATTGATGTGCATTTACCGGTGCAGGTCACATTTTTTAAATTGCAAGAATTGCAAAGACATTTTAATTTCATAATTGTTTTCATAATGAAGATTTTCAAAATTGTCAGGGGAATCCTATCTTTTTATTTATTTATTTTCAAAAATCAGTTTTCTAGCGCATCGAAACTGGCCAGTCAAAATTGTCAGTAGAAGACAAACCCTCAAAAGCTGAAAAAAGCAAAGCAATTGATAAATGAAAAAAGTTTTAATAGAAAATATTTGGAAGAACAAACGATTAAGAAAATAAAAAATGTTTTTGCAAACAGATTCTATTTCCAAAAAATGAAATCTCCAGTCAAATTTAATTGATACAAATTTTGAACAAAAGAATTTCAAACCACTCCATAGAACATGCAGAGACTGATCTAAAAGCAAAAATATGTTGATGCCATCGGAGAAGCTACATGCAGCAGAATTCTAGTACACTTGAGTATATGTCCTTACTTGAGGACAGGTGTTGTCACAAAACAGTATCCCAGTCCCTTTCCCAGGAGAAGTCATATGCACACAAATACAACAGTGATACATACCTTTCTGCGGATCAGTAACTAGTGATATATACGATAAGCTAAGGAAATGGTTCTCATACTCTGTTTTATGGGCAGCAGTAATTTGCAATTTAATTTAGACCTTCCAACAGTACTAAGTCAATTGTTTTGAGGGTAGCACATAATCATAACTGAACATACAACATACTTATTCCAATTTCACTGTAATCTTACTACCACTTACTGCTATTACCACAGCCTGCAGGGTGTCTATTTTGTGTTGCAACCTTATTTGTCTAATAAAATGACCATTCCACATGGGATTTGCTGCCTGACTCTCTAATCAGTTACTATACGCTTCTTTGTTACACACAGTGTAAAACACATAGCAACAAAAAGGGCCTCAATCAACAACTACTAAAGACAATGGGAATCTTCATTAGTTAGATTTTGCCCATCATTCTAGGCTCTGATCCTGCAAACACGTACACACATGCTTAACTTGACTGGCATGAGTAGTGACATGTTCGCAGGACTGGGCCCTGGTGGGTAACTTGGTTTCATTAAGGTTCCCTAACTGAGTGCGTATCTCTGCCTTTTTACCAGTGCCACTACAGCAAATGTAAGGAGCACGCTGGTGTCCACTGCCCTCCTAAAATTATAAAGAAATGAAAATTAAGGGGGTGGGGGGAACCCTTACTCCCAACTCAGCTCCAAGAAGTCCAGAGGGTGTCAGGGGAACTAAGGATTCCAGTATAATTTGAGAAGCTGAAGAACTTTCAGGGATTCCCTTCAAGGCTAAAAATACATTTCAGCATCTTAGAGCCTGGCTCACAGAACTAAATTCTGTAATGATCTAAATTTTCTGGTCAGTAACACAGTGTATGTAAGTGGTAAAGTAATGCAACCTATGCCAAATTGATATTCAGAAGGTGTGCAAAACAAGTAACTGACACAGGAAAGGTAAGGAATGAATTGTACCAGGAAAATAAAGTAAGATAAGGTATCAGTCTACTGAGGAGCTGCTTTTTTCCAGCTTGTTCACTGTATTTCCTGCTTTCCATACATTGTAAGGTACACTCATTTTGTGTATCTATTGCATCTCAAACTGGTGCAAATTACACTATTTTCCCCACTTACAGTGGTTTTCAGAGCATCTTATTCCGTATAACAGATCAGCATTTACTTCACTACAGAATTTGCCTTTATACTATGTTTGGATTTGTCCCTAGTGAATCTGTGATAAAATGGTCTTATCTAACAATTTTTACTTAAGCAAAACTCCCACTGAAATCACTCAGAGGTTTGCAGGGATATAATGGGGGAGGAGGGGAATGGTAGTACTCTCCCATACGGTCCTCACAATCCAAGTTCTACCGACTAATTATGTAAAAATGAATTCCCACTCTCAATAGATAGTGCAAATCTTTATAATATGATCGATCCTATTCTTTCTTCGATATATTTTCAGCAGTGAAATAGTTAATGCTGATATCTATATTGTTGGTAGGCTTTAGGAGTTTATATCACACTGTAATGAACAGAGGTGGTTCATCTCTCTCAGACGCATTCTTAAGGCTATTTGTGATATTACTGCATCTATTTACCCTGTGTTCAAATTTTAAATCTTTTCTTTGTAACAATAACTACTAGATTTCTGGAAACATTTTCAAAAATGCCTAAATGACTTAGGGATAGAGTTGGGTAAATAACTGACTTTTTGGTTCACTGGCAGTTTTGGACAATTTCAGCTCAACCAAAACCAATTTTTTTTTTTGAATGTTCAGCAGATCAATTTTTTTAATTAGATTGTGTGTCAAAAAAATCATTTTGTATGACCCAAAATGACATTTTGTTTCTGGGCAATTTTACTTGTTATGAAAAAAACAGAAATGAAGGGATAGATTCACAAAATGGGAAGAGGAAGTGGTGTTTCCCCCTTATAGACAATAGGGTTTGTTGTTTAGGCACCCACATGGGGAACCCAGGTTCAAATCTTTGCACTGGAGCAGGGACTAAAATCCAGTTGTCCCTTCTTCTGTCTGCGTGCCCTAGCCACCAGTTTATTAGCTGGGGCTGGAGGGTATCTCAGTCTGTTCTGTTGAAGCCGTTCTACTTTGTACAAAATTCTTGAATAGTCATTAGTAGAGAGAGAGAGAGAGAGAGAGGGAGGGATTCTGTAGCCCGATGATTAGGACATTCCCCTGGAAGGGGAAGGGGGACACCTTGGTTCTACTCCTTGCTCCAGAGTGGGGTTTTGAATCTTGGTCTCCCACAGACCAGGAGAGTACTATAACCACTAGACTATTTGGTAAAAGTAGGCCACCACCCCCACCACTTCCTTGTTAGTTTTGTGACTAGTGCCTAATCCCCTTATGAATTTAACCCCAAGAAATCAAAATATTTTGTTCTGATAATGCTGAAATTTATTTCAACCAAAACAATTACCTGAAATTGACACATTTGCAAATGTTTCATTTGACCTGAATCTGCATTTTTCAGCAAAAAATGCTTTGTCCAAAATATTTCATCCAGCTCTCCTTAGGAGTCCAAGTCCCATACTCAGAAGTGAATTAGGTATCTAGGAATGGGCTTCACAAGGGGCACTTAGATGCCTGAAGTGGCAGTTAGGTGCCTAAATCCAAAACGTATATCCTCAGAACCCCTGCTCAGCTGCTACCTGACCTTGCAGGTGCCTAAATTTCCTGTTTAAGTTTCCACTGGTAAAGTTCCCTGGGTGATTAAATTACTGCCGGTGGCATGCAGAAAGTTACCACAGTCCTGACTCCACTGAACAACTCAGTACCTATCTTACTGTAAGCTCCAGATGAATTCAAACACTAGGCATTCCCTGCATATGTAGGGCCCAATCTGGTAGATTTGGTCTAAGGCAGCCTCTGAGCAAGTCTTCTGGATCAGGATCTGCACAAAACAGCCAGAGGAGGAGAGGGAGCTGGTGGTAACCTCACAACCAGTATCCCATAGTTTAGAGCATGCACCTAAAATTTAGGCATGACTAGGCAATACTCAACCTAATCCCATTCTTTGGAGCCTAAATCTAGGCAGACTGGGAGTACAAATTACATGTGCATGCTGCTAATGTGTACAACATAAATGCCTAATGCTCTTAAGTCACTTAGGCATTTTTGAAAAGTTTGCCCTTAATTTTTATTTTAAATGAAAGCTTAGATTCTGGAGTACAAATGGATAGCCATCAGCTATGTACCATCCTAGAGCTGGCCCAAGAACCTTAGCCTCTTCCCGTGTTAAGACTACAGTATTGGAATTAGTTCCTGGCTGAGGCATGATGGCAAGACTGCAATCTGTGTCTATAAGTTTACAACTTAACTTTAAGGAAAAAAGAAACCACATCTATGGCTTTAACTGCCACTTGTGACCCCTTACTCCCACTCACGAGCAGCTACTTGCACAAGTAGTCTCACTGATTTCAATGGGACTACTCAGGGTGTAAGGTGTTATTCATTCTGAGTAAGTATCTGAATCTGGCCCTGTGTAGATCGAGATGTCTGCTTAAACTCTTCTTTCTCTGTCTCCCAGTTCTGTGGTGTTATTTATATTTCTATCAACGTGTTTTTTTTCCCATAACACGTATCACCAAAGTATCTAAGACCCCATTCAGCAAAATAATGAATCACCTGCTTAACTCTGAGCATGTCCTGAAGTCAATGGGACTTAAGCACAGGTTTAAAGTCAAGGCCTCTAACGTGCTTTAATGCCTCAAAGCCTAAGCCTTGTAATAACAAAAGGGTTTTCTTTTGTTCAGTGTTATCCAAGTGACAGTCACATCTAATTGTAGAAAATGTATTCGCGTTGTTAATTAGTATTACAGGATATGTAATGCCTCTTACGATCCTATACTGCTCCCATGGAAGTCAATGGCCAAACTGTTGCTTTCAGTATCAGCATGAAGGGTTGACGGTAATAATCATGTCCTAAATATCCTTTACACTATAAAACCACCAAAAACTTTTGTCAGCTGCTCATTATTCTGCACGTTTACTGGTTGTCTTTCACAGTCAGAAAAAATTGGGGAATAAAGTCTTCTCCCAATCAAATCAGTCAATATTATACAAGGAAAATACTAACCATTATTATTATTAGAAATCTTATGCCTTGGTCTCGAGAGAAACAAAGTAACGATTAGTACATATGTAAATACATTTCTGTCATAAAAACCTTAACATGATAATCCCATTCTCTTCGTACTCTTCTTGTAGTCTTCTGATGTCCTATTTTAGATCCTCTATATTGATAGATTTAATAATAAATTGAGAATATATCAGTCTGTTCTGGCTTTCAATTGCAAAATTTGTAGAGTAAATATGAAATATATGGGTGCTGTGTTTTTAACATATCACTATAATATTAATATAATATTTTATTGATGAAAGAAAAAGGTTATATCCTTAATACTCAAACTTATGAGATTTAAAGTCCAGAGTCTGCTAAGTTAAACAACAGCCTTCCCATTTATCCATAAAAGGAATAATGAGTTTCATATAATTTAAAGTATGTGAAAGTATAAGATCCTGGTCTGACCACACTTCATTCAAGTGAGGGGTGTTGTTAGTTAACTTTGTTAGGTTTAGTCTGGCTGTTCCTGAATGAAGACAAAATTCAAAGTGCAAGTTCTTAGGATCTAAGCTAAAGTGATAATTGTCACTATTTCTCCCCCTCTGTCATCATGTAATAAATAAAATTTTGTTGCTTGACCTAAAATATTGTAGTAGATTGTGATACTCATGAGTGACATGCTAACGCAAATACAGTCCTCACAGAGGGCAAGCTTTCATTAGTTACACTGGCTTTCTGTATTACTCAATTTAGAGCAACAATTTTACATTACTGCAGAGAAGGTAATAAGAACTAAGAACAAGATTCCCTCCTCATATTCACTTGCACTTCTGTGTATTTTAAAATCAGATTTGTATTATTTTGTTTTTACTTTTGCCCATTCTAGCCTTTCAAAAAATGTTCCTTCTCTACAACTAATCATATACACCATTGCATTTACACTACCATAATACAACAGCATCCATTCAATCAACAATATCGTGTAACCCTTCTGTCAGGTGGAGCCAGCAGAAAGAAGGGCTGGGTTCAGTATCTAGGGGTTCCTTTTCAACAACACAAAACAAAACTGCCTCAAGCCCCCACCCAGTGACCTGGGACAATTACACACTACCCCTTGGGCACCACTAAGAGGCAATACTTTTCCTCTCGCAAGCACAGAGTCTGAGTGTAGCAAAAACTTTTAACAAAAGGAGGGAAGTAACTCAGCATTAATTTGGGAAAACACCTCAACTAGGGTTCATAAACACAAACACCATGAGCAAAAGATCCACCCTCAAGCTGGGCAGTGTCCTTTTCCCCTCAGGGTCTTAAGTCCAGCAACCCAAAAGTCCCTTTAATGTGCCCATCCCTTCTCTGTACCCCACTCACAGTTGCTGTCCTGGGCCACTGCAGCCTGAGAGTTCAGAGGTTCATCCACAGAGTTCAATTCCCATCCTGTATGGAAGGCCGGGGGCGGGGGTAAGGAGGCACCTTACACACTGCACGGGTACTCGCTTATCGCTCCAACGGCCGATTGCTGAGTCTCTGCGGGGCTCTGCTCTGGCCCTCTCCACCAGCATCCCTGCTGGCCACTTGCCGTGCCTCTCCACTAGCCACCCCGCTTGCCGTGCCTCTCCTCCAGCCACCCTGCTAACCACTTGCCATGATGTCTTCGGGCCTGCTCCCTTAACACAGCTCACAGTGATTTCAGTTGTTAGTGGGGGAGCCTCACTGCTGGTGCACACTGGGCAGTCTCTTGCAGTAGAGACCCAAAATAGGTCTAATGCTTAAACCTAAGTATCAGTGATTTCAGCTGTGCAGCATGTAAAAAGACTCAATTGAATCTAAATTAGCTCTATTATACCATGAAGAGAGGAAGGCTCAAATGGTGTCTAGGACCCCACACCACCAGATACAAGTACCTGGCCCCAACCTCTCTCAACTCATTGGGCTTTAGAACCCAAAACCCCTGCCTAGCAAGTGCCGTTCCGTTGAGGGTGAGTCCCTCCATCGGGGTATGCCAGATACGGTTCTGCTTCCCTCAGTTCACACAACAAGGATAACAACCCTTTATTACTTCTGCCCCAATAACAAGGAGAGTGGGGATCCAACATCAGCCACAAGTGATCATTTTGCCAAGTAAATCCCATCATGCTGAGCACCTAGGCAGGGTGGGTAGGTCCATAAAACAAGATCAGCTTCTGAAGTCTTTTTCCACAGCTCACCACTAGTTGTCAGGGGAGAGCTCATTCAGACTCTGCTTACATCCGCACAGTTCTCTATTTCATTGACACAGAGCTGGCCTGAGAACAGAAATCCCTTCCCATTAAAATTTTTTGCACTTTTGAAAAAAAATTAAATCCTAACTGGGATGAAAAAAAGTCAAGAACATGAAATTTTCCTGAGAAGGGATTTCCAGGAAAAATAATCCATTTTGAGAGAACTGAAATGGAATGTTTTGGCTTGCCAGATGCCCACCTCGAAGACTCTTGACAATTTTACTTTCTGCCTGCAACTGGGGAGCAGTCATTTTACTTTTCATTACACACACAGTAAAATTTTCCTGAAGAAAAATTTTATTTTGTGAAAAGGAAACTACCATCAGAAAAATCATTCTGATAGAAAATTCCCAATGAGTTCTAATATATAGCATTGTTATACCAAAGTTTGGGTGCCTCTCAATAAGCGTGTGTTTGATCTATGAGCAATCATAAACTTAATTGAAGTTTATGGTCATGCTAGCCGTCTACCATTAAGGCTAAATGAGGAACAAAATTTGTTGTTCCCCTTTGTTTAGTGATATCCTAAACAATGGAAATGATACCACCTGACCCCCAAAACTAAACTAAATGCAAATGTATGGGTTGGAGATTGATCTGATTGCAGCTGTCTCTGTGGGCGTAAAAAAGGAACCAGAGAGAGCAGATAGTGAGAGTAGCAGAAAGCCAAGAAAAGCACTTGGAGCCTGGACCTGAATCAGTTATCAGTTTCTCACCCCAATGGAAACAACCTGCAAGGCCTTGAATATAGGCTAACTGCTTGGAGCAAAAAGGGTATCATGCATAAAGAGAGAGAGAGAGAGAAAGCTCATAGCAAGTTTACATTAACAGTATCTGTTTTGCTTCCTGAAAGTCATAAGAGGATTATCCATTTTTTTTTAAGAAAGAAAGAAAGAAACAGAAAGCCTTTACATGTTCTCACATTATAGTCCAATATTAATGGTTGTTCAATGTAAATATATTGAAATATATCAGTGCTCAGGTTCCATTTTCTAACTCAGTCCTAACACTTAGAATGTGTTAAAAGAAATGAGATTCATACAACGTAATGCTATTTTATGTTGACAGAAGTTTAAATGCAAGTTGATCAATCAAATACAAGTGAGGCTTGTATGATATGAATATGAGCACAATTTTCTGATGTTCTGAGCATCTACAATTCCAGTTGAAGTCAAAGGTGCTCAGCACCATTCAAAATCAAGTCTATTTATGTATTTGTACTGTATTTTCCGCTTAAAGAGAAAGTGATTTATTAAAAGACAAGAGTGTGGGCAAAAATAATACAAATATTGATTTAAAGTAGATTGCTGAAGCTGCTGTGGGAATTTTCTTTATTCTCATTTCTCCTTACTTATCCTCTCCCTACTGAAATGTAGAATGAGTTGTATAAATTGAGAGGCAAAAGTGGGACCTAATAGACCATATGTTGTCCTGATAGTAGAGAGGTTTACTTGTCAGTTCTTTTCAGAATAACTGGCATTCAAAGACAAAAACAGAAGAGAAAGTTGGAAGGGCAAACTCTAAAAAAGTATCAATAGATTGTTGGCTCATTATTAGTTATAGTGAATAAGCAATAAGTCATTTGCTTACCCACATAAATGAATAAGCTTGTTAAAATAATATATCTGGTGCTTGATTGTGGCCCGCCCAGCCTGGATGCAGAGGGGAGGTCATATGCACCTGCTGTTATATCCATATCCACAGGCCAGGCACAATCATATCAGGGAATAGATTCTCTGCAGCCCTCCCTAGTAAGAGGAGAGAATATCTGGAAGCTGGTCTATTGGCTTTCAAGAGCCAGAGCCAGAGCCAGAGCCAGAGCCAGAAGACTGAAAAGGGCTGAGAGCTAGGGAGCCACTGGAGCAGCTAGTCTGATGACCTTCCTGAAGCAGACAGCCACAGCCAGGAAAGGTGAGGATAGAGCTGAAGGCTGAGAACAGCAGAGAATAATGTCTGCTGCCTCCTAGCGCCAGACAGCAGAAGCCAGAGCTCTATGGAAGAGCTGGAGCGGGGTGAGGGATCCTGCAGCACTGCTGGAGAGCAGTGAGGGATGCCAGAGATCTAACTGATATTCTGTCTGGGCTCTGGTTTGGGACTTGGTTATGGCTCATGCGGCATGGTGTTTTCTTTTATAATGGCCCCATGAGGGTTATTTGCACTCAGAATGACTATTTCTGGGGACTCTGAAAGAGGGAAAGTGAGCAGGGGTGCATGTCATGCTGCAGCCTGCTGCAGGAAAGAACTCCAGTGGGGCTAGGTCTATACTGTCTTCTTGGTCTACCCCAAAATTTGACACCAGGTAGTAAGGCGAATGCCAGTTCTTTACATCCTGTTCTGTACTAGCACTGTCCTCTGAATGGAAGCTATCACAATAGTATTACCTGTTAATAACTCACTTGTTAAAACTGGGGGATAAGTTATTTATGGGGAAAGTGTACACATATCAGAAAAGATGTGATGTGACATATATAGCTATCATGCTGCCAATATGTGTATAGAAACATCCATAGTACAGATCAGACTAAGAAAACTTTTCGTCTTATTAATGTAGTTTTATCAAGAATAGTTTTATGGCCTTTATACGTCCATGTTTTCTCATTTGAAACTTTCCACAAGGTCTATTATTTTGACATGTAAACTAAAATTTTCATTGTAAACCTGTACTTACTTCAATAAAGAGGGATACATTTTAAAAATTCAAATACTGAGTACAACACAAGCGCAGATTTAATTTTAACAGATTTCCCAGGAAGATATTATGCATGTGGGTGTGACTTATACATATGAATGCCCTACATGTGTCATTTGTCTTTTCTGGAGACAAATTGCATTTGTCTTTCAGGACACAAACTCAGCCTACCATGGTCTGGACTATTAGCAGCTATATTACAAAGCTTTGCAATGAAGAGTATGAATTAAAAAGTTACCTGCTTTAATACACAATTTGCAATCTGCATAAGTGTCACTCTCGTGAAGCATTAGCCACAAAATTCACACTGTAAATTCTCTTGAGAAATGTCTTTCCGATAAATGTATAAAATCAAGCTGAACTATAGCTATTGCCATTACTAGTACTGCCTGTTCTCTATATTTGCAATATTTCAACTTACTTTTAAGTTATGACACTCATATTTCTGAAGAAGTCATTTCATTTGCACATTATCTAGCTCTTATGCATTCCTAAATGATAAAATAGTTCAACAGATTATCCTGAAGCAAAACTGCACATACCCTATTGGGTGCATTTTATTTATGTTCCAATCCTTTTCCTATGAGCAAATCAGAACAACCACATCAGATATGGAAGTGGTGGTTCCCCCCCTTCTTTCAGGGGGAAAAAAAAAAACTTTTTTCTTTTCCTGCAATTAAGACCGAGTCAGAAATAGGTCATAGTGCTAGCTGATTTTGAACACTTTAATAGGATGAGGAACTAGTTTTAACATATTTTTTTATTATTAAATTAGACAAAGAGCATTAAACTTTAGGTCATTCAAAATCTCAGTATGAATTTTTCTGCTTGTTTTTATTGATACTTAATATTAATGAAAACACAGAAACCAGTCTTAATTTGTAATACTGCTATTATTGATGTGATTTAGAATAGGTAAAATAATTTCCATTATTTTGAATATACTATTATGTGTCCCATCATTATCTACCCAAATGTGGAACTTATAGAGTATGCACCTAGTCTTGAAAACCCTTACTCCAGATGAGCAATTCTTACAGTCACTGGTAAACCTATTGATGGCAGTATGGTTACTCATGTTAGAAAGAGTATGTACAAATAGGCTTTTGTATTCTATTTATGCTGCTTGGCAAAACAAAAAACAAAAAACAAAAACCCACAAACAATAAGAACAACATAGACACCAAATATAGTGCACTCATTTATGCCTGCTAAGCATTTTGAGTGTGTTTTCTATATACATAGGGTAGACTTCCCTTAAAGTAGAAGTGTCTTTTTAAATCTTCCTTGGGCAAAAAAAATGGCCTAAATATGTTAAATAGAATTTTGTCAAATAGTTTGAGAGATTGACAAAGTTCAAAGCTCCTCTGTGTTCATCCACCCTAATATAACCCATTCTTAATAGCCAGAAAGCACAATAGTAGTATCCCCATTGCTCTTATTGCAGTGAATGTCACAGTTCAGCAGTCTCATTGTCTCCACTACGACTATGCAGTGGATGCTTCTTCTGTGAAATTAGAGCATGAATAGGTTTGCAGCACTGGAAAAATGTTTTCTATCTGTAACATTTGGCACAGCATTAGCATGTTGAAAGAGCTTTAGCACACTGTTTAAATAATCTTCACAACACCACTCTGAGACTAGGAAAGGATTATCTAGGGTTTGATTAAGGCACGGGCATATGCCTAGATCTTCAGCCCCTGGAGTTATGTGATGGTGTCAGAATAGTTCCTAGCCCTCATAGTTACCAAAAAACCCTGAAAACATGGCCCAAGAGTAACGGATGGAACAATGCCTCCCTAAAACATTGGCTGTGAGAGGTGTGAACTGACCCTTCTGAACAGCATTACTCAAAATACCTCAGCAGCAAAATACCTGCTGACACCTCCTTATCATGAATCTTCCTTCTGCAGTATCAGAAGGTGCCCCACACATAGTTTGTTGCTTGGATGAGTGGGAGCTAAACTGAAACAGACCCCGACCTGCCTGAAGACAGTGTTCCCTACTTGCCCCTAGTCACTTCTTGCATGGATGGTCCTGCCACTGTCATCAAAAGCAGAGGTAGGTCCATAGTGTGAGGAGAAGGGACACAGCATAAGAATGCCTAGAGCCCAGAATGCCTTAATCCAAAGCATAGAAGGACCAGGCAGGGGGGCTCAAAATACTGAAGTCAAGGGCCACTAGGAGGAAAAGTTGGTGTGTGAGAGGACCCAGAAAAGGGATTGTTGGTGTGTGGAGAAGAGACTGGCTGGGAGGATTGTGGTTGGTTGGGATGGAGTAAAAGGAGAGAAAGGAAGAACCAAGGTAGCCTGAGGAAGGGGCTATCGTGGAGCAACGTGAGCCTAGGGTCTATTGGGAGGCAGTGTTATTCTGCAACCTGTAAGGTTGTTGGAAGTAGAGTTGGTCAGAATATTTTCTACCAAATGATAGTTCATCCAATTATCCTGTTTTCCTGAAGCCAAAACACTTCATAGAGACATATGGGTGTCAGAGTTTGTTGTTTGGAAGGTTTTGATGAAAGACATGCATCTCTCTGAGGTCTCTCACTCAGTAGCTTGCTGATTAGGACACTGACCTGAGATGGGAGAGACATAGGGTAAAGTCCCTTCCTGACTGAGAATGATCTGGAATAAAAAACACCTCAGCTTTGAAGCAGGTAAAGCAGGGATTTGAACCTCGGCTTTACTTATCCCAACCCACATGTACCACCTCTCATTCTGAATTTAAAAGCTCAGGTTTCAGACATTTCCACAGAATTCCATTTTTGTGAAAATGTTTAAAAGGTTTAGGTTTTATTCTAAAACAGAATTAAACCAAAATTTGAATTGTCATCCTCCAGTTGGCTCTACTTGGGAATGCTAGGAACCTAAGGCAGTCTTCCTTGTTCTATCCCTTTCCTCATTAGCCTCTGAAAGTCTGACCCCACTCGGTCACCTTTTAGCTCCCGCAATATCCCTCCCATTCTGTCCCCCACATCTGACCTATTCCATCTCCCAGCTGTGACTACCACCACCCCTCTGACTACCAACACCCTCTCCCTCACAGCTTCACACTGGCTTATTCCCAGCAGGAGACCAGTGCCAGGAGAGGCAGAGAGGACACCTGGCTGACAGAAACCCAGCCCCACAACAGCTGTAGCGGCCAGAAGAAAAAAAGATCCAAGCGTCTCCCTGGAGTCTAGCCAGGGGCAGGAGATTGCTTCAGGGATGCATGTATGTGATAGGGCTGCCAAATTCACAGGTGTCATGTGAGAGACTTGGTAGCTCTTTAGCCCATAGATACAGGTTACCTCAAAATAAAGTTTGTGAGGCCCAGGAAAGTTATACAGAAGAGAAAGTTTCATTCCTATTTTAAGGCCTAGTCAGCCCACAAATCTGTAATGATTTGATTAGAAGTATTATTCTAAACCAATTTAGTTAGCTGGTGTAGCATGGATGTAGATACTCGCCAGGTTTAAACCTGGCTTTTAGTAGGTTAGCTTGTACTAGTAAATTTAAAAGATACAAGCTAAACCCCTGTAATGAGATATAAACAGATTTAAGAGCATCTACTCACAAGAGTTGCAATGGTTTAACTAAACTGATTTAAGTTAAACCAGAACAACTTCTGTATGTATTAAAAAAAAAAAAAATCTAAGAATCCTTCCCAGCTTGTGAGCTCAGGGGGAGAAGGTGCAAACCGTTGTTACAGTTCCTTAAGAAAGTAACATTTGGATTCACGCCAGCCATCTTTCATGAAAGAAAGAAAGAAAGAAATTCTTTAAACCAGAGGTTCTCAATCTTTCTCAGCCTAAACATGCTATAAAAAGCTTTATGGCCTACCAGTGCCACAACAACTGTTTTTCTGCATATAAAAGCCAGGACCAGCATTAAGGGGTAGCAAGCAAGTCAATTGCCTGGACTCCATGCCACAGGAGTCCTTGCAAAGCTAAGTTGCTCATGCTTTGGCTTCAGCCCCAGGTGGCAGGGCTAGGAGCCCCAGGCTTCAGCCCCACATAGCAGGGCTTCAAGATTAACACTGGCCCAGCTTGGCAGCCCCCTGAAACCTGTTCGCAGCCTCCCAGAGGGCCCCAGAGCCCTGGTTGAGAACCACTGCTTTAAAATACATCGGGGCAAACATCTATAAATAAAAACCTTGGGGGGGGGGAGAAATATAAAAAATCTGAACAAATTCCTACTCCCTACTAAAATTCCTATTTTAAATGCTGATCAGGTATGCAAACCTATTAATAAATGGAAATCTCCACTTTGGGTACACTCAATTTTCTTCCAAAACATATAAATTACTTTTCTCCACAAGTGAAAAAGAGGTCTCTGCTGGTAGCTGTGATGGAGCTGGAGACTATAAAGTGTACAGGGAAGTTTCAATCTGTTTGAATAATATATTCTGCTTCATCAGAAAATAAATTGCCTCAGAGGGCTACCAATAGGGTATGTGGCCTTTTACCTGGAGCTAATCATTTCAAAATGCTCCCAGGGCTGGAGGTTCTTCCGTAGCCACTGTGATCTGAGTTGGTGATCTGTCCTTTTCCTCACAGGTCAATATACACATCACAAAAATCCACTAACAGTTGACACTAACTGTTATCCATGTTCACAGACTCAACCAAGAGGTCAAGCATGAAAACGGAGCGTTATCCTCCTCTAGAGGTGGTGATCTTAGGTCAGGATTGAGACACATCAGTAGGACATCCTGGGAAAAACATGTAGCTTATTCTTTGCTTTTTCTCCACTGTGAGAAAAAGGCAATGGCGATGTAGAGAAAGTGCATTTAATCACAGAACTAAAAATGCACTGAAATGAACAGGCCGATTGGGCAAGTGGCAGCAAGCTCTGGTAGATCAGAGATCAGGACTGCAACATATTTTCAAGTAGCTTGATCTCCTTGCACTGTGCATTCCACAACCAGCAAAAATACACTTCAATTAAAACACCATATCATGTTGAATATTTATTTTCAGTTCTAAGGGTGTATACTCTCTTTTCCAATGGGGAAATTTACCCCAAAGTAAATACTTCCAGGACTGTCTCTGAATCATTTAAGTTAGAATGTGACTTGAAAGAGAAGGGGAGATGGAGAAAGACAATGGCAGAGCAGCCACTTGTTGGAGCTCCTGTCCCTGGAGTGGGATCTTCAGAGTCCATCATAGAACATGTCATGGGGCCACGGATCCAAAAAATTGCTGATCCTGCTGGTCTTAAAAACTTTTATAAAGGGACAAGGAGAGTCTGAAGGTGCTCTTTTAGTCCTGTCTGGGGTAGTAAGTCTGCTCTTCATCTCTGTGAAGGACCCCAGATTGTGGGTGGGGGAATTACTTGGACTTTATGGCCAACGAATTTCATCCCTGTACATTTAGATATTCCATGGTTGCTGATTACTTAAATATTCACTCTAACAGCGAATACACAGGACTCCTTAGAGTATGATACTTAAGTATTTTACTGAATAATTTAAAAATTACTATTTGTTTAATTTAGGTAGCTGGCTGAGAAGCCTTTTATAAAAGGACACACCTCTATGAAGATTTTACTCCTATGTGTATCACCACACCAAGGAATTGTGAAAAGTTGCATACAAAGCCAAGGAATAAAAATATCTTCTAAAATGGGAATGAGTGGTGAAAAATTAATATGTTTCAGCATCCACCAGCAGAAAGACACATTTTTGGAAACTATTTGTAGTTTAATTGACTGAGAAGAAATTTAATTCACTAAATATTTATTAATAAATGACTAAATAGTTACCGGTACTTAAAATTATATAATAAAGTAATTGCCAGCGCTTTTTGCCAGAGGATGGGAATGGCTGACAGAGGACATTCTGTTCATTCCCTTTAAAGCACCTTGCATTGACCACTGTCCAAGGACCAGATACTAGATTAGATGGACCATTGGTCTGACCCAGTATGGCCGTTCTTATATTCCTTTTATTTGCTATTTGACAGATTTTTGGTTTTGGCTATCTGAGGCAATATATTGGTGTTTTACTGTCAAGCAAGGATAATGTATTGAGAAGATTTTATATGTACTGCCTGCTTAGAAAGATCTGGTTGTATAATGAGTGTCATCACATTTCTGGAATAGTTACATCTGAATTTGATTTTACAAGGGGACAGTACGATAGCATCAAGAGACAGAGCAGTAAAGAGAAAAAAGAGTAGTAGTGGGCCAAATCCTCAACAGGTGCAGAGAACAAGTTCCTTTATATAGAAATTGCTCTGTGGTTATGATAATTTGGGCAACTCTACACAGTGACTGGAAAGGGTAATTCCCAGCTTCAGTAGACATACATGCGCTAGCTACATTTGGCCTATTGCCTAAAAATAGCAACATGGCCATGGCAGCACAGGCTAGCTGCCCAAGAACCACCTCAGACCACCAAGAACCACCTCAGTTGGATAGGGTCTTACTTGGACAGCTAGCCCGAACCATTGGCTGCACAGCCATGGCCGGGCTGCTATTTTTAAGTACTAGTTTGAGCAAAGCTAGAATGTGCCAAGCTAGGAATCACCCCTCCCAGTTGCTGTGTAGGCTTCATGGAACAAAGAAGTGCCCTTCCTATCATGGCCCTGATTTTGGCACATCCTCTGAGACTTCCTATGAAACAGTAGAATAGGTGATAGTTCTCCTAACTCCCTGCACAAAGAGACAACAGTTCTGGGCATATTATCTATTCTACTAGTCTAGTCCTATGTACTTTACTCTTCATAGAACTGAAACCCACTCTCTATGCTACAAAACCTTGAGGTTTTGCACTGCTTGTGTCTTCCAGATGGAGGGGATGTGGGAATGAAGTAGCTTTGCAGGGTCTGAGATTTGCATGAACTGTAAAAACTCATTTATGTTAATTAGTTATGAGCTCTTAAAAATAAAGTCTGTACCCAACACGGATTAAGAATCCAGAAGAATGTTCATGTGTGTGTTTACATCTCAAGAGATGGGAATGATTTTCATTGACTACACAGAAGAATCTGATGGTTGGTTCGGGCTGAAGAAATGTAATTTATTAAATTAATATTTAAAAAGAGTTCTTCAAATGTCCTGAAAAAAACAACATATCCTTATAAATTACATTATCTGGGATACAGACAACATTTTATAAAGAATTATTTCTGCCAGACAAGAAGGATTTACATAAAGTTGATAATTAGACGCTTTTGATTTTGGTGTGTCTTAGACTTTGTTTACAATTAATCTCTTTGACACTTGCAAACAAGCAGTAGGATTATTTAAATCAATCTGAATAAGAAGACAAAGATTGCATCCACAGTCTACAAAGCAAATATTGTAACACACATGCAGATAGGGGAATTCCTAATATGAATTTATGTTCTCAGAGTAACTAGTGCCAATATTGATTTGCTTTTAAATTGAAACGATTACAATTATATTTGAAATTATGTATTAACTGCTTATACAAACTATTCACACTGCTTAATCAAGGAAAAAGAACTTGTTATCTGTGCTGGGAACTACAAAGTCATGAGGCAGAAAACTGGAGAGCTTATATATTATTTACACACACACACACACACACACTTTCTTATCTCAGAATGATTACAAATAGGTTTAGCTCAGCTATTAGCAGAACTCCACCATAATCAAAAATCTGTAATATACAAGATGATATGGTCATTGAAGAGATAACCAGAGTTGAGCTAGGTCTCCTCCTAGTTGTCTGAATAAGACCACTTCCATTCCTGGTGTAACTCATTAACTTTGACTAACTAATTGACTGTAAACTAAATGTCAAACCAAACCGTTCACTCATTCCCCTTAGTAGCCAACAGGACTCATTTATATTTATTGGCAAATGTATGATCCTATAATTGTTTCTCAAATAGTCTATTTTGATGTAATATTGCATATAAATTTAACCATTTAACTTTGGAGGAAAAAAAAGACTGTGTGGAATCCAAATTTCCTGCCAAAGACTGTTTCAGATCAGTAGCATGCGAGTTTAGTTAGTTATTTTGTGATAGCTGGAAGCTTAGAGCTCTTAGCAAGCTTGAATTTTAATGTTTAGTTATTCAACAAAAGTGCTGTGCACAGTAACAAAAACAACTATTCCAGACATTTCCCCAGTTATTCAATGAGTTTCAATGCAGAACAGAAATACATATTTGAACACTGACTTTCTTTGGTTCACATTCTGGGGATCAGGAAAGTGCTGCACTGCCTGCTATTTTTTTTATCTAAAAAGATGCATCTGAGGTTTCATAATGATGTGATCAACACACAGGAGAGATGTAAGTGGGTTAGCATCTAAAAATTTGAGTTAATATGTCCTTCTTTCACATAGATCAAGACTATGTTAAATACTGGGATAGTTACAAATTAGCCGTGTGTGTGTTTTGTAAATCACTGTAAAATAGTCAACCTTTTCATTGGGTTAATTTTGGACACTGAATCAAAGAGAGAAGAAAAGTTTGATCACGTACAGCCAAATTCTAACACTTAGCTCAGCCATGGCTGCTTTGCCACGAGGCCAGAGTTCGGGGCAGCACATGATAGTCCTGGCCCAACAGCACCCTGCAAAGAAGATTGTGACTGAGTGAATGGGTTTCTTTGGGTCCAGTTCTCCTGCCTTTGAAATCAATGAGAGTTTTACTTTGATTTCAATGGAAGCAGAAGCAACCCCTTTACATAAATCAGCCCATTCCAAGTTTATTCCCTGAAGATTTTGGTGTTCTCATGAGGCAACATTTATGGGACTTAATCTTTCCCAAGAAACCCAGACAAGCCCTAAATGCCTTTAGTATATCTTCAAAAGCTTCTGTATTAAGATATGGTGTGGGTGAATTATAATTAAATGGCTTGGTACACTATTCAAAGAAATATGCTAACTAGGTTTACATGCCCTGAAGTTTTTAAGCTTTGATTTTCAAAATATATTTGGGAAAGAGCTCATAACGTGCTAGAGCTGGTGTAGTAGAATGATGAGCCGATTTATAAACTTGAGTAGGCTGTAGCAGCAATATTACGATGGGGAATTTTTTCTTTTTCATGTGTGTACCTAATTTCCCTATATCCAAAGGATACTAGACCCTTAAAGTGTAACACCTATTTACTGACCTCCTTAAAATTATTTGAGAATCTTATTTCCCTTGCTTAGTATAGGAACCAGATAATTGTTTGCTAAATGGATATGAACTAAAATGTAGCATATAACATAATAGACAAATATACCTGGCCAGTAGCTTTCCAATAAGAGCCCTGAAAGTACTTTAAATTATATTTGATATTCATAAACTATCCAGTTGAAAATCATTATTGAACAAAATCTTTTGATGCAGAGGAAACAAAGTTCTTCTATGTCCTGCCAGCAACTTTCAATCTGGAAAATATAGAACAAACTTAACTATGCATTGTACTGAGAATGTGTGAGGGCATATGAAGTACATTCTCATTAGCAACTCTGCTATTGTTGTCCATTATTCCAGGATTCTACTCAGACTATATTGTCTAGTTATTGATGGAGTTGTGTTTTGCATTTTGTGATTGGCAAAATGCATGTTATTTGAATTTCTGGCTTATTTTCTGCGTTATGGCAAGTGACTGTTCCTTTCTAAGTCATTATAATATCATTTGTCATCATGAATTCATTTTGAATTATCTTCACTCCCTGCTTTTCTATATTTAATTCATTTCCTAAAGGTAATGAATTAATAGGATGCAGAAGTACGCCATGTTCTTCAGAATAAGGGACTGATCCTGTTCTCACTGAAGCTGAAAGCAAAACTCTCAGGTCCCAATTCTCTGTGGCACTGTACCGTATCTAGTTATTTAGACCAGAATAAAGTGAGAGTGTAAAATGCTCAACCAAATTAGGATGGCAGCATTTTTTGCTGTCTACATCCACCTTGCAGTCACGTTGCACTGGTGTGATCACACAACATGCAGTACAACAGAGAATCCCCCTCTGCCCCTCTTGTGAACAGCATCAGCCCAGCTGCTCACTCCCCTCTCTCCTTCCCTCCTATGAAAAATTGTTGGACCCAGCTGCCTCTCCCACATCCCATACTGGAAAATGACCATTTGTACTGGCTGAACAGCTCAGTTCCCTCCGTCAGGGGCATCTTTCTGCTTCTTTAAAGGAAGGGATGAGGAAAGAACAAGGGGGCCAGAGCTGCTAGAAGAATGTGTTTTGAGCACCAGTGAGACAGCCTTGGAAAGGCACAGCCAGCCAACATTAGTTGTATGGAATGGGGAGGAAAGTCAGCTTTGATCATAGTGAAGGGCAGCTTGGATGAAGACTACCTTCCACGCCAGGATGTCCCACAAGAAGTCCAGACAGGTGTCCTCTCCCCAAACTTCACAGCCTTCAGGCAGCCTGAGCAGGGTCCCCCTCCCCCCTTTTCACTTCTAGCAGAATGCCAGAATTGGTTTATTTGATTCACACAGTGAGAAAATGTCCCTAAAACCAATTTCCATAACTAAAAGTCACAAGAATCATGGCAGAGTGCCCAACAACCTCTGCGCCCCTCTCCACCCCCAAGTTCTGTCATTTGTCCCCTATTCTGGTAGCTTGTGTCAGACACTGGCAGGTGCAAAGATTGAATGGTATGGTCTTCTTTATTTATTTATTTGATGGATTTTACTCCATTTAACAGAGTGTCAGGGCTCTTCCCTTAAATTATTGGGTGTGACTGACTAATACCAGCCAGGCATAACACGGGCAACTGAAGTACAAGCTACTCCATCTAGCTCCATCACTTCACTCCAATCTTAACCTGTAACATTTCTTCTCTTCCAGGTCAAGGCAGTGACAAGCCCTCTAACCTGAAAGGTTCCAAATGTGTGGTTGCTTTGTGATATGAGCACAGAGAAGAATGGATGAAATCTCCAAATTAAATTTCCACTTGTGACCTAAATCAGGATAGGATTTCACTGAAAGTTGTACTATTTTCAATCATACAATATATCAACAGTATCAAGAAGAGGGGGTGGGGTGAAAATGGCATTTGGCTGGTGCAGACTTAAAAAAAATCTTTCAATACCTACATCACAGGAAATTAAAAATACATTTAAAAAGAGCTAACAGAATAGTAGACCAATAATAATGTGTAGTGGGGCTATCTCACTAATCTGAGGACAATAATAACCTCAACAGGATAGAAGTGGCATAGGATTTATTATGGGTTAGGACTTGTGGAGCAAACTTATCAGTATGGAACTGGTTATAGTATGCTTTTTATTTATTTAAGTTAAACTGCATTAAAAACTTTAGTTTTGAAATGTGTTTAAAGAAAGAGTGATATCTGGATTCACTACTGGAGATTTCATAGTTGAATGCTATTTTAGTTTTGGGCACTGATGCTCAATATTTTCTGAAATGGATAAGAAAAAGATTGCTACTCACTGTAATTAAATGTAGTTTAAATCAATATGACATACAGGATAAAACCGCAGAGGAGTCGAGAGTAGAGCTGGATGAACAACAGACTTTTCAATTTGCTGCCAGTTCTGACAAATTACAAAAAAAGTTTTAGGTCAAAATATTTTGTTTGCCAAAAAATATTTCATTTCAATTTTAATGAAAGGAAATTTTCAGATAAAGTCATTTCAAATCAAACATTTAAATATTTCATTCTGAAAACGTCAAAATGAAAAGTTGTGATTTTTTTCAGAATTTTTTTTTAAAATAGGTTTTTTGCCCAATAGAAATTATTTCAAATCATTTATAAAGCATTTCAATGCCACTGAATCTTCATTTTTTGCTGAAAAAAGTTTTGGTCAAAAAAAAAAAAGTTGCCCAACTCGAACGTACAGTAAATACATTGCTACCATTTACTGAAAGGATTTTAAATTACAACATGGACTATACCAGCATCTGTCAGAATGGTTGTTAACGTTGATAGAGCCCAGATGGTGAAATAAAGCTGTGTAGTCATTCCATATTATTCTACTCATATTGCTTCCTGAGGATTATCTTTAAGAATTCTGGAAAACCTACCTTATGAGAGGAGACTCAAAGAGCCTGGTTTGTTTAGCCTAAGCTAAAGAAGGCTGTGGAGAGACATGACTGCTCTCTATAAATACACCAGAGAGATAAATACCAGGGAGGAAGAAGTTATTTAAGTTAAGCGCCAATGTGGAAACAAGAACAAATGGATAAAAAACTGGCAATCAATAAATTTAGGCTCAAAAATTAGACAAAGGTTTCTAACCATCAGAGTAGTAAAGTTCTGGAACAGCTTTACAAAGGGAGCAGTGGGAACAAAAAACCTGCTTGGCTTCAAGATGGAGCTTGATAAGTTTATGGAGGAGATGGTATGACAGGACTGCCTACAATGGCATGTAGCCAATCTGCGACTGCTAGCAGCAAATATGTCCAACAGCCAGTGATGGGACACTAGATGGGGAGGGCTCTGAGTTACTACAGAGAATTCTTTCCCAGATGTGTGGCTGGTGGATCTTCCACACATGTTCAGGTCTAACTGATCCCCATATTTGTGGTCATGAAGGAATTTTCCCCTGGGTCAGATTGGCATGCTTCCTCTGCAGCATGAGGCATGGGTCACTTGCAAGTTTAAACCAATGCAAATGGTGTATTCTCTGTAATGAAGTCTTTAAATCATGATTTGAAGACTTTAGTAACTCAGCTAGAGGTTAGGGGTCTATTTACAGGAGTGGGTGGGTAAGGTTCTGTGGCCTGCAATGTGCAGGAGATCAGACTAAATGATCATGATGGTCCCTTCTGACCTTTAGGTCTATGAGTGTAGCTGTGGAAAGGAGATAATCCTTGGTCCACACATTGTCTCCTACTGTAGAAGAGGTGTCACCCAGCGGCTTATACTGGGAGCCATAAATAGTTACTACACTTAGAGTAGAAACACATTTCTATGTGGCCTTTGTTCCAATAAACTTTGAAATGAACAGCAGATATGAATTCGGTCAATGACCTAGGAATATCCCATTTTAGACAGATCATGCACTCTTTGGATGTCAGCTGAGTAGAAAACAGATGCATTTCACACAGGCTACAGAGGTGTTACACAAGCTTATATGAGGCACATCAGTAACTAGAAAAGCTATTTTTGAGTATTGCATCAAAAATGGGCTCACACACTGCCTCCTTGCCTAGTATATTTGTACATGATCTACCATAACTTCATTCTAGAATTTGTAAGATATACAAGATCCCTGAATGGAACATGCTATGTAAGCGTAAAGTACAACAACAATAATATAAAGATATAATAAAGTATATCGAGTATTCTTCCCTCTTCATAAAGTACATTTAAAATGTCTCTAAAAGTTCATTGGAACAAAAACAATAAAATCAGTGATAAAATCTTTCACCATAGTATCTCCAAGGGGCCTATCACGTGGCACCTAAGCACCAGACACAATTTAAAGGTAGCATTAACGGTTACCAACAGGATCCCAACTCTAGAACATGCAGAGACACAATAACACCTCCCTTTTCTTACCAAGCCTCTTATCTGTCTCTATAGTTTCCTTGCTCTTTCCACTCATTCTTCTCATTGTAAACTAGCCACAGCAAGAGATACCAAGGGGGAAAGGCCTTGCCCAAACAGTCAGAAAAACAGAAAATCCAAATTTGACTCAAAAATACCACCACCTTTGGCTAATATTAACTCTCTGTTACTCCCACAAACCCAAATTATTTTAAAGGCAGATCTCTCTTATCTGAATCAAAGTCTCAAACATACATAACTGCTGAGCAGTTAGATTTTTTTACTCACCTTTTTTGTTTCTGGTCTTTTCTTATTGAAAGTAGATTCTTCTTTAATTGAAGTGGAAACACAAAATTTTCCGTTCAAAACTAGTTTGGAGTAAAATTTAAGTGAAGTAAAAACCACAGAGCCGAATTCTACTCCCTATTACATATATACAATTTTATGCATAGAAACTTTAAGGGGGCAATAGGGGGGAGGGAAGGAAGATATGGTTATTTGGCTACCCAGAAAGTTCTGCTGGAAATTTGACTGATAAAGACCATTCTACTAGCTTTGTTCCTGATTCCATATTTCAGCTTTTTCAAAAGCTCAGTTTGCAGCTGTATTCTAAGAAATTTAATTTCAGTAATTTTATAGACTCCTGTGTTCATGCTGTACAACTTCACATTACACAAATACTGCAACAATGGGAATTAATAAGCATGTGGTATGTTGAATTACTATATAAAATTTTTATCTGTTCCTCTGTGTTACCTCATTTAGGTCTGAAATGACAAGTCATAGTTATTACAACCACTGAAAATTGCCCGTGATTAGCAACAAAAATATATTATCCTAAGTTAATTATCTTCTTCATCTGAAGTTCATGATGATCACTACCAGTTCTTATCCATAAAAGAAAGTGCACTACATCCTAGTTGTTAATAGTTCTTAAAAAAAAAAAATTAAAAAAAGAGCTGGAGAACATATTCAGTCATTAACAAAATGTTCTGGTAAGTGAAGTACATTCTGTACAGTACCTTTTTATATTTTCACACATCAGGCTAATTCAGCCTAATGGGGAATTTTCTGATCTGTAGAGAGATAAATGGTTTATTTATCACTGGGAAAAAAAGAGTACAAGACACAAAATTCTTATAATAGGTATAGCAGTGAAAATTGAATAAACACATCGTAAAACTCCATCGTTCAGGGGATTTACAACTTAACCATGAAACTTTCCTTTGGGCTAAGAAATAGAATTTTGGGTTTCAGTGGGGGGGGGTCTCTTTTCTTCCCCCCCTCCACCAAAATTGTATCAGATTAATAATGACTGAATAAATTTTGTATGTCGGAAAAGAATCAGGATCAAATTCTGTCTCTTTGCTTTCTCTACCGCACCAAATAAGTGCGGAAGTGACATAATTTTGTGACTTTGTTCCAGTGCCAGGGAGCCCATACATAGACTATTAATACTAGTTAATCTGCACAAAGGAGGGATTAGGATGCATATGCTAAAATGTTCAGAAAATAAACCCCACTTGAGACTGTCCTTCCAGGAAGGGCCTGTGAAGTATAAACTCCTTAGGTTTTCATGGGTTGAGGATTAAGTCAGAAGAACTATTGCACCCTGTGGTTCTCTTCTTGGCCAGGGTTTTTCCACACACGTATACATAAACCAGACCCCAGAAGCCAAATCCAAAACAATATATGTACTAAATTCAATTTGGGGGCTTCTATCCTTATATTTAAAAAAAAAAAAAACCAACACAGTCCTGTGGATATGGACCAAAACTTTCCAGTTGAAAATAGAAATACACCAGTGTTCTGTGGGATACTGCAGTATTCATGAAGTGTATATACTACAAAAATAGCTTTTTAATAGAAATAATTTACATAATTTTATCATGTCCACTACATAATCTGAATTGCAGTTATGTCTTTTGAGGGATATTAATAATAGTGCAGTGTATTTGTTTTACATAGTGGGGCTTCTACGTGCTGAGATTGGAATGCAGTTCTGCTGGCACTGTACAAAAACATTATGGGAGACTAAATTCTTCAGGTTAGATACTATCTATAAGACAGAGGGCTGGAAGGGAAACAGAGGGGAAGTGAATTGTGCAAAAATCACCCAGCAGGTCAATCTCAGTGCCAGGAATAGAAGCAAACTTTTCTCCCTCACTGTCTCTTGCCCTCACTCTGGCCCATAATGCCACCTCCTTTTTCTTTTTTTTTCTTTTTTTTTTAAAGGTAAGTTTTTAACCCTAAATCTGTATTAAAATAACATTAATTGTATGTTAACAGAGATTATTCAGACCTCACCTGGCAGTTCTATTTGTCCCCAACCCTGCTGTGCCTTGGTACTGCTTCTTCTATGCCACAGTAGACCATGACCACACAACATAACAAATGTCTTTTATAATCATTAGTAATAATATAAGGCCATGAATTAGGAAAAAGTATTTTAACCATAACTCTGATTTCCTTGCTTTAAGGGAGTTTGTCAGATTCTTGTATCATTTCTATTTAGTATTCTGTGTTCCCATATAAATGCTAGCAAGTATGTTGCAAACACTAATTAGGACAGACTTTTATTTAGAAAACAGCCAGGAACAGAAAGACTGTTTTACTGAACTGAAAGTAAACAAGATAGCCCAAAATGCAGACGGTGTTAGCACTGGATCAAAGGACAGAAGGTAACAGTAGCCCCCCATCCTAGCAACTGCCCTCTTTACCCACTCTTTAACCTGTCGCATAATAGCCTGTTGACTCATGCTAGAAGCCGGACCAGGTGGGATTCATTTGTTCCAACACAGGGTATGAGACTTTCTGTGTCTCTGTCAGTGAGATGAGAACACTAGGGGCAGGGGCAGAAGATTGCGTAGGAAGAAACCTAGGAACAAGCTAAGCTCAAGAGAAAGTTCAGGCTGAATTAACTTTAAATTAAAAAAAAACATAACAGTAAAGAGACACCCAAGGAGGGTGCTAAATCAGCTCGGAATGTTATAGGAAGACTGTCCATTCACAAGTGAAGATGTAGAAACAAGAACAGCAGAAGACAACAAAGGGAGAGTAAGCCATCTGGGAGGGGCGAAGGGAGGAAATGAGGAATAAGAGCAGAAATGTAGGTGGGAGCTAGTAATATAATCTTCTGGACGGTGCCACAATTAAGAAGAGGATATGATGGACCACCGTGCAAGCTCTTCAGGAACCATGCCAATCTATGGCCAGCAGAGGAAGGGTAAAGGCAGTTTTTCAGCTTTTGCCTGAAGACACAATGCAAGCTGGAGAAGCAATGGAGTGATGAAAAGAGAGGAAAGAATGCCCACACCCTTTGACCAACCTCTCAAACTGTATCAAAAATTAGATATGGACACACTACATCCTATCATCACCTAGTCCATTCTTGTCAGTGCAAGATTGGTCCTATACTTTTTTTTATAGATCATTATCAACACAAAGTTCTGCCATTTGGAACCACTAAACAAACACTACTGAATGACAGCCTAGGTGAAAAATAGTATCTACTCATATCAATATATTTTTGGTATAGATAGCAAGTACTGCATGAGATTCAATGTGTTTATGTTAAACTATCAGCCTGTCTGTCTGCAATTCTAAAGTCCAGGTATAATTTTCATCAAATAATGTTTTTCCATCTGTGTTAGGACAGCTTTGCACCCTGGCTGCATGCTGCCCATTTAAATCCTGCCATGTCAGGATATATAAACCTTATTTTAGGCAGAAGCAAGATAACTGTTTTACAAATCTGCCATTTTAGTATCCCTTCTTTTCAGCTTCCTGTTGCCATTCTAAATAGACAAATGTTCCCCTTTTGGTTTTTGTTTATTATGAATATTTAGTGAGTTCTGCGCTACTGGGACATTCCTCATTGCAATTGTTCTGCAATTCATTATTTGCTACTTCTTTTTTGGTGCTCTAATAGTAAGTTTAACTTTTTCTTGGTTTTTTTTCCTTTCTATTTTTAAAGGACAGATTGCCATCTGCCACCTCATTATTTTATCATCATATACCTACCTAGCTACACTGTTATCTGTTGCTCTTTTAGGGCTTGTGCCAGCTCCCACTGATTTCAATGAGAGTTGAATCAGGCTTTTAGGAGAACATGTGTTCTACTCTGTCACAGTGTAGAAGGGAGCCTACATGCTTGGATAAGGCATGGGGTGAATGGTAATCAAGCATAGTGCTCCCACCCTGGGCTCCACTACAACCTTCTGTCAGTGTGCACAGTGGGTACCGAAGTATGAAAAGGAGACAGACCTCACTCATTGGCAGCATGGCTGGGATTAAAAAAAAACAAAAACAAAACATGCTTCTGAGGGGACAGGCTGATTCTTGGGACTGGGCTCTGTTATTCATGCAGATATTGGCTTGTACATGAGAAATTATTGCACCCTCCCTCCCATCCACAGATTTGTTCATCTAGAGAAATTAAGATACAGCAATAGTGATGAAAGAGAGGGAGAGAGAGACCGGTCATACGCCCCCATGTATTTGAAAATGCAAAGAATGTGAGGAGAGGGGAGCACTGTTCAACTTCCCGTTGAACAGTGTTCAACTTCCCGTGTTCAACTTCCCACCCCCAAACATGTGTGCCCACATATTGGGAAGGTCCTTAGATTTTTTCCCTATATTAGAAAAACAGTTTTAGGACATTTTGCATTCTCTAAAAACCTAGCTTTCCTTAAAACTGGAGGGGGAGGAAGGAAGGCCCACATACAAAAAAAAAAACCCACAAACAACTTTCATGATCCTTCCTTGGTACTCAGTTAAAACAACAACAAAACCAAATGATGCTCTGATCATTAGAGCCTAGATGTCCCCTAGCTACAAATGTATTTATTATATTTGGCTCCTAATCTAGGATTATCTTCATAATAGCCTTTGACCATGTAGGACATTCAACAAATTATTTGTGAAACAATTCTAGTAACATGTCCCATCCTTTGTTTTGAATGATGACCTACACCAATATCAAAAGGTCCATAGTTCTACCCTCCTACTGTAACATTCAATTAATATTCTCAGATTATTTCATGTGCAAATAGGTAGCTAGGAGGTTATCCATCCATTTGTATGCACAGCCATATGATTTATTTATTTTTTGCACAATTAACAAAGACAGCAACAAACTTAAGTCTGCTAAAGAATAGACTGGACAGAGAAGGCCAATAGAAAAACTTTAGGTATTACACAGGAATCTGGGACTGAGTTCAGTCTCTGAACTCATATCCCCTATGTGACAGCACAATATGTTACTACAGCACTTCACAACTGAATCAAAGTGACTGATAATTTGTGTTACCAATGTATTGGTTGCTAAGGAGGAGAAATGTCTGGATGGACTGAAGGTAAACCCAGATTTTTATTAGCAGATCTTTTTCTTCATTACATTTCTGTATATTGGTACCAAAAATAGCATTCTCCTGGAAAGCCTTCTAGGTAGCCTAGCAATTATGATTCAATCATATTGTTTAAAAAATATCCCAACACATGTGAAAGAAGAAAGTCCATTGTTGTAGTTTTAACCATCAAACATTGGGGAAAGTATAATTATTATGTTTAATGCTGTAATGAAGATTTTTCTGCAGTCCCAGACCTGTGAAGCGATGATTCCTAGCTACATTATCTGTCTGAGGATAAATGCAAACCCCTCTGTGCAATAAATGCAAATGAAGGAGCTTACTTAAAGCCAAACATGTGCTAAGAGAACAAATATGGCCTACATGTTATTTTTATGCTTTCTAAAGCTTTCTTTTTGTCCCATTATAAAGGGGAACCTTGTGATGTACTGGTATAGCAATATAATGCTGAATATAAGGGAACAGATTAGGATACATTTCAAAATAAAATCAGGGTTTATAAACTTGGATTGTAAGATGTTTGGAACAGGGACCCTCTTTTTGCTGTAGGTTTGTACAGTGCCTAGCACAATGTGGCTGCAGCATTCTAAGCACTAGCACAATGCAAATAAATGCCTTCAGCCTATCAGTCGGGGTCTGCTGGGTGCTCCAGATGCAATGACAACTAGTCAAGTCAATATATGCAGATTTAATAGGAAACTATTAGAGAAGCTGGAGTGAAAAAGATCTATAAAGGCATCAAATCCCATCTCCCTGAGAAGCACTACAGGTTTTTTTTATTTTTTTTTAGAAGTTCTGTTTCTATTCAGCTACATACAAGCCTGAATCCTGTCCATAAAGGGCCCAAGGAGAACTCTGTTTATGAAGAGGGACTCCTCAGTGGCAGGAAGCCAACACAGGTAGTTCCTGCACCAGCCAATCCATTTCCTAAGCATAGGGAACTATCAGAGCAAGGAGGGATAGGTCATGACTGGTGCATAGCATAGTTCTGCTCCATTCCACTGATCTTCTGCTGGCCCAAGTTCCCATTAGGCTATTCTAATTTCTAGCTGATACCATGCAGGCACAGACCGAACCATAATGGCTACCTCCCTTGCCAAGCAGAGCTTAGATGCAGGGGAGACTCAAGCCCACGGTGTATAAAGGACATGCAACACATGACTAGCTAGGGAATACAAATAGAAAGATTAGATGATCCTGATGTTTAAATTTACTACAGATATACATCTGATAAATTATGTTGAATGTACACAAAAATACTAATCTCATAAATAATAGTATCTATTCTCCAGCATTTGGTATTCTTGGCTTAATTTGTCTGCCATGACAGGTCTAGATTTGTAATGCCCTGTGGCCTAGACATTCATTTAGGACAATTAAACCTGACATACCTGCACAAGTAAGGGTGAGTAAAATATGACTGGCATCGTCAAGCACCCAGTCAATTAAGATCTGGTGGTAAACCTATTTTAAAACAATGAGGAGTACTTGTGGCACCTTGGAGACTAACAAATTTATTTGGGCATAAGCTTTCATGGGCTAAAACCCACTTCATTAGATGTATGGAGTGGAAAATACAGTAGGCGGGGTGTGTGTGTAATACACACACACACACACACACACACACACAGAGTACATGAAAAGATGGGAGTTGCCTTACCAAGTGGGGGGAGGTGGGGTGTCAGTGCTAATGAGACAAGTGGAAGTGGACTATTCTCAATAGTAGAATACCAAGGGAAGAAATAATTTTTGTAGTGACCCATCCACTCCCAGTCTTTATTCAGGCCTAATTTGATGGTGTCCAGCTTGCAAATTAATTCCAGTTCTGCAGTTTCTCATTGGAGTCTGCTTGTGAAGTTTTTTTTGTTGAATTGCCACTTTTAAGTTGGTTATTGAGTGTCCAGGGAGATTGAAGTGTTCTCCAATTTATCCACATCAGCTAGGATGTGGATAAATTGGAGAGAGTCCAGCGAAGGGCAACAAAAATGATTAGGGGACTGGAACACATGAGTTATGAGGAGAGGCTGAGGGAGCTGGGATTGTTTAGCCTGCAGAAGAGAAGAATGAGGGGGGATTTGATAGCTGCTTTCAACTACCTGAAAGGGGGTTCCAAAGAGGATGGCTCTAGATTGTTCTCAATGGTAGCAGATGACAGAACGAGGAGTAATGGTCTCAAGTTGCAGTGGGGGAGGTTTAGATTGGATATTAGGAAAAACTTTTTCACTAAGAGGGTGGTGAAACACTAGAATGCGTTACCTAGGGTGGTGGTAGAATCTCCTTCCTTAGAGGTTTTTAAGGTCAGGCTTGACAAAGCCCTGGCTGGGATGATTTAACTGGGAATTGGTCCTGCTTCGAGCAGGGGGTTGGACTAGATGACCTTCTGGGGTCCCTTCCAACCCTGATATTCTATGATTCTATGACTGGTATTTGAATGTTATAATGCTTGACGTCTGATTTGTATCCATTTTCTCCCCCTACTGTTAATCACACCTTCTTGTCAACTGTTTGAAATGGGCCACCCTCATTACCACAACAAAAGTGATTTTTTTCCTCCCTTGGTATTCTACTGTTGAGAATAGCCCACTTCCACTTTAATTGAATTGTCTCATTAGCACTGACCCCCCCACTTGGTAAGGGAACTCCCATCTTTTCATGTACTCATGTATTATACATACACACATACCTGCGTACTGTATTTTCCACTCCATGCATCTGATGAAATGGGTTTTAGCTCATGAAGGCTTATGCCCAAATAAATTTGTTAGTCTCTAAGGTGCCACAAGTATTCCTCATTGTTTTAAAATAGGTTAATCACCAGATCTTGATTGACTTATGGGACTCAGCTATATCAGTATAAGGCGCTCTTAGACTGAAAGACAAGGAAGGTGAACTGATTTAGCTAAATCAGTTTCTAAACCAACTTTGTTAAATTTGATTGGGTAGATCAGGACTTTAGGGCTGTACTTTTGCTAAATCAGGAAAACCAGAAATCGTATGTTAAATTAAACTTGAAAGGCTTGCATCTTGGGAGCTATTAAGATTTTTACACTGCAAGCTCAAATTGGATGTAAAATGATATTAGAATGGTAGGGGTAGGCATAAGTGACAGCACCAGGTAAACAATGCAATGGAGGATCACGTCCTGAAACATTTAAGAAATTGCATTTGGATTCCTTGTTCTACAACCATCCATCTCCACCCTAGCCAACAATACAGAAGTGATTTTATTGAAGTTCATTTGTTCATGTAAAATCAAAACGTTAAATAATATGTTGTAATGCACCATGGAATAGTTTTTGCTGATTGGATGACAATTACACTTTTGTTTTTTTCCATCTGCTTAATCACACAGACTTACACTGAAGTTCATTCAGGATTAACATATACCCGCAAGTAGTGCAAACATCAGAACAACAGCTAATTCACACTGCTCCATTGTCTCTTCCAGTTAACCAGTTCCTCTTACAAACTCCTTAAACTGCACTAGTATGTTCTTACTATGTACCAGAAAAAACTATTTCCCCTTGTTTATTTCCCCTCCTACTGTTTTTGTAGAGTGCTGGAAATGGCCCACCTTGATTATCACTACAAAAGGTTCACCCCATCCCCCCCACCCCTGCTCTCCTGCTGGTAATAGCTCATCTTTCCTGGTCACTCTTGTTACAGTCTGTATAGTAACACCCATTGTTTCATGTTCTCTGTGTATATAAAATCTCCCCACTATATTTTCCACTGCATGCATCTGATGAAGTGAGCTGTAGCTCACAAAAGCATATGCTCTAATAAATTTGTTAGTCTCTAAGGTGCCACAAGTACTCCTTTTCTTTTTATGAATACAGACTAACATGGCTGCTACTCTGAAACCAGTCCTTGAATGTATCAGAAATAAATTATACACATGAAAAAAAAAAGTGTTTCTGAAAAAGTTATGCATTAAATTTCTTCCACCTTTTTAAAAAAATCACAGCTTCAAGGAAGGCTCAAAATAAGAAATGACGAGATAACGAGAAGAATACTCTACAATAATAGGCATGGCTTAGGTTTTTGTGTTTTCTTCTTAGGTGATAATGGAAGCGTAGGTGTGTAAGGGATAGAGGGCGGGAGAGGGAGAGAAAGGAGTTTATAGTTTTGATAAGCATCCAACAATTTAGATACTCATTTCAATTATCCAAATGCTGGAGACTCCACAAAAAGGATTTATGCTTCTCTTCCTAACCACCTCTGTAACCAATTGTCTTGTAATCACTTACATTGACCTGTCTCCTTAAATAGGCCTTAAATAGGCCCTCCTACCTCATGGGAAAGAAGTTAGGAAACTCCAGCAGACCTGATTGGTAATCCCAAGATCATTTATTTGAGAGAGTAACATAGGTTGCCCACTCCCTCATCCTCCAACATGTGGTCCTTTCAGATAGTGTTCTACTAGTCTAGAACATTTTGGTCACCTCTTCTGATGTTATCCATTCAACTTACTCCTCCGTTAGAGTAAGACGAGACCTGGAGCTCCTCTGCAGGATAAATGACCAATCCTTCTAATTTGCCACTTTAAATTTTAAAATGAAGCCCAAAAGTTATGCACCAGAGAGTACTATAGTATGAGGAAATTACCTCCATTACTGTAAGAACTGCCAATCTGATAGAAAGAGAAAAAGTGTATGAAGTTTGACAGTACTATAGGACATATGGGGTAATAGCACTGGAGGCCTTTTGAATGTTAAAAAGTAGCAGAATAAGCAGAGAGCATGTTCTTCTAATCAAAGCTTCCCTTCCCCCTCCCCCAAAATGATGAAGCAGTTTAGGATGTGGCAAAAAAGTTTAATTTCAATATTTTGCCACATGAACTGTTTTCACATCAGTCTTAATTGTCAAAGTATCTCATAAGCAATTAAAATAGTTGTTTTCAGCTGAAATTTGCTGACCAGATCAGTCTCCCATTGAAAGTAGTAGACTGCATGCCCATAGTTTGTACTGTATAAGGGGTAAATACAAGTGTATGTGAATTCCCAACGTAATGCTTCTCCAGTTGTAAGCTTTCGTACATATAATTTAGCATCTAGTTTAACTTGTAATTGCCTATGCATGCAGCACTAGACTTTGACATATTCTAGAAACTAACTTTTTAGTTCAATGACACTTATGCACTGGTCAGTGTTAGTATTAGAGAGTTGACAATACACAACTTCCTATTGGGCTTCAAAGTGTTCACTAAACAAAAGTAATAATTTACGTAACATATAGCTCAAACTTAGCACAAGTCTGTATACATATACAAAGTGATGGTAGTTGGGATGATAATGCTAACAATATAATTTGGGAATTTTTACCTCTGCAGAAAAGTTAGTCTACGAAGACAAGCCCACAAAGAGAAAACTCCATAAACGTTGAAAAGTGTAAGTCTATTTGTCAAGAAAAAAGAAACTGTCAAAAACCACCAGTGCTTGACAGAATTCTGGGATGCTATCAGCAGAAGCCAGGAGAGATTAACTGTATTGGTGGCTACTGGATATGTGTTCTAGTTTAGATGATGTGCCACCAATATTCCATCAGAAATATACAAGCAAGTCAAATTCTGCACGTCAGAGTTGTATTGAAGCCAAGAAAGAAAACAGACTCTGAATCTGATCAGAGCCCATCAAGATAATAAGGTGATAAGTAACAGACAGCATGAATTTGTCAAGAAAAAGTCCTATGAAAGCAACCTAATTACTTTCTTTGACAGGGTAACAAGCCTTGTGGATAGGTGGGAAAGCTGTAGATGTGGTATATCTTGACTTTAGTAAGTCTTTTCATATGGTCTCATATGACTTGCTCATAAAAAAAACGAGGGAAATACAACCTAGAAGGAGCTACTAGGTGGGTGCATAACTGGTTGAAAAACCTTTCCAAGAGAGTAGTTATCTGTGGTTCATAGTCAAGCTGGAAGGGCATATTGAATGGGGTCCCGCAGGGATCAGTTCTGATTCTGTTCAATATTTTCCTCAGATGATTTAGATAGAGAGTGCACAGATAAAGTTTGTGGACAATATCAGGCTGGGAGGGGTTGAAAATGCTTTGGAGGATAGGATTAAAATTCAAAATGATCTGGACAAACTGAAGAAAAGGTCTGAAGTAAATAGGATGACATTCAATAAGGATAAATGTGAAGTACTCCACTTAGGAAGGAAAAATTGCACACATACAACATGGGAAATGACTGCCTAGGAAGGAATACTGCAAAAGGGATTGGGAAAATCATAGTGGACCACAAGCCAAGCATGAGTCAACACTATTGCAAAAAAAGCAAACATTATTCTGGGATGTATTAGCAGGAGTATTGTAAGCAAGACACGAGAAATAATTCTTCCACTCTACTCTGATTAGGCCTCAACTGGAGTATTGTTTCCAGTTCTGGACACCACATTTCAGAAAAGCTCTGGACTTTTCCAGTTTGTCCATATCAAAGAGCAACAAAAATGAGTAAGTGTCTAGAACACATGACCTATGAAGGAAGATTGAAAAAAAATGGGTTACTTTAGTCTGGAGATGAGAGGACTGAGAGGGGACATATCAGTTTTCAAGTACATAAAAGGTTGTTACAAGGAGGAAGGAAAAATTTTATTCTCCTTAACCTCTGAGGATAGGACAAGAAGCAATGGGCTTAAATTACAGCAAGGGCAGTTTAGGTTGGATGTAAGGAAAAAATTCTTGACTGTTGGATAGTTAAGCACTGGAATAAATTGCCTAGGGAGGTGGTAGAACCTCTATCATTGGAGATTTTTAAGAGCAGGTTATACAAACACCTGTCATGGCAGGCCTAAGTATTATCTACACCGGGGTGGGCAAACTACTGCACGCAGGCCGGCCTTGGCCCCTCAGGGCTTTGGATTCGACCTGTGGAATTGCCCTCCGTGGTGCCGCAGGCCCCGCACCAGTCTCAGAAGTGGCCGGCACATGTCCCTGTGGTTTCCCTTGCCTCCAGGCACTGCCCCCCGGAACTCCCATTGGCCGGGAACGGGGAACTAGGGCCAATGGGAGCTTCAGGGGAGGTACCTGGCGGTGTGGCAAGGGCAGTGCGCAGAGCCCTGTACCCCACTTCTCTCCCAGGAGCCATGCAGGGATGTGGTTCCAGACGCTTTCCAGAGTGGTGCAGTGTGAGGCCAGGGCAGGTATGCAGGGAGCCTGCCCTGGCCCCAGTGTGCACCACTGCCACCCCAGAGCCACTTTAGGTAAGTGGCGCCGGGCCAGAGCCTGAACCCCTCCTGCACCTCAACCCCCTGCCCGCAGTCTGCATCCCTCCTGCACCTCTTCCCTGAGCCCCCTCCTGCACTTTGCACCCCAACTCCCTTCCCCGAGCCCCCTCATACACCCTGCACCCCTCCTCTGCCCCAATCCCTTGCCCTGAGCCCATCCCTGCACACTGCACCCCCTTCCATACCCTGCACTCCCTCCTGTACCCCAACCCCCTGCCCTGCATACAATTTCCCCACCCAGATGTGGCCCTCGGCCCAAAACATTTGCCCACCCCTGATCTAGGCCCTTCCTAAGTGCAGGGGCCTGGACTAGAGGACCTCTCGAGGTCCTTTCCAGTCCTATGATTCTATGTCCACCTAGCTCTACAGCCACCAGAGCAACCATGTCCTCCAGAAACTGGTCCTGTTGTATTGTTTGCTTGGGGGAAGTGGGGGGGGCGGGGCGGGACACACAAGACAGACAAGAAATTTCATAAAATAGAAACATCTGAGAAAGCAACCAATCTAAGGGAGGCAGCACTTCAAAGAGGAGATTAAGCAATGTTGCAGAGAATATATGTGAAAGACTAAACTGCATCCTTAGCAATCAAATCATTCAACTTGCCTTCTTACTTGAGTAAAATGAATCAAAGCAAATCTATCTAGTTATGCTACAGTTACCTTATGACAATGTCATATCTATTCCATCAACTGAAAAAATACAATGATCTTATGTCTAACAAGAAGGATCTTCTCATGTCCAAGCTGCTACAAAGATATAACGCCTTACTTCCCTCGGGTGTAGAAATTTCAACCTATTCCAGTAGCAAGTTATAGGCAAGATGAGAAAGATACTATGGTTCTGCAGTTTCATTCAGTGCACAGCATGGACAAGGCAAGTCTACTAGAAGCTTAGATTGCATCAGCGAATGTTCTTTGCTGCACAACAAAAATGGTGAGCCGAAGCAGGAACTTAAGTCATCCAACTCTTTTGTGGATGTTCTTCTGGCAAGTAAGTCTGATGAACAGCTTTCAAGCAGCTTTGCATAGTGCTACTTCTATCTTTTAGTGTGAAACAGCCAAAAATGAAAACCTCAGAATATTATCCAAAGCCAGGTGATTGTAGCTTACAGAGGTCAGCCACTTTTGTTCCACAATTGGTGCAGGACGTTGTTGTTTGGCTGATCAGCAGAGAGGCATATAAAATTCAGCCAGCGAAGAATATCATCCTTCAGAAGACATTCAAAGAAGTTGCCTCTCAGTTGCAGAGTGGAAGTCTCATCAATGAAGGAGACAATTAGATATAAATGTACAGACCATTAATGGAAAGAAGACCTTCCATTCAATGGCTAAAATGATATTTTAAGAACATTCTGCAGATGTTTCTTCTGATAATTGGGAAAGAAAAGTCACTTATCCTCCTGAGGCAACCAGAGTCTCTTATGCAGTGTGCAGCATTTGAAAACCTAGAACATGTCCAGATCTGACTCACCATGAGATAGTACTTGAGAAAATAAAGGCTTGATACCTACAAATGAAGGTTGTCTGAAATGGCTCATGGTGCTGTAAGACTACTACCTCAGTATGTCCTACAAATACAAAATGACACTGATTATGAGAGAGACAAGGCATGTGAGGTAACATCTTTTACTGGACCAACTTCCGTTGATGAGAGATAAGCTTTCAAGCTTATAGAGCGCTTAACCAGATCTGGGAAGATATTATTCACATGCAGGTGATTCCATTTTAGAAGGGTTCAACAACAAGCTTGCAACAAAAGAGAGCATCTGCCCAGCAGTTGCTGTGCCTATTGTGGATGCCAAACCAACTGACATGGCCACAGTCTATACTACTGAAATGTAAGGAAATGTCAACAGCTCTAGGTCAGCAGAAAGCCATTCAGGCCATGGATCAGCCTGTGTGTTGCTGCTCAGAAAGTGAAATGGACTCTCCCAAGTGAACTTGGTACAAGTGTGATTCACCTGGGTCATTTTCACACCCGATGCTATTTTATTGCAGTATGGGGAAGTTTTGGGGGAGACACAGGATTATGAGACCTTCTTTTGATTCTGATATGTACACAGATTGTACTGCGGATCAAATGCTTACTGGTAAGCAATCTAACTGTGCTCTGTGTGACTTGACTCTCACATTTGAGGCCCTGAGGGTTCTGCAATATTATTCATTTGTCGAACGGTGTGAACAGGTAGGAGGTACACATGTAGTTCCAACATTTGTCTGGCAAGTGTTGGCTGACATTCAAAAGGTGATCATTTTAATGTGTTGATTGTGACATTGTTTATCCCCCATTTCTACAGTTACAGCAACACTTGACAGTTCCACATCAGACCTCATCTTAAAGTAATATAACATTGATGTTGAAAAGCTGTTAAAGAGTACAATAAAACCCAACTTGGCTTTCAGGTTCCAGCCTCTCGGTCAGTTACAGAAAATATATTTAGTAGAGGCCCATTAGGTGACACTTTGAATGATCAAACCAAACTTTATGAAGAAAGGATTAGTTAGGCAAACAGACATGAAAAGATGAAGTAGTGTAACTGTAATTGTAGGATTGGGAATTAATGAGTGGTCAACTCACACAGAGTGAGGTACAAGGTGAGAGGGTCCCAAAGCCTGGGCAGCAACTTGAGCCTGAATGTCTATACCACAATTAAACAGCCCCTTAGCCAGCCATGGATGTCTAATTGCAGTGGAGACATACCACTGATTTGGTCAACTTCGGGTGTCCACTACTCGCCTATAATGCAATAGGATGTAATTTATAGGAAGACCATTTTAGAGTTCAGCCAAAATTTGTCTTCATTATTATTACTGAAAATTTGAAACACGACAGAATTCAGGAGCCTGCTGACATCTCAGGACCAAAATTGCACTCTGTTACAGTTGAAATCAATGAGATTTGCACACATGTAACAGAGGACTGAATTTAGTCTGCTGTTTGTAAAACGACATTTTCAGCTCTCAGCCAACAGCTGAATAGGACTAGTGGGATTCTATGAAAACAAACTTCCAATCAGCAAAAACAAAGTAAGTGCTGTAATACAGTGACTTAAAAAACTTTCATGTACCTTTTGCCAATCCATTGGTTGCCATAGAAACAATGAGCAATGCAGCCAGCAACAGTACAGGAAATAGAAAGTACATTTTAGCCCAAAGTGTAATTTTAGTAGTTGTAATATATATTACATTAATTTTAATATACATCTTCTCCCTTTGATAAAAGTAGGATTTGAGAGAGAAAAATAAGCAATAAATCTTGATCGGGTTCTAAATAACCACGGCAGAACCATCACCAGCCAATCAGATTAGTCTTTTCTGAATGGTCCTTCTATGTTGTTTTTTTTTTTTTTTTAAAGCTGGGGTTTTGATAAGAGCCTAAGGGAGTGAAGCACCCTTGCTGAAATTCAATGAGAGTTGGATAATTTACTAGCTTAGGCTTCTTTGAAAATCCCAGTCTTAAAAAAGTATAAAGGGTACACAGTTTGTAGCAAGCTTCCACATGAAGATTTCATCTGTTCCCAACATGTCTGTGGGGTTGTTTTGTTTAAGGAATTACTCCCCTTCCATAATACTTTAAAAAAAATCCTATGTGCCATTTTTGCCTGCCTACTGTGCCACAGTCTTTATTTTGTATTATATCTGCTGTACACCTATTTTTCTATACATACAACTCATCCGAATACAGCTTAGCCTTTTATCTGGGGTTCTCCTCTCGTTCAGCCAACTGAGGGTTTTAGTCACGAGAGTTTACTTGAGCAAAGGCTGAGTAATGCCCTTGGGATCTGGTCGAAGAAGGGATTTACCTGCTTAAAGGCTAAGCTCCATTCTAAAGTATCCTCTCTTTTGCTTTTGATAGTCATTTCATGGCAGTCTGCTTGCCATTACTGGCAATATTTTAAGAGCTGCAGTCTCAGCTCTGAGTGTTCTAGCATTCCTATATACTAGAAGTCACCATAACTTATGACCATTGTTGAAGGTGCAAATCTTCTATAGTAGACTACTGTGCTAGCCATCCACCTGCACCCCGGCACAGAGAACGTGCAGGGGAACCATGGGGCATGTCAGAAGCTTAATTCAGATTCACCAGTTCTCCAAAGTTCCATAAAATCATTCACAAGCAATGTAAGTTATGGCAGACCTTAGACAGTTCTAATGCATGCTAGGGCCAGCGTACAGCATAACCAGCTCACTGATGACCCCCCCTTCCCTCATGCCTTAACTGAGGTTTAGGTTACTTATTTTCATATACATTTATCCATCCTAACTCTCATCCCAAAAACCCTAAGAAATCACTCCTTATATTGTTCCTATAATTTGAGTAGCCATCCAAACACCCCTAAGCCCTTTTCTTTTACACACTTGCCTTTCCAGGGGCACCAGAACAGGGGACCATGGACACCCCCCCCCCCCACACACACACACTTTTTACCAGCCATAAGGGAAAGCAACAGGGGAAGGGGGGAACAGAAAAGGGGTGGAGACTCAGGGCAAAGAAGTGGTGCCAGGGTGGGGGGGCAGGGCCACAGTTCAAGTGTCTGTGCCTCCCCACCCACCCACCCGCACTCTTTCAGGGCACTTCTGCTGCTCCTGCACCTTGCCTCAGGTGGTGAAGACCTGCCTGGCTCAGGATTGACCAGGTCACTCAAATCCAAAAGAAAAGATTCACTAACCAGCAAATAATGCTCAAGCCACACAAACTCTCCCAACCAAACTAATATTGACCTGGATTTCCCAGCCTAGGTGGCTGCACATGATTCAGGGAGCTGTTGGCTACTCAAAATGGCAAGTCTTCATCCCCCTGCTCCCCTCATGCACATTAGTCATCTAGTCTCTCCCCTTTGTCACAACACTCCTCCCCTATTGCTTCTATGACCCTCTCATTGTATTTCATTGCCTTCCCCAATATAGTTAGCCTCCCGCTCTCTGCCATCAAGCTCGGTCCAAAATTCTCATTTGTTCTGCATTACTGGCCTCACCTTAATTCCCACTGATATAGCCAATCTTCTCTCCTATTTTTCTGGCCTCCCACAGTCCCCTCTTCCCCCCCATACTGTAGCTATTCATTAACATTATCTAGCTTTTATTCTGCAAAAAGGGGTGACCTGTAGTTCTCAACCTCTACCACAGGAGGACCTCCCTCCCATTACATTTTCCATACTATGCCCCTCCCATCTAGTTGAGGTTTAGCTTGAGCCTCCTCCCATTTAGCAATATGGGAAGGGTAGGTGTAGTCATAATCACTGATACCTTTTTACAATCCCCAGGTTGAGAAGTCCCCCCAGGTTAGTCTATTGAATACAAGAAATAAGGCTTCTGCCCTCATATGCACTTGCATTGCCGGCAATCAGAGCCATGTGTGCACTGAGAAGCAGAATTTACCTTAACTGTTACTATATCCCAGTCCTTTACTTCAAACACCAATGGATCCTCTAAACTTTGTGGGTTTCAGAGTAGCAGCCGTGTTAGTCTATATTCGCAAAAAGAAAAGGAGTACTAGTGGCACCTTAGAGACTAACCAATTTATTTGAGCATAAGCTTTCGTGAGCTACAGCTCACTTCATCACTAGTGCCACTAGTACTCCTTTTCTTTTTTCTAAACTTTTCAGTGTCATTATGCCAATAGTGTTCAAGCCTCGGAAAAATAGTTTACCAACAAGAGTTAATGTATTTTCTGCAGAAAGAGGTTCTTTCCAAACCTTTCAAATGTCCCATGTTTAGTTCTGTTTCAGATTCCACACACATACCCCCAAATGTATGATAGTAGCAAAATGGATTAATTGATGCTTTCCCTAACCTTTCAATATGACTCATTTGTTTTAGAAACTTGTGTGGATGCTTAGGATGAAAATATACTTTTAGATCAGGGATACTCAGACCTCAGTGGTTCAGGACCCAAAAAGAGCCATACGAGTGTGAATTCATTGTTTCATTAAAACAATACGACAGGGGAAATATTTAGTTATATTTAGTTTTATTCGCACAGCAAAATGACTGACCAAGTATTATTTTATCAACTGCAATTGGGTAACAATAAAAGCATCCTGATTGGTTAATAATTAAAATCAGTGTTTTAATCTCACCTGGTGTAAAGAATCACAGGAGACATCAAAGAGCCACTTGCAGCCTGGGACCCTAGGTCTGAGTATCACTGTTTTAGATACAAAGCACACGACAGTGTATCTAATAAAAATGTACAAGTAGTAATTAGTCTTACATTAACCTTGCCCCTTGTAAACTGTGTATAGCTTTCATAATTTTTCTACTTTTACAATGTTGCAGATTCTAACCTTTGTTCAACCAGACTGCTACTCTTGCTCAAGTAAACTATCTGCGCATTGAAGAGATGGAATGGTGTTTCTTCTTTGTTACTTTGATTACAAGAATCACCTTTCAGAGACCAATAGTGGAAATGTTATAGTCTCTCAAATATGGATGAAACACGCTTGACAAGAAAAGCCCCTCTCTGTTCAGCATTTTTATTATAATGCTGTCATAACCAGAAGGGAAGCCTCCTTACCTGTAAGGGGTTAAGAAGCTCAAATAACCTGGTTGGCACCTGACCAAAGGAACCAATGGGAACAAAAAGATACTTTTAAATCGGGGGGGGGGGCTTTCTTTGGGGTTTTTTGTTTTTGTGTTTGTTTGCTCTTCGGACTAAGAGGGATCGGACATCAATCCATGTTCTCCAAACCATTCTGAACCAATCTCTCACATTACAGAAATTCGCAAAAAGAAAAGGAGTACTTGTGGCACCTTAGAGACTAACCAATTTATTTGAGCATGAGCTTTCGATGCTCAAATAAATTGGTTAGTCTCTAAGGTGCCACAAGTACTCCTTTTCTTTTTGCGAATACAGACTAACACGGCTGTTCCTCTGAAACCTGTCATTACAGAAATTGTAAGTACAGCCAGGCAAGGAGTATTAGTTTAATCTTTGTTTTCTCAACTTGTGAATTCTCCCTTTGCTGGAGGGAGGTTTATCCCTGTTTTGTTGTAACTTTGAAACTAAGGCTACAGGGGGTTCCTTTGTGTTTTGTGCATCTTTTGTTACCCTGTAAAGTTATCTTCCAACCTAATTTTACAGAGGGGATTTTTACCTTTTCTTTTTTTAAAAATAAAATTCTTCTTTTAAGAACTGATTGATTTTTTCAGTGTCCAAAGATCCAGGGATTTGGGTCTGTGTTTACTTTGTAACCAATTGGTTAGGATATTATTCTCAAGCCTCCCAAGGAAAGGGGGTGTAAGGGCTTGGGGGGATATTTTGGGGGAACAGGAACTCCAAGTGGTCCTTTCCCTGATTCTTTGTCTGAATCACTTGGTGCTGGCAGCATACCCTCCAAGGGCAAAGAATGTGTGCCTTAGGAAAGTTTTTAACCTAAGCTGGTAAAAATAAGCTTAGGGGGTCTTGCATATGGGTCCCCACATCTGTACCCCAAAGTTCAGAGTGGGGAAGGAACCCTAACAAATGCCATCTGTAAAAGTTTAAGAGTCATTTTCTACAATTGTTATGTGGGAAGAGATCCTTGTGGTTTGCAATATGGGTTCAGAGTTGTTTCAGGATGTAGATATGAACCTCTAGTGAACAGAAAAAGGAAAATAAACTGGCAATAGTTTATGACGAGTGAAGGTCAGTACTTCATCTGCAGTCTCATGCTTATTTTTATAATCATGAGTGTTTTCCTCAGGTTGAAAGTCTCCAAAGCACAAATTTTCTGTGAGTTGCTCATTTCTACTGATGCTGTGACACTGAACTCCTGCAGCTCAGTTGAGCACTTTACTTTTTTCCCTTGCTAAAGTGTGTAAAGGTTTATAGACTGAGCTCTATTATTCATTTTAACTTACGAGTTTTTATAGAAAACGTGACAAGAAAATCAAATTCAAGTAGGGGACAAAGCATAATAATTGAATGTAGCCTATTCTCCATCCCACCCCCCAAGCATATGCTAATATCTGCATTGTTTTCAGAAGTGAGGAAAAAAAACCATTCCCCTACTTCATAAATCTGTGTAGGATTTTTCCAAAGCCTCTAATCTACCAAAGTTTCCTGTGTGTGTATTCAGTAGCATTTCTATCCCACAGGTGGCAAGATAAACATAACTCAGGTTACCCAAAAGCTAACAATGACCACAATAACATGGACCACTCACTGAGCAAATCTTGGTTTAGATGTTCAGGATATTTATTATACACACACACACAAGTACGTGTAAAATATCAATATATCTTTACATATAAACTACATTTGCCACAGGGCATTGGCATGGTCATAGGACCAATGAGATGCAGACACCATAACGTAGAGGCCACCAATTTAACAAACAGTGGTTACTTTGGTGCCATTTGCGGCCTACACTATAACAACCTATGGTCAATAATGTATTATGAACCCAGGGGCAAGGCTGGAAGCCATGCCAACCCTCATGCCTCCGTGTATGTGTCCACCACATGCTGCATCTGGATCCTGACTGGAAGCAATAGTTCCAACTACCTCATTTCTCCTACTTTTGGTGAGGAGGGAAGATAAAGGGAGCTGCATCTGCATCAGACACATAGCCAGATCCTCTGTCTCCCTTAACCATGCCACGTGAGTGCTCAGAAACAACATTCAACAAGACCCAAAAAAGACCCTTCCAAGCCATCAAAATGCACTAAAGCTTGCCAAAAAAAACAAACAATTTAATGTCTGGGATGCCAGCAGGAAGGTGGGGGGGGGCAGGAATAACCACACAGACAGCAATCTGTGGAGAAAATCCCTTTCCAATTCCAAAACTGGTGACAGACACCAGCAGCACAGGAGACCCAGCATACATACTGTAAGCATGGGAAAGGTGAAACAGGGAGCCATGGTTAGGAAGCTGCCTATACTCATTTCTGCACAGCCAGATAGGTGACCCTATGCAATAGCTGTAGTTGTGGGCAGGTCTGCCTGCTGCTCCCCTGCAGCCTCCAGAGCACAACAGGTGGAAAGATGCATTGCAGGGGCGACGGGGGGGGGGGGTGCTGGGGAGGGAGCAGAGAATGTCTTTCCAGCCAGTGGTTAAGGCATACTAAAGTTTGAATCCCTAGTCTCCCACATCCTGAGTGAGTCCTCTAGCCACTGGACTACAGGTTATAAAGGGGGACACTGGCACCACCACCACTGGGGCTCAATGTACACCTAAACCCACCATGAGATAGGCAGTGAAACATCTTGTTTGTGAATCCCTGAGGCTTAAATGTGAGCTAGGTGCCAAATGTGGTGTGTCAAGGTTCCTCCCCCACTCTGAACTATAGGGTACAGATGTGGGGACCTGCATGAAAAACCTCCTAAGCTTATCTTTACCAGCTTAGGTCAAAACTTCCCCAAGGTACAAAATATTCCACCCGTTGTCCTTGGACTGGCCGCTACCACCACCATACTAATACTGGTTACTGGGGAAGAGCTGTTTGGACGCGTCCTTCCCCCCAAAATACTTCCCAAAACCTTGCACCCCACTTCCTGGACAAGGTTTGGTAAAAAGCCTCACCAATTTCCCTAGGTGACTACAGACCCAGACCCTTGGATCTTAAGAACAATGAACAATCCTCCCAACACTTGCACCCCCCCTTTCCTGGGAAATGTTGGATAAAAAGCCTCACCAGTTTGCATAGGTGACCACAGACCCAAACCCTGGGATCTGAGAACAATGAAAAAGCATTCAGTTTCTTACAAGAAGACTTTTAATAAAAATAGAAGTAAATAGAAATGAAGAAATCCCCCCTGTAAAATCAGGATGGTAGATATCTTACAGGGTAATTAGATTCAAAAACATATAGAACCCCTCTAGGCAAAACCTTAAGTTACAAAAAAGATACACAGACAGAAATAGTTATTCTATTCAGCACAATTCTTTTCTCAGCCATTTAAAGAAATCATAATCTAACACATACCTAGCTAGATTACTTACTAAAAGTTCTAAGTCTCCATTCCTGGTCTATCCCCGGCAGAAACCAGCATATAGACAGACACACAGACCCTTTGTTTCTCTCCCTCCTCCCAGCTTTTGAAAGTATCTTGTCTCCTCATTGGTCATTTTGGTCAGGTGCCAGCGAGGTTACCTTTAGCTTCTTAACCCTTTACAGGTGAGAGGAGCTTTCCCCTGTCCAGGAGGGATTTCAAAGGGGTTTACCCTTCCCTTTATATTTATTACATGGTATCAGGCAACTGTGTGCATGCCCAAACATCCAAAATTTAGGTGCCTTGGGGACTTGGTGCCTACAGAGCTAGGCAGAAGCAGAGCAGGGATTCTATGAATGCCAGTGGTGCCTAAATGTTAACCATAGGTGCCCAGGTGCCCCTTCTAGATGCCTAAGTCCCCCTTGTGAATCTCATCCTTTGTGCCTCAGTTCCTGTGTGCAAAATGGAGCTAATAGCACTTCCCTGTCTCATGGGATTATTGTGAGATTATAGACAAGGAAGATGCTGAGGATCTCAGATACTATGGCAATGGGGCCATATAAATACCCAAGGTAGGTTCAGTGTGCTGCACATTTAAATGCTGCAAAGGTAGCTGCCCTTTTGTTTTAAGATGCAGCATGTTGTGGATGCACACACACACACACAGCTCTCACATGAGATGAGGGAGATGTATGGAATTAAATATACAAACAACAGCAAGAAGGATACTAGATATTTAAGATTCAGATTTAAATTGAAGTGTTATTAATACCTAATAGATCTACACTGGAGCTGGAAGGTTTAATTTTCAGCTTGAGTAGAAATACCTGCATGAGCCCGGATCAAAGAGCATCCTGAATATAGAAATATAGCTGTGGTGGCACAAGCAACAGGTGGGGCTTACCACCTCAGTATGAGCCCATCTGAGACCTGAAGCATGTACTCGGGCAGCTGCACACACCCCTGTTACCTGTGCCACTATGGCTACTCTTCTTTTTAAGATGCTGAGTCAATCAGAGCTAGCACAGGTAAGCTGGAGATTACATTTTCCAGCTCCAGCATAGACATACACTTTGATATTTTAACTGATTTTCAAACTGACAGTGTCCCTTTAGAAAATTAGAGAATGGAAAAATAAGTCTGCATTACAGCTAAAAACCTTTATAATAATATATATGATTCCTGTTTCATATCTGCAGCCAATTAAAGACAGGCTTTTTTAGGTCTACCGAGTACAGGTCTACAGAGAACAAACAAAACCTCTTCTCAAACAATTTTTCCATCAGTTGCTTATTTAAAGAAATCAGATTTCTTATTGCCCAAAGCAGACATTTTGGTTTTTTTAGTCATCATTCAGTTGTTTTGTAGTTCTCTGCACAGTTGGATACTTGCAGTCAGAAAATGAAGGGGGCTACACACTTCCATTGATTCTAAAGAGCTTGGATCAGCCATTATATCTCACTTCCTACTACAAACTATAGTGACCGGGTAAAGCATGGCTAACAAATTTGCAAGAAAGGTGCATAATTTCCTTTTCCCCCCTTCACCCACCAATCATCCACTCAGCCCTTTCATGTCTCTTGTTTCCGTGGCATTAATAATGAGGGGTTGGTAATATAGATAGCTATTTAATTCTTAATTTTTTAAAGAAAAAAAGATTCCAGAAAGAGCTATAAGAAATTATAGTTAAGAATCTGGACAATTCAGAAAAGCACTTAATTATGTGCTTAAGTTCATCCCTATTCTGGAAAACATTTGAGAATGTGCTTATATCATATCCCCAAAGAGATACTAGTTTCCAACTCAGGAAAGTATCTGTTCCAGCTTCCAAAGAAGTCAATGGGATCTGATTGGGCCCTTTATAAGGAATAGGTTATTAAACTGAATTGGCTCTCTCTTATCCTGCACAAGTTTACAGTTAAGCTTGTCCAGAAGGATGATCATTACCCAGCAGATCCATGTGCTATTAAAGGCAGCTTTGACCTTGAGATGTAGTTCTATTGTAGTGTTCACCACAGATAAAGCAATAAGACAAAAACAGGATCTGAGCACTTCAGCCAGGCACCATTCAGGAATACTCAGGGCAAGCCTCAAAAGTGCTTATGAAAATTCTACATTGTTTTAGTGACACACTAGTCCCTTACAAAATTGCAGGTATGTATTGTTTTGGTTCTGTTCATGTTTCAGCAAAAGTTTTTAATTTATGTTACAGAATGCTCCAGCCAAATGGAGACCACAGCTACTTAACTGGGACCTGTTCCTCCAATCTCTCTACCTAAGTTTTTTATTGTTACAGTATCCAAGTGCCTGGCCTTCTGAACTGGCATTACCTGTAACAGCCATTCCAAATAGTCCTTTAAATCTTAAGAGGGTCAAACAAATGTGATAAGACTGTTATACCAACTTATAGCAACAGCTGAAGCCCATTCAGTCCACCACAGCACCCTCTCAGATGAGTCACAGCACAGAAAAAAATATACAGGCACACACACATATATATATATATAAAAATAGCTGTTGAAAATGAAAGTTTCAATAGCTATTATAATATGTTTACTGTAAGTCATATTAAATACAAACAGTTTAGCACAAAATATACCCAAGAGTAACAGAAAAAGAAGCCTTACTAATAGAGTTCTGTCTTCATAACCTATATCCTACCTAGAAACTGGAGGAGGCTTCATACACCAGCCAACTTAAGTAGACTTTTTCCCCTTTAAAGCATGTAGGCACTTAACACCTATTGATTTCAATAGGAGTGAGGTGCCCCCACATTTTTCAGACTCCTAGTAGATACCTAATACGTATCTTTAAGTGCCTAAATATCTTTAAAATCTGGCCCTTACTGCCTCTGTTTGACCACCAAACACACTTGCACTAGATTTGAAGAAGGCAGAATATAGTATCAGCTACCTTTAGCCTCAGTTCACAAGATTGAGTCCTACAAATGCCTCACTCCCATTAACATCTTCTTTAGGAATACTGAGAGAAGGAGATCAGAGTGGTCTTCTCACATCAAAATGCTTTTCTCCTTCATAGCCATAATCCAGGAAAGATAAAACAATCTTGTCTCCTTCAGCAAAGACCAGAAACCTTGTGACACTCAAGATCTCTGCATACATTATGCTGGCTATACTTCTCCACATCTTCTCTTGATCTCTACTCCAGAAAACTTTCACTCCTGATGCAAAGTCCCTGGCCATCTTTTTCACTGTTTCCATTACATTACTCTCTGAGGGTTGAAAGGGAAAAGTTCATGTTAACCACCTGAGCAGACACATTTCATCATAGCCAATAAATATCTGTTTGAAGAATAATCAGTTTCCCTTAACTGCTCAGATTTTTCTTTGAAATGGAGTAGATCTTCTCTGGTGGTTTCATACTCATCATGTTTTCCTCTTGTAAAGAACCACTTCAAAAGTTTCACAGCATAGCCTGCAGGCTTTTGGCTTGTGTAATATCTAATTTTTAGCTTAAATCACAGTCAAATTATGTGTAAAAGCAGTACTGCTCAAGACAAGCTCCTATTTAAGCAGTCACTTCCCAGCTGTTTGGAATGGAGTTGTATGCTCTTAAGCACCACTTGTTGAGTGTCCTCCCCTAAGCTAAAGTGCAATCACTCTCCTTTTTGGATGTACAGTTGATTTGTGTGATAGTGGGGTGAATCTGACAATTCAGAAGCAGCAGAAGAAAAAAAAACAACAACAACTACTAAATACTTGGCCAGCAAATTCCCTTCCACACGTTTGATTTTTATTCTTGGTGGGTGACAGTACATTTTGAAATAAGAAAATAAATTTGTTTTATGGTGATAAGAACAGGAGTACTTGTGGCACCTTAAAGACTAACAAAATTTATTTATTCATAAGCTTTCATGGGCTACAGCCCACTTCATCGGATGCACAGAATGAAACATATAGTAAGAAGATATATACAGAGAAGGTGGAAGTTGCCATACAAACTGTAAGAGGCTAATTAATTATGATGAGCTATTATCAGCAGGAGAAAAAAAGCTTTTGTAGCGATAATCAAGATGGCCCATTTAGACAGTTGACAAGAAAGTGTGAGGATACTTAACACGGGGAAATAGATTCAATATGTGTAATGACCCAGCCACTCCCAGTCTCTATTCAAACCCAAGTTAATGGTATCTAGTTTGCATATTAATTCAAGCTCAGCGGTTTCTCATTGGAGTCTGTTTTTGAAGCTTTTCTGTTGCAAAATTGCCGCCTTAAAGTCTGTTACTGAGTGGCCAGAGAGGTTGAAGTGTTCTCCTACTGGTTTTTGAATGTTATGATTCCTGATGTCAGATTTGTGTCCATTTATTCTTTTGCGTAGAGACTGTCCGGTTTGGCCAATGTACATGGCAGAGGGGCATTGCTGGCACATGATGGCATATATCACATTGGTAGATGTGCAGGTGAACGAGCCCCTGATGGCATGGGTAATGTGATTAGGTCCTATGATGGTGTCACTTGAATAAATTTGTGGACAGAGTTGGCATCAGGCTTTGTTGCAAGGATAGGTTCTTGGGTTAGTGTTTTTGATGTGTGGTGTGTGGCTGTTGGAGAGTATTTGCTTCAGGTTGGGGGGCTGTCTGTAAGTGAGTACTGGTCTGTCTGGCAAGATCTGTGAGAGTGAGGGATCATTTTTCAAGATAGGTTGTAAATCTTTGATTATGCACTGGAGAGGTTTTAGTTGCGGGCTGAAGGTGACAGCTAGTGGTGTTCTGTTACTTTCTTTGTTGGGCCTGTCCTGTAGTAGGTGACTTCTGTGGAAATAGACACTCTACCCAGTCCTGTGATCACTACCTATAGAGCATCACCTTCTGAAGGTGTTGCTCCTTTTCTGATTTTTAGGAAGTTATTCTTAAAGGGTTTCCTGCATCCCCTCTGATGGCCTGATTGGACCTTTCGTCCCCAGCCCTGTGTCTAACTAAAAGTCTCTGCTTGCCTAACCCTCTCCCTCATCATGCACTTGTTTGTGGGGGAATAACATTCAGGCTGAACATCTTGAAAGTTTAGCCTTTTCCCCTGCTGAAATCTATCTTAACCCATTTGCCCCCTATTACTATTGTATTTTTAATATTGCTGTATTTTCAGCATGACCTGTTTCTATTTTGTTCTGTAAAACAAAAGCCTTTTAAAACTGCTCAATATAGTTAAGAAAAAGCATTTTTTACATGCTTCTATCCTTCACCCAGGCATTGAAATAACTCTCTCGTCTTGTCTACATGGAAAAGTAATACTGGATTAACAAAATTTAAAAAAAATCTGATTTAATTAAATCAGTGCAACCCTCTTGTGTGGGCACACTTATTTTGGTTTAAAAGTATCAACTCAAGATGATTGCATCAGTGTAAGTATTTTGGCACAACTTTCATGTACAGGAGGATTGTGTGTGAAAGAAGTTTAACTTAGGAGGGTCTGAAGTATTCACAAATCATCCCTGCTGCATTGCAATTCATTATTTAAAATAGTGGGAGTTTTAAGCAATAATTTTCAAGGAAGGAAATTCAACAGAATCCAGGCCAAGATTTTCAAAATGGAATGTCTACAGTTAGGATCTTAGGTCAATATTTAGGCACCTCACAAGGTCTCAGTCCTACAAACATGAACATGCTTAACTTTATTACAGTAAGTAGTCCCAATCAAAGTCACTGAGACTTCTCACAACAATAAGTTCATTATGCATGTGTCTGCAGGATGGGAATTGAAGGGTATGTCTGCATAGATATTTTTAGAGCACTGGAACAAATTCTGCAACACAAGTCTGTCAACCCAACCTGGGAAGCTTGCTCTAGCTCCCTCCAAAATGCTGTGTAGACACACTTTCAGTAGTCTGATTTTTCAGAACTGCTGAGGACCTAACAGCTCCACTTCAAATAAGAGAAAGAGCGATATATAGGTCACCCACGCACTCAAAAAGTTAAGTGGCATAAAGCTGGCAATCTTTGGGCTATTTTTTGAAGAACTTTCTAGCAAATCAATGTAATCCTTGTTGCTTTTCAATAAGCAGCACAGTGACCTTCATTACTGCAATATTTTGTGCAAACAAGAAAATTTTGTCTGATCACCCTTGCTGCCTATCCACTGCTGCAGTATTTTTGGCTTTTAGTTTTGTTTCAATCACTGAAAGGTCAATAAACCCCTCATTTATTTAAAGGGCTAATGGCTCACTAGGCTGACAGATCTTACACATCTCTGTACTGCAAAATAATAGGTTTCTATATAGTTTGACATCATACGCTCTTCACAAAGTCAGGAGTTTTATTTGAGGCATAAGAGGGACACAAACTAATACCATGTTTAATTTAAGTTTGATTTCTCTTTGTTTTCATTATTTTTCCACATTGGCACATTACTGGGTACCAAAAATCTGAGGTGAATACAAACGTTGTGAACATGGAAGGAAGGAAAAAGGTGGGGGAGGGTGAGAGGGGATTTTAAAGAGTCTAATAGATTTGCATAGACTAATAAAACATTTTAGAACCCAATTTATCTGAATAAATTCTATTCAGAACAACATTAATTTGGGTATTGCAAAAAGGAATAGTTATGTAAACAATACATGTGGGAAGAAATCAGAAAGCCCAATCCTGTAAAGAACTCATGTTCACATGAGGTCAATGGGATTGACCATGTAAGGAAGTACACATGCATAAAACATAGGATTGCTTTCTAAGGACCTGTCATAGGCTGTGCCTCTAGACCACGCTCTTCAGGTCAGAGTTGGGCACCTTTCTTGGTCTGATGCCTTTTCCTGGCTGTAAGTGCTGCTAGAGACTGCCTGCAGCAGGAGCAGCTACAAGTCTCAGGGAGGCACTTTTCCCTCTTCTTGTGGTTTTCCAGTAGCCCACATGAAAGAGGCAAAGTACAATAGTCTTGTAACCCACAACGAGTCTGGATTCTCCCTGCCCCAGTTCATAAGGCAAATGAAATAATACTCTGAGCAAGGGCAGGGTTTTCTAAGCCTTTGTCAGTCTAAGAGGCCCAGGCTGAGCATCCTGGGCTCTAAAGGAAAAGGAAAAGAAAAACAAAGTGAGGAATGTTCCCTCTACTTAGCCAGAGGCTCCAGGTGGCAGATGATCTTCAGCAGGTTCCTGAGTTGCAGTTCCCACTCCATAGCTGTAATAAGCTCTGCTTCTGTCCAACTACCCCTCACTCTGTTTGGTTCCTCCCTGTTAAGGAGCCACTCTCCTGCAAGTTTCACAGGTGCACCAGGTCTGAGCTGATTGCACCTAGCGGGGCTTGTTAACCCCTTTTTGGATGAGGTGGGAACTTGTCCCACCACAGGGCTCAATCCTGTAAATGCTATCTAGTGCAGTGCTTCTCAAGCTAGCTGATGTGGGGGACCGGCAATTTTTTTTTCCAATGTGCGCGCAGACCAGCAGCCGATGGCTTGCGGACCAGCACCAGTCCACGGACCACCACTTTGAGAAGCACTGATCTAGTGTAATGCTTATAGTGACTTGTCCCGGTGATAAAATATATTGAACAACCATCCAACCAATCTATTCTGGCTCTAACTATTGGAAGTGAGACAGATCTGATAAATTAAAGTTTAAGTTGCTGATCATCTAAGAACTAATAGCAACAATACCAGTTTGAAATGGTGATGAAGTCTTAAGGAAAAGAAGACAAAAATAAAAGCAGACATTGAGGGAGTCAAAAATGACCTAAATAAAGTTTGCTGCAATTCAGCAATGAATGGGAAATCAACAATGGAAAAATGTTAAATGTTTTCAATATAGCTGTAATAGTCATCCCAGGAAAATAAAAATGTAAATGCATCAGAAACCCATGTGACTATGTAGCGAAGTCAAGAGCAGTCTAAAATGCCTCAGTGCTGCAAACACTTACACATGTGCTTAACTGAAAGCACATTAGTACTCCCACTAGTTTTACAGAGCCTTTATGACAAACAGATGTTGTTCTAAAATACAAAAAGGTAGAAAATATGTAAAGTTATTTTTACAATCAGAAAACAGGCATAACTTTCTGAATCAAAACCTAATTAAATTGTAGAAAATATCTCCATTAAAATGTCCTTTTTCCAATTATAAACACAGTAGACAAAATATAAAAGAAACCACTGGACAGTTGAGCTAAAAATGACAGTAGAGGGAGCTGAGAGACAGGGATAAGGACATAGAGCTAAGTGGAATTCAGCCATAGACTTTTCACAGTGGAAGAAGATGGAGTTCTGCCAAATGAGTGGATCAATTCCAGGATGACATTGAGGTTTGGTGCTGAGCTGTACATAACAGATAACAGAAGTAGTTAGTTTTTTAAAACATTAGGTGCACTTAAAGTAGACAAAGCGCCATTTATGGATACAAAAATGTGCATGTATTAATAGAAGTGACCCAGAAAACTGATGAAGGGACATTTTTTGTAATTTCACAAGCTTCAGAAAAGTTCCTTGAAGATTGGAAAGAGCAAATGGAAAACACGAACACTTTAGTCTGAAGATAGAAAGATAAACCAAGAAAATTTAAGCCAACATGTTTAACTTCGTTTGTGGGTGCAAGCTTGAAAACTATTTGGCAAAACATGGTTTCATTAAGTATAATCAGAGTGGATTCAGATAGCAATGTCTATGCTCTGTTAACCTGCTAGTGTCCTTGAACTATATCACTGTCATAATGGAGGACAATCAGTGAATGAAGCATAGTTAGATTTCTAAAAGTATTTGACATAGTTCAACTTCATGGATTAATGACTAAACCCTTGATCCTACAAACTGCTCCATTAAGGGAAACCCCTGTGCTCATGTGGAACCCAGTTGAAGTAGGTGCAAGGGTCTGCCCAAGTACAGCAGTTTGCAGGATCAGTGCCTAAATTAGAGTCATGCCCCATGAAGTAAAAAGAAGGTGTTAAACTGAATGCTGGCTTACAGGAAGACAGCAAAGAATGTGCAGAGATTTAACCTTATACCGTTGCAAAGAGATGTTGAGTAGAGTGTATGAGAGATTAATGTTAAGACTTCAGTTATTCATGCTATGTATAAATGATTTGGACAATGTTATTAAAAACAGGAGCTCTGAATATAGAAGTGTCACTAAAAGTGGAAGCAGAGCAAATAACGAGTAACAATACAACACGATTCAAAAGGTTTGGATGAAGAATTTCAAAAAAGTGAGTCACCATTTTAGATGCCTCCATTCCTGGGTGCTCAACTTCAAACTGCTTAAAGTGGCCTGACTTTCCAAAAAATGCTACGTTCCCACCTTCTGCAAATGTGGCCCCTTTAAGGTGCCTCAGTTGGGCACCCAGAAACTCAGGAACTCAAAATCACTAGTTACTTTTGAAAATCTTGGTTGTTGATTAGCAACTACAGTGAAATAGAGACATAAAATAAAATAATTATTCATCTGAGTACAAAAGGGCTAGCCACGGAACGTATGCTAACTCGAACAATCACCCCCGTATGCTGATTAGAGAAAGAATATTGGAAGTAGGGGTGAATTGTTAGAGAAAAAAGGGCTGGAACAATCAAGCCACTGCACAGCAGCACTCAGGGAAGCAAGCAAGATAGTAGGTTGTACTCCTACTACAAGAGAACACAGAATCATTCTAATTACTATAGAATGCACATTAGATCGTAAACAAAATATTGACCAGATTCCCATTTACACTAAGGCCCTTTTTCAGTGATTTAGCAGTGGAAAGGGCCCTTAAAGTGGGAACAAATTACATTTACTTTCACTTTGAGGTTCCTTTCCACTGCCAGAGTAGCGTAAAGGGCCTTAGAGTAAATGAGAATCAGGCCCACTGTAAACAGTACTGGCCCTGTTGGGGCTGGTTTCCCCCACCACCTCCCCACTCACCAGAAGCGGAGCGCTGCGGCTGGGAGCTGAAGTAGTGGAGCGTGCTGGGGCCGGGCTGCTTTGCTTCCCACCGCTGCCAGTGAGTGCGTGGGGTGTGGGGATCCCTTCCCCCAAACCCCCTCTCCCGAGCAACATGGCTGGGGTCAGGGCGAGGGAAGCGGAGTGGGCTGCTCCCAGCCCCCCGATAATCCACCAGGCCACTCTGGGCCTGTGGGGCCCCCAAAAGTGCCCCCCACACACAGCTCCTGCCTCCCAGACCCTGGGAGGGAGGCCTGGGGCCCCACACAGCCCCTCCACGGGGACGCTGTGTAGGGCACCCAAATGGCAAGGGTTGGCCCTGTACATGGGGAACAAATATTTAATAAAGGGCTCTTCAGTCTAGCAGAGAAAGACATAACACAATCCAATGCCTGGAAATTGAAGCTAGACAAATTCAAACTGGAAATAAGTTTGACGGTGAGAGTATTAACCATTGGAACAATGTACCAAAGGTTGTGGTGAATTCTCCATCACTGAAAATTTTTAAATCAAGACTGGATGTTTTTACTAAAGGATATGATCTAAGAATTATTTTGGGGAAGTTCTGTGGGCTGTGTTATACAGAAGGTCAGACTAGACAATCACAATGATTTGGCATCTATGAATCTGAGAGCTAAAGTTGTTGAGTTTATTCCCATGGGAAAAGAGACTTCAAAGTGAGATGCAACAAGATTTCAAAATCACTAAGGGAATTCATGCTAGAGATACTTTTTCACACTGGTGAGGAGATGAAAAGCTAATGGCTAAGGTATAATATAAAAATGATGACTGAACAGTGAACTCAGGCAGAACTATTTCATGTAAAGAATAATAAGCATGTGGGATAACCCGTCCCTTAAGGTGATTAAATCAAAGCACATAATTATGTTAAATAGACACTCTAGAAGTTGGAGATAAAGGCATTAGAGAGAGAGAGAGAGAGATGTATGGCCTAATATGAACACAGGGCAGGCACTCCAGAATTCTAACATCCGTGTTCACATTCACTCCTCCGTGGCCAAAGGAAAGTTCCTTAACCTATTTGTTGGAGTTTTTCCCTATGCAGAAATGGAATAACAACATTTGTAAAAACTTTAGCATGACTTATTACCTGGGCATATATCATAGGGACTAGTATATTTTGTTTTGATAGCATGAAAAATTAACAACACTGTTAACTTAAACCCCTCCCACATGGACTTCAGGAGGGAAGCATCTTAGTACACTAGTGGGAAAAGACTGAGCAAAATACCCAGTTGATATAACTCCAAACTGAAAGCTGTTGTCAGAAGAGTTTGGCTAATCCCACAAGAATATAATTGTATCAAACTGTTTACAAATGCTGGGGTAAAACTTTGAAACAAGTTTTGATGTTCTGTTTAAAGAATATTAACCAAAGTCCTTCACATGTATTTCATAGTAATAATCAGAATGTTGCTTTTTAAAATTATTGTGAGAGAGAGAGGCAAATATTCCACATTGTGCCAAAGGCATTTTAATTAATGAAATGATACTGAATATTGTACTCACAGGTTAAACTATACAGCTCCCATTTAATGTGATTGATTTTTGTAATCAGTAGTATTTTGAGTAATATTAGTGTACTAAATGAAAAGACTTAATAAAAATGAGAAAAATTCTTGAAATATGACAGCATTTAAATAGGATATTTTGTAATGTTTCATTTTGCCTTGTGTGCTGAATTAAAATTATTCTTCCTCCTTACAAGAAGGAATATGATTTGTGTAGAATTTGTAGAAATGGACAACCTGAGCTGAGAACCTAACACCTTTCCAAACCTTTACCTATTTCTTCCACCAAACCCAAGATAAGCCATTTTGAAGGTTCTGAAACTTTGGTGTAATTCTGCTCCTCATAAATCAACTGGAGCTTTGCTCTGGTCCTCAAAGGGAGCAGGATCAGCCCTTTTAGGGCATATGATCATATCTTCCATTACTAGTTGCTCCCAGCTAGTGTAAGAGCCTGTTACTTAGTCATTGCTAATGGAGTTTTTCCTTTAGCACAAATGGTGGGGGGGATTGCTTTGGGTGCTGAAAGTCCCAAGTCCATGGATATACTATATATGGAGTTTGTATGTAGCCTTGGGTACAATAGTGCATTTAGTGATGTGACTGTCACCTGTGGGTAATTCTCTCTCTCTCTCTCAGTTTCTCCTGAGGCACTGAAGAAAGAGATGGGCTCAGATAGTGAGGAAGCAAAGATATGAGGAGAGAAAAAGAAAGGGAGAGAGAAAAAGGGGAAGAGAGGAAGTAAAGGCATACAGCATTAGTGAATGATATTTATTTCTGCTTCTTCATTTTATTATATTTCCCTGTCAGTCATCATATATAGTTTGGAAAGTTTGAGGAAGGGATCCTTATATTAATGTTGCTGGCTAATATGTAATTAAAGAATTAGACCAAAAAAAAAGCAAAGGAAATAACTTAAACTCACCAGAATCTACAAAAAAAAATCCCTGTACCTTTATGCTAAATAAATGGGTGGTGGCAGGAGGGAAACATTGACTGGAGAAGACAAAGGGGGGAAAACACCTTTTTGAGACAGTGAAGAGAGGCAGTTTGTGGGTGAGGGAAAAAAAGGGAGAAGCTGAAGGACAAAAAACAACACATTTCTAAGCTAGAGTAGTTAAGGTTTAGCTAGCCTGAACAAAATATGGCACGGGGAATGACTGGTAAGATCCCCTGCAGCAGGTACTTTACATACCCATCAAAATAAGATATTACAAAATAATGAATCCTCCAAAAATACGCCCTGCATCTGTGAAGTGGGTCACTTTCTAAACTAAAATTTGCTCAAGTATCCTCAGGATAGATTTCAGCTAGAAATATTGTACTGATGTTCTTGGTTATGCCTCTGACATTTAACACTTTTTAGAACAAACTCACTACTTTAAACTACCAATGTCACCTTTATTTCTATTTCTGCTGCTCCAATTGTTTGTTTGCTTCATGATGTGTTAGGGCTGTCTTTACATAAATATAAATGCAAATGTATTCATTTAGATTTATTATTAGTCAATCATTGTACTACATTACTATGGAAGTTAGAGAGATCTTCAATGATGGACTGGAGCTGTCATGGCCGTTCTTGTCTATTTTTGTCTTCTAGGAAATGGGATCAAATTTTAACAACACATACACAAAAGCAGTGGCACTGGAACCCTTTTAATAGTGTGGGTGCTGAAAGCCAGCCCTCTTACCCCTCACCCCCCCGCCACCCCAGCTGGGGCCAGGAGCAGTGTTATGTCTCTGGGAGTGCAGGACCTGGACGAGGTAAGGGGGCAAAGGCTGGAGGCAGGCATGGGGCCAGGAGCAGAGCCTCAAGCATGGGGCCTACAGCCGGAACCCCACATGAGGGGCATTTCTGAGTGGTTTTGATTCTATGTCCTAGTTTTGGGTCCAGCTCCAGTTAAAAGTTAACCTAATTTTATAAGGTTAAAATAGAACTGATTACTGACATAATTATTAGGGTCTGATGTTATCATAGAAGCTCTAAAAGATCATGTCAAAGGATTGGTTTGCAAATATCTCTGTCCTTCAAACTGATATAATACACCAGTGCAATCCAGAGCTTCTATATGTGTAACTCTCTTTTGGAACAGTCTCCATCTGCTATTACATATCCTAAAACATGACATCAAAAGTAGCTCTAAAAATCAAAACTCTTTTATCTCTTGAGTACTTGCCTTGAACCTCACTACATACCACCAGAAACTTTAAATCATTTCCCCTCCCACCTCCTCACATCAGCAGTTACCATTTGCCTCTGACAAGGAAAATGTGCTACTGTGAATTTCTGCCACCTGAGCACCACAAAAGGGCCACAATTAGAGCTGGTTGGAAAAATTTTGATGGTTTTTTTTTTCATCTGAAAAGGCCAATTCATAAAAGCTTCCCACAGGAACATGTTGATTTCAATGAATTTTTAATTTAAAACAAAATTTAGAAAATGTTGTAATGCCCCATTTTGAAATTTTTGAAACAAAATGTTTCTATTTTTCAGTTTAAAATATCTTTGCCTGGAATATTTTAATCTTTATTTAAAACATTAGAAATAAAAAAAGCCAAGATAAAAAAGAAAACATTTTGAATTTACCAAAACTACTGCTTTGATTCAATTGCACCTTTTTCTTATTATTGGTTGGCAAAAGTTTGAGATTCTGGCTTTTTGTCCCAAATTGGGATGGTGAAAAAATGTCAAAATCTCAACATTTTTCACAGGATGGGGAACCTGTTTCCAGACCAGCTGTAGCCATAATCTCACTGAAGAATCTGACCCAAAGTTTTCTGTCCTGGTGATATAAATCTGCTATATCACATGTCCAAAGCATTAAGGGTGAAATCTTGGCCCTATTGAAGTCAATAGGAATTTTGCCATTGACTTCAGCAGGCCCAGAACTTCCCCTCATATTACAAAATACCACTTACAACTCATTGAAGTAGTAATGCAGAAAGGGTTTGACATGTGAGACTAGATGTATATGCAATGCATTTCAGGTGTTTTCTTGCAAATTTACTTACCTTGTTTACTATTTTGAACCCATGTGGATTTCTTACATATTGCAAGTAACTTCATCATACCATGAAAGGATGAATTGCCCTGCTCATGCTGAAGCATTAGCTATGTTTATACTCAATAACACTAATAGAAAATCATTGCATTTCTTAGTGTGGCTGGATAGGACTGAAATTTCAAATGTAGATTGGGACAGAATGAACTTCAAGAAGAATGGAACACTTCCACACTAAAATGGTTTTTAATATTAATAAAGCCATCACAGAAAAATCTACAGTATTAGTATAACTAGCATGATGAAAAATGACTTCATCTTACAACATGCTGAATTGCTCATTTAATTTTTATGTGTGTTGATTAAGATGCCCTTGGCTGAATTTTATATCACTTACTATAATATCTTACCCTTTTCTCCAAAGTACATTGAAATAGACAAACCCAAGTTTACCATTATCAGAGAAATTATCAGATTGACAACACAGCCCTGATTCCCACCATGCATGTATATTGATAGTAATTCCATTTGCTGCAATTAATGTTTTATCTTTAAACAAAATTGCTGTTGCATCATAATCTCACCTTGTAGTTTTACTCTTTAAAAAAAGTTAATGCAACTAGTAGTAATACTGTACTGATAACTTGTCTTAATTATTATGTTACATGAATGGCTGAGGGAACTGAATGAACTTAGTTGTCGATGCAGAAGAAGAGCATTGAGTAGAAACTCCCTCAGCAGAATAATTCCCTTTTAATACCGAGAAGGAATTTCAGATGTACCTGTAGGAAGACATAAAAGCAAGTCTAAGAGGAGGACACCACTATTCTGCAATTAACTCAGCCATAAAAAAGGCAACGATAGTGATATAAATGGGATATTGGTCTGATTGCTACAATATGCAGGACAATGGTTGTGGAATTTGGAATTGTGTTGTAGATTTTTTTTAATTGATGGTGGGCATTGTGCTTTTAGACCTAGTCAAAGGGATGAGATTGCTAGTCTGTTGACATGTCTATTTTGCTGGTAACATAGGAAGGCCACTTTCTTTCCTCCTCCCCACACCATGCCTCAGTGTAGCAAATGGGGCATAAATAGGAGGAATGGGATGAAATCAAGATGTTTTTTGTTCTTTTGAAACCAAAACGGTGACTGAGGTTTTATCAAACCACATCAGGCCATTTGATGGCCACATCTACCTAATATACATTAATAGAATATCAGGGTTGGAAGGGACCTTAGGTCATCTAGTCCAACCCCCTGCTCAAAGCAGGACCAATCCCCAATTTTTGCCCCAGATCCCTAAATGGCCCCCTCAAGGATTGAACTCACAACCCTGCGTTTAGCAAGCCAATGCTCAAACCACTGAGCTATCCCTCCCGCAAATTTTTTTTAGGCCAGGGAGAAGGATCTGGTGCAGCCCCCCTCTGCCTGTTTAAAGATAAAATATTAACAAGTATCTTCATATTGCTGGATGATATTCAAGTGGATATTTATTGGCAAATATTTCCAACTGGTTAAGTCTTGGATGACATCTCTTAAAAGAATATAAATTCTGAAGACATCTGAATTATTATTTTCCCCCTATAACAGTAGAGTAGAGAACTTTTCTTTTGTTCTGATCTATAATCATATTTGGCTCAGCTATGAAGAGTTAAAGTTCAGTTGCAATAGAGAGGAAACTTATTCTACTGGATCAATATTATTTAATAATTTCAGGACTTACACATAGTTGGACCCATCTTTTCTATTTCTGAGTTTTATAATCTGGTACTCTATATTGAACTCATTATGACAACAACGCTACTGAAGGGATATTAAAACACAGCTTTAGAATTCTCTCAGTTGCTCTAGTATTTAACCAATAAAATATTAGGAAATGAATGAATACAATTAAATATCCTGAACTAAACTATGATAAAAGTATCCCTCAAAATGCATTGGGCAAATTACTGACAAAGCATTTTTAATAAAGTACAAACATGATGTTGGACTTCAAGTAAAAAGTCCCCTAAAATTTATGTTCAAGAGAAAAACTTTTGATATTAAAGACTACCGCAACTTCCTCGTTCAAATAAAAAACAAAGATTATGTCAATACATATTTTTGAAATATAAAGATTAAGAATTGCTGAATGGTAAAAATAAAAGTTTTGTTAGTTATACTTGAATAGTTTATAATTATGGATAGTGAATGAGTTTGGATAGGACAATATCTACACCAAGGCCTCGGACTACATTTTGCCTAACATGATGAGTGTTGTCTTGCCAATTTTTTTCTTATGTAGACTTATGTAGATAATGCTTTGCTTATTCCTGACAATAAAAAGGTGATGTTCTGTTATTGCACTGGAAGATTTAGATAAAAGAAGGTTAATTAGTATACTACACAAAAAGTAGTGCTAAAAGTCCCTTTATTGGGAAAAAGAAGACATGGAAACATAATGACATGAAAATAGGGCAAAAAAGTATAAATTGAAGTTTGTAAAACAAATGCCTAATGCTGAGTGGAGAAAAGCTAAAGATTATATAATGTGGAAAGGTATCCCCAAAAAAAGTGAACAAGGCCCAACTAGGAAAAATACTGGACCAAAAACTGAAGGAGGGAGATTGCAGGACCAAACCAGAGATCAAAGGCTGAGATGACGATCATGAAGTGCAGGAGAACTTCTCAGAAATCAGTAACTTGGGCCACTACCTGTTTCATCTTATCAGTTTATTATCTGGCACAAACATGTTCAGAAACTATAAGTGACCATAATTCTGTCTCAAAATTTACAAATAAATTGTGTGGAATTGTGACTCAATATCTCATCTTTAACACCCAACAAAATACATATGCTAAACCACTGGCCACATTTCAACTTCTGTAGTGATAGTCTGGCTGCCTTAAGGGCACCTATGATTTCGATATGATGGGTTATTCCTCTTGGATCTTCAGTACACTGAGAACCTGAGCTGCAGCCCAGGAGCACTCAGCACAGCTCAAGATGGTAGGGATGAAGGAGAAGGAACGGTGTAAAGGCGTCGTTAGGACCATTGCTGATCTAATCTGCACTGGGATTGGCACAATTTATATTAGTTTGAAGACTATTCTGAGCTGCACAGACTGAAACAAGCTCAAAGGTCTAATCCAGAAGCAGGATTGGCATGATACAGGAATACCCCCAGCTATATCTCCTTTCCTATGTCCACATGTTCTGTACCACTCACAGGAAACAGGTTGTTAGGAGCCACTACAACAGCTCTAGAAAACCAAAGGATCCTTCGCAAGAGAGTTCTACTAGGAGCTGTCTAAGGCAGCCTTAAGGTAGTTTTGTTCCAGCAGAGCAGCACCAAGCTGCACTACTACGGCTGAGGGTCTGGTCTACTGTTTCAGGTATATAAGACAGTAAAAGTTTCAGGTATATAAAACAGTAATATTTCCACCCTAGAGATGCTTCATGTCAGTAATAGGTAAAATGATTCTTGTACATACAGTCTGTAAAGTATTTGGGGTCCATGAAGGTAAATAGTGCTAAATAAATGCAGATATTACTACTGTTGTATTAAACATAATATTGTTATGCCGGGCACCACATTGAAGCTGTTGGGCATGATAGTTGTTTTCCTTTTAGGCTAAATGAGGGAACAATTAAATGTCCCTTAGTTTGGCGACAGATGAAACCATGCAAAACCACCACCCAAGGACTAGAGCGCATGCAAACTGGCTAGTGCCTGAGCCATGCAGACCAAGAGGTTTCCCAGGGTCTGACTGATCTGATTGCTGTGTAAGCGTGAGAGAAGCAGACACAAGTGCACAGAGAAGGCAGCAAGGAATTAAAGGAAATTCCAGAGACAGCAAAAGAAACACTCGAAGCATGGTCCTGAGAAAAAGCTAAGAGAGACCTTTTGGAAAGAGTGCTGGCTTGAAACTGGCTTGGAACTGCGTGCAGGGAAATGGGACTTTATGTACATTTTTTGCAAATAATCAGAACTTCATCAAAGAAATACCTAACTCCATCATCACTTTCTCCTCTAATGGACACAACCTGCAAGATCCCAAATATTGGCTAGCTGCTCAGGTCAAAAGAGGTTACAACATCATTCTATGTATTAACAGACTATGACACTCACTGTCTATACTTGCACTGTTGGGGTCTGTCAAAGCATGGTCCGTCCAAAATAGTTCCCACTGCATAACACAGAAGAACAAGGCTTTTATTTTGCAATTATACATTGTCTAAATTGAACAAAGTCAATGTATAATTGCAAAATAAAAGCCTTGTTCTTCTGTGTTATGCAGTGGGAACTATTTTGGACAGACCATGCTTTGACAGACCCCAACAGTGCAAGTATAGACACCTGACTATCAGCTTTTCTCTCCTACAAGACAACTGGTAAAGTGGCAAATTGCTGTGTTGCTAATGATGAATAAAAATGCAGAGAGCTCTTTAGGAATTAAATGCTCCAGATAGGAGATCTCCTAGTATGACTACACTTGTAAATTCCTGAAGTGTTTTCTGCACATTGATAAATGCTTGAACCTCTCAGTTTCATCTGCCTGAGCAGGGTGGATCAAGGCAAAAAATCAATCAATGAGTGAATGAGTAAATCATGAACATTAATTTTTTTTATTGAAAGAAGACACTAGAAATATAGAGCCAGATCCTAGCTGGTGCAAATCAGTGCAGCTTCACTACCACAGGGAATCTGCCTCTCCCTCCCCAATAGTGCTTATTTCTATGTCTGAGTAAAACAATTAGTTTCAGTGATTATCAATTTGTAACGAAGTACTCTACCAGCCCTCACCTGCACAAACCACTCTTCGTACTCTACAAATCACCCTCAGTGGAGAACCCCTGGAAAATGTGGAGCATTTTCCATACCTTGGCAGCCATCTCTCCCAAACAGCCAGCATTGACACAGAAATTGTACACAGGATCCACTGTGCCAGAACATCCTTTGGAATAGGACTCAAACGAGTCTTCGATGATAGGGATCTGCAAACAGGCACCAAGATCTTGGTTCACAAGGCAGTTGTCATCCCCATCCTTCTCTATGGATGTGAGACCTGGGTAACCTATAGACGACATCTCAAGCAGCTGGCATGGTTCCAACAGCGCTGCCTCAGGAGGATTCTCTGGATCAGCTGGGAAGACTGCCTTACAAAGGGTAAGTCTTCACTAGCAACATTAAAGTGCTGCCGCGTCAGTGCTTTAACGTGGCTGTGTAGTCGCAGCACCAGCACTGGGAGAGAGCTCTCCCAGCCCTATTGAAAAACTACCTCCACGAGGGGAGTAGCTACCAGCGCTGGTGCACTGTCCACACTGCCACTTTGGAGCGCTGAAACTTGCAGCGCTCAGGGTTTTTTTTTTTTTCACACCCCGAGCGACAAAGTTGCAGCGCTGTAAAGTGGCAGTGTAGACAAGGCCTAACATCAGCGTTCTCTCTGCAGCCAACATCAGGGGTACAGAAGTGAAGGTCATGAAACACCGACTCTGCCGGGCTGGCCACTGTGCTGCACAACTGTAGCACTTCACTTTACACGTACACCAACAGTGTATATGTACACCAATACATACACCAACAGAAGGGGTTCTCCCATCCGCATAGGTAATCCACCACTCCGAGAGGTGGTCGCTAGGTTGATGGAAGAATTCTTCCATCGACCTAGTGCTGTCTACAGGAGTACTTAGGTTGGCTTAACAATGCCACTCAGGGGTGTGGATTTTTTACATCCCTGACCGAGGTAGTTAAACTGACCTAATTTTCTAGTGTAGACCAGGCCTAAGAGTTTGAATAGGAAGCCATTGCTAGTAATGACAAACAAAACCACTTAAAGGTAAAAAGGAAATTTAACAAGACAAAAGTTTGTGCTGTCTGTGACTAGAAATAAGAGACTATTTTCAGTATGACTGAGGAGGGAGAGGCACTCTGGATCCATAACTGAAGAAAATACTTTGTGGGATGGGAAGGGTTTTCACAAGCATTTGGATTCTGGTTCTTGAGAAACCAGCCAGCTCTGCAACAGGCTGAACTTGGTAGGTTGGGGGGGGGTGGAAATGAACTTCATTCAATTGGAAAGATAACTATTAATAAGTGTAGATCCAGGTTTGTATTTTATGATTTTGTTTTGTACTGTGACTACTTGTTTCCACAACTTTCTCTTGAGTCTAGTTAAATAAATCCTTAACCTTTCTTAAATAAACCTTCTTTTGCTTTATTATAAGTGTTCTCCAGTACTGTGTGGCTCACAGGAGAAGTGGTTTAAAGTTAAAACCGGTAAACTTCTAAACTTTTGAGTGCAGAGGAGCTGGAGTTTCTGAGCGTAGTCAGTATCAGGGGCTGGATATAACAGTGGAATAATTCAAAGGGACTTGAGGATTGAGGTACACCTGCAAGCAGTAGCGTAGCTAGGGGAGGAGTAGGGGGAGTGGTCGTTCCCACTGAGCACATTCTCCAAAAGTGGTGCCTTAGGCGCTGACTCTGTGGGTGCTCCGGGGCTGGAGCACCCATGGGGAAAAATTGGTGGGTGCTGAGCACCCACCGGCAGCTCCCCGGTCCCCGCCCTGCCCCCCCCGCTCACCTCTGCCTCCACTCCGCCTCCTTCCCTGAACGTGCAGCTGCGTTCTTCTTCTCCCGCTGGCTCCCAGTGCTTGCGCTGCGAAACAGCTGATTCGCATGGCAAGCCTGAGAGGGAGCAGGGAGGAGCGGGAACGCCGGCACTCTGGGGAAGAGGCAGGGCCAAGGCAGGGATTTGTGGAGGGGTCCAATAGGGGCAGGGAGGGGGTGGGGTTGGGGCGGGGTTGGGGCAGGGCCAGGTGGGGGCGCGAGCTCCCACTGGCGCCAAGGAGAGTTGGCACCTGTGGCTGAATGACAAAATAACGCAGGACAAAAAAGCGCCAACAAAAGAACACTGACGAAAGAGCATATTCCAATACAGGTACCTCCAAATAATTTTTGAGCGGTGTCATTTTCTTCTGGACAAGCTTCCATCACATAATCAAATGTGGTAGAAACATCATCTGTACACTTGTGACACTTACCATTACAGCATTAGTCAGTCTTGTAACACGTGAATCCCTTGCAAGAACCAAGAGGCCCACATTTTTTAAAACATTTTGTCTTCGCCCTTTTGTTGGCGCTTTTTTTATCGGTTGACATGTACACTCACTCACCCAGGCACCCACACAAGCACACGTACTCATAAGAATTGTTTCCTGCAGTGTAAACAAATGCTGAACGCTTTGGATAATTTCCAGTAGTTCAGTCTGTTTGATTACTTTGTAATCTGCGGATTGTTTTCGCTTCTCCTCTAGTTTTGAATAAAGTGGTGCCTTTTCAACAAATCATTTAACACTTTGCCGACCAAATTCGAAGGGCATCAAATTCATAGTGCTGTGAAATTGACCTGGCTGCCGTGTGGACAGTTTTTTAAATAAATCACATTTTAAAAACAATTGTATATTGTTCATATTTATTTTATTTGTTTCTGATAAGGGATGGATAAGCACACTAAGAAGAAGGAACTATCAAGGTGGGACAGAAAGAAGATGAAGGAAGATGCAAATCGAGTAAAAGAATGGTCAAAATATGTGCGGTTGGAGGCCTACTTTTCATTTGACACACCCACTACATCTTTTGCACCAGAGGTGGAACATTCTGAAGACTTGCTACCTACCTTTAGCCCAGGAGCTGGAGACGGTGCCCCGGCCATTGCGGCTTCACCAGAGGTAAAACCCTCTGAAGATTTGCTAGTACCTACCTTCAACCTAGGAGCTGGTTACAGCATCCGGGCTGCAGCAGCTGCACAGGTAGTGGCAGTGGAGTCCTCAGAAGACCTGATTACTTCAGCAGACTATCATGCAGAGGACATGAATGACACAGTAAGACTCCGTGCTATTGTTGACACACATAGGGAATACCCAACAAATCCACCCTTGTTTTGTGACACACCTGTAACAGCTGATCTAGTACATGCTCTGCTTGAGTTAGACCTTTGTCAGCCAGGACTTAAAGATAATTTTGACAATTTTCCAAAAGATGAAGCTGGATGCCATTTCAGTGCAATTTGGTACAAATAAAAACAAGTGAAAAGTGTTCATACAATCGACTGGCACTGGCTGGTTTACTCACCAAGAGCAAACACTATGATTTGTTTTGCTTGTTGGCTTTTTGCAAATCGGTTGGATGCTCAGAGTGATCCAAAAACTGGTTGCAAGAATTTTGCTAAAGGTACGCACAAAATTGAAAATCATGAAAAAAGTGAAAGTCACAAAAAAGCAGAGAAAGAACTTTTCCTTACCAAATTTCATTTGTTCAACAATAGAACAGTCTTGGCTGGTCTTCTAATGGCGGAAAGGAAAGAGGAAAAAAATAGGATGATTTTACAACATATTATAGAGGCAGTTCTCTTTTTGGGAATTCAGGGATTGGCATTCCGCGGTCATTGCGAGTATTGAGGTTTAGGTTCCCCAAGTACAAATGAAGGCAATTTCTTGGAACTTATTAAGCTGTTGGCTAAAAATGATACATTACTGGAACAACATTTATTACTGAGTGATTGAAATGCAACATATCTCAGTCCTGACATACAAAATGATCTGATACAGTCCTTATCAGCCAAGCTTCTATCAAAGATAGTAGCTGAAATCAAAGTAGCTAGGTACTTTGCCATAATTGTTGACTCAACTGATCAATTTTCTTTATTCTTATGACATGTAACAGTAAATGGTGATGCAGTGGAACGATTTATACAATTCAGCGAATTACCTGGAGCAAGTGCTGAAGATTTTTTCAACATTCTTCTTTCAGCAACCAAAAACTTGGGGCTATCAATAACTATGTGTTACGCAAAAAGAACAGGAGTACTTGTGGCACCTGAGAGACTCACAAATTTATTTGACCATAAGCTTCCGTGAGCTACAGCTCACTTCATCGGATGCATTCAGTGTTATGGTCAGTCTAACAATGGAGCAAGCACCATGTTGCGTGAAATGTCAGGTCTCCAAACTAGGAAACGGGAAATTGCTCCAAATGCACTCTTTACGCATTGCTGTGCACATAATTTTAATTTAATTCTGATTGATGCATTAAGCTCCAATATTCAAACTCGGTTGTTTTTTGGAACTCTAGAAAGTCTGTATACTTTTTTTTTTCCTGGCAGTTTACCTCGTCTTTCAATAGTAAAAGAAGAACAATGCAATCTTATTGAATCTTTCACATTAACTCTAAAGAAACTTTGTGATACCAGATGGGCGTCTAGAAAGTCAGCAGTAGAGGCAGTCTTTCAAAATTTACCAGCACGAGTAATTGCCCTGCAAAGAACTGTGGATGGTGAGATAAAAAACTGTATTCCTAAACAGCTCACTGAGGCAAAGGGTATTCAGGCAACAGTCGGTACTTACGAATTCTTAGTTCTTCTTATATTCTGGAGTAAAGTGCTAGAGAAGGCTTTCCATTTATCCACATATTTACAGAAAAGTAGTCTAGATCTGGTAACAGCTTCTCATTTGCTTCAGATATTTGAAAATGATATGAAAAACATTCAAAGTGAATTTGAATCTGAATTCAAGCAGATTGAGAATGAAGCCACCAAGTTCAAAAATGTGACATTACTACGGAATATAAGCAGCACAGAATACGTAAGAGAAAAAGATTCCATGAGGAAATTGCAGAGGAAGGAATATTTGATGCCCGGGAAAAATTCATAGTTGAATCTTACTTAGTGTCCTTAGATTCTGTTATAAATAGCACGAGTAAAAGATTCGAGCATTTTAAAAATGTGGCTGCCAAATTTAGTGGTTTAGATCCAAAGCATTTTGACAACGTGGATAATGTGAACAAATTAGAATTTTTGATTGTCTGGGTTAGCTTTGCTCTCCATTGAAAGACAATTGGCTACTGAAGTAGATTATAATAATGTAATAGATAACTTTGCTAGAATGAAGCTTAGACAAAAGAAGTAGTTGTAGTTGCTTCATAGATTATCATATTGTTTTGATCTTAGCTTTGACATATAAAATAAGTAAACAACATTTGTTTTTATTGTTTTGATTTTATATACAATATAAATAGATGTCATACTGTAAAACTGTTTTTATATTTTAAATGCAAAATAACACACGTACTTGTAAAACAATATCATTCTTGTGTTTTTATTTTAAGTACAAAATAAATATGTATAACGAATTTAAAAGTATGTAATTAGTAATTTAATATGTTGGATGGTACCTTTTTTATGTGTTCACTCCCCCTGATGTTAGAAGCTGGCTACGCCACTGCCTGCAAGGTAAACACAGGGCTGGCATAGCCCAGAAGAGAGTGCTGGAGTGGCTGAAAGGCTGGTGGTGTTAGGGAGCTGACACCCAAGAAAGACTCCGTCTCCATGTAAGCAGGAGGTATCAAGATGATTCAGTCCTGGATGACCCAAGAACCCTCACACTATCTTCTGGTTAATTTTATTATTGTTCCCACATTAAACTTTTATTGTTGCAAAGGTTAAGTCTGTGCAATACTTAGCTGCGTCTTTTATTATAAGTAGGTCAGTGTGTGTTTATAACTTGGATAGTAGCAAATGAGGGAAAATTTTCTGACTTTCAGCTCACAAAGGGATAGTGCTATTAGTTGTATGGCTCTAGATTCTGCTGCTCGTAATATCAGTTACCCACAAAGATATATCCATACACTGCAGATTTCTTTTAAATGAAATTTTCAAAAGTTAGTGGGCACAAGTGATGAAAGAATTCATATTTTAAGAGAATTTGTTTAGTTCTCCCTCCATCTCCTCACTCCCACAAAAATGGAAAAGTAGATTGTGAGAGTTGGCTAGTTCATGACACTTCAAGGACCTGATCCAAAGCCCACTGAAAGCAATAGGAATCTTTCTCTTGATATGAAGGGGATTTGGATCAGACTCTTAAGTGTAGTAAATAAATCAACATGGCAGATGGATCTCACATTCTGAACAATTTAAAGATGACAGACTGTTTTTAAAAATTGGATCCTAAGCAAAATCCCTGTGGACTAAAATTCATTGTTTACATGACAACTGTCAATAGCAATAGCTTGCTAGAATGCAAAATAATTTAATTATCAGTGTTTAGTCTTCAGCCTCACAGATGTCTGTAGGATAAGTTAGCACATGAAATGTCAATATTATAATTCTGCCTGAACAAAACACTGTCTTACAATTCTCCTTGGGGTTGCTTTCAGCAGTACATATTGTTCATTACAAAGAGGTGAGTAAATGAATGATGACCACTTCATTTGTTCTTTGTTTTTTTTCATTTGTTGATGTGAGGTTTTTTTTATTGAAGGAGTGTTAAAAGCTGAAATAAATGTGGGCACCTTAAACCAAGTAGTTTTCTGCTGAGTAGAAGGCAGAATTATATCTTCTCACCTTGATGGAGAGAAAATTGATACACGGGCCATAATAATTCTCATTAGCAGTATTGGGAGTTGTATGAATCCAGGCAAAATGAAGTGATAAGATGTCTCTGAACATTTATTTTTCTGTCTATATGCCTTATGACTTGCCAACAATTCTGGGAACCCACTACCCAAAGCAGCGAGGTTAGATTAATGGAATAGAGGCCAACCTTGTTAGGTAATTGTACTTTATACTTGTAAGCAGTGTCAGGATGAGCTCCACCCTGACATCTGGTGGTGAGGTGTGGCAAGTTGTGGAAAAGAACTTCAGGGGCAGATCTCATTTGCATAGGCACACCCACCACGCCTAGAATGAGACCATAGCTGCCCAAATGGTCACTTTGGCTGCTGTGGGATCCCCAGTGTCTCTGTTATTGGGGCAGGAAGAATAAATTGTTATTACCCTGATTATGGGAACTGTGCTTGGAACTGTACGTGGCCTTTTGTTACGATGGAGGGATTCACCATCATCTAAGTAGCACTCGCTAGGCAAGGGTCATGGGTTCCAAAACTGTGTGAATGGAGAGAGGCTGGGGACAAGTATTAATACTTGGTGGCATGGGCCCCTTGGTGAGGGCCTTACATGCTGATTGCACTTCCTCCTCTCTCCACTGTGGAATATCAGAGCTAATTTTGATTTCATTAGAAGTCTAGTTATAGGCTGCTGAGCTCACTTTGGGCTGACAGTGCCCCAGCACTGGGGCTCCCCTACTATAAGCTGAATTCACCTAAGAGCTGAAATCACTGAGTGTTGTGTTAAGTAGTGGGGGAGCCTGAAGATATATTGTGGAGCAGTTTGCGGGAGGGCTGGTGAAGCAGTTCGACACGGAGCAGTGTGTGGATGGCAGGAGCTGCTTGTGGGCCGTGGAGCTGAGCGAAGGAGTTCGTGGGGCGGCTGGCGGAGCGGAGCGCAGCTGAGCGAAGGAGTTCGTGGGGTGGCTGGCGGAGCGGAGCGCAGCTGAGCGAAGGAGTTCGTGGGGCGGCTGGCGGAGCGGAGCGCAGCTGAGCGAAGGAGTTTGTGGGGCGGCTGGCGGAGCGGAGCGCCGCTATGGAGCTATGGGGCGGTCAGCTTCAGATCACGTAAGGTGCCTCTTACCCCCGTCCCATTTCCACCCAGGTTGGGAGGTAAAGCTCCGCCGATAAACTTTCGAACTCTGGGGCTGCCCTGACCAGGGACAGAGACTTTTGGGGCATTGGACTTTTGGGGTTGCTGGACTCAAGAACCAAAGGGAAAAGGGCATGCCCCAATTTGCCTGGGGTGGGGTTGTTTTTGCTCATGGGTTGTGTTATGAATCCGGTTGGTGGTGTTTCCCCAACATAATGCCACATTGTTTCTCTCTGTTATTAAAAGGCTTTTGCTACACTCAGGCTCTGTGCTTGCGAGAGGGGAAGGATTGCCTCTTGGAGGCGCCCAGCGGGGGTGGTATAGATTTGTCCCAGGTCACTGGGTGGGGCTCGAGCCGGTTTGCATTGTGTTATTGGAATGGAACCCCTAGATACTGAACCCGGCCCTTGTTGCTGCCAACTCTGACGGGCAGAAGGGTTACATTTTTGGGGGCTCGTCCGGGATCGCCTGGGTCAGTACCCCTCGCAAGCACCTGTTGAGTGATCCACTACATTGGGAAACAATTTATATATTTTTTTTGTTTGTGCTTATATTTTGAGGAAATTACTGTTTGTATAATGGCTAATATGTCAGGTTTGTTGGGCCCTGGCTCAGCAGCTTCTAGCTCGGAGGCTGCAGCCTCGGCTGATGATTGGACAAAAGCTCTGGGGCAAATATTGGAAAAGGTTGTGCTGCCCCATGCTGAGTCAGACTCTTGTCGTAAGTTAAGATTATTTGCTGGGGAGGAGGAGTTTGAACCCTGGTTAGAGCATACCACTGAAATGCTGCAAGAGTGGGCCGTACCAGATGCAGAAAAGCGAAGATGCCTTATAGAGAGCCTTGGCGGCCCAGCATTAGATGTGATTCGCACCCTGAAGCTCATTGACCCTGGGGTCAGTGTGAAGGACTGCCTAGAGGCCCTTGAACACAACTTTGGGAGCGTAGAGGGCCCTGAAGACAGCTACTGTAAGTTCCTTAATTCCCGACAACAAAAGGGCGAGAAGGCTTCAGCCTACATACAGAGACTGGAGAGACTGCTTCAGAGAGCTGTCATGAGGGGAGCAGTGACTGCTGAGCAGATGGATCAGACCAGACTGGCTCAAATTGTAAGAGGAACTCAGTATCAGAACCCGATTCTACTTCATCTCCGGCTAAGAGAACGACGGGAACATCCCCCAAGTTACTCCCAGCTGATAAAAGAGGTCCGAGAGGAGGAAGAAAGGCAGGCTGCCAGTGAGTTTTGGGAAGCCCAAACATCGGAGCCAGCCAGCACAACACCACTGCAAATGGCCAGTGTACTGATGGTGAGCACCAGAGAGGAACTTGCCCAACAAATGCAGGTCCTGACGGAACGGATAGCTGAGCTGCAAAGTACCGTTGACCGAGTTAAGACTTCTAGGAATAAGAAGCCTCAAACTGTGGCGATTGAGAAGCCCGCACTTAGAGCCACCATCCCCCCCAGGCGAAGGGGGAAAGGTCAATTCTTCTGCTACCGATGTGGTCAGGATGGACACAGTGCTGCCAAGTGCCGTAATGAAGAAAACCCCTCCTTAGTGTATGGAAAGCTGAGGATCAGTTGGGAGAGATCCGGTAGCTGCCAGAGGGTCTGGGGACGGGGACCCCCCAGGTCTGCAGGATTTGAAGATTCCCCCAGAAAAGACTTTCCAGCTGGGATCCCTGCAGGACTGATAGGGCCTCGAGCAGAGGTCATGGTGAGGATCGAAGGGGTGGAGTGTAAAGCAGTGCTTGACACTGGATCTCAAGTGACTATTATATTTCAGTCATTCTACCAACAGATGCTAAGGCACCTGCCTATACAGCCACTGACTGGCCTTGGCCTATGTGGCCTTAGCATGGATGAATACCCCTATCAAGGGTATGTCATAGTGCACCTGGAATTCCCAGAGGAGGTTGCTGGGGTAAGAGAAGAGGTAGACACAGCTGCCTTAATATGCCCTGACCCTAAAGGGACTTCTGATGTGTCTGTGCTGATAGGGACCAACTCCAGTCTCTTCAAGGTACTCGCGGATTACTGCAGAAGGCGGGCTGGGGACCAGTACCTGAATACCCTGATGATCCATACGCTTTGTGCTGAAGCCTATAGGAAAATTGAGAGCGCTAAAAGGGACACATCTGAGCTACCGCTTGGGGCACTGAAGTACGCGGGCACAACCCCCTTAGTAGTGCCTGCAAGGACGGAGCAAGAAGTGCTTGTCATGAGTACCTGTCTGAAAGGCAGTAAAGGGAAGTTAGCAATGATAGAGCAGCCGATGGGAGGAGAGCTCCCTGAAGGAGTGCTGGTCCCCAGTGGAGTCATAACCCTACCTGCTGAAGCCCAGGAAAGGGTGACTATACTGATTGCTAATGAAACGAGTCGTGATATTTTTGTGAAGCAAGGACAAAAGATAGCAGACCTCTTTGAGCCTGAGTCGATTGTAAAACCCCAGTATGAAACTCCAGTTCCGGCAATAGACCCAGCAAAGTTTGACTTTGGAGATTCACCAGTGTCCGAGGACTGGAAAGATCGCCTGAGGAAGAAACTTTGTGAAAGATCCAAGGTGTTCTCACTGCATGAGTGGGATGTGGGATGTGCAAAAGGAGTAGAGCACAATATCAGACTACATGACTCTCGACCTTTCAGGGAGAGATCTAGGAAGATTGCTCTCTCTGAGATGGAAGATGTGCGACATCATCTTCAGGAGCTGGCTGCGAATGGCATCATTACAGAGTCCCGCAGCCCATACGCCTCACCCATTGTGGTAGTCCGCAAAAAGAATGGGAAAATCCGGATGTGTATTGACTACCGCACCCTAAACAGCCGTACGGTGGTCGACCAGTACACTATGCCTCGAGTGCAAGACGCCTTAGACTGTTTGCTGGGAAGCCAGTGGTTCTCTGTGTTGGATCTTCGAAGTGGATACTACCAGATCCCTCTGGGAGAAGAAGATAAGGAGAAGACAGCCTTCATCTGCCCATTAGGGTTTTATCAGTTCGAACGCATGCCCCAAGGGATTTCTGGAGCACCTGCCACCTTTCAACGTCTCATGGAGAAAGTTGTGGGAGACATGAATTTACTGCAAGTGTTAGTTTATTTGGATGACCTGATTGTGTTTGGAAGAACCTTAGAGGAGCATGAAGAAAGACTTCTTAAAGTGCTTGATAGGTTGGAGGATTATGGTCTGAAGCTTTCAATTGACAAATGCCAGTTCTGCAGAACCTCAGTGAAGTATGTGGGTCACATTGTGTCCCAAGAAGGTGTGAGTACTGATCCTGATAAAATAGAAGCACTCACTACATGGCCACGTCCAAGTAACTACAGAGAACTCAAGACCTTCCTTGGATTTAGTGGCTACTACCGCAGATTTGTGAAAAACTATGCTACGATTGTAAAGCCTCTGAATGATCTTACCAGGGGACATCAGTCCAGCAAGAACAAATCTAAGTCCAAGAATAAGGGGAGGTCCCCAAAGCCTCCTGTGCAGAGACACAATGGCCCCTGTGCACCATTTGGGCCACGGTGGGATGAGAGATGTGAAAGGGCTTTTCAAGAAATCATTACTTGCCTAACTCATGCTCCAGTCCTAGTTTTTGCTGACCCAAGCAAACCATTTATCTTGCATACTGATGCCAGTTTGGAGGGTCTGGGAGCAGTCCTGTACCAGGAAGTGGAAGGCAAATGTAAACCTGTAGCCTTTGCCAGCCGAGGATTGTCTGATAGTGAAACTCGCTATCCCACCCACAAGCTGGAGTTTTTGGCCTTGAAATGGGCCATCACTGAGAAATTTCGAGACTACTTGTATGGTGCTCAGTTCCAGGTGTGGACAGACAACAATCCACTGACTTATGTGTTAACAAGTGCTAAGCTGGATGCTACAGGGCAGAGATGGGTGGCCGCCTTGGCTAGCTATGAGTTCAGCATTCAGTACCGATCAGGGAGAAGCAATGTAGATGCAGATGCATTGTCCAGGCGTCCGCAGGCTCCAGAAGTTGCTGTGATACCCACAGATGGAGTGAGAGCTATTTGCAGTGTGAGTCGCCGAGAGCCAGAGGCCCGTGAAGACTTTCAGGGATGTGTTGCAGAAGCTTTGGGCCTGCCCCCTGAATGCATGCCTTCTGCTTCGGTGAACTATATTGCATTAGACCAATCTCCTTTGCCCATGCTCAATGCGGCTGACTGGCAAGAAGCCCAGCGGCAAGATATTGACATTCGTGATACACTACTTGCCAAAAGGGAGGGGCGAAGCCCGACTGCGGTTGTCCCACCTAACCCGGAGGGTAAACTACTATTGAGAGAATGGACCAAACTAAAACTGATTCAGGGAGTGCTACACCGAATGACCACTGACCCTTTACAAAAACAACGAGCACAACTAGTACTGCCAAAAAAGTACAGAGCCCTGGCCATGAGGGCCCTGCATGATGACTTTGGGCATTTAGGGATGGAGAGGACCCTGGAACTTATTCGTAGTAGGTTCTATTGGCCCCGAATGGCTGAAGATGTTCGCAGGAAATGTGAGACTTGCGCTCGATGTGTTCAAAGGAAAACTCTGCCCACGAGGGCTGCATATCTCAAGAACATCACCAGCAACAAACCTTTGGAGTTGGTATGCATTGATTTCTTGTCTGTAGAGGTAGACAAGAGGAATGTTGGAAACATTCTAGTAGTGACTGACCATTTTACACGGTATGCACAAGCATATCCCACACGTGATCAGAGGGCCACCACCGTTGCTCGAGTATTGTGGGACAAATATTTCTCAGTCTATGGATTCCCGGCTCGGATACACTCTGATCAGGGGCGGGATTTTGAGAGTCACCTTCTGAAGGAGGTGCTGAAGATAGCAGGAATTAAAAAGTCTAGGACAACGCCTTATCACCCCCAAGGTGATCCTCAGCCAGAGAGGTTCAATCGAACCCTATTAGATATGTTGGGAACTTTGCGACCAGAGCAGAAGGCAACCTGGAGCCAGCATGTCGCATTTCTGGTGCATGCCTACAATGCCACAAAGAACGATGCTACGGGAGTCACCCCATATCTCTTGATGTTTGGGCGAGAACCAAGATTACCCATAGACTTGTGCTTTGGTGTATCAGAGGATGGAGATAGCTATGAAACTCATCAGCAATATGTATCCCGACTAAGAGAAAAGCTGCGGGATGCTTATCGCTTAGCTACCGCTGCGGCTCGGAAGAACGCAGACCGCAACAAACATCGATATGATGCTAGAGTGCGTTCGCAGGAGCTCCAGCCGGGGGACAGAGTCCTGCTGCGAAATTTGGGTATTGCTGGCAAACACAAGATAGCTGACAGATGGAAGGCAATACCTTACCTGGTGATGGAAAAGCTGGGAGATCTGCCGGTCTACAAGATCAAACCTGAAGACGGTCCAGGGCAAATAAAGACGGTGCATAGAAACCTTTTGCTCCCTGTGGGGGAATTGGTAAGCACCCCTTGTGAGATGGGCCACGGCAGGGCCGCCGGGCAGAACAGAGGTGCTAGACCAAAGCCGCCATCCAACACAGACAGTGGGCCCCCTGCAGCTAACTTACCCCTATTCTGCACATCTGAGAGTGAGTCTGAGGAGGAAGACACAACCCTGGTGTATCCTGGGATGGAGACAAGATTTCAGTCTCGATCAGCTGAACCAAACGAGAGTTTTCCCTCTTCCGCCCTAAACCCAATGGCGGAACTATTTAGGCCCCTTTCTGATACCCCGGTGCTGCTGATGAGACCCCCCTGTGATGACACACACAGGTTATTGGACAATGGGGACAGACAGGTAGAGGATGTCCTGGGCACCTTGGACCCTCCAGCGTTAGAACTAGGAGTGCAGGGGCCTACGCCAGTAGCCGAGGGACCCTCCAGGGAAGCCTCTCCATCCGTCACTCAAGAGGATGTTCCCCTTACTTCGGCAACAGAGATTCTCAATAGACGAGACAGGGTGATAAGACCAGTGAAACGGTTAACTTATGATGCACCTGGGGTGACTAGTGAGGAGCCAATACATTTAGCACACAGGCTTGTGGAAGCTAAAGTGGGCTTCCTGAGGCCCTTTGGAGGAAACCAATGAGTTGGTATAAAGGGAGTGTGATTTGTCGGGACGACAAAGTCTCGGCTGGGGGGAGGATGTAAGCAGTGTCAGGATGAGCTCCACCCTGACATCTGGTGGTGAGGTGTGGCAAGTTGTGGAAAAGAACTTCAGGGGCAGATCTCATTTGCATAGGCACACCCACCACGCCTAGAATGAGACCATAGCTGCCCAAATGGTCACTTTGGCTGCTGTGGGATCCCCAGTGTCTCTGTTATTGGGGCAGGAAGAATAAATTGTTATTACCCTGATTATGGGAACTGTGCTTGGAACTGTACGTGGCCTTTTGTTACGATGGAGGGATTCACCATCATCTAAGTAGCACTCGCTAGGCAAGGGTCATGGGTTCCAAAACTGTGTGAATGGAGAGAGGCTGGGGACAAGTATTAATACTTGGTGGCATGGGCCCCTTGGTGAGGGCCTTACATGCTGATTGCACTTCCTCCTCTCTCCACTGTGGAATATCAGAGCTAATTTTGATTTCATTAGAAGTCTAGTTATAGGCTGCTGAGCTCACTTTGGGCTGACAGTGCCCCAGCACTGGGGCTCCCCTACTATAAGCTGAATTCACCTAAGAGCTGAAATCACTGAGTGTTGTGTTAAGTAGTGGGGGAGCCTGAAGATATATTGTGGAGCAGTTTGCGGGAGGGCTGGTGAAGCAGTTCGACACGGAGCAGTGTGTGGATGGCAGGAGCTGCTTGTGGGCCGTGGAGCTGAGCGAAGGAGTTCGTGGGGCGGCTGGCGGAGCGGAGCGCAGCTGAGCGAAGGAGTTCGTGGGGTGGCTGGCGGAGCGGAGCGCAGCTGAGCGAAGGAGTTCGTGGGGCGGCTGGCGGAGCGGAGCGCAGCTGAGCGAAGGAGTTTGTGGGGCGGCTGGCGGAGCGGAGCGCCGCTATGGAGCTATGGGGCGGTCAGCTTCAGATCACGTAAGGTGCCTCTTACCCCCGTCCCATTTCCACCCAGGTTGGGAGGTAAAGCTCCGCCGATAAACTTTCGAACTCTGGGGCTGCCCTGACCAGGGACAGAGACTTTTGGGGCATTGGACTTTTGGGGTTGCTGGACTCAAGAACCAAAGGGAAAAGGGCATGCCCCAATTTGCCTGGGGTGGGGTTGTTTTTGCTCATGGGTTGTGTTATGAATCCGGTTGGTGGTGTTTCCCCAACATAATGCCACATTGTTTCTCTCTGTTATTAAAAGGCTTTTGCTACACTCAGGCTCTGTGCTTGCGAGAGGGGAAGGATTGCCTCTTGGAGGCGCCCAGCGGGGGTGGTATAGATTTGTCCCAGGTCACTGGGTGGGGCTCGAGCCGGTTTGCATTGTGTTATTGGAATGGAACCCCTAGATACTGAACCCGGCCCTTGTTGCTGCCAACTCTGACGGGCAGAAGGGTTACATACTAGAACCATCTCTCTCAACCATTCAGAACCAGCTTTAAAGAAGAAGGAAACCGGGGGTTGGGAGAAACATAGTTAAAATCTCTTCTAAGCACTTAAAATAAAATGTGCTTGTTGAACTACTTTAATATGCCCTCCCTACATGATCCAGGTTGTTCCTATCCCAACTGAGCAACTAGTTCACTCAATAGCTTTGGGCAAATAACTTGGCCTCCACTGACCTCAGTTAACTCATTTGGAAAATAGTAAAAAGGCACAGATTATGACTCTTCCTAGGTAAGTCAATTACAGCAAACAGAAATTTCTGCATGTGTAGTAGACTTGATTTTTCAGGTCTCTTGCACATTGTGCTACTCAGTTACTCTACTGTATATTGTACCAGGCAATGCTGACATTGGCCAAAGTCCTTTATTTTATTAGCAGCTGTGAACTGTCATAACCTAGTTTGACAGCCAACATGATGTAAACATCTGTAATCCAATGTAGTAAGATAACATATAGCAACACAAACTTAATTGAAAAACAATTAGCAGGGACAGCTAAGCCTTAGAAAATAGGTGAAGGGCTGAATTCTGTTCCAGTTAACACCAGTGTGAACACAGAATGATTTTAATGAAGTCAGTGGAGATACGTTAGGGTAGAACTGGTGCAACTGAGACCAGATTCTGTCCCAGTATCTGCATTTGTATTCCATCCACAGACAATGTATAGTCACAGGAAACCTTTGGGTAGGATCCCCTGGGGGAATAACATGAGGGGGAAAGGAGTCCAGGAGAGCTGGCTGTATTTCAAAGAATCCCTATTGAGGTTACAGGGACAAACCATCCCGATGTGTCGAAAGAATAGTAAATATGGCAGGCGACCAGCTTGGCTTAACAGTGAAATCCTTGCGGATCTTAAACATAAAAAAGAAAGAAGTGGAAGATTGGACAAATGACCAGGGAAGAGTATAAAAATGTTGCTCGGGCATGTAGGAATGAAATCAGGAGGGCCAAATCGCACCTGGAGCTGCAGCTAGCCAGAGATGTTAAGAGTAACAAGAAGGGTTTCTTCAGGTATGTTGGCAACAAGAAGAAAGCCAAGGAAAGTGTGGGCCCCTTACTGAATGAGGGAGGCAACCTAGTGACAGAGGATGTGGAAAAAGCTAATGTACTCAATGCTTTTTTTGCCTCTGTCTTCTCGTGAAATGTGAAAAATCCACACTCCTGAGCACCATGACGATGTTGACCCAACCAGGCACAGCTAAGTCAACAGAAGAATGCTTCCAGAAGCCTAGCTACCATCACTCGGAGAGGTGGAGTTCCTACATCAATGGAAGAACCCCTATCACTGTAGTCTGCATCTACACTATGGAAGTATGGTGGCACAGCTATGGTGCCACTGCTATGCCACTCTAGTAAGGTCTTAGCTTATAATCCCAAACCACTATAGCCAACTCACTCAAAAGCTCTCCCTTAAGCTTTTTCCAGGGTCACACTGTGCTCACCAACTATTGCTTTCATGCTTTTGCCTCTAACTCTCTCTGTTCTCAGTTCCTGTATCTATAGCTTTCCCTTAGTCTCCTCCTCCCTTCCCACAAAAAGCCCTTTGCCCATTCAGTTTAAAACTCTGTGTGAGTTCACAACCCCTTTTTGTCCTGGGGGTTCTTCTGATTAGCTCATCCTTACACATATGTTAATTGTAGGGTGTATCACAGAGAAGCTGATCTCTGTGAGGTTTTAGCTCAACCCATAGCAAGGTTTCACCCAGCTCATAATAATAGTCACATAAAGCACAACCTTCTCTCTCTTCAGAAGCCAAGATTCTCACCAAACCTCAGTTTGAGAGTAAAATAAAATCCTAAATACCTGGCTGCAGAATTATTTTACATTAAGAATCATGATCAATTCAACATTACTCTTTTATCCATCTATTTTCCACAAGCTGAATTAGACTTTTCACCACACTCGTTTATTTTCATTTAAATAGTATACTGTAGGAGCACACTAGCAAGTCAGATCTTCTGTGTGAGATGTCATTGCCTGGTGTTTGTTTCAGGTTCTTTTAGTTTGTTTTTGTTTCCTGATGTCCTATAAGAATCCAACTGAAATTACACAAAACCTAATCTCTAATGCGAGCCACGATTCCTTGTGCTTCCCTGAGAGTAAAAGCTGCTCCCACAAGCCATCCCAAAGGAGCAGAGACATTTCATAACTCCCATAAATAAAACCCAGCTGTAAAGATTCAAGCCATTGTAGCTTACACTTATGTATGAGAGGTTTGGTTCAACCATATTAAGTTTTGCCTTTGATCTTTGAAGCATAAATATTTTTAAATGTTTAAACCCTGTGGAAGTCAGTGGGCGTAATCACTGCCTTTCTTTCATGATAAATGTAAAGAAGCCATTCAGGTCTTTTATGTAACCAGGCAGCAGAAATAATAGGAGCACTACTCAAAACACAGGGACATAGCAAGTCTAAAGTAGAAACTGAATTGTGTGGCCCAAGAGAGTTCCGTGGGGACTGAGATAGCAAACACAGAGTCTAAGGCAGAGAGTGGTGGAGCGGCGTACATCTGCATCTCAGAGAGAAGCAAAGACCAGAGAAGCTCCAGACAGACACAGGAGCACCAGTATAGTGGCCCTAGGAAAAAGCTGAGAGAGTGCTTTTGGATTAAGTATTGGCTGAAAAGAGGTTTAGAACTTTGAACAAATAAATGGTCTCCTATTTGATTCCTGCTGTGTGCAGAGAACCAGAACTTTATTCTTTGTAAAAAATTGCATCAAAAAAAAGAGATCACACACACATACAAAACAGACTATCATCAATTTCTCTTCCTAGCAGAAACCAACTGCAGGGCCCTGAACTTTGGATAACTGCTCGGATCAAAAAGGAGTAACAATATTAATACAAATTGCTTTTTTTCATAGATGTTCCTGTTTATCTTTCTTCTCTTGATTCACAGTACTTTGCTCTTTGTTTCCCTTCCTCTCTATCCATTTCTTCTGTGATATTCAGCAGACTGGTGCATTATATTTTATGACAGCTGGTAACCTTGTAAAGGGAACAAGGCGTGCCATTTCTGTAGCACACTTGCTAAGAAGGTATGCCGGAAATGGATTAATTTTATATTAAGTTCTAAATTGCTTGAAAATTCTTTGATGTAATGTATGCAGAGTGAAAAAACACTAACAAAGCAAGTATATAAAGACGAGTAACACTGCTCTACTTAAAGTGGAGCTCACTATGGATGGCTCAGTGTATCCACATTTCAAATCACATTAAAACAACATGTAAGGAGTCATCCCAAGTTCGACTAAGACTAGTAGTTCAAATCTTGTTTAGCAATTTGCAGCTGTAAAAGGCAAAAATCATTTGGATTTCATTCCAGGTGACTTTGTCTTTAAATAAAACTTTATATTTGAGACAAAAACCTACAATAATAAGGACATGCTTGCATTAAAGGGATTTTGTCAAGGCTCACACCTCAAATTAGATCTACCAACTTGGCTTTGGTTTGCACATTTCACTGTCCTCTCCGGCTAGCTGTTTAGTTCTTATTTTCAGGGTGAGTACTGGAATTTACAAAATATAACTGCACAAAGAAGGATCCTGTTATCTACAATGAAAGAGAGGAAGCTTCCTGGAAGTTTAGAGGCCCTACCTTCTCCTTGCATAACGGAATACATGGATGGCGAACAGACTGTAAGCTAGCTGATCCTGTCTCCTTCCTCGTCAGCATCAGGGGTGTTCAGAGTACTTGCATTCTGGCAATCATAAACGGGTAATTTATAGCAGCCTCACCTGCACTTCAGACCAAAGTAGCCTCCCTTCTGAAGAATCTCTGTCCTCCCACCTCGAGTCCTGCACTAGAGACAGTTCAGCTGATCTTGAAGATCTGACCCCAGTAGTTTATAATCCTACCAGTCCTGACTTTCTTCCCCTTACTGTCATCCTGTGCAACACAGCCTACCTTCAATTATACTCGTACAACTCCACTGAAGTGGGCAGGATTGCACAAGTGTAACAGAAACAGAGTTTAGCTCTGTTTGTTGACCTCTGAGAAATCAAGGTGTCTCAGTGCCACAGATCCTAGCAAGTTCCCCCTTCCAGCCAACCACTACGTCACCCATGAGAGGAATACAAACATCTCTGTTCTGGCTCCCCTGTGATGTGTTGAGCTGTAGGGCCTCAGCAGGATGCAGACTAGTTCCTTCCTTGGCCTTTCTGGCACATTTCCTGGGCACTGACTCTCAGTATGCTATCCCTTCTCTGAAATGGGGCTCCTCAGCCCACCTATTCTAAGCCCCAGGACCAGCACTGATCCCTGATACACGCCAGTTACTTAAACACTTCTCCCCCAGAACTCCACGCAAAACATGTGAAGCTTCTAGCTTACAGTTTAACTCTCTCAAGGGGCATACAGCAGTAGTGAGCAGTTAAAGTCAGTGTCCAACACCTTTATGCTCTTTCACATTTAGTCATGTAAAGCACAAGGAAGTACTGATCATACAGAACAATAAGCATCTCAAACCCCAGTGTCCCTCACTTCTATCTCAACCTTCCCCCGTGAGTCCTTGGCGAACCATCGGGATCCAAAAAGACAAGCTAGCAGAGCATCCCCTCCTCATGTAAATTGTTACATGCTGCCTGGTCTCTGCCCCTCAGGAAGCCCCCTACCCAGTTTGTGACATTATGCTGTCCTGCCCCACATTTCCTCTTCCTGTGCATCCCACTATTCCTGTGTGCAGTTAAATCCCTCCTGGTCACTGAGCCTAATTTCCACTGGTCCTACCTTCCTGCCTAATCCAACTAAACTGGATTTCCAAGACTTGAGCGGCTTTTTAGCATAGTCTTTGTAAGGTTTAAGTAACATCATTAACCTTAAGTATTTCCCTTTGTATCTAGCTGGTATGTCCCTGCTACATGATCTGTCAGCAATGATCCACATACATAGAGGTATTCATGATGCAAAGTTTTTCAGTTAAAAAAAATTGCTGTAATATCAATCAGAATTCATAAATGGCACAGACAGCCCCAATTCATTACTAAAAGTATAGTAGTGTTTTATGTTTCTTGGTGATTTAAATAACATAATTACTAAATGAAGTTTCCTTCATAATTTACTGTAAACATCAAATCTGTGCTAATCAGGAATATGCGACTTTATTTAATTCTCTTAATTGTTCAAGATTTTCTTTAAAGCCATTTGAATTTTTACACATCAAAATACACAGATTACTATTTCTACTGGTCCTAGCATTTCATTCTGAAGTAAATTTTACAGAGTAGTTGCATAGGGTCATAAATGTCACACGTCAGAGACTGTAATTGGATGGCCCTAATCCTAGTTGGGCCTGTTTACTGGCTCCAATTCTATTCCTACCCAAAGTACACTATCTGGCACACCCCCTAAATCTAGTCTGGGCCCATGAACTTGCCATCTAGCCTATGCTTATGAACTAGTACTACAATAGGCTAGAAGCTAACTGGCCCCAACCCTCTCCTTACATCAGACCAGCAAACTTGACCTTCTGTACTCTTAGTATGGGAATCAAATTTAATCTCACTTCACTTCTAACCCTACAAAGTCCAGAAACTAGCCACCACCCTATCCCAGGCATGTGGTCTGGCTCCAAGGCTAATCCTAGCCCTCATCTTCAAATTGGTTTTACAATCTGGTGCTAAACGTAGTCTCAGAATACACCTTTGACCTATCTCAAGCCCTCAGCTATTCCAAGAACAAACCCCAAAATTGACCCTTGATTGGACATGTAAAATGTTGCACACTTTAAAGGTAGACTAAACCTATGAACCGGCCTCAATCCTAATCCTAAATTGGCTCATAAATTTAACATAAACCTAGTCCTGTCTCATGAACTGAGGCTCAGCATAATCCTATCCCACATCCATGAACTACTATACAATTAACTATTTTAGGCAAACAAGTTGGTCTCAACGCTAACCCCAGCAGAGTCCCAAGAACAGTTTGCTCCCTGAAAGGATCTTATAAAATGGCTCTAATTGGAACCCTTACTTGGTTGCATGAACTTGATACAATCTTATATATAGGATAAAAACAAGACAAAAAACTATCCCAGCCTGAACATAACCCTTTCTTGTACCCCTGAACTGATTTTAATATACATCTGTAGATGCTTCTTTTAAGGTAGATGTCAGATTGTATGACCATACCAGAAGTTTGTTCTCCACTTATGTCCATGTCACAAGCATTATGTAATATGAATTCAAAGCTCTAACTCTAATCCTAGTTTAAGAGAAAGATTATTCATTTAACTCTGGATTACAATGGCTTGCTGCTTGGTTTTCTTTTTGTTCTCAGTTTCACAGATTGCCAAGAGATCATCTAAAAAGTTAATAGGCAGATCTGGAGCAGAAAAGCAACCTCTTGCAGACACACTGTGAGAATCCTGAAGTGTATGGCACAGCTGGATCTGGGTTCATTTTGCATTTGAAAACTGTACTGCTTTGTTCACAACATTTTGTGTGCCTGCTAAAACAATGATCATGGTTCACATGATCAGGCAGGAATTGCAAAACATCTGTATTTAAAATACAAAGTAATGACTTAGCCATCCGGTTGAAAGGGTTCATGCGATTATGTATGGGATTTCTCATGCAAAAAAAAGTACTTTTTTGGTAGGACATTATGTGGTGCAGAAACAGAGGGGTAATCTTCCATGTCTGTAAACCAGTCTTCAGATCCTACCTTGGGTCACAAATGAAAATGTGGTTGGTGATGTCATACTTGTCCCATTTGCCCATGTCATAAATGTGCCACACAGTTTCATAGTCTTAGCAATTTCTGCTCATGAAAGGCCCAATCCAATGCCCAATGGGAGTCCTTTCATTGACTCTTACACTGTGTTGTGTCTAATCCAAAAAACTAATGGGTGTTGCAGGTGCACTGGCAGAGCTGCATGGGGAAGCTTGCAGAGCACTTGGTTTTGCCACTCGTGCAACAGTTAACTTGCAACTTTGAAAGAAAAACTGCATGGGTATAATGGGGGGTTGAGTAGGTATCACTTTGTTTTATTCCTAAAGTATCCACCACAGCAAAAATCACTGGTGGCATGTACAACCAAAAAATGTCAAATTAGAAACCAAGCACTCCAATGCAACCCCTCACCCATTTATGCCCCAATCCCTCTGACAATGGGAAGTAAAATTATATCATTGTCATTTATTTTAATAAGTAAACTAATTCCTGTGATATGGATCGTGGCACTGAGCATGTGGGAGACTGTGAGCTGTCATGAAAAGATATGACCTCGATCTGTATCACTGCTACATTTTGCCATTTAGAATGTGTAAGGTGAATGGACTGATTCATATTATTTGGCTGATCAGCAAGTTAGAGGAGTAGGGGAGGGGGATATTGAATTCCAAATTCCTTACCCAGGTACAGAAATGTAAGGTTGCCTAAAGTGAGGCCTCACACACTGCTGCTCTCCTTCCATATGCCACATTGTAACCAGATCTCACAGATACTGAAATGTTATTTAGTAAAACATGGGAGAAATTCTGAGATCTGTATTTAGATTGGAGTCAAGGAGAGTTTGAGTAAAATCTTAGAAAGGACCAAATCTTAACATCCTATATCTTTATTTTCTCTTCCATTGTAAGATTTTTCTGTAGCATTATCAAATCCTTGGGCTATTTTTAGCTGGATTATTAAGAATATGCATTATTTGTATTATGCTTGTTTCTTCTATTGGGATTTGTACTTGTAAAGGGAATGAAATAAAGACTATGTTGTGTCAATTCAGCCATTGAATTCATCATGGCTGAAGGTTCTTTAGATATAGATATAAATTTGTCCATTGCATCTCCCCTCTTTCCTCATTCCTTTTAAAGACTACAATAATTAGAGGAATGGACAAAGGGAAAGAGGCCACTTTAATTGCACATTACATCCCAAAAAGATATATTAAAAATGTCTAGGAAAACAAAAAAAAGCCAGTAATATTTCAAAATCATTATTTATTTCTTGGAGTTCATGAAATATAGCTGTGTGTGCCCTGGGCATCTATCCTTGGTTGGACAGTGCCTAACATAGACCTAAGGAATTAGAAAAAAAGAATGAAAAAAATATATTAAATAAAAATATAGTAAGATCAGAACTGAAAATATAGATTTGCCCCTGAAGTCCAACAGCAGATAGGCAAACCAATGTAGGAAAGCCCCCTATCCATTGGTTCAAAGTCCTGGGATAAATGAAACATGAGCCTAAAAAAAGCTAGTCACCCAACAGGCCCCCCCTTAGGGTGTGACAGGGTTATATACTCATTCCCATTCCAGTCATCTAGACTTGGGCGGGTAGTAGAATAGGGCCTAGGATCTGCCCTTCAGATGAGTTCCTCAGGAGTTTACCCTTTCCAGGAAAAAGAAATGAAGAAAGAGGGAACCCTCACGCACAATAAACATCCAGTCCCAGACAAGCCACTAACCCCTTTTTGTTCAGGGTGTGTGTGGGGTTGAAGGCCTTGGTCAAGCCACAGTCCAGCTCAGTACCCGCTGGTTAGCCACCAGAAACAATAGTCGATCCTATCTTCACTTCAGGAAGCTTGAACCATCCATAGGCAAGAAACACATGGTTAAATATTTATTTTAATTATAGTACTATCCATTTATACAGTGCGAAGAAAAATCATCCATAGGACCATTTATAGGCAGGCTCTGCCTTCTATCAGGCCTCTCCCCGGGAGCTGGGGAGATTAGCACTCCTCCCAGAGCTTCCTGGTACTGAACTGAGTTTCTCACCTTTTGAACTCTTCCTCCACTCCCAACATAATTTGCAGGTGCTCCAGGGCAGCATCACTTGAGCCAATACTAACTCCTTAACCCCTTCCTGCTTGGTGTGGCTTTGTAAACCCCATCACAGGGACCTGATTATAGTTGGCCAGCTGGAATGACAGCTGCAAGGAAGACCAGTTTTCAACTGCTGTCCTTTCCTCCTCTGAGTTCAGGCTCAAAATGGTGGGGCAGGAACAGTCTCAGGCATGCAGGACCACTGACAGCTGCCAGACCAGATTTCTAATTGAAACACAGTTTGATGTCACCTAATACAAAATTAAACACAGATGACATTAGCGGGAACAAAAGACAACCAAGGACAGGCGGTGTGTGAAGCCCTCAAACGGACACCTGATGTCATCAGGAGAGGGGCTGCATCAGCAAGGCAGCTGGCAGAAAGAAACACTTAGTACTATAATTAAAATGAATATTTTAACCATCTATCTGTTTCTACAGTGCAAGGAAAGATCAGTTTAATTTCAAAGACCTTTAGAGAAGAATGTGGCATAGTTCAAATTCAGATCATTGTAATTTGCACTCTTATTCACTCCCTAATAACTGGAGCTTAGTGTTCTTGTCTCCTTTCAAAGATACCATTGTCAGAGTTTAATATTCATATATGCAAGCATGTGTATCACTTCCCTTTTTGGTTGATTAATCTTTAACTCAGAAATGAGATGTCAATCTTCTACTAATACAGGGAAGGAAATAGGGCCTTTAGAAAATCTGACATAGTATTCCAGTTGTCCTTTCTTTTTACCCCAATACATACCCCCTTCCCCCCCGCCCTTGGTCTGTCTTGGCCAGCTGTTGTATTACATAATGAGTCCAGATACATGTGAAAGGGAGCAACTCTGCCCCTTTTCCACGAAAGGGGGAAAACTTAGGACATGCCTCTAACAGTAACAGAATCAGGTGGATAATTCCAAAGAATATAAATTAAACTATCAAGCATATGTTTTTCATTAAACATATTAACAATTAAACAATTAACACTTTGTATTTATACCGTTCCTTTTGTTCAATAACATCATATCTCCTTGCACACTAAGCTCACAACACCTGTGCAAGATAGAATGGAAAGAATACCACTTTACATATTCATAAATTAAACTGAGGTGTGAATAGGCTAAAGATGCCCACATACTTAATCAAAAGCTTTGGCATGTAGAGAGAAGATTATAAATAGCATTTATCAAACCATCTAAGGTTCTGACTGCTCAGCTTCTGAATCATCTTTACCTTTTTTTTCCACTGTTAATGTAATACTGGGCTGATTTAGACATAAACATTTTCTACCCTGGGTTGGGTTGTTGGTTTTTTTTTTTTTCTTTTGTATCATGTAATTCAGTACAGTGCAACTTTCAGCATGGGGCCAATATATCTTAGAAAACTTTGTATTGTTTTACAGGGAGCTTATTCTGCAGGACTTGGTGTTTATCCTTGTAACTCCTGTATTATCTCTCGTATTTCTTCCTAAAAGACATTTCCCTCAAGTCTGTATCAGTGTTGGCTATCAAGTACTGCCTCTGGAGGAAAGCCCAGAACTTCAGCTCCAATCCCTGCTGCAGAAGGAGTGGGGAAATTCTTTACTACACTATTTATTTCACAGGACTCTGAAGTAATTACCTGAAAGGACAAAACAATCTCATTATTTACCAGACTGTCTCTCACTCTCTTTATCTGGCAAGTTAACAATTTCCTAGTTTTATTTTCTCATTCATAATAATTGGCTAAGAGTGTAATATGGCCCTTTCATCTGATGTGGCACTTAGCATCTGTTAATGTCTCTTTTGAGACAGCTCAGAGAGAATGAGGATTTGGGGTCCTGTAACTGTATCCGTTAGGATATGCTGATATTTCCTTACCTATTTAACAGTTCCTTTTTAATCCCACTGTGACATTAGTTGAATATATAATCGCTTCTCTATTAGAAGACCACCTTGCAGGCATCCCAAACCACTAGTAAAAAAAGCAGCTGTGTCTGCATTTTGACTGAAAACCTTTTGATCCATTGTTTAATAAACTGTGATGGGTGGGGAACAGGGGTCCCAAGGTAACTGCAAAATTAATTACCAACATATACTATCAGTGTTCCTGTCGTCTTGATGTTAGATTAAAGGTATCTGGGGGCAAACCATTCTGGGTAATAGTTCATAAATTTCTAATAGGTCATAATGCTTGTGATATAAAAATAATCTGTCCTATTGGGTGTACAGATACTAAGATTCTCTTGTCTCCGGAAGCAGTCAGCTGATTGTGATTATTCTATAGATTTCTCCAATAGCCTAAGGACTAAATCCTAAATCTCCTCTTGACGTGTCCAACCAAATATATAAAAACCAAGACCTGAGCTGTTGTATATTGAGTCTTAAGAATGCCTTATTTGAATGCATTAAAAATGCATAAGTAGTCTGTTCAAATGGGCCTTTCTTGGATCTGACGCAGAGTTTAGCAACCACATAAAATAATTCATTTATACACACAAGGAAATAGTCAAAAGGTGTTCTGGTAAATAAAAAGAAAGAATTCATTTGCTGTCAATAAGTAAAACAAGAACAAAATACTCAGGAATCACACTTTCCCATTTACTTCCAAAATCAAGATGATACACAGACTATCGGGGGTTGATTTATTGCATCTAGTCTAGATGCGATAAATCGACCCGAGAGCTCACCCGTCGACTCCTGTACTCCACCGCCACGAGAGGTGCAGGCAAAGTCAATGGGGGAGCAGCAGCAGTCGACTCGCTGCAGTGAAGACACTGCAGTGAGTAGATCTAAGTACGTTGACTTCAGCTACGTTATTCACACAGCTGAAGTTGTGTAACTTAGATAGATTTCCACCCCCTCCCGCCAACGTAGACCAGACCATAATATATATATTTATATACATAATGCTTTATATACATAATGCTTCCAAAGTGACTTCCAAAGTCATGAAAGGGACATTAAGACACTTCTACACCTTCCTGATCTGGGGATGCCAGGCCAGACCAAAGCACAAATTAAAGCACACTCAGCACTCCCTGGCTTGTAATAAATGCTACAGAACTCTTTTGCCAGACAGAAATAGCAGGGCATTGCCAGGAACCTGCTATGATGGGAGCAGTCAAGATAGGGTGGTGCAGGAACTGCTATGCCAGCTTTATACCTCCTGAGGATCCCTTCCCAGCGTGTGTGCATCATTAGGTAGCCAGTTAAACTGGTTTTGTTGTTGTTTTTCATTGTTTTATGGCAAAATGGATACAGCCAGAGCCAGGATCTGACCCAATGTTTTATCTCTGTAAGGAATCCTGTTTCATGGCAATAGCACAATCTATATATCTGATTAATATAGTACAGGTACTGCATAGCCAATACAGCAACCTTAAGCCGGTATGAATATTTTAAAATGCATTTTCTGTTTAATATGCTTATTAATTATAAACTATTCAAGTCCCTCCACAGTAGATTTTCTAGCGAAGAGGCAATGGATACGTCTCTGTTCATTGACTCGGATTCTGTACTTTATCCTGCCATACATATCAGTGTGGATTTTCAGCTCATTTATTCTGTTTCTTCTTTCTAAAAGATTTTATAAAAATTGGGACTAAATTTAGGGCTAAATCTGCAATGTAGCTATTCAGAATGTGCTGGGTTTAATTTTCTTACGGCTGTGCAGCTCCCTGACTATATTAAGAGACATCTGCTTCTTTGTACTTCCAAAACAAACCCTTAGTAGAGAGCACTATGCAGTGAATTCTACTGTAATTGTTCCTATGTTACTAGGCTGGGGACTTAGCTAGAGAGCCTGAGAATTCAAGCACACAATGGTCAGGAAAAACTTCCTAGCATCAGCTTCTCCCACAGACACTGTGATCATAGCAGATGCATGGAAAGTAGCATAAAGTAATGTCTCCACTAGAATATGTTTCATATACTCTCCCACCCAGCTGAGGCTTGGTGATATTAGAATCATGAAACAAATGGACTTTCACGGTGTCCTCCAAGCAAAGTCATTTCTAGGAACCTGTACAGTCATTACCATTCAATTCCATCTCAACCACTAGACCTTTGGTATTATCTATTTTCTGTTCTGATGCTCCAATTTTTTTTTTAAAATTAGTTTGCAGAATTGTTAGTGAACTATGGCCTGGTCTAGAGTAGGGTGGGGAGAATAGATCTAAGTTACGCAACTTCGGCTATGTGAATAACATAGCTGAAGTCAACGTACTTAGACCTACTCACCGCGGTGTCTTCACTGCAGCGAGTCGACTGCTGCTGCTCCCCCATCAACTCTGCCTGCATCTCTCGTGGCAGTGGAGTACAGGAGTCGAGGGGAGAGCGCTCGGGGGTCAATTTATCGCATCTAGTCTAGTCCCCCCCTCCCCAGATCAATCGCTACCTGACGATCTGGCAGGTAGCACAGACATATCTTATATATCAAACTATTTCTTTGATTCATGTGTAGCGGAATGTGCCTTATTACTGTTGTACATGGCAGGAGAGTTCAGAGAGACTTATCCCATTCTTAAATTGTTGTTTTTATTATGTTTAGACATTACAGACTAGGTTCTTGAAAATGCAGAGGCCACAGTCATGTGTTCAAACAATCTGTAGATGCCTTACGTGTCCATCAAGTAAATAAAAGCATTAGCTTCAATAATGTTCGAAGGTTAGGAATTGCACCTGTTTAAAAAATGCAGTCATTGACAAATGAAGTGGGAACAAAAATTTGAAACACTAACTCAGCAATTTCCTTGTGCTTAGGGCACCTAGAAGATTTTCAGAAAATCTAGCTACAATAGTAAAGGAAAACAGGAGACAATAAGGACCCCTAGTCCAGGGACAGCAGCTTCAAAGAGGCTAATCAATTTGTCTAAAGCTAAGGGAAGATTCCATGGTCACAGGTACTCAGAAGTGAAAGTAAGCCGGTACGGCGTACCGGCAAGAGCCGATGCACCGTACTGGTGCAGCCCGGCTTCCCCAAGGGACAATTTAAAGGGCCTGGGGCTCCCAGCAGTGGCTGGAGCCCCAAGACCTTTAAATTGCCTCCAGAGCCCCGCTGCTGGAGCCCTGGGGTAGCGGCTGTGGGGCTCCAGCGGCTATTTAAAGGACCCCGGGGCGGTAGAAGAAGGGGAGCCGCAGGCCCTTTAAATAGCCCCCAGAGCCCTGGGGTAGCGGGGGCTATCTAAAGGGCCCAGGCCTCCTCTGCTTCTACTGTCCCGGCCCTTTAAATAGCCGCCGGAGCCCTGCCGCCGCTACTCTAGGGCTCCAGCGGCTAATTAAGGGACTGGGGCAGTAGAAGCAAGGGAGCCCCACCCCTTCCACCCTAGGCCCCGCCCCAGTCAGTCACTCGGCTTATTTTTACCCCTGCATGTACTAGCCAAGAATCACCCCCTACAGCTTTCCCCTCTGGTTATAAACAGCAGTTCAGAGTTAAACAAAAAACAACCCTGTGGAAAAATAGCACCTGATCATGTAATTAGAGAGACAGTTTCATAATAAATATGGAACAAAATTAAGGTTGCATGGACAACCATAACTGACTTTTGAGTGCTTGACTTTTTCAACCTTAACGTTCTTTTATATCTTTTTAATATAGTTTTATTGTTACTACTGAGCCAAATTTTCAGTTTTCAGGGGAGAGACAGAGAACATAGTGAGGACATTTGCACTATTACTGCTCATGTCTCCTATAAGTGAATTAGTTTCCTGAAAATGTTTGACTGAAGTTGAATCAGTTTACAGCACTAGAGGCATTGTCAGTGAAAAAGCCAAGCATGTGAAGGAAGGAAGAAGAAAATACAATTCTTCTCTGTTGTGGATTTTAATCTTTTCAATGCAGCTTCAGCTAAACTCAGTGGGGGAGACAGCATCCAGCTGACTTTGGGGTTCACAGAATGAGGCATGGCCTAGTCATATGTACTGAGTAGAATTCTGTAATAAGCTCCCAGGACTCGCAAGCAGCATCAGCATGGTCTGTTTGTGCCTTTCAATTCTAGGCAGAGGTCTTCTTGACCCAGAGCCAGGACCAGTATGGGCAACCCTGCAGCTAAGGGTCTGTCTCATAGCCCAAACAATTTCTTTAATGGCCTACATGCTTAATGAGAATCAGCTGGCAGCCCATTCCTCCAGGACTGAGAACTTGACACTCAATTCTGGGTGCAACAGGTATTTTCCCTCCCCTACAAGGAAGCTTGGAAGCCCCATTCTCCCCCTTAGAGGGAAGTAGGGTACATGCACCTGCATTATATGCACCACTTGCATCCAGTTAGAGCATGCAGTACAGAGTGAAGCTGGATTGAAAGTTTTACATATCTGTGTAACAGAATATAGCCGTGTTCCCACCCTATATGTTGTTGTCATAATCTTTGTATAAAGTATGTCTTGTAAGGTATCATTTAAAAACTTATACTGTAATTTGATAATCAGTAATATAATGGCAAAATGCACATAGCAATGTTATATATTATGTTATAAACATAAGCTGAAATCATGACCAAAAGTAAGTTTTCCAGATAAGTCTGGGGAATGGCCAAACCAGCTCCTCAGAGACCAAGGATAAACTGATGCCTCAGGCACATGCAAACAAATCTGATAGACCATTTAATCTGTTAAGTGTCCATTCTTTTGCAGAAAATGGGCAGGGAAAAAATAATAATAATTTACATCTTAGCAAAGAAACAGCATGTAGTTTCCTTCCACACACACTGCCTTGCTCCCAGCTGGAAATGTTTCTCAAAGGGGGGACAGGACTATTTAAAAAAAAAAAAAAAGCGCACCCGCTCCCTTTCATTCACTGCACCTGAAGAGACAAAGGAAGCAGTCATTAGACTCTCTGGGAGGGGTCCTGACCTGAGAGTTTGGTCAGTAATCTGCTGAAGCTTGTGGTGAGAAAACTTTGCTTTGAACCTAATACAGTTTGATAAATTAGGCACCAGTGAGTGTTTTATCTTCATTTTTGTATCTTTCATTTGTAACCATCTCTGGTTCCTATGCCTCATTACTTTTATTCATCTAAAATCTCTTTGTAGTTAATAAACTTGTTTTACTGTTTTATCTACTCAAGTGTGTTTAAGGTGAAGTGTCTGGGTAACAAGTTGTGCGCATATTATTTCCTTAAGGAATAAAGGGACTCAATTTGTACTGTACAGCAGAGGGCTGGGCAGTATCGGACATACATTTCTGGGGGGAAAATCTGAGACTGGGAATGTGCTGGGGTCACCCTGTAGAAATCTTTAAGGCTGGTAGAAGCCAAGATGTGGCTGGCTGCAGCACACACAGATGTAGTTGGAAGGGACTTAAATGCTGGAGGTTGTTTGTGAGTAGTCCAGGTTGGAGGCTACAGCAGCAAGGGCATCCTAGGTTACAGCACAGGAGTCACACAGCTACTCATTGGTCTGGATTGTAACCTGGTGTGTCAAAATCTGGTGCACAGATCTGATTTTGTATAGTGCAGTCCTAAACATCCATGTCTAAGGTGCCCTCCTGTGGCAAACCATGGCACACCATGCACAATTGCCTCAGTTTCCCCTTTATAAGGGCCATACAAAGGAACATTAGTCTCTTGCAGCAGCAACTTCAAACCCTTTATATAAAGTGCCGTGGTCTGCAAATTGCTTGTAGCAAAGATGGGTCCTCTTAAAACCGTTAAGTAAAACAAGGTTACAATAAGCAGCTCTTCCATGTCATTCAGAGGTCACCATTCCCAGATCACCCACTCCAGCTCCAGTAACCACTGTAGCAGTTCCATTAGCCTCCATTCCCAGGTCCTGCTCCCTGAGAGTTCTACAACCTGTTTTGCTAACCCCAGTCAGGACTTCCAGGAGAGGGCTCCCTACAGTGTTTCACTCCCCCAGGAGTATTATTTTGGGGACATTCTGTGGCCTTTTTTATACAAACTAGATGATCGCAGTGGTCCCTTCTGACCTTGGAATCTATAAATCTAGGAGGGCTCCCTGTAGCTTTATACTCGCCAGGCCTCCTTGTCTGCGAGTCTGACCCCTGTTCCTCAGGACCTCCCTCCAGAGTCAACCCCTTGCTTCTGGGTATGGCTTACAGTGCCCACATTGGTTCTTCCCTTCATTCCTAGGGGCCATGCATAAGCCTTCCTACAACGTGGCAGGGTGCCCTAGCTCTAGCCCAAGCCCATGCTCCCAACTGTTTTCCACAGAACTCATTACCAGCAGCTCAGTTACTGCTCTCCTGCAGCTCCTCCTCTCAAGCAACTCTCTGCTTCTTCTACCACTCCTCTGTTCTCAAGCAGCTGTCACTTGCCTCCTTCCTGAGTCTTTCAGGTAGTGCTCACCTGCTCCCTTTTCCTCACAGTGCTCTCTGAGGCCTAATTTGGGTCAACTGACCACTCATGGATTCACTGGCCTCTTCTCTCTTAAAAAGACCAGTATCTCCCTATGATAATCCATCATCCTACCATTTGTGCTACCACAGCATCCATTTTTCGGCTTTGTCTCCCCCCAAAAGTGATTCTCCAAAAGTATTGCAAACCTAAATTGCAGCTAATGTGTGACTGATATCCATGCCATCTGTGAGGTAAATTACTAAAATAAATTCCCTGACAAGAGTGTCCAGACTTCCGACAGTCCCTAATTAAGCAATCTCTCTTGCTAAATCCACAGAGATAGTCATCCAATAAGCCAAGCAGTAACAAAACACCTGTTCTACACATTCAAGTTCTTAGGCAAGTTCCAAAAACAATAGGCTGCATTATGGCATGGCTGTAACAACTCCAGCGTTAAGGTTGAAGCTGGCTTCCCTTTATAAATCCTGTTTTTAAACTCTTCCCCTGCAACTTCTGCACATACAAACCCATCTTTTGGAAATTTCACATGCTGCATTTCAGCTGAGGCTGGAGTCTTCCTGAGAGGGGTTTTGTTTGTTTATTTTAGTTTTGTTTAAAAAAAAAAATTGTTTCAAAGTCAGTGTTTAGAAAATATTCCTGCCTGGTATTTTGGTATATTTTCCTAACATTTCAGATTTCTTTTTGTTCATTGTACCTCCAAAAGGACGCAATCTACCAACTCATAACATATTTTATTGGCCTTACTGATGTTAAATACCTTTAATAGTTAAGCTGAAGGAATGAGGGGAGAAGGGATTTTTTTAAATATTAAGAGTGGTTTAAAAAGGCATACAGCTATATAGATCAGTATCATTCTCTCTCTCACACACACACTTGTTAAAGACAATGAAGGTGGCTCAAGTATGTTCTCTCAACACCAGCAAGGAAATCCTGACATTGCCAGTCTCCAACCATTATCCCACTGCCATCATTCCTCTCCACTATATGGATGTGCCAATTCTCTAACATGATCAACTTAATGTTAATAATACTGACACCCTCAGTGTTATTACACGGGCCAGATCCTGTGAAGGGATGAGTTCCTGGACCTCCCACTGAGTGAAATTAAGGTAGAACATGCATATCTGAGCTCCATATATGCTTGTAAGAAACTAAATTTGTTTGAATATCACCTGTGTTAACACAGAGATAAAATTTAAAGCTAATTACAGTTAAAATCCTTTCCCAGTGTTAATGACTTCAGAAGAGATCTATGAAGAAATTCAATGGAGTGGTAAGTTTAAGAACAGTCTTTATTTGCATTTCACAGAACAAACTCAAGATAACCATAATTCTTTCACTTCATCCTTGCCCCTCTCAAAGCCTTGCCATTAATCAGAGATTTTCTCTTCACTGCTACAAAAAGCTGCATTACCATCGGATAGCTAGTGCTTATCAGCTCTTCCTCTATAAAATCTCAGTGGAGACAAGGTACTGTAATTTTAAATAGTGTTTCATTGGACCCGATTCATGATTTTTAAATGTTTTGGAGTTGACAACTTAAATTTCTATGCAAGCAGATATCAAGAAACATGAGCTCTAGCCCTGGCTCTGACATGACTTTCCTAAGGAAACAGAATTAATGTCATTTAGCCTCAGTGCTGCAGGTACCCCATCTGCAGAATGAGAATACTTACTCACAGGAGTGCTGAGAGATTTCATTATCCAGCTGCTATTTGTAAAATGCTTCAGAAAGGAAAGGAGGGCGGGGGGAGGGGAAATGGAAGCAGTATCAATAAGAAACCAGCAGCCAGGCCATTAATCCTGTTGTGGGATCTCAAAGCTGTGCTTGAGGGGTATAAAAAGGGTGCACATCTCACAAATCTTGTGAGACAGCCTTGGAATGTTGCTTGCTTGTGGTGGCAGCTGAAGCAGGACCTGCAGGCTGTGTCACTGGGGCTGTCAAGGTTCCTCCCCCACTCTGAACTCTAGGGTACAGATGTGGGGACCTGCATGAAAACCTCCTAAGCTTACTTTTACCAGCTTAGGTTAAAACTTTGCCAAGGTACAAATTAATTTTATCCTTTGTCCTTGGAATATCCACTGCCACCACCAAACTCTAACTGGGTTTACTGGGAAACATAGCTTGGACACGTCTTTCCCCCCCAAAATCCTCCCAACCCTTGCACCCTACTTCCTGGGAAAGGTTTGGTAAAAATCCTCACCAATTTGCATAGGTGACCACAGACCCAAACCCTTGGATCTGAGGACAATGAAAAAGCATTCAGCTTTCTTACAAGACGACTTTTAATAGAAATAGAAGTAAAGGAATCACCCCTCTAAAATCAGGATGGTAGATACCTTACAGGGTAATTAGATTCAAAACATAGAGAATCCCTCTAGGCAAAACCTTAAGTTACAAAAAAGACACACAGACAGAAATAGTCATTCTATTCAGCACAATTCTTTTCTCAGCCATTTAAAGAAATCATAATCTAACGCATACCTAGCTAGATTACTTACTAAAAGTTCTAAGACTCCATTCCTGGTCTATCCCCGGCAAAGCAGCATACCAACAGACACACAGACCCTTTGTTTCTCTCCCTCCTCCCAGCTTTTGAAAGTACCTTGTCTCCTCATTGGTCATTTTGGTCAGGTGCCAGCGAGGTTACCTTTAGCTTCTTAACCCTTTACAGGTGAGAGGATTTTTCCTCTGGCCAGGAGGGATTTTAAAGGGGTTTACCCTTCCCTTTATATTTAAGGAGCTAATGTGACAGAGTGGCTGCAATCGACCTGCAAGGCTTGGAAGGTTTTGTGGCTCAATGAAAAAACATCTCTGTAGCTTTAAAGGCTCTCCAACAGATGAGAGGTTTGAGCTGAAAATCTGCCCTCCCTCACACTTTTGTAGCGGAACGGAGGTAGAACCAACGTACGTTGGGAGTAGACAAGAGAAAGTAGATAGGACAGAATTGAAACTGTGTTAAATGCTCTTTGGAAAAGTTGTCAAAGGTAGTGTCCTGTGCCATCACAACAAAGATGGCCACTTCCTTTATTTACCAGGAAGCGTACACTGTTAAGAGACAGCCATTTTAAATTATACTTGAATGAACATAGAAGTAACAGTTCTTGTGATAACATTGTCTAACTGTATTGAACTCTTAGCTATATGTAGATGATAGGTGCCCTCAAAACACCTAAAATACAGTAGATTAGATATGGATCTATGGATTTTCTAATTCCTGCAGAACTGATGCTAGTTTGCATAAAAGCCAAATCCCTAGATGTAGGGGAGTCACAAAATTAAGGTCTGGGTTAGGATCCAGAAAATCATGTTTTACCACTTTGTAAAGAGATTTGAGGACTATGGACAGAAAAACCACTGTACAATTGCTAATATTGTATTATTATTATGACTACAATACTATCTTCCTCTCCCAAGTGTTGGAAGCATTCAAACGGGGACTTGGTTCTGGCTTATCTCTCCTACAAACCAAAACATACGCAGGTACCTTACTGAGAGATTGAAACAATTGTTTCAGAGTAGCAGCTGCATTAATCTGTATCCACAAAAAGAAAAGGAGTACTTGTGGCACCTTAGAGACTAACAAATTTATTTGAGCATAAGCTTTCGTGAGCTACAGCTCACTTCTTCGGATTTTCCACTGAATGCATCCAATGAAGTGAGCTGTAGCTCACGAAAGCTTATGCTCAAATAAATTTGTTAGTCTCTAAGGTGCCACAAGTCCTCCTTTTCTTTAAACAAGTGTGTAATGGACAAGACGAGGTGGGAAAACCCCTGCAGCGTTTGGGACTTAATATGAAATGTTTAATACAAGAAAGTTCATATTTCTGTGTTCATGTTCTAAGTATAAACCATATATTGTGCAGGAGTTGATAAAACCAGAACAGCAGTAGATAGAAATAAGTCTATTTAGCAATAAAAATTAAATTTTCATATGTTTGAAACACCTAATTTTACAGACAGTGTCACACTACAATGAGACCTACTTGTCTTCCATTTTCAGATCCTCTGTTTCATGTGCAGTCTGTTCATCTTCAAGAAAGAGACTATTTGACCTCTGTGGCTGCTGTTCATTCTGCAGGGAAAATGTAGAGATACAGAATTTCATCATCAGATGACTTTAAATAAAGGATGCTATACATAGAATAAAGAGTGAGGGTTAAATCCAGACTCTGATAATGTATGAGGAAGTTAATCTCTTATTGCAGGTTGCTGACAGGCTCTAGGTTATCATGTCTGTAAAACACATTATATATGATTTCACCAAGGTATAAAACTACCAATGGCCTCTAAAAAAAAGGACACACTAGTAATAAGAGGGATACTGAATCTTTTCTGGTCTTTTCCTGTATCTCTTTCCTCTTGCTGGAGTATTAGCCAGAAATTACTTATTACTTTCCCATACACTCATCTTCATTCGGTTCATCAGGTTCACTTATCAGATCTCTCTACCCACACTTGAGCTGAGTCTGCCTTTACTGTAAAGAAGAGAAAAGCAAGTTAAGGGTTAGAAACTATTTTAGTAGTAACAGCAAAAGTAGTGTGTCTGGAGACAAGAACAGGGAAAACTTAAGAGTCAGGACTCCTGGGTTCTATTTATGCCATAACTGGCAAGCTTGCCTTTCACCAAAAGAAGATCGTCCAATAAAAGATATTACTTCACCCACTTTGTCTCTCTAATATCCTGGGACCAACTTGCATTCAATACTACTACAATATACTGTGATACTAAGCAACTCATATAATCACTGCTATTTAGTTCCCCCCCCCCCCATCTATAAAATGGGAATCTTCTACTCTTCCCGGCCTCACAGGTGTGCTGCAATCTCTATTAATGTTTGTATATGCTCAGAGATCCTTGGAGATGCCACGTAAACAGGGGAATCTCAAGTCTGAGTTATTTTACCTCCATATTTGACACTGGTACAACCACTACTGGAATACTGTGTCCAGGTCAGATGTCCACAATTCAAGAGGGATGTTGATAAATTGGAGAGGATTCAGAGAAAAGACCCACAAATGAATAAAGCATTAGAAAACATGTTTTACAGGGATAGACTCAAAGAGCTCACTCTATGTAGATTAACAAAGAGAAGGTTAAGTGGTGACTTGATTACAGTCTATAAATATCTACATGGAGAACAAATATTTAGCAATGGGCTCCTCAACCTAGCACAGAAAGGTACAACACAATCCAATGGCTGGAAGTTGAAGCTAAACAAAATCAGACTGGAAACCACCATAATTTAAAAACAAAAACAAGAACAGTAACAGTAAGTAACCACTGGAACAATTTATCAAGGGTCATGGTGGATTCTCCATCACTGACCATTTTTAAATCAAGATTGAATGGTCTAGAAGCTCAGCACTAGGAATTATTTATGGGAAGTTCTATGGCCTGTTCTATATAGGAGGTCAGAGTAGATGATTACAATGGTCCCTTCGGGGCTTGAAATCTATGAAGGTGTGTGAGAATGCTGGCAAAAGCACTATTGAGTTCCTGGGGGGAACTAACAGCTCCTCTCCCAGCATAAGCTGAGAAGCCACTGAGCTCAGGGCTCTGATGAGATCAGGGGACGACTACTGAAAAACAGGGACAGGAGTGAGGTCATAGGGTCAAAGTCAAGGGGTCCAGAGTGGGACACCAAGCAGAGAACCCTGGACAGTACTCCTCCAAAGGCATCCAGGGAGCCAGTGGACGCAGCTCAGAGGAACTCTGCCTGGATACATGACCTGAGGGAGGAGCAGAAATAGGCCCCACAGCCGCAGAGCGCCTCCCCATCCAGCATCTTCTTCCTGGTATGATGGATGGCTGCCTTGGCCAACACCACAGGGAGGTTGATGAAAGTCTTCTGACTTCATGGGGCCATGGATGGGGTGAGTGTACATCAGGAGGTGCAAGGAAAAGTGCAGCTGGAACCGAAAGAGAAAGTTCTGGAGGAGCCGGAAGAGGGGCTCGATGCAAATGTGCACCAGGGTCTCCCTCATGCAGCAAGAGGTCAGGAATGGGGTGAAACAACTCAGGTACATGACCATGCTCACGACTCCATGAAGGAGCCACCAATTCATATCCTCTGTCGGCCAGGGTGGAATACAGACTGGTCTACCGGGGCTGCCCACCATGAGCCAAGATTGGGAGGGCAGGGGAGAACATTGGATCCATCCCCCACGTGTCATATCAGTATGGGGGCAGATTTCTCCCTGCAGAGGAACGTTGGGGATGGGAGGCGAGGGGTGACACCAGGAGCTCTGTGCCTGCTGGGCAGTTTCCCCCACATGGTCTGTGTAAGGGGAGGACAGCAAAGCAGCTCCTGATGCACAGAGCCTGGCATTGCTGCTCACCACCCCTCCCGGGAGCACAGAGGAATGATGTGGGGGAGGGGCTGCCAGTCAGTTTCTCCACGTGAGCTGTGTGAGGGGAGGCCAGGAGTGCAGCAACCCTCCAGCAGAGATCTAGCTGGTGGCCGTTTTCGACAAAAGTCAGGAGGCTGAGCTGCTTCCCAACTCAGGTGAGTTCTCAGCTGCAAGTCCCAGATGTTTTCTTTAGGGTTTTTTTTTTGGGGGGGGGGCAGTGCGGGGGCAGGGGAAGGAGAGAGAAGAGGCAGACAGGACTTCCCCTGCAGGGATCCACAGGGGAGAGCTCAAACCCCTCCACAGGAAACTCCCCAGTCTCCAGGTAGCTCTGCACCCCCCACTCCATCACTCCTTAGCTGCTGGAGGTAGGAGTCACTGTATGGGGAGCTGCCCACCCCCCCCCCCAGCTACCCAACCCCCATGCAGCTGGATTCCCCACCCCCAGAACCATCCCCCACCCAACCCTCCCACACTTGAATCCCCACCAAACAGACTCCCCCAGTATCCAATGCCCCCGCCCCCATTGCCACACACCTGGATCCCCTACCAAGTCTAAACCCCGCCCCACCTCTTGCCCCTACAAATACAGAAGTCAAACTATACCTATACCACAGGTGGTAGAAGGTCCTGCCACTTGGTGTTGGACACACTACAGTGAGGAAATGATGGGTATGGAGCACAAGCGCATACTCCTGTTTCCTGAGTGCAGCTCAGAAACAAGCCAGCTGAAGGTCATGCAGCTGGTTTGGGTGGTGCAGAGAGGATGGCCGGGGGGCTCACACCCAATGATGATGTCTGGAAGGCACAGGTAAGGGGTGGACAGGAAGCTCTCTCCCACAGGACCCGCTCAATCAAGACCCATGAGGAGGGAAGTAAGACTGCCCTCGCCTCCTGGAGTATGCGCTGGGGGACACAAGGAGTGAAGAGCCGCATGTACCTGCTGAGTACCGGGGATCCATCCAGTCCCCCCAGTCATAGCCCAGGAGATCTCCAATCCTGGTCCAAAGCCAGGACCAGTCTCCGGTGCACCAAGGGGGACTCCACCACCTGCACACTGAATTGGGGGTTGTGTAGGAGGCACAGAGCATGCCCAACAGCTCCAAGCCCAGCCACTCAGCATCAGTCAATGCCAGAATGGGCACAGCGACCTCAAGCAGGGTGCTTACACGGTTGGGCAGGTGGATGAGCCTAGGGACACCCTGAAAGCAGGAGCAGGAATTGCACCCCAGGAAAGGGGGAGAAAGGAGAGGGTGCTCTGACAAAGTCATTGTCCAGACCAAGGCCTGCTGGCAAGGGGCTGTCCTCCCCATGGATAACTGGGGTCAGACACAGGGCCTTGATCTCCTCAAAGATGGAGTACAGGTCCCTGCCCACCACAAGGGAGTTCTCCCAGTCAGCGACCAAGACTATATCTACCTCTGCATCGACAGAGGCACAGATAACAAAGAGGTGAGGGTTGCCTCCTCAGGAAGGGTCTCCAAGTGTTGGGGGGGGCACAGAGGAGCAACACCACCCCCTTCTGCTGCTATGATCTCCTCAGCTAACTCCACACGTTGGAACGTGCCAGGAGGCACAGTGAAAGGCTCGGCTGGGGCTGCCCTCCTCACAGTCTTATGGGACAGTGGGGTACCAAAAAGAAAAAGGTGACAAACAGGGGCAGAGGGGTGGATGGGCAAACAAAGTGGGCGGGGGGGGGGGGGGGTCACCAGCCTAGCACTGCTAGGGGAAGGGAAATCCCAGGGGGAGGTGGGAGGGTACATGCGTTTGCAAAGAGAAGTCACTACCACCCCTGCTGATTGAGTCCCAGGTAGAAGCAGGATCAAGGCAAGCAGCCAGGCCAGGGAGTGGAGGTACTCCCAGATGAGTGGCCACTCATCACTCCCCTTGCAACAACAGCAGCAACCACCACAGGCCCAGGAGATAGCAAAGATGACAATAAAGTTACTCAGTCCAACAGGTTTCAGAGTAACAGCCATGTTAGTCTGTGTTTGCAAAAAGAAAAGGAGTACTTGTGGCACCTTAGAGACTAACCAAAGCACCCTCTCCACTGTGCTCTGCAGTAGAAGCATCTCCTCCTCCTTAAGGTCAGCAGCAGGGCTCCCAGGCCACAGCAACCAGGGAAACAGCAAGAGGGGTTCTAGCTAGTGGGGCTGTTACACCCTGGGCAACAGCTGTTGTGCTAGCACTCTGATCACTGGAACTCTAATTATTCTGTCTACAGCAAACCTCATTAAGGAGAGCTGTGCCAAATTGGCAGGCTGAAGACACCTAAGAGGCTAATTAAGCCATTAGCCAGAGAATACAAAAGGCACAGGAAGGAAGTGGGAAAAGGGGGAAGCAAAGAGCATGTGAATTCTTCTCCTATCCCCCTCCACCTTGGGTCGGGGCGGTTACATAGTGTGTAAGGATGGTGGCCACTAATACTATAAATAAACTACATTAAGTGTTTTACCAGTATAAGAGGTCTTAGAAGTGTTTGTGGACTTGAGCAGAGGTTGGACCAAACACAAGATACCATTAAAAACAAACCACTATTCTTGCAAAATATACAAATAATACACTAGAACACCACATGCAACACACTACAAATACAGCAAAATAAAATACAAATGCATCAAGTACACCACCAACTTCTACAAGAGCACATTAAGGAAAGGCCTAAAAATCACACCACTGGGAATTGATCAGCTGCCTCCCGAGTCCCCATTAATGACCTGAAGTTGCTCTGCAGGCACCATGCCCCAGTTTCCCTGCTTCTTTAGCTCAGGGTCCCTTAAATCAAACAATCAAAGCAACTTTTCTTTGGTTCAGCAATACCCATCCTTGGGGCTGGATTTATTAAAATAAACTCATTCCCAAAACAAAGCCAAAGTACCCATCAAGCACATGCTTCCAGTCTTTCCCACGGGGGGCCTTTCAAACCTTCCCTGCCTGAAACCTTTTCCCTGAATTCTCAGGGTTCCCTGCTGGAGTCTACTTGCTCCAATGGTCTTCCCCTGCCATCCCTTTACACCACGCCACCCCGTTACACCTACTCTCCTCATTTTGTCATCACTGCCATGACATCAAAGAAATATGACAAGGAGCCTGTGTCATGATATTTCAAGAGTTCAATTTTTTCCAAGTGAGAATCTGAAGAGATGGAGTGGAAATATCATGAGAATTATTCCCATGGTGTTTCTCACATTAGAAAACTAAAATAAATCCACATCAGCTGCTGGGCATGGTTGTGCCTCAGTTTCAAACCAAATATCTTCTAAGCAAAGATTTGGAGGGTTAAGAGTTTTTTTGTCCACTTCTCCATTATTTAGTAGACCAGTGGGTCTAAAGTCTGAACAAAACAGACTCTCTCTGTCCTTCTTGGGTATAAACAAGTCCATGCTCATGTTTCTGAGAAACTGAGCTTCTTGGGAAGGTCACATATGGACATCTGACTTATGGGCTAAGATAAAGGAGAGAACGTTTTATCCTCACTGAATACCATGTATAATGTATTAGTCAGTGAGATTTCTTCATGTAAAGGTATCTCTGTGTTTGAAGATGTACAGAATCCATAAGTCCTCCAAAGAAGGTATCAACTTAGATTTTAGTGCTTTGGGAAAGAGACTGTGAAAGTTTCTTTTTCTGTTTTTGTTCAGCATCTAGCACAATGGGGTATTGGTCCATGCCTAGGGTTCCGCCTCCTAGGTACTACCACAATACAAATAATAATAATAGCCTTATGTACACAGATGACTTGGGATGAGTGTAGCCAGATGTAGACCATTCCAACAGCCTGTGCTTACAGAGAGATTTTTGGGAAGGAGTCTGTCTTGAGTTGTCTATTGAAAATTGGTAGGTTTCTCTTGAAGTCCAGTGTTTCTCCCTGTTCTGGAAGTCCAGGTCTGTTCCCAAGCAGCAGTATACTAAGAAGCTACACTGATTAATCTACTATTATTTCATGACCTTCAGGATGCTGATGTTAAGTGGTGTGTAATACATCAACCCAGTTTCTTTTTAGCTTTTTCAGACTCTTCTCCAGAGTGCTTCCAAAGTGAACTTTATTGGAACAGAAAGAAAGAAATTCAATCCACTCTTAGCACTCAGCTGTTTCCCCCCCATCACCAGGAACACATTTGACTAGTGAAGTTAGGACCAGAGAGGAGTAAAGCACAAAGCTATTATTTCCAGTCAGAGGGTTTGATGCGAAACTACAGAAAAGAGATCTGTGAATTCAGCAGATACAGAGAATGGAAGATGAGATTAAACTGAATCAGACCATGCAAAGTCTTCATTAGTAGTAGTGAATACTGCCAATGAAATGAAGGGAACCTCAATTAGTACATCATACAAAAAAATGAAGTCCCACAGAGTGGCTTAAAATAAGGCATACACTATAGTAGTATAGTGTACACAGGATATTAGGGTAAAAGAGAGAGACTACGTCCAGCCCTGATGAAAAGTATTTGTAATCAAGAGCCTGGCTACACTTAGCCTACAGGAGAACATGAAAAGCAGCAGCAAATCTATTAAATAGATAGTGTACAAACACAAATACTTAGTAATAAGCAACTAAATTGGCAATAATGCAACAAAGTAAGTATTTGTGCAAAAATTATTTTTGAGCCTTTCCTAATTGGTTTGGTGTTATTAATTATTGCTTTGAAGCTTATTATTGATTGAGAACAGCAAGTTAGGAAACATTTGGGATCTAGTCAGAGCAGTTATGTACTCCTTGCCTGACCCCACTGAGTGGGGTGGTGCATCAGATTAACAATGCCCTCCGTGGCCAAGCATGGCACAGCCTCAAGGTTCACATGGCCTAGCTGCGCAGTCATAGAATCATAGAATATCAGGGTTGGAAGGGACCCCTGAAGGTCATCTAGTCCAACCCCCTGCTCGAAGCAGGACCAATTCCCAGTTAAATCCCAGCCAGGGCTTTGTCAAGCCTGACCTTAAAAACTTCTAAGGAAGGAGATTCTACCACCTCCCTAGGTAACGCATTCCAGTGTTTCACCACCCTCTTAATGAAAAAGTTTTTCCTAATATCCAATCTAAACCTCCCCCACTGCAACTTGAGACCATTACTACTCGTTCTGTCATCTGCTACCATTGAGAACAGTCTAGAGCCATCCTCTTTAGAACCCCCTTTCAGGTAGTTGAAAGCAGCTATCAAATCCCCCCTCATTCTTCTCTTCTGCAGGCTAAACAATCCCAGCTCCCTCAGCCTCTCCTCATAAGTCATGTGTTCCAGACCCCTAATCATTTTTGTTGCCCTTCGCTGGACTCTCTCCAATTTATCCACATCCTTCTTGTAATGTGGGGCCCAAAACTGGACACAGTACTCCAGATGAGGCCTCACCAATGTCGAATAGAGGGGAACGATCACGTCCCTCAATCTGCTGGCAATGCCCCTACGTATACATTCCAAAATGCCATTGGCCTTCTTGGCAACAAGGGCACACTGCTGACTCATATCCAGCTTCTCGTCCACTGTCACCCCTAGGTCCTTTTCCACAGAACTGCTGCCTAGCCATTCGGTCCCTAGTCTGTAGCGGTGCATTGGATTCTTCCATCCTAAGTGCAGGACCCTGCACTTATCCTTATTGAACCTCATCAGATTTCTTTTGGCCCTATCCTCCAATTTGTCTAGGTCCTTCTGTATCCTATCCCTCCCGTCCAGCGTATCTACCACTCCTCCCAGTTTAGTATCATCCGCAAATTTGCTGAGAGTGCAATCCACACCATCCTCCAGATCATTTATGAAGATATTGAACAAAACCGGCCCCAGGACCGACCCCTGGGGCACTCCACTTGATACTGGCTGCCAACTAGACATGGAGCCATTGATCACTACCCGTTGAGCCCGACAATCTAGCCAGCTTTCTACCCACCTTATAGTGCATTCATCCAGCCCATACTTCCTTAACTTGCTGACAAGAATACTGTGGGAGACCGTGTCAAAAGCTTTGCTAAAGTCAAGAAACAATACATCCACTGCTTTTCCTTCATCCACAGAACCAGTAATCTCATCATAGAAGGCGATTAGATTAGTCAGGCATGACCTTCCCTTGGTGAATCCATGCTGGCTGTTCCTGATCACTTTCCTCTCATGCAAGTGCTTCAGGATTGATTCTTTGAGGACCTGCTCCATGATTTTTCCAGGGACTGAGGTGAGGCTGACTGGCCTGTAGTTCCCAGGATGCTCCTTCTTCCCTTTTTTAAAGATTGGCACTACATTAGCCTTTTTCCTGTCATCCGGGACTTCCCCGGTTCGCCACGAGTTTTCAAAGATAATGGCCAATGGCTCTGCAATCACAGCCGCCAATTCCTTCAGCACTCTCGGATGCAACTCGTCCGGCCCCATGGACTTGTGCACGTCCAGCTTTTCTAAATAGTCCCTAACCACCTCTATCTCCACAGAGGGCTGGCCATCTCTTCCCCATTTTGTGATGCCCAGCGCAGCAGTCTGGGAGCTGACCTTGTTAGTGAAAACAGAGGCAAAAAAAGCATTGAGTACATTAGCTTTTTCCACATCCTCTGTCACTAGGTTGCCTCCTTCATTCAGTAAGGGGCCCACACTTTCCTTGGCTTTCTTCTTGTTGCCAACATACCTGAAGAAACCCTTCTTGTTACTCTTGACATCTCTCGCTAGCTGCAGCTCCAGGTGCGATTTGGCCCTCCTGATTTCATTCTTACATGCCCGAGCAATATTTTTATACTCTTCCCTGGTCATATGTCCAACCTTCCACTTCTTGTAAGCTTCTTTTTTATGTTTAAGATCCGCTAGGATTTCACCATTAAGCCAAGCTGGTCACCTGCCATATTTACTATTCTTTCGACTCATTGGGATGGTTTGTCCCTGTAACCTCAACAGGGATTCCTTGAAATACAGCCAGCTCTCCTGGACTCCTTTCCCCTTCAAGTTAGTCCCCCAGGGGATCCTGGCCATCCGTTCCCTGAGGGAGTCGAAGTCTGCTTTCCTGAAGTCCAGGGTCCGTATCCTGCTGCTTACCTTTCTCCCCTGTGTCAGGATCCTGAACTCAACCAACTCATAGTCACTGCCTCCCAGATTCCCATCCACTTTTGCTTCCCCCACTAATTCTACCTGGTTTGTGAGCAGCAGGTCAAGAAAAGCGCCCCCCCTAGTTGGCTCCTCTAGCACTTGCGCCAGGAAATTGTCCCCTACGCTTTCCAAAAACTTCCTGGATTGTCTATGCACCGCTGTATTGCTCTCCCAGCAGATATCAGGAAAATTAAAGTCACCCATGAGAATCAGGGCATGCGATCTAGTAGCTTCCGTGAGCTGCCGGAAGAAAGCCTCATCTACCTCATCCCCCTGGTCCGGTGGTCTATAGCAGACTCCCACCACTACATCACTCTTGTTGCACACACTTCTAAACTTAATCCAGAGACACTCAGGTTTTTCTACAGTTTCGTACCGGAGCTCTGAGCAGTCATACTGCTCCCTTACATACAGTGCTACTCCCCCACCTTTTCTGCCCTGCCTGTCCTTCCTGAACAGTTTATAACCATCCATGACAGTACTCCAGTCATGTGAGTTATCCCACCAAGTCTCTGTTATTCCGATCACGTCATAGTTCCTTGACATCACCAGGACCTCCAGTTCTCCCTGCTTGTTTCCAAGGCTTTGTGCATTTGTATATAAGCACTTGAGATAACCTGTTGATCGCCCCTCATTCCCAGTATGAGGCAGGAGCCCTCCCCTCACAGACATTCCTGCCTGTGCTTCCTCCCGGTATCCCGCTTTCCCACTTACCTCAGGGCTTTGGTCTCCTTCCCCCGGTGAACCTAGTTTAAAGCCCTCCTCACTAGGTTAGCCAGCCTGCTGGCAAGGATGCTCTTCCCTCTCTTCGTAAGATGGAGCCCGTCTCTGCCCAGCACTCCTCCTTCATGGAACACCATCCCATGGTCAAAGAATCCAAAGCCTTCTCTCCGACACCACCTGCGTAGCCATTTGTTGACTTCCACGATTCGACGGTCCCTACCCAGGCCTTTTCCTTCCACGGGGAGGATGGACGAGAACACCACTTGCGCCTCCAACTCCTTTATCCTTCTTCCCAGAGCCACGTAGTCCGCAGTGATCCGCTCAAGGTCATTCTTGGCAGTATCATTGGTGCCCACGTGGAGAAGCAGGAAGGGGTAGCGATCCGAGTGCTTGATGAGTCTCGGCAGTCTCTCCGTCACATCGCGAATCTTAGCCCCCGGCAAGCAGCAGACTTCTCGGTTTTCCCGGTCAGGGCGGCAGATAGATGACTCAGTCCCCCGGAGGAGAGAGTCCCCGACCACCACCACCCGCCTTCTCCTCTTGGGAGTGGTGGTCGTGGAACCCCCAACCTCAGGACATTGCATCTCATGCCTTCCAACCAGCGGAGTCTCCTTCTGCTTTCTCGCCCCAGACATATCATCTGGTCCACTCTCCGCAATGGTACCTGCGGAGAGAACATGAAAGCGGTTAGTTACCTGTGTCTGCGTTACTGGAACCCGGACATTCCGCTTACCTCTTCTGGAGGTCACATGTTGCCAAGCTTCTTCACTGGCCTCTTGGCTCCTCTGTGCAACCTGCTCTATATCTGTAGAGCTTTGTGCCCCTAGAAGCCTATCCTGAGTTTTGTCCAGAAAATCCTCAGTTTCTCGTATGCAACGCAGGGTCGTTATCTGTTGCTCCAGACCTTCAATCTTCTCTTCCAATATGGAGACCAGCTTGCACTTTGTATCAGTCAGCCTATTCCTGATACCCAGAAGTCTGAAAACCTTTCTTCACTCCCAAATCCACCAGGGGTTAGCAGGGAAACCCAGGCCCTCCCACTCTACTGGGTTCCAGCTTAGGGCCCTTGAGCTAGATAATCTGGATCAGGGTTCATTGATTCTGACAGTGCCCTGAGCGCCTTCCTACCTGCCCCTGGGTCTTTGCAGGCTCTCCAGTATGTCGGTCAGTTCATACCCTTCTGAACTGTTGTCTCTGGGCGGCTCTTTAGCAGTTTGCTGACAGGAGCATCTTTCTCCACCCTGTTCACTGCTCTGTAGCCACCCCCCACCCTTCAGTTTCCCAGTCCTTTTAACCTCCCAGCTGCTGTGATACTGCCAAACAGCAGTAGCTGACTATGCCTGTATTAACCCTTTGGTTGCTGGGTTAGCGTGGGGTACATATACCCCATGATAAACCCCTACAGACAGAAGCACTAGGTGGCAGAAGTACAATCCAGAGTGCCACTTTCATTTTTGTGCAGGAAGGGGAGATGATATGCTTATTAGTATTTATTATTTGTATTTCCACCACACCTAGGAGCCCCAGTCATGGACAGCGACGCCATTGTGCTAGGCACTGTACTAACAGGGAACAAAAAGACAGTCCCTGCCCCAAAGCTCTTACAATCTAATTAGGACCTTAGATTATTAATCAACCTCTTCTTTGATGCTCTGCTAATTTAAACAATAGGAAAATGAGGGCAAATCATCTAATACCCTACAACGAAAAAGAAGCAGTAGTTACACTTTCCTTTAACATCAGAGATTATAGCCAAATTGCTCCTCTTAGCTAGAGCCTGAACAGTTTTAAATTTCCTCTTCTGGCAAAGTTTCTGTGTGTGTGTGTGTGTGTGTGTGTGTGTGTGTGTGTGTGTGTGTGTGTGTGTGTGTGTGTGTGTGTGCCTTCCTGTTACATTTATTTCTCAGAAGATCTAAGGGTCTTTCCTCATTATGCTAATTCTTGCTATCTGTTGATCTTGGAGTGAAGGGGAAAATAATTTTCTTTTGTGATGTATTTGTTCCCATGAGACAACTACAAAAAGAAAATCTACCCATATAATAAATTAGAGAATAAAGATTAAGATCTTTGTTCCAATTTGATACAGCTAGGTCAGAAATAACTTGGAGTTATCTTCCCTCCTCATAGGTAGAGTCTTAATTTTCTCTCAAAATGTTTAGCTAAAAACCTAAAGAAGAGAGCTGTCTAACTTGGAAGCTTATCTCCCTCTCAATCAAAAGTTGGCCCAATAAAAGATATAACCTCATACTCTTTGTCCCGTTAGCTATGAATATGAAAGGTATGAACATTTGAGCCTGTGCCATAGTGTATGTGCAATAGAAAACAGAATCAGTTTAAACAAGAATGCCCTGCACAGTTGTGTACTAAAATGCCTAATCAGCTGAACTGCTTTAAGCGCAGGAGAACTTTTACATAGGCCCAAATACTCAGATAATTAGGCACAAAGGTTCAGAGTTCAGAATTCCTGAATCCTATTCCAACCTTTGTTGCCATTTTAAATAGTATTTTACATTTACCTGGCATTTTGTGAGCATGGCCTAGACTGCACCTCACTCCTACCAAATTGGTAAATATCATTAGCCCCATTTTCTAAATGCAGTAAGTAAAGTGCAGAGACATTAAATCCCGGATTTTCAAAAGTGTTCATTTATTTTTGGATGTTTAACGTGAGTTGTACTGTCAGGGAGACTGAGTACTCACGGGAAGTGAATGACAATGAAAAACAAAATAAGAAAAGATACAGAGAAGCAGTTAATTTTTAGGCTCTGCTGCAAGGGAACACTGAAATAGTTTTTACTGTCCCTAGGTTTTCCCATCCCCAGGTCCAGAGTTCTTTTCTGACCATCCTTAGGTTAGCCTGACAATGTTTTCTTGCTGTCTGGAGAAAAATTCCCTTATGTCTCATTCAATCCGCTTATCAAGTCCTAGGTCTTAGAGTTCATTATCATCTCACTGTGAGATCAACATTTTAGTGTTTCATCAGGACTACAGTCTGGTGCAAATACCAGTCTTTATCCCTCATTCAAGAATTATTGTTCTCACATTACTCCTGAGATATGGCCCCACCTTCGTGTATCTGAGGCCAGCATTTAACAGGTCATTTTGATCTCCACTCCCTAGAAATTCCCAATAGCCCACTTCCACTTTAATTGAATTGTCTCGTTAGCACTGACCCCTCACTTGGTATGGCAACTCCCATCTTTTTATGTACTGTGTATATATACCTGCCTACTGTATTTTCCACTCCATGCATCTGATGAAGCGGGTTTTAGCCCACAAAAGCTTATGCCCAAATAAATTTGTTAGTCTCTAAGGTGCCACAAGTACTCCTCTTTGTTTCCACTCAGTAAGGTGATTCACTTTTGATTTGCATATCCATTGTTGTTCCTTACAGGAGTTCAGTTAGACCACATCTTCATGCTGGATGTATCCAACTTCTATCCTAGAGGTAGAATGAAGTCATCAGTTTTCCCTTGCCAGGAAATATACATCACTGAAAGACCACAGGACTTCTGTCATAGCCAGTGTCGGTGTTGCTAGTTGGGATTTCTTTTTATGGTCCAGTTCTGGAAGGTTATATAAATCATGTTGTGAGTATATCTTTCCTCTTCAATGAATATAGGTCTTCAGGCACTAGGCTTGTGAATCTGGCAGCTTCTGGAAGCATTATATTCAGTTTTAAATGCCAAAACAAACACACACAAAAACAGAAAATCTATGCTAGTATGTCCTAGGGAATTTTCTTTCAGACATCCAATTTGTCAGTTCAAGCCTGGGTAGGTTAACAAGAATCCCTGCGATTAAGTGTTAGATTTATGACCTGAGATATAAATGATAGATTAATTTTTTCAATTTTGATAAAACCATACATTTTACAAAAGTTGATAACACTTTTTCAAATCCAATCATAATGTAAATCTTTCATGGTTTTAGTTTGGCCATTTAATTATTTTTGCTAGTCCCTAGGTTGAAGATTGCAATTTTCCTCAAAATGATTTGGATAAGAGATCCAATTATATCATTCAGCATGATTCTTGATCTAAAGTTGTCATTAAGACAGAGTGTAAAGTTTCCATGTTCCCAAGTCAGCACTGTAATATTTCTGTAACATCAGTTCCATTCACTGTCATTGTAGTTGATTTCATAAGATGCTTCATGGTATTGTCCCATAAGTGCAAATAACATTTATTTTCCTTGTCCTCTGAAACGGTAAAGATCAATTATTTCTAATACTGTATACTTTATAGCATGTTACCATGTTGTTAATACCATAGCAACATAAGGAAATGACTAAAGAGAAGCTGTCTGCTGAAATATGTGTAAGATAGAAGCCTCATAAACTTACGAACCCTTGACCTGTATGGCTCCAAAAATTCCTGTGCTACCGCATTTCTTCCATAGTTTCATGGAGTTTAAGGCCTTAAGGGACTGTGACAGGTTTCAGTTGGTCCACCGAGCCGCTGGAGGGTGGTGGGGAGCTACTGCCTCGCTGGCAGGCCTGGGTCACACCTTTCTGTCACCAGGGAATTAGCTAGAGGGAGGTGCATTGGCCAGGGGAGGCAGGTGGAACAGGCCGGGGAGCGCCGGCCAGAGTCTGAAGTGCGCCCCTCCGGCCGGGGAGCGCCGGCCAGAGTCTGAAGTGCGCCCCTCCGGCCGGGGAGCGCCGGCCAGAGTCTGAAGCGCACCCCTCCGGCCGGGGAGCGCCGGCCAGAGTCTGAAGCGCGCCCCTCCGGCCGGGCGGGGAGCGCCGGCCAGAGTCAGTGGCGTTGTCGGGATTCTGCTACCCTAGGCGGGTGGGCCAGGGTAGGGGAACACAGGCCCACCCAACTCCACTGCGTTCCAGCCCAGAGCCCTGACAGTGGTGGGAGGAGAGGGTCCCGCCACTGGGTCAGGAGGGAGCCATCTGTAACATGCTGAGCAAATAGACCCACCGCACCGTGCAGCTCTGCCCCTGGGCTACTTACTACCCGGTCTTTCAAGCGGGTCCCTCTGGTCCCTCCAGCTCGTCAGGGTATTCAGCTGCTGGCAGCTCCAGCTCCCCGTCCGCGTCAGGCCCACGCTAGCCTGGGTCACTGCCTGGCTCCTCCAGTTCCTCCGGGTACTCAGGGGCTGGCAGCCCTGGTAGCCCCAGTCCTTCCTCCAGGTCAGGTTTCTCCTGGTCCAGGGCCTCCCCTGGCTCGGCAGCAGGGTCTGAAGGGAGCAGCCTGTGTCTGTCTCCCTCCCTGGTGCTGCCCTGACTGGGCTAAGGGCCCCGCCCTTTGTACTTCCTGTTCCACCCCGCCCCTTCTGCGGTTGGAGTAAGCTTGGTCTGGCCCCACCCACTCAGGCTGAGAGAGTGGCTCTTTACCCTCTGGTTCGGAGGGAAGCCACCCTGGCTCCCGACAGGACCATCAGATCATCTAGTTGGACCTGCATATCACAGGCCATCAAATTCCACCCAAGTACCCTTATCCTGAGCCAAATGACTTGAGTTCAACCAAAAATTCTAGGCTTCAGGAGACTATCATGTGCCACTATCATGAGAGAACAGGAGAGATCGATGTACCAGCAATGCCCAAGGCCCCTGTGATGGCAGAGAATCAATTAGGTGAGATATGCCCAGATGATCATAGCAGCAGTCTATAAAACTATAGAAACCTAGGAATTGGCATCTTTGATCAGACCCATGGTTCAGCTAGTCCTTTATCCTGTCTCCAACAGTGACTAATACCAGATGTTTTACAGGAAGACCAAAACAGACTGTGAAGAACTTCAAAAAGATCTCACAAACCTAAGTGATGGGGCAACAAAATGGCAAATGAAATTTAATCTGGATAAATGTAAAGTAATGCACATTGGAAAAAATAACCCCAACTATACAGACAATATGATGGGGGCTAATTTAGCTACAACTAATCAGGAGAAAGATGTTGGAGTCATCATGGATAGTTCTCTGAAGACGTCCACACAGTGTGCAGCGGCAGTCAAAAAAAGCAAACAGGATGTTAGGAATCATTTAAAAAGGGATAGAGAATAAGACTGAGAATATCTTACTGCCCTTATATAAATCCCTGGTATGCCCACAACTTGAATACTGCGTACAGATGTGGTCCCCTCATCTCAAAAAAGATATACTGGCATTAGAAAAGGTACAGAAAAGGGCAACTAAAATCATTATGGGGTTGGAACGGGTCCCATATGAGGAGAGATTAAAGAGACTAGGACTTTTCAGCTTGGAAAAGAGGAGACTAAGGGAGGATATGATAGAGGTATATAAAATCATGAGTGGTATGGAGAAAGTGAATAAGGAAAAGGTACTTACTTGTTCCCATAATATAAGAATTAGGAGCCATGAAATGAAATGAATGGGCAGCAGGTTTAAAACAAATAAAAGAAAGTTCTTCTTCACACAGTGCACAGTTAACCCATGGAACTCCTTGCCTAAGGAGGTTGTGAAAGCTAGGACTATAACAGGGATTAAAAGAGAACTGGATACATTCCTGGAGTTTTAAGTCCATTAATGGCTATTAGCCAGGATGGGTAACGAATGGTGTCCCTAGCCTCTGTTTATCAGAGGATGGAGATGGATGGCAGGAGAGAGATCACTTGATCATCACCTGTTAGGTTCACTCCCTCTGGGGCACCTGAAATTGGCCACTGTTGGTAGACAGGATACTGGGCTGGATGGACCTTTGGTCTGACCCAGTATGGCCATTTTTATGTTCTTATGTTCCAGAAAGGTGTAAGAAACCCTACCGTAAGGAAAACAACCTAACCCCAGGGAAGGTGTCTTCATAACCCGAATTAGCTAGAGATTGGTTTATGCCCTGAAGAACAAGGTTTTATATTCTTGGGCGGGGGGGTGAGGCGGGACAGTGGTATTTTTAGTTTTAAACCTTGCTATTGTGATTATGAACATTCTTGATATTCATGTAAATTTCCACTGAATCTTGCTGACGTCTTGGTTGCAGTGATATGCTGTAGCAAGTGTTCCTCAGGTTAAGTGTGTATTTTGCTAAAAAGTATATCCAATTTCACATGAGTAATTTTACAGGATGTACCATATTAATTTTATTATTCATTTATAATTTTACAGTCAGTATTATTACCCAAGAAACTTTACCTTCTCTTTGTTTGCTGTAAGGAATGAGGACTTAAGACCTAAAAGTGGCAATTCTTCAACAAAAAAATCTTCAGAAACAGACTCCAAGGAGAGACTGCTGAATTGGAATTAATTTGCAAACTGGATACAATTAACTTAGGCTTGAATAAAGACTGGGAGTGGATGGGTCATTAGACAAAGTAAAACTATTTCCCCATGTTTATCCCTCCCCCCCCCCCTTGCTGTTCCTCAGACGTTCTTGTCAACTGCTGGAAATGGCCCACCTTGATTATCACTACAAAAGGTCCTTCCCCCCTCCCCCCCGCCCCCGCTCTCCTGCTGGTAATAGCTCACTTTACCTGATCACTCTGGTTACAGTGTGTATGGTAACACCCATTGTTCCATGTTCTCTATGTATATAAATCTCTCCACTGTATTTTCCACTGAATGCATCCAATGAAGTGAGCTGTAGCTCATGAAAGCTTATGCTCAAATAAATTTGTTAGTCTCTAAGGTGCCACAAGTCCTCCTTTTCTTTTTGCGAAAACTGGCAACGTTTATCTCACTTTAAAGTCAAACCTATAAATCACCCAACATTTTAACTGGTTTCTACCTAAGCCAAATCCATAAACTGTAACTGGCCTGGGTTCACACAAAACTTGCCCTAATTCACTTGAAAAATCAACCAGGCATATTGAAACATTCACAAACTTTCTGTGAACCTGGGAAATTATCAGATAACTGGTTTCATGTTAGGTTCAAAAACAGTTGGCTCAGCTATAGTGAAAAGACCCCTGCATTAGTAGGATGTTGGAAATGAAAACCCGGGGTAGATGAAAGGATGGACACAGATGGCAAATACTGTGTTCTCTCTGTTATAGGCCAACACCTACTGAGGTACCTAAATGATCACTTAACTGAGATCCATCTCTCTGAGTTCCCTAGTTACTTTTCAGATCACTGACTTCAACTGATCATTGATTTCAATGGGCCCTACCCTTTAAATATATCTATTATCACAGAGAGTAACTAAGGGACAGAATCTGCCAGTTGTACTCACACATAATAGTACCTTACTCCCTGTATAATCCCAGTGAAATCATCAGGATTATTCATGGATTAAGCTACAGAATGACTAAAGACAGAAGAATTAGGCCCTGAGTGGACAGAGATCCCCATTTCAAATGTAATACAGGAAAGTTAGCATTCTACAAAGAGAAACAAAGCCACAAACATATTTTTAAAAATAAAATATTTGTGTTTTAATTAATCAAGAAATAGGACAGCCACGCTCCCACTGACATTTCATCTCAGTTCTTTTCTTAAGATTTTCATATTTATATCATCAGAACGTATAATCAACACTATGTACAGAATGTATAGGAGAATACGTATAATAACCATGTACTGAAAAAGAAGTACATGAGGCAGTGCTTGACTTTAGGAGAAAATAATTGATGGTTAAAGTTCCTTTCACAATTACCCTTTTTCCCCTTTTTCATTTAGCATCACTATAGGTGCATTTGCCATAACCATGTAAAGCTTCCCCAGTCATATATTGACAAGATGCACAATAGAGCCCATATGGGAGACACTCCACTGTATGATTTCATTGTGTTTTGTTGCTTGCATAAGGCAGAGTTTGATTCAACTGGCAGATGATACATTTTGGGGTCTGCAATTAAATATGTTTTCAGTCTTTAATGAAATTCAAAGTTTTAAGTTGTGTAAAGGAATTAATAGCAAAAAGTGTACTTCCCAAATAGCAATCAACTTGAAAACACATTGCACAAAGTTGTCATACTGAGCACTGCAAGAAGCAGCAATAATTAAAAAGCAGAGAGGACATCGTGCCCCTGTGAGCTACAGTAAATACTCCAAGAATTCATCATCACATCGATATTGGAGCTGCAAGTTTTTAACTAAACAAGTAACTGTAATCCACACATCCATGAAGGCAAAATATTGAAGGTGAGTGATAGAGACAATACCCCAGACTTTAAGGAATGGCAATATGAGCTCTCTGAAACCTTTATTTACATTCTGCATACCTGTTTCAAATATAAATGCTGCTAATGAACAGAAGCTGATTAATTTGTACAAATGAATATTCATGAAATCACCTGGATGTTCATGTTAATTTTTTTTCTGTGGAATGTGACTGCATATGCATAACAAAGCTTTTCTCTTGCCAAGGATACTAAAAGGCTCCATCTAGTATAATAACAGAGTTTGTAATTTGGTTTCTTCAAGTGCAGAATTAAAGAGGTCAACCCCAATTCAGAAAAAAAAATCTATTTTTAAAAATAAACAATATAATACACTTCAGTTATTAATTGTACCTCTTAATCTAGAATGTTTTAAAGGCATTTTGAAATTGACCTAGTATCCTGAAATACAACTGAACAAATGTATCAAACTGGGGTAAAGCAAGGGAGCATTAAGCTTTGAAGATACGGATTTTAAACTAATGTTAAAACTTACATACAGCAGGAATCATTGAAATTCAGCACTACAGTGAGTCTATCTATAAATGTGTTCTTAGGGTGCCAATTGTAATTAATTATATTTCACATCCCAAGATAAACTATTCACGAAGGAACTCTGGGGAAGGGAATCTTTGTTTGGATCTGCCAGCATCATCCCATTAGGGGAAGATGGGGGAAATCCTCAGGGGCCAGATCTGACTAGTTTACGCTGGCTCAGCAAGTGCAAAAAGGCAACCACCAATCACTTCCTGTGCCACTGGGGCTACATAAATACATAGGCAGATAGATAGGAAAGTCTAAACAGGAGTGAAGATCATACAGCAAGAGTCTTGCATGAAAATGTAACCCCAGATTTGAATATTTAAAATTTAAGTTCAAACATTTCAATGTGTTCTTCCAATAATATTATATTTCAGTTCTGCACAGTAAAGGCTTGATTATTTCAGTACGCATCTGAACTAAAATGGAGTCCATATGAGCTACTGCTTTCCTATTCTTCAGAAGTGTCTGATAATGGACAGGGTATGATAAATAGTTGTAAATTGCAACTAATATGCTAACATGCACCTGTGATGTATTAGTCTAATGACAGAGCAGAGAGATAGGGAGCTTCCTCCAAGCTAGGTCCACTGCTGTTTTGATCTTTCACTCTTTAGAAACCTTTTCTTTTAAGCATTTCATTAATGATATCTTGATAGGTACTCAGTAATTCTTCAATACACAACACAAACCACCGATACCTTTTGACAGAAAAATATCCTTGAATAATATTAGAGATAGTGGACTTGATTCTGATCTCCCTTTCACCATTTTTACACCAGTGTAATTCCGTGGACTTTAGTAGAGCTACTCCCAAATACTTGTTTTCAGACCTGGTATTATTTCTGTTGCATTATGCTGCACCCTGTTGTGTATTACCAGTACTACACAGCATGTCAGATGGGTTTTCAACAGTGCGTTTGCTATAGAGACAGACTATGTGCCTTGATGAAGCATCTCTTTCCTCTCTCATAACTTCATTCTCTTGGCTAAATTCTCTACTGACTTACACCACACACAATGTGGAGAACGTGCAGAAAAACCTGAGTGTCTCTGGATTAAGTTTAGAAGTGTGAGCAACAAGAGTGATGTAGTGGTGAGAGTCTGCTATAGACCACCGGACCAGAGGGATGAGGTGGATGAGGCTTTCTTCCGGCAGCTCGCAGAAGATCTAGATCGCACGCCCTGGTTCTCATGGGTGACTTTAATTTTCCTGATATCTGCTGGGAGAGCAATACAGCGGTGCATAGACAATCCAGGAAGTTTTTGGAAAGCGTAGGGGACAATTTCCTGGTGCAAGTGCTAGAGGAGCCAACTAGTGGGGGCGCTTTTCTTGACCTGCTGCTCACAAACCGGAAAGAATTAGTAGGGGAAGCAAAAGTGGATGGGAATCTGGGAGCCAGTGACCATGAGTTCGTTGAGTTCAGGATCCTGACACAGGGAAGAAAGGTAAGCAGCAGGATACAGACCCTGGACTTCAGGAAAGCAGACTTTGACTCCCTCAGGGAACGGATGGGTAGGATCCCCTGGGAGACTAACATGAAGGGGAAAGGAGTCCAGAAGAGCTGGCTGTATTTCAAGGAATCCCTGTTGAGGTTACAGGGTGTCATAAATATAAAGGGAAGGGTAAACCCCTTTGAAATCCCTCCTGGACAGGGGAAAGCTCCTCTCACCTGTAAAGGGTTAAGAAGCTAAAGGTAACCTCGCTGGCACCTGACCAAAATGACCAATGAGGAGACAAGATACTTTCAAAAGCTGGGAGGAGGGAGAGAAACAAAGGGTCTGTGGGTCTGTCTATATGCTGGTTTCTGCCGGGGATAGACCAGGAATGGAGTCTTAGAACTTTTAGTAAGTAATCTAGCTAGGTATGTGTTAGATTATGATTTCTTTAAATGGCTGAGAAAAGAATTGTGCTGAATAGAATAACTATTTCTGTCTGTGTATCTTTTTTGTAACTTAAGGTTTTGCCTAGAGGGGTTCTCTATGTTTTTGAATCTAATTACCTTGTAAGATATCTACCATCCTGATTTTACAGGGAGGATTTCTTTATTTCTATTTACTTCTATTTTTATTAAAAGTCTTCTTGTAAGAAAACTGAATGCTTTTTCATTGTTCTCAGATCCAAGGGTTTGGGTCTGTGGTCACCTATGCAAATTGGTGAGGCTTTTTATCCAACATTTCCCAGGAAAGGGGGGGGTGCAAGTGTTGGGAGGATTGTTCATTGTTCTTAAGATCCAAGGGTCTGGGTCTGTAGTCACCTAGGCAAATTGGTGAGGCTTTTTACCAAACCTTGCCCAGGAAGTGGGGTGCAAGGTTTTGGGAAGTATTTTGGGGGGAAAGACGCGTCCAAACAGCTCTTCCCCAATAACCAGTATTAGTTTGGTGGTGGTAGCGGCCAATCCAAGGACAACGGGTGGAATATTTTGTACCTTGGGGAAGTTTTGACCTAAGCTGGTAAAGATAAGCTTAGGAGGTTTTTCATGCAGGTCCCCACATCTGTACCCTAGAGTTCAGAGTGGTGGAGGAACCTTGACACAGGCACAAACCATCCCGATGTGTCGAAAGAATAGTAAATATGGCAGGCGACCAGCTTGTCTTAACGGTGAAATCCTAGCGGATCTTAAACATAAAAAAGAAGCTTACAAGAAGTGGAAGGTTGGACGTATGACCAGGGAAGAGTATAAAAATATTGCTCGGGCATGTAGGAATGAAATCAGGAGGGCCAAATCGCACCTGGAGCTGCAGCTAGCGAGAGATGTCAAGAGTAACAAGAAGGGTTTCTTCAGGTATGTTGGCAAAAAGAAGAAAGCCAAGGAAAATGTGGGCCCCTTAATGAATGAGGGAGGCAACCTAGTGACAGAGGATGTGGAAAAAGCTAATGTACTCAATGCTTTTTTTGCCTCTGTCTTCACTAACAAGGTCAGCTCCCAGACTGCTGCGCTGGGCATCACAAAATGGGGAAGAGATGGCCAGCCCTCTGTGGAGATAGAGGTGGTTAGGGACTATTTAGAAAAGCTGGACGTGCACAAGTCCATGGGGCCGGACAAGTTGCATCCGAGAGTGCTAAAGGAATTGGCGGCTGTGACTGCAGAGCCATTGGCCATTATCTTTGAAAACTCATGGCGAACGGGGGAAGTCCCGGATGACTGGAAAAAGGCTAATGTAGTGCCAATCTTTAAAAAAGGGAAGAAGGAGGATCCTGGGAACTACAGGCCAGTCAGCCTCACCTCAGTCCCCAGAAAAAACATGGAGCAGGTCCTCAAAGAATCAATCCTGAAGCACTTGCATGAGAGGAAAGTGATCAGGAACAGTCAGCATGGATTCACCAAGGAAAGTTCATGCCTGACTAATCTAATCGCCTTCTATGATGAGATTACTGGTTCTGTGGATGAAGGAAAAGCAGTGGATGTATTGTTTCTTGACTTTAGCAAAGCTTTTGACACGGTCTCCCACAGTATTCTTGTCAGCAAGTTAAAGAAGTATGGGCTGGATGAATGCACTGTAAGGTGGGTAGAAAGTTGGCTAGATTGTCGGGCTCAACGGGTAGTGATCAATGGCTCCATGTCTAGTTGGCAGCCAGTGTCAAGTGGAGTGCCCCAGGGGTCGGTCCTGGGGCCGGTTTTGTTCAATATCTTCATAAATGATCTGGAGGATGGTGTGGATTGCACTCTCAGCAAATTTGCGGATGATACTAAACTGGGAGGAGTGGTAGATATGCTGGAGGGCAGGGATAGGATACAGAGGGACCTAGACAAATTGGAGGATTGGGCCAAAAGAAATCTGATGAGGTTCAATAAGGATAAGTGCAGGGTCCTGCACTTAGGACGGAAGAACCCCTACAGACTAGGGACCAAATGGCTAGGCAGCAGTCCTGCAGAAAAGGACCTAGGGGTGACAGTGGACGAGAAGCTGGATATGAGTCAGCAGTGTGCCCTTGTTGCCAAGAAGGCCAATGGCATTTTGGGATGTATAAGTAGGGGCATAGCGAGCAGATCGAGGGACGTGATCATCCCCCTCTATTTGACATTGGTGAGGCCTCATCTGGAGTACTGTGTCCAGTTTTGGGCCCCACATTACAAGAAGGATGTGGATAAATTGGAGAGAGTCCAGCGAAGGGCAACAAAAATGATTAGGGGTCTGGAACACATGACTAATGAGGAGAGGCTGAGGGAACTGGGATTGTTTAGTCTGCAGAAGAGAAGAATGAGGGGGGATTTGATAGCTGCTTTCAACTACCTGAGAGGTGGTTCCAGAGAGGATGGTTCTAGACTATTCTCAGTGGTAGAAGAGGACAGGACAAGGAGTAATGGTCTCAAGTTGAAGTGGGGAGGTTTAGGTTGGATATTAGGAAAAACTTTTTCACTAGGAGGGTGGTGAAACACTGGAATGCGTTACCTAGGGAGGTGGTAGAATCTCCTTCCTTAGAAGTTTTTAAGGTCAGGCTTGACAAAGCCCTGGCTGGGATGATTTAATTGGGGATTGGTCCTGCTTTGAGCAGGGGGTTGGACTAGATGACCTCCTGAGGTCCCTTCCAACCCTGATATTCTATGATTCTATGTCATTGACATATATAGGATGGTAATGGGTGTGAATCAGCACATAATATGGACCTCTTGGATCTAATTTCTAGCAGATAGGTTTCTGAGACGTGTCCGCTTTAAGCCATGTAGAAGTCATGACATAATATTTAAAGATGTGTTACTGTATTTTTAAGGTAAATACAACACAGAGCCTTACACAACGACAATTGCACCCCTTTGTTTTGTATTCTTCCCTTTATTAATACAACCTAATACCTTTGGAATAACATCCCTTTTAGTTTTTACAGGCCTCCAAAACCAGTTTGCTTCAGGGCATCAGCTAAGATGTATTTATAAGAGCTGGCTGGAAACTGAAAACCCTTCCAGCAAAAAATTACCCATTTTTGAAAAATATTTTGTCTCACATTGGAACAAAATGCCAAAAGGACAATAGTTTTAGTTTTAGACAATAGCTCAACCTCTCTGGCCCCCAAGAAGCAAAGTCAGGGAACTTAGGCTACGTCTACACTGCACTTCCATCTGTAAAATTTTTTGTTGGTCAGGGGTGTAAAAAACCTCACAGCCCTGACCGACAAAAGTTTTACTGCCAAAAAGCACTGGTGTGGACAGCGCTTTGTTGGCAGGAGACACTCTCCCACCGAGAGAGCTACCACCCCTCACTGGGGGTGGGCTTTTTGTCGGCAGGAGAGCTGTAAGGTGCACAGTGTAGACATAGTCTAAGCCTTATCAGCTCTCTGGGAAAGCTGGCCAAAAGTGAAATTGAGAAGAGCCTTCCAGAAGCGGGGGAGGAGGGGAATAGCATTTGGATTTTCCCAAGGGAAAAGTAAATTTTTAGCAAAATTGAATTATTCCCATGAAACATTTCAGTTTAGCAAAAAGGACATTTTCCATTGGAAAAGCATTCCAACAAAAATTTTGACTGGTTCTAGTATTTATCTGAATTAGCATGTTTAGTATTTTTATTTTGGGCAGAATGACAGTATGGTTGCTGTCATTTCTGAACCATCTTCCAAATACTCCTTAGTTTACTAATGGTTTGTTGAAAAGAGGAGAATCCATTTGAGAGTCTGACCTCAGCAAAAGGAATTAGCTTTTTATTTACCTTCTTCCTGTTCACTTTATCTGAAGCTGCTCTTAAGTTTCTGATTTTCTTTTTCCTCCTTCATATGCCATGGATTCTGAACACGTAAAGTTATAATTATGTCTATTGCAAAAAGTAATATCTGGGTAAATTATTTCAGGTACTCAGAACAGTCAACATGAAGTCTGGTGAGTTATTTGTGATTTGGGGAAACTCCAGGGAATTTCTTTTCATGGAGGTTATTAAGGATATTGGTTATTTCTGACTAATTATCTTCTAACACCTTGGGATAACAGCTAGAACTTTTCAATCTAGTTAAGCTATAATTCATAAATATTTAATAGAAACTAACAAAGGCTAAACATAACTATCCTGAAAGATACTTACTGAGACACCAACAGGAATCGAATGTCTTAAAACTAGGTGATTTAATGACAAACTGACAAATACTATAACCTATGAAGAATAATTCATTCTGAGGTTGATAGGTAAACTTGGGAAGAGACAAATTCAGAGTAACTGAGAACAAGAAGGTACTTGTATTTTGTAATGAAATGTCTAGTGCACCTGTTGCATCATATGGGAGGTAATGTAGCCCAGTGCTTGGAGCAAGAAGTAGGCCCCAGAATTTTGGGGTTCTATTCACAGCTCTGCCACTGATGCACTCTGTGGCCTTGGTAAATTGCTTAACCTTTCTGTGCCTGACTTTACCCATCTCTAAAATGAAGGTTGTCTCGAGTCAAAAGATATGTTTGTAAAGCATTCTGAGATGCTAAGATAAATGGCACTATAGAAGTGTCACTGTACTGTATTACCAGAATGTATGTCATGAAAGGGGGCAAAAATCTATTTGAACATGTTATTGATAGAGTTTTGTGGACTTTTGTGGAGTTTTGTGATTTGCAGAGGTGCTGAAAATGGGCGTTGGGGGTGCTCAGAACTTGAGAGAGATGTAGCTAGTATTTGCCAGAGAGAGATGTTTTCTTTTAAACTAAAATAGAATATCCTTTGAAAGGCCTGATCCTGCCCTCTTGGAAATTAAAAGAAAAAAACTCTCGTTGACATAAATGGAGCTGGATCAGGCTCAAAATGTGCATATTTCTGTTTGAAGGGAACATGCAAACTCCATCTGTTTTCCAGCCTCTGAGGGGAAATGCTATCTCTGTTTTGATTATTCAGTTTGTTTCTCTCCACTGTCGTCTGCACTCAACTGCACCAGTTTGCAAAATATAATATTTCATGATGGACCACTTATCAATCCCACACATGCCTCAGTTCTTATGGCACAGTCTCCATTTAGTTTTTTTTTTTTAATTATAAAGGAAACCTTACCACACAATAGCCACAGCTGCTCTCGCTAATGCTCAGACAAAACGAAATGTGTCAGCCATGGAATGTAATATAGCTAAGATATCACAGTGTATCTCCCTTTAAATTATGGTATAGTCCCTCTGTACTAGTTTGGGAAAAAATAAATACATGAAATAACTGACAAAAGTTTTATGGTCACCTTCAATGTGTCTAGACATTAGAATTGAGCATGTGTTGAAATGGACACACTGGGTGGAGGAAGTGACCAAACCTGATAAAATTCCTCCTTGTTACAGTAATGTACGTAATAATATATACAATGTTAATGACTATATATTATGTATACAACTTATCCCTGGAATAGTCCCATATATATAAGACAAATTTCAGTAACACTGTACAAGACATGTGTATATACGCACACACAGACCTATGTCTACATTTTCTAGATAATAATACCTAGCTCTTAAAAGCACTTTTCATCAGTAGATCTCAAAGTGCTTTAGAAAGGAGGTCAGTATCCTTGGCCCCATTCTACAGATGAGGAAACTGAGGCACAGAGGTGATAGCCCAGAGTTACAAAGTTATTTCATAGTTATTTGTGTCCTGTAAAGTGAGTCTTTACTAGAAATATTTCAAAGTAGGTTACAAGGAAGACTTTGTTCAACAGAGTGAATGTCAGGTCTTATTAATGGCCATTTGTTTTCCCAAATAAGCTCAGTGATGATTGAGAGAAATACAAGAGACGAGTAAGTCTGCCAAAATAGCAAGCTGTCGGGTGACTGTACATTAGCAAAGCTGGCAGAGGAGACCTAGCCTTCTCATCTTCGCTAGCAGTGGGTGAGCTGGAGCCCTGATTGTTGAACACAGCATCATTATTACCATGTTAACACGGTTGACTGATTCTCTGGTGATGTGCTTGAGATATCGCATGCCTAATCTGATCAGTAATTACAGCTTTTGCCTCAAAAAGTGAACACAGTCTGTTAGAAAGGAGCAAACTTACCCTGTCAAGGTTCCTTCCCCATTCTGAACTCTAGGATACAGATGTGGGGACCCGCATGAAAGACCCCCTACCTTATTCTTACCAGCTTAGGTTAAAAACTTCCTCAAGGTACAAACGTTGCCTTGCCCTTGAACCCTATGCTGCCACCACCAAGCGTGTTAAACAAAGAACAGGAAAAGAGCCCACTTGGAGATGTCTTTCCCCAAAATATCCCCCAAACCCTACATCCCCTTTCCTGGGGAAGGCTTGGTAAAAATCCTTACCAATTTGCATAGGTGAACACAGACCCAAACCCTTGGATCTTAAGAAACAAGGAAAAAGCAATCAGGTTCTTAAAAGAAGAATTTTAATTAAAGAAAAAGTAAAAGAATCACCTCTGTAAAATCAGGATGGTAAATACCTTACAGGGTAATCAGATTCAAAACATAGAGAATCCCTCTAGGCAAAAACTTAAATTACAAAAAAGACACAAAACCAGGAATATACATTCCATTCAGCACAACCTATTTTACCAGCCATTTAACAAAAGGAAATCTAACGCATTTCTAGCTAGATTACTTACTAACTTAACAGAAGTTCTGAAGAGCATTCCTGATCTGTTCCTGGCCAAAGCATCACACAGACAGACAGACCCTTTGTTCCCCCCACTCCAGCTTTGAAAGTATCTTTTCTCCTCATTGGTCATTTTGGTCAGGTGCCAGATAGGTTATCCTAGCTTCTTAACCCTTTACTGGTGAAAGGGTTTTTCCTCTGGCCAGGAGGGATTTTATAGTTCCATATACAGAAAGATGGTTACCCTTCCCTTTATATTTATGACATACCCATATGCATTTTTGAACTAATATACATTTCAACCACTTTAACATATTTATATTTTTTCACATAAAATTGCAAGAATTAAGGCTATACAACGAACCTCCAGTGGTATTTTAAATTGAAAAGCCTTAATATTTTGCACTGTAAGTAGAAGCAAAAGTTTTCTGGTGTACTCGTATTGAAAAAGTGAAACTATGAAATGCAAGTTCATCATATTGTCAGTCTGTAGGGAACAGAATACAGAGCTAATATGTAAAATGCACTGTTTTGATGTAAATGTCAGTTAAGCATAAAAACCTCAATGCACCATAAATTACACAATAACTACAGTACTACAAAATCTGGAAAAATATTTTTCAAGGATGTGATGACTCCGCAAGGATATTTTCACCCCTATCCAGAAGTCTTGTTCTGGACCTATCTTCCAAAAAGGAATGCCATGTCGTAAAATAATTTTCTGTGCTCCTTCTTGCTTCAATAGAGCTATTGCAATTTACACAGACGGAAATGCTTGCATTTCAAATGGAAATAATTTAGGCAGTCTTGAAATACACTTTGAACCAAAACATGGCCCATAACAAAACAAAGATGTTTTTATGTACAAATATCCTCTGATTATATACATACTTTTTCATATACAGAGATACATTTAACTAAATTCACCAGCACAAAGTATGCATATATTCTGGGACTAATCAATGCCATTCTTCGTAAGGTTTTTGCAGTCATTACAAAGGTGTGGATCAGCCAAAAGTAACCAGAGCATCATGAAAATCAAACAGCTTTTGTAAATAATGCAATATTAGGGTTGGGTGAGATTAGTAGGAAAATGTGCAATTTCACATCGCTGATATTTTGATTTTTTTAAAATGAATTTGGGAAAGTGATTTTTTTTTCTGTGAAAACTCAAAAAGTACCTTTGGCCTAGGAGTACTAGTGGCAGGAGGAAGCAGTCTGCAAAAGCCACATGGCCTAATGGGTTAGCCTTAAGAAGTTCCTGTATTCTGTTTCTACTTCTGCCAATGACTGGCCTTAATAAGTGATCTTACAAATATAAGAATATGTCTTAGACATGGGTTCTAAATAACCTGCTTCTGACTGTCTAGCTGTGTGAAATGGGAAATTCATTCAGCCACTCTATCCTTCGGTTTGACCATCTGTGGACTGTGGAAAAAAATATTTGCCTATTTCATATTTGAATAATATTTTAAAGTGCCACATATGGTAACTGTAAAATATTATCAGCCCTATTAACTAGCAGTTAGTGCAAGAGAACTCAGGATGTCCACAGGTACAGTCCTTTACTTCACCCACTAGCCCATGTGACTTTTGTATGGGAACTCCTTCCTCAATCTCCCGAAGATGAATGTTTGAAAGTAAAGGGTTTTCAGGAGTTTGGAATCATCTAAATAATGAAAAATATTTTATACAAAATGTCATTGAAAACTAGACATTAATCAGGATCTGAATGTTGTTGTTTGGTCCCAGTTCTACCTTTTATTTTAAATTAGGTTAAATAAATAAAACAACCCTTAAAAACAAAATAAAAAAATTACCCTGTTAAATACACTAATAGACCATATTTCATATTTTTATAGGTGACATTTCCTTCTCTCTCTAGCTCAGCATTTTGAGTTATAAACTATAAATTGTAAGCTAAATTACCTGGACTCTGTAAGTAAGTAATCTTTGGCAAAAATATAGTTAGTGTTGTTGCATTTTTGCTTTTCTCTAAGTATAGAATTGTTGTGGATATATATTGTAGATGTTCTCTTTCAAGTAAAGAGATACCATTGATTTATAAAATGCAGAGCACCAGAAACTCATGCACAACTAAATTGCATGGTGGGAAAAACAGTCTGACATCACTTAAAATTTCAATGAAAGTTTGCGCTTGACAGCTTTATAACTTGCCAGAAAATATTATCTAAAGTAAGACAGGCCAAAACATCGTTATCATCTTCAGGTGAGGATAAGTTTTATAACAAAAGGCCAAAATTCTACACTATTTATTTAAGCAAACCATTACAGGATCACAGATGTTTGACCCAATAAATACAGACATGTTTTCTGTTTGCATTGGAGCTAGAGAGAAGCAGCTACAGATTATGTTCTGGGGAATATGGATGGATTACAGTTTCCATAAAATATTGGATTTAGATCTCTTACTGAAGTCTGGGCTGTGTGGTTAGATGTTTGGCTGCGTGTGCATGTTTTCCCTGTATGCTGCCCCAGCTCTGCGCAGACAGCAGACCTTGAGCAAACCACCCAATGACCACAAGATCCATTAAGGAATGAAGACAAAGCACGGTAATAGCACCTGGCAGACTCTAAGAGGATACTAAGATATGTATGCCCGTGACAAAGAACGCAGCTCAGTGAATGGCAAGACTTTCCATTCCCCCCTCGGCTGGACAAAGATACTTCATCTGAGACACATCTTTATACCTTGATACAAATGCTTTGGCACCTGAAGACTATTTAGAATTTCATATTGAAATTAGGTTTAAAGACACCAACAGTTACTAAAAAGCATTTACATTCCTCTCTTGTTAACAAAAGTTATTCTCAAGGAAAAAAACATTTTTATTTTGCGTAACTTTTCAAATAGCGTTCCACAAACCCTACATATGCTGAGGCTCTGAAGCTGAACAAAAATATAAATGTGCATAGATTTTTTGGCTTACTAAACATGTACACAATTAAGTAGGAAATTGCAAAGTTTGCTGATATAGAAGCTGCAGACATGCTTTACATACAAATAAATTAGGGATAATAGCATATACTGCTAATGCACGAGTTCAATCAGACCTAGAATTTGAAAAGTATATAAATATACACACTACCTGCATTGGCCATGATCTTGCATTCCTTGCACACCACCAAACTGCCACTAAACTCCCACACCCACTAAAATCCCATACGTGTGCTTAAGTGCCTTCCTGAATTAGGGAAACTCAGGGAACTGAGGGGAGTGGTGTAAGTAATTTAGTAGGTGGCAGCAATTTAGTAAGTAGACCTGTCACTACTGAATCAAAACCTTAAAAATAGTGTCGTTATGGGGCACTGAGCTTTCCACAGGAGTCTTACAGGTTAAATGTAAAACGGGGATCCTGAAAACATGGGGTTATTAAAGATTCCCTGGCACATTTTGCAGATGGAATGGTGTTTGCTCAACTATCTTGGTCAAAGTGTAATTTAGATAATTTTCTTAGTGTTCTCTGTAGTTCAACGGGATATAGTATTCTTCCTAAATTCCTTTCCGACACTGTTGTGCAATACGACTTTGAGCATGTTCCACTCCAGAGATGGCTCTGTTCCTGGGATGTACTAAGTTATGTTTGTGTATATTTTATAGTTATGAACATTGGAGACGAATGTGTTCATGTCTTCTTTATATATATATATAAATATATACACACACACATCCCACAAGCACATGTGTGTAAACATGTAATTCTCCACTGTTCCTGGAGTTCCCCAGGCTGTTAATCAGTGCAGAATGTGGTCTATACGGTGCTTTGAAAATTTATAGTGTAACAAGTGCTATATCATCATAACATAGTATATTATTACCCCACCATTATGATTATTTATTAGTTAAGAAAATATTGTCAATCTGGATATCTAGGGGAATAGATAATCATTCAAAAATGTTACTATGTTTTTGACATAGTCAATGCAAATATGTCTGAGAAATTCATATTTATGAGATTAATATACAAATTTGAGAAATAAATTTGTTGACACCTACTCCATGATGGAGATGCAGAAGATCTAGCCTCTTTACGTTATGATTAGACTACCATATTAATAAAAGGCTACCTTGTTTTTTTATGTAAAAATATTCATATTATACAAAACTATTGTTGCACAGCAGTTTCAATGAAACATGGCTGCTGTTTATTCTTAACGTTTCTGTATTGCTAAGGCACTCAGAAAGCCCTGTAATGCATACAGATGTATTACCCTTCATTGAAGATCACAAGCTTTTGAATTACCAATTCACTAGATAATAGGGTGATACAGAAGAGACATGGCTGGATGGTTTGGGATTTGGAATGAAACATTTTCAGATGCATGCATGCTACACAATTGCTCACATACTAAAACATTTCACATATCTAGAAGTTACAAAGGAAGCAGGCACAAACTAACCAAGTTTTGATTCAAGTTTGTATGATTCATTGTTCTATGGATCTAAAGTAGTTTGGCATCAAACCATAAACAGTTTAAACACATAATTTGTAAGAGCTTGTATCCCTGTGTGTTTTATAACCTCTGATTTTTTTTAAAGTAAATAGTGTACATTAGTATTCACTTTGCTATGGCATCTCTATTTAGGGCTCATTTCCTAACTTATTCCTTATTCCTCCTAGATCACAATAAGAATCTTATTATGGAGTCACAGTCCCCCCTCTCCTCCCCATAATAGTCCCCTTAGACCTGTGATGGGCAACCTGCGGCCCGCGTGCCCCACGCAGCCCATCAGGGTAATCCACTGTTGGGCCGCAAGACAGTTTGTTTACATTGACCGTCTGCAGGCACAGCCACCCACAGTTCTTAGTGGCCATGGTTCGCCGTTCCCAGCCAATGGGAGCTGTGGGAAGCAGTGGCAAGCACATCCCTGTGGCCCACGCTGCTTCCCGCAGCTCCCATTGGCCAGGAACAGCGAACTGCGGCCACTGAGAGCTGTGGGCGGCCATGGCTGTGGACAGTCAATGTAAACAAACTGTCTCGCAGCCCACCAGTGGATTACCCTGATGGGCTGTGAGCAGTCTGTTGTCTGCAGGTTGCCCACCACAGCCTTAGACTCTCCAGTCCATCTTGCAACCCAGAAAAAATGGACTACATGATACATGGCCACTTATACCAAAAATCACACAATGATCAAGTTGCTTCCAGTCCCAAGAGACCAGTCATTTACCCCAGATCAACTGGTATCCTAGATCTTACACCAAAGACAATGCCGGTAGCCAATCCCATATAAACTATCTAAAGGTTTATTAACTAGGAAGAACTAACAGTTATCTACAGATTAAAGCAAGCAAACATATACACACAAATGAGTTACCATCTAAATCCTAAGAGTGACAGAGTTGTAGTGATCTATCAATTCAAAGTGTCTTTCAGAACGGAAACAGGGGGCAGCCCCTGCGGATCTCTGGTTTCAGTTTAGAGTCTCTGGCCCTGTAAGAGTTCAAACAGCCAGAAAGATGGAAAATTTTCCTGTGACTTTGTTTTATTTCCTACATTCAGCTACAGAGCCGGACCTCAGGTCCCTTCAGCAGAGGGAAGTTACTGCTGAGGAGAGATGAGCCACCAGCAAGGAGATTCCGAGTGTGAGACCGCTACCCAGGCCCATGGGTGGCAGGTGTACACCGGGCTCAGGGAAGCTAGTCCCCAGCCCAGACCACCCGTTCTGCCCAAGACCTCACCTCTCCTGCCAGAGCCCAGAGTCCCCCCCTCCCCATGGGGCAGCCAGCTCCTCCACACACACACAAAGGCCTCCAGAGTCCCCTCCCACCCCCATTCCAACCCCTTTCTCAAATCCCCACCCTGGCCACTGAGCGTGCCACTTTTCCAAGGTGTGATAGGGCCATTAACTAATCCTTTGTACGGTTATGTTCATTGATGGCCCATCTGATTTTGATAGTCCTTCTGGATGGGTGGGGGAAACAATGCCCGTGCCTGGGTTCACAAGTTCAGAGCAAACATTTTCAAAGTTATAAGGCAAAACTCACATATTTTCTTATAGCATGGCATACAGACATTGCAAGTGAGATTAATTTACAAGCATTTTATAGAGTCTAAACACTAAATACAATCTTATAATATTAATACCTATTTTGAGCAAAACTAACATACAGGTGAATTGGCCTGATCTCTTGCTATAAGTTTGTCATTTCTTAGCTAATGCCTGCAGAGCCGGCATCTGGCGTGCCAGTATCACATATGCACCCAGCCATAAACACGACAGAAGAATATTTCTAACCAGGACAACACAGCTAGCTGTATGACACAAAACGTTAACTTGGAGCCTTTGCATGGTACACAATATCCTACCTTAAAACTTACTTTAGTGAGTGTGTTACATATACTTGGGATAAACATATAGCAGATTGTCTAACCAAGGGATTCTGAGAGACTTTGGATTACTTTCCTGAGGCTCCCCCAGTTCTTTTTAAGAACTGTCCAGTGAAAGTTTTGTGCTATCCCCCACATTTGTTGTACTTGTATAGAGCCCTTGAGAGAGACAGAGTCCATATGCCCCACTGGAATGCCTCACTTTCTTTAGAGCATTCTCTCTTGGTCATGGGCTGCTTCCCTTGGCTGGGTTGGGTTGCTGGACACAAGCATCCTGTGAATAAGGGTCCCCTATGGTGGACCACTTCTATGGTGGGGTATCTGTTGAGACTCTAATCACCAGAGGACAGAGCATCCTCATGCTGTACATTGGAAACCTTCTCAGAGGAAATTCCCTCTGCTTGACCAAGAAGCCAGCTTGTCAAGTTTTGCTCTACGATACAACTGCATTTGCTCCAACCCCTCAGACAGAGACAAACACCTACAAGATCTCTATCAAGCATTCTTACAACTACAGTACCCACCTGCTGAAGTGAAGAAACAGATTGACAGAGCCAGAGGAGTACCCAGAAGTTACCTACTACAGGACAGGCCCAACAAAGAAAATAACAGAACGCCACTAGCCATCACCTTCAGCCCCCAGCTAAAACCTCTCCCTCATATCATCGAGGATCTACAACCTATCCTGAAGGACGACCCATCACTCTCACAAATCTTGGGAGACAGGCCAGTCCTTGCTTACAGACAGCCCCCCAACCTGAAGCAAATACTCACCAGCAACCACACACCACACAACAGAACCACTAACCCAGGAACCTATCCTTGCAACAAAGACCGTTGCCAACTGTGTCCACATATCTATTCAGGGGACACCATCATAGGGCCTAATCACATCAGCCACACTATCAGAGGCTCGTTCACCTGCACATCCACCAATGTGATATATGCCATCATGTGCCAGCAATGCCCCTCTGCCATGTACATTGATCAAACTGGACAGTCTCTACGTAAAAGAATAAATGGACATAAATCAGACGTCAAGAATTATAACATTCAAAAACCAGTCAGAGAACACTTCAATCTCTCTGGTCTCTCGATTACAGACCTAAAAGTCGCAATATTACAACAAAAAGACTTCAAAAACAGACTCCAACGAGAGACTGCTGAATTGGAATTAATTTACAAACTGGATACAATTAACTTAGGCTTGAATAGAGACTGGGAGTGGATGTGTCATTACACAAAGTAAAACTATTTCCCCATACTTATTTCCCCCCACCCCCCACCGCTCCTCAGACGTTCCTGCTAACTGCTGGAAATGGCCCACCTTGATTATCACTACAAAAGGTTTTCTTCACCCCCCCCCCCCCGCTCTCCTGCTGGTAATAGCTCATCTTAAGTGATCACTCTCCTTATAGTGTGTATGATAACACCCATTTTTTCATGTTCTGTGTGTATATAAATCTCCTCACTGTATTTTCCACTGAATGCATCCAATGAAGTGAGCTGTAACTCACGAAAGCTTATGCTCAAATAAATTTGTTAGTCTCTAAGGTGCCACAAGTACTCCTTTTTTTTTTTTTTGTGAATACAGACTAACACGGCTGCTACTCTGAATCCTTAAATTAGGCTTCTTTGCTTTTTCTTTTACATGTACACAATATATATACTAAAAATTCAGTTATGATTTCAGCAACAGAGAGTAGTGAAGAACACTTGTAAAACAGTCACCCAATAACTATACACAAGATAGGGTCAGAATACGTCTGTCAGACTTATCTCGAGCTACTTAGAGGAGGCCTGGTGCAAAGTCCACTCAAAAAGCCCCTGAAAAGACTTCCACTGACATCAGTAAGCTTTGTATCTTGTCCCTGGCCATGGCCCACAATAGTATTGTGAGAGCTCTCACATGGTCAGATTACCAAAGTAAAAGCCTCCCTGGATCCCAGTGGAAGGTCCTATCTGACTAGCACATAAAACAGAGTTAAACGTTGTTAGTGGTACAGGAGGGGAAAATGTGTATGGACAACAACTGTAACTTCCAGTTTGCAAAAAGAAACTGTTTCCAGATAAGATTTACAGCTATCAGTACAGATATGCAATATGCTTGGTTCTTAATAGAAGAACAAAAAGACTCCATGCAAGAGGAAATATGCAGGGAGAAATTACTGGAAAATCATTTTCCATCTGACATATTGATATATCCTTTAGCTTTGTAGTAGGACTGACATTTTATCCAGGAGGGGGCATGGGTACACATAAAGATAAGCAATATGTTACAGTAGATTAAGAAATGCTCCCTATATACACATAAGGTGCTATTTGTACATGAAAAATGTTATGTCGTTACCGTGCATTTAGGACCAAAAAGGAGGTTTGCAAGTATGTGTGCAAGGTGGTTGGTTACATACATGAATTGAAAGTGAGTTTGTTGCAGAGGTGAGGAAGCTGAGTGTGTTTGAATATTGTAATACTTAAGAATTAGGAATGAGCAGTGGCTGGTGAGAATGTGAATGTCAGTTTAAATGGTGGTTTCTGGGATTTTTAGTGTTTGTGTTGATAGGCAATAACTTAGAATTAAAGGCCATTCTGTAACTAAGTTAACTTAAGGGTTTTCTGTTTTTTGTTTTTTTTGGGGGGGGGGATTATATAATTATGTCATTACTTCCTGCATCAGCAGAATTTTTATACTCTTGGAGTATGAAAATTTTGGAGATTCTCTGGGAGAGACATACATAGACTTCAGTAACTATGAAAAGGAAGACAGAGTGGCTAAACAATTTGACAAAGGCCACACAGTAAGCTAGTGGCAACTAGAAAGTAGAACTCAGTCCTGCCTGTTCTCACCACTGGACCACAAAGGCTTTGCCAAATATTCAGAATTTTTAGACTACATTGAGTATATCACCCTAGCTACCACAAGATAAGGACAATCTCCTTAGCTACTGTAAGGTATAGAGAAGAGAGGCTATGAAACATTGTTTCAACTAGTGAAATTAATTTCAGTGGGTATATTCATTGTATATATGAGGAATTATAGCATAGGTAGGTTTCAGAGTAGCAGCCGTGTTAGTCTGTATCCTCAAAAAGAAAAGGAGGACTTGTGGCACCTTAGAGACTAACACATTTATTTGAGCATAAGCTTCCGTGAGTTACAGCTCACTTCATCGGATGCATTCCGATGTTAGTCTCTAAGGTGCCACAAGTACTCCTTTTCTTATAGCATAAGTAGACTCAGACTGTGATAGAATCAGGTCAGTCAGGGAGCTCTTTCTACCTTACAGGATAAGTATGATAATTTATCCTCTTAAAAAGTAGAACAATCATGGATTCTGATTACTAGTTTCTTTGATAGTTTTCACTGAGAATTTTTTCCATTTAGCAAAAAGATTAATGCATTCTGATGATACAGAAGCTCATCTGATCAGTGTCCTTTGTCTTTTTACCAACTACTGTTGGGCAGAGATTAATGTAGCCTTGAACACAATGGAATCTTCATTTGGGCACAGCAATAAGGTGGCGCTATGCACCCTGGAAAAGATTTAATCCCTGAATACTAAAAGGATCAACGGGCAATTCACTCAATGTCATCTTAGGCCTCCCTAGTCTCACTGTCCATAACAGTGCTGGCTAGTACTGACTATGGCTGTGGGTTCTGAGATGTGGATATTTGTCTACTACAAACTGGACTGCAACCGCTGACTCATTCCACAGCCATCAGAGGAAAGTAGCTTTCTGACAGGCTTTGAAGCAATGAGCAAATAGTAAGAGGTTCTTTACCCCATTGCAAATCACATGATCCATCCAGTATCATCAAGCCAAAGGTCAAAGGGCCAGGCCAACAATTGCAGTGTTATGACCCTTTAACACAGTGGTTCTTAACCTGGGGTGCACGTACCCCCTGGGAGTGTGAGATGCCCTTTCTGGGGGTGCGAGACATGCCAGATTTTTTTAGAAGGTAAATTGAAAACACAAATTAAGCACAGGCACTTAAGTACAACTACTTTGTTTTGTCAAACCTATGTATTTATGAACATTATATATATTTTTAATGATTACTGTAATATACAAACAAAAAATATAGCTAGGTTTAAAGAACTGACCTACTCCAACGATTTTTGATAAGGGGTGCCAGAACATATTTTGATTTTTAATAAGGGGTGCGAGAACATATTTTTAGAACCAAAGGGGTGCAGGCTGCAGTAAAGGTTAAGAACCACTGCTTTAACACGTCCATTAAAAAAAAATTGATGATTTACTCTGCCTTGTGATGTAGAAGTGTAACTGCCGTTAATTTCAGTTGTGGCTGTGTGTGCTATATATTGGGATACAAGGTGAATAATTATTTCCTTTCTCCCCCCCAAAAAGAGACACCTGATATTTTTGCAGCTATCAGTAGTTTTTGTATACAATGCAACTACATTTTGTTAAAGCCACTTTCACACAAAACGTATCCCAAAATCTTTGCAAATTAAAATAGTCAAGCAAGGGGGGGGGGGGGAATTTTCAAATTTTGACACAATTTTGGGAGGAAAAGTGGGGGGATTCAAAAAATTGGGAGGCATTTTTCCACTTTTGGACTGGCTCAAATAGTTAATTTAAAATAAAGAATAACAGGAAAAATTAAGAAAGACAAGGTGAGAAGAGAGAGAGAAACCTTTTGATGAAGTTTGCAAATATATGGAGAGTTGATGAGCTGGAGAGTTCTGGGAAGCTTGTGCCAGAGGACCTGAGCTGCAAAAGAGACGGCTCTTGCATCTGCAGTGATAGGACTAAGAGATATAGACTGGTAGAGCAGAAAAGGGAACATATAAAAAGGCTGTGAGAAATTCCACTGAGGATTTTTAAAAACAAGGAGGCAGTTTTGAAATGGAGTCTGAAATGAATAGGGAGCTAGTGCAGCATGTTAGAATATGGACAACATATTTGAGCCTCCCTTGGTTGGCACATGCTGAAGTCTGAGGACCTGAGAGGTGCCATTGAGGTGTTCTAGTAGACAAAATATGTTTGTGTGAGGAACTAAATAATTATCCAGCAACTCTGCCCACGTATCTTCTGATCATGTCCAAGTTCTAAAGCATGCTTCTTACTTTCACTGATTACTCTGCAGAGGATCTAAGAAGGGTAGAGAAGCCGGTATTCAAGGTATTTTTTCTTCTACTGAGGACTATTCTTTGTCCACTATTACAAATTATTGCATATTGGAATATTGTGATTCATGTTCAGTTAACAGTTGTGAGGAAATACAGAGAGATTTACCTTTAGCTAACTGTGCAATTATGCTAAAAGTTAATAGTAGAACTAGGCAGGAAGCGTTTTCCCATCCCACAGGAGTTTGGAGGATCTCAAACAATTTTCCATCAAAACTGGAATGAAAAGTCAAAATCTCAAATCTCAAAAATGTTCATGAATTGCTAATGTGGGGAAAAATCCAGTCAAAACATTTCATTTCAATAACTTTAAAACATTCATTTTTACTTCAACCTTTTCCAAATCTTTTTTTTTTTTTTTAGTATCAATTAACTAAAATCGCAAAACAAAAAGCCATTTTGAACTGGAACATGAAACTTTTCATTTTGAAAATGTCAAAACGGGGTGTTTTGACAATTTTGAAACTTTTTTCCAAAATTTTTTAAATAGGAGATTCATTTAAACCAACACTTTCTGGAGATCAGATTTGGTTTTTGACAAGCTGGCTTTCGCCAATGAAAACATGTTTTGTTGGCAAATTCCCAGCCAGCTCTGCTCACAAGTACATATTTCAGGGTTCCAGAGTGGTTAGGAGTTGTTCCCTCCCCTTTCAGACGTGTTCTCCATCAGACATTATTCTTTTCCTGCCCCTCATCAGAGCTTAATTTGTAATATTTAAGTCATTGATTTTTGCATAAAACTCCCATAGGCTTTGACATATGGACTGATAGCAGAACTTGGCCTAATCAACACTTACACGGTGAATTCGCCTTGCTTTTTGACCTCTCCTCATATGCACCTAATATATTGCCATATTAATAAAGACAGCCATCTCTAGGCTCCCTTTTAGTCTTATTCCATAGCTCATCATAGCCAGCCAGAAATCTGTATAAGTCCTTTACATATGGGAAGTGTATACTGTTGCTCTGATCTTGCAATGCCTCCTTCCTCTGTCATAGTAAACTCCTTCATGAAAGCAGGATTTCTTATCATGCTTTGACAGGATCATAGAAAAGATTCTTTCCTCTTTTGTTCATTAGAAACCAAGAGATCGATAAATCTAACAGCAGCCATTACTGTCAACAGGAGTTACATGGCTATCTTGCAAATAGCCCCTAAAAGTTTTGCTTCTCTCATAATTTTCTTTTGTCTCATCTGAGACAGATATTATTTTACTTTAACAAGCGAAACTATCATCAGTGTCACATACTGGTAGAAGCAAGCTGCTCACACCACTTGAGCAGGGTACTTGGGCCTAGGCACATGATGTTTAATTATTAATTTTAGTATTAAACACAATGGTTGAAAAAAAGTCACTGCTTTAATTTTAATCAGCCCAGTTTTTATATATTATCATCCATATTTTTAATGCTCTGTCACATTACAGAAGTCGTTTTCAAATATCACTTACAATTTGCAAGACAGTAAAAGATTTTCCATGTCTAATGTTTAACATAATACAGTTAATTAAGATTGGCTCTTGCAATGAAGAGCCTGAATAAATCAAATTACTGCAATAGCAGGATCAGATCTAAAGCCCATTGAAATCGGTGGAAGTCTCTCCATTGACTTCAGTGGGCTTTGGATCAGGCCACCATCAGCTCCTGTAGGCACTCGTGGGGATGGGGTTCCCCTTGCAGTAGATACCACATGTATAGCAATAGGGGATATATTCAAAGGGAACTGAAAACTGTAATAGGAAGAGCTGGAGACAACACTTTGGGGTGCATTGTGAAAAAAATTTTATTGGAGTAACCTCCCTCCTCCTCCTTCTATCCACCGTGATCTCCCCTATGCCCAGGGCCAGACTAAGAATTTGGGAGGGGGCAGATTAGTGAGTTGATTCTTTGGGTTACACCCCAAACTGAACTGACTCATTTTATATAAGTATGAGAGTGGGGGGATCTTTAGGGATCTCCTCCTGCTGGGGAAGTGGAATGCAGCTGCACATTTCTATCACTCTTAGCAATGGCTTATGTTTTAAGACTATCTTAGAAAGAAAGGGTGACATTTTTCTTTAATGAAAGCAGAGATCATAGAATATCAGGGTTGGAAGGGACCTCAGGAAGTCATCTAGTCCAACCCCCTGCTCAAAGCAGGACCAATCTCCAACTAAATCATCCCAGCCAGGGCACTGTCAAGCCTGACCTTAAAAACCTCTAAGGAAGGAGATTCCACCACCTCCCTAGGTAACCCATTCCAGTGCTTCACCACCCTCCTAGTGAAAAAGTTTTTCCTAATATCCAACCTAAACCTCCCCCACTGCAACTTAAGACCATTACTCCTTGTTCTGTCATCTGCTACCACTGAGAACCATCTAGATTCATCCTCTTTGGAACTCCCTTTCAGGTAGTTGGAAGCAGCTATCAAATCCCACCTCATTCTTCTCTTCTGCAGACTAAATAAGCCCAGTTCCCTCAGCCTTTCCTCATAAATCATGTGTTCCAGTCCTCTAATCATCTCCACTGGACTCTTTCCAATTTTTCCACATCCTTCTTGTAGTGTGGGGCCCAAAACTGGACACAGTACTCCAGATGAGGCCTCACCAATGTCGAATAGAGGGGAATGATCATGTCCCTTGATCTGCTGGCAATGCTCCTACTTATACAGCCCAAAATGCAATAAGGGCACACTATTGACTCATATCCAGCTTCTCATCCACTGTAACCCCTAGGTCCTTTTCTGCAGAACTGCTGCCTAGCCACTCGGTCCCTAGTCTGTAGCAGTGTATGGGATTCTTCCGTCCTAAGTGCAGGACTCTGCACTTGTCCTTGTTGAACCTCATCAGATTTCTTTTGGCCCAATTCTCTAATTTGTCTAGGTCCCTCTGAACCTATCACTACCCTCCAGTGTATCTACCACTCCTCCCAGTTTAGTGTCATCTGCAAACTTACTGAGAGTGCATTCCACGCCATCCTCCAGATCATTAATGAAGATATTGAACAAAACCGGCCCCAGGGCCGACCCTTGGGACACTCCGCTTGATACCGGCTGCCAGCTAGACATGGAGCCATTGATCACTACCTGTTGAGCCTGATGATCTAGCCTTTAAAGACCCAAGGACTGGCTGTGTCAAGAAGGAGCACTTATCAGTGCAAGCAACCACTTTGACCCTCAAAAAATTATTAGCTGCCATGGAGGTTATAGCCCATAGAATGGTTTGGGTTAAGAAATAAGTAAAATTTAGGCAACTTAAGCCCAAAACTTAGGTCTAGAGGAGTATGGGAAATTGAAGTTGCTAGTGTAAGAAAAGTCAAAGGTAAGTTGGAGATGAAGTGTTATGGGAAAGTGAAAGTTAGCAAGGATATGAAGCAGGGTCATATTAACATTCTGTTTTGGTTATAATTGGTTTGAGCAAGGTTTTCAGTATCTGTTTTTGAAAACTGTGAATGTTCTATTAAAATGCTAGCTGTATTGATAGTAAAGGAAGGACATTAGTGCAGATGTTAATTTAAAGAACTTGTAATGTAAAGATCCAATAAGAAGGTGGCAGAAATATGGTAAATAGCAGTTTAATGTTAATTGGTATTATAATGGAGTATAAAAGGAGTAGCCTTGCTAAATTGCAGGAGAGTTCCAACAAACATCCAAAGGGTGTCATTAGGTTCCAAATTATGAGTACTGCAGAAAGGGATCCTTCCTAGAGTCATTTCCCATTTAGTACGTGTGCAACTGATTGTTCCTTCCTAAGTGGAATGCTTTGCATTTGTCCTTATTGAATTTCATTCTGTTTATTCCAGACCATTTCTCCAGTTTGTCCAGATCATTTTGAATTTTAATCCTCCAAAGCACTTGCAACCCCTCTTCACATTCCCACCAGCTTTCATTATTGAACCTAATAAATGTCCATTTCATCTCCAAAAAAGGTGTATGTGTATGTGATTCCCACCCCACACAAGGAAGAGCAGGTTAAATTAGGATAATTAACCTGATGGGATGCACTTGGGGAACAGCAGGGTGTGCAGGATTGATTAAAGATGGAGCCCAGCTGGGAAGGAAAAGGCAGGACTGAAAGTAAGGAAGTTGGCAATAGAAAGGTGCTATAGGAGAAGTAGGCTGCAGTCACTCCCTGGGAGTAGGGAGGTGTGTTTGAGGTTATGGAGCTCAGTAGTCTGTGATTAGTCCCTAAGAGAATGGAGTTTTAGCTGGTACGTGTGGGGAGGGGGGAAGCTGGAAGCTGTAGAAAGGAGTCTAGGGAAAGAGCAACGGAATCTGAGGGAAAGCAGATCACACTTGCCAAATATAGGGTCCCTGGACTGGAACCTGGGATAGAGGGCAGGCCTGATGTCCCCTACCAGCTGCTGGGAAAATGGCACTAGACCTGGCCTTGGACTGGAAGGCTGATTGGGACCACAAGCAGGCTACTGATTCAGTGGTTCTTTGACACCCTGGAAGGGGAAAAACACACAGTGATGTGGCTGAAGGGCCAAGACACAGCACCCAGAGTTGCAGAGAGAGAGAGAGAGAGAGAGAGAGAGAGAGTGGTGGCAGGACATGCAGTGATTAGCAGAAAGGGGGAGCCTGGAGTGGAGCTAATCTGCAGATGTGTCCACAAGGAGGTGCCCCAGCGGTGAGAGCACTCTGATTGTATATAAAACTACTACCGTGCTTTTGCAGAAGATGAGAAAGGTGGTGGGAAAGTATGCCTAGGGAACAATCTAAATAATATGGGCCAGCTCCTCAACTGCTGTAAATCAGCACAGTTCAGCTGAAGTCTATGTTCTATCATGTGACAGAATTCAGTGCCCTCAATGTCAATAGAGCAACATTGACTTACACTAGCTGAGGATGTGGCATTACACGAAATCATGCTACTGAGCTAAGGGCCAGGAAAATATTGTCAATAAAAATGGTACTTTTAATCCATTTGGTTTTAACTGTGAATGCCTCCCAACTGTTTCCCACTGCACTCTGTGGAGAAGAGGAGGAAAGTTAATTTTATTCTAGGACTACCTTGAAAGCTGTTCAAATGTGTTGCTGTTCTGCATTTGATGCAACACCAAAGGATGAAATCTCCACTACAATGTACTGTCCATGTCACAGTCATTGTAGAACAATAATGTAATTTAATTAACCTTAGTGGTACAGTGGGAAGCCATTTTAAGGAACTGTATCTAATCTAATTAACCATGCTGCATAATAAAAATTCACCCCTTCATCAGAATGCAGGGTTGGCATAAACTCAGCATTTCATAATTAAAAAAATATCTACCTCAAAGTACAACTCTATTCTGTGACAATATGGGTGGAAATTCAAGTGGCAATTCAAATACATTACATAGCATAGCTTGCAATCTGCTAAACCAGTGTCCCAGTTATCTTTACCTGGGCACAAAGTAAAAAGTCCTGTGAGGTGCAATACTGTTTCAGGAGTATGTTTTACTGGTAACTTGGGAGGGGCAGGTAAAGGAGGAAGCACTTAGAATTTGTGCTGTATACTTGTTGCTAATTGATTTTAAGGACACACAAAACCATAGTTTTGTGTTTCACCTGAAATTCATTTTGATGCCCACAAGCTTCTTTAAATGGGTTAATATTGTTGATGCATTTCCAATATTCAAATGAGAATTTCATCTGAGTCAGTCTGGATGAATGTTCGAAGAAGGACTTAGATGCTAGCATACAAATCCTCTTCATTGCTTTATAATCTTTTACAATTCCTTTAGGATTTTTCCACCTACATCAGTAAAAGCAAGAAATATGCAGATTGTTCAGATTAACTGATGTGTTTATCTTTAATTAGCCATGTTCAATAATATAAACTAAAAATAAAAAAGATCAGGGTCATTGCTCTCAGTTCATACCTCTGGATGGATTTGCTGAGGTAAATCTAATATTTAACAAAGAAAGAAGAGAAGCTGTATTTCAGTTAATCATAGATGCTGATATTGTGAAGAACTGAGTTATTTCTGAATGACAGCAATGAAAACAGCCTCAAGAAACAATTATACTGTATCTGTGCTAACACAATTTGCACAGTTAAGACCACTGAAGTCAACAGAAGTCTTTCCATTGACTTCGATGGACATTGGATAAGGCCCTTAGGGGAACATATAAAATTGCTTTTTTCGATGGGCATTAGCAGGTGCACTTTCACAGGGGCGGATACCTAGCTTCCCTTTTGGCAGGCACAAACTGTAACTGCAAGAGAATTCCAGGCACAGCTCTTAGTAGTTATTTCCACATCTAACTTTCGGCTTGATGCCCACCACAGTATTTTAATATCATATTTCTCTTTCTTTTTTAATCATTGTTAACTACTCTTATTTTTAAGATGCCCCCCCCCACACCATTTCTTCTGTCCAACTCCTCTCTCGTGTCTTCTTTACACACCTCGGTTTCTCTCATTAATTTACATCTCTAACTTTGTATCTTATTTTTTAAATATATCCAGAATCTTGCAACAGTGCCACAATTGTCTCATAAAATCTTGTTATATGGAATAATACTGAAATGGAATTGCTTCAGATTGCAGATATGCAGTACTTTAACAGATCCATTGCAAGCTCATGTTTCAGCAATTCTTTGGAGAACAAACTGGGAGATTGAACTTTGTCCCACAGTCTCTGTTGATGATGTATGTATATAATAGTAACATTAATGTCCTCAAAAACTGTTCAGATATCTCTACTCTGATTGGCTGCTGCCTTCAGAACTCCACAGTACCTTATGACCATAGCAAAAATGGTTCCTTGCCTTGATCTCTCCTCCACCATTAGCCCATCTAATCCCAGGTATATACATTCATTTAAAAAGACTTTAACCTTCTTGTGCTCCACTAACCTTCTTCAAAGGCATGAAAAAGGAGGGTCAATAGGATCAGAATGGGAGGGAGCGATATTGACATAAAGCTTCTAACCTCTACAGTGGTCTCTGACTGAAAAAATCTAGCTGAATTTTGCCTAGTAGCTTTCACAGCTCTCATACATTTTAAAATTATCTGGGAATTACAGGTGTAGGCCTGAGACCTGATCAAACCCCTCCCCCCACCCCCCTTCGCCCCTATGCTCCCATATTAAACCAGCCTTGGGTGAAACTCAGGGGGTTCACCACTAAAATTGAAAAAAGAATGTTCTGCTGCTGATAAAGCACCCCCACCTAATGAGAGAGATACCCAGGCCCTGGGAAATTAGGGAGGATACAGAAAGATACTCAATAAATGCTAAAATAAGCTCTGACCAGCGTTTTAATGCTGACCATCTGCATAAGCAGAGAAGGTCACAACTAAGTTAAAATTTGGGCATTAAAGATAAAATGTAAAAAACTTGGGCAGGAAGGAGGACACATAGATGCCAGTGAGTAATTGATTAAATTTTTGTTATTTAGAAGAGGGATAATGTGACAGGTTTCGTAAATTTGAAGGTGGGAACTAGTTTTATCTATATAATGTAAATGAAAAACAATGCTCTTTGGGAACCATTTCTGGACTGCAGTTCAAGCTGCTGGAACTCTGACCTCTCTGCACGACTGTGACATGCAGAGGCATTGCTGGGAACCCCCAGATGAATGAATCCTAACTGGCCATTGGGTGAAATTTGTCTGTATATTGGGAGTGGTGAGCATGAGAGATTTGCTTGATATACGTATTCTGTGTGTGTTGCTAGTAAATAGATGTTTAGAGCACAACTGTGTAAGGCTCTTTTATTGAGAAAAGATTCCGCGGACCCGTAGAGCCCTGATCACCAAGGGAAAGGGCGGGTACTTAAATTGACCAGGTTTCTTCCTGAACCCCATGGTAAGGATAAGTACCTTACACCCTGAACCCTCGGAAGGGAAAGGGTGCAATTACCTAAATTGATTGGGTCACACTTTGAGCCCTTGGTAGTAAATAGCCCAGGATCCCCTAAATTGCCAGGTCACACCTTGAGCCCTCGGTAGAGTATAGGTGGAGTGCCCTAAATTGAGCAGGTAACACAGGCTCCATATTTGTTTCTATATCTCACTATGCATAACTGGCCCAGACTAAGGGTATAATTATTTTATCTGACCTTTCATGTACTGGAATACAAAGCCCTCAAGTGAAAGCTCTTCATTACTTGGTCTCTCACATAGCAGAAAAAATATTATTATTTATTTCTATTGTAGCACTTAGGAGCTCCAATCATGGACCAGGATCCATTTATCTTAAGTGCTGTACAAACACAGAACAAAAAGACAGCCCCTGCCCCAAAGAGCTTACAATTGGGGCTTTAGAATTCAGTACTGGGGCTTTAGAATTCAGGGGATAGGAGAGTTGCTGAAATCAGATTTGCCACAAACTATCATTTCAGTTAATTGAGATAGCTGGTCCCATCTGGCTAGGTTGTTTGTAGGAGCCTCAAAGGATTTCTGTTTTTGCAAGTATTCATCAGTAAAGTCTGAAACAAAATATCAGTTCCTCCACTTTTGATGCCTTCCTCTGGAAAACCAACTAGGAGACTGAACTTATCCTACTGCCTCTCAATGGATGGATGTATATTATAGTAATAATAAAATTAATGTTTAGCAAGTACCAGTCATTTAAAAAAAAGGAACCATTTTTTTTATTTTCAGAAAGGTTTAGGATTAAGTAAATTCCAATTTACTGGTTGAATAATACCTAGTGTGAAGGAAGATGCAGCTCTCAGCATTCATTCTTTCTGTAGAGCATATGCAATATCCCCTTTGTGAGCTATTAAAAACTCTTTTAGATTCAATAATATTTCGATGCAGGAAACTACAGTCCATAGCATGCACAGTTCATTAAATCTGGTATGAAAATCACCTCAAATGCTACAAACACTCAGTGTCTCAATGTGGGTGTAAGAGATGGAACTCAAACAAGCTTTTAATGTCTAAAAAATAATAGCAGATATCTGAGTGGGTATCATTCTCTTTCTCGCAAATGGTGGGAAAAAAACAAATTACTGAAACAAAGGCCTTAATGCCAGTATTTGGTAACAGCTACATACTGTTCTCTGAGATGTAACAGATCAGACTATAGCACAGGGTAATACATCGTGTTTCACAAGGGTAATATGAGGAATTATTTAAATTTTTTAACTAAAGCCTTGTTTCCAAACATGTCACCCAACGGTGAAATACCAGCAAAATAGACTGCAAAAGAACCAAAAATGTGTAACCAGAAGAGTAAAGGGCCTATAGAAAATGCAAATACAAAAGGTTGGGACTGGGTTCACTTTATAAAAGTGCCTTTTAAACAAAACTTCCCATCTTCCAATATAGGGTGTGCTATAGAATATCGGAGGTTTGGGTATCTTAGGCCTTGACTCTATTCAAAGCTGTACTGGTTTAACTTTAAATCATCTTTAAAACAACTGAATAAAATTGGTGCAAATCCTGTCACAATTTCAGGGTAACTGTATCTGTATTCTCCCTCACAGGTCCCAGCCTTGGACTCTGGTAGGTATCAGCCCTTCAACACCCACAACCCAGTTTCCCTGGTGGTTACAAGTTCATAACTATCTCAGATTCAGAACCAGAACCCATGCTGGGTAGTTCAGCTGTTTCCTTATATAGCTCAGGCCTTTGAGCTCCAATCACCAGGAACAGGTAATCAGCAGACAATAACCCTCTCCTCAGGGCATAGCTACAAAAGACTGGAGTTTTTCATAACTGGAGATGGGGGAATTTGCATTAACCTCTCCGTAGGTATTCCTTGGGAAATCCACCTCACACTTATTGTCCCCACAGTCCATTCTTGTCTGGCATATTTTCAATATAGCTCTTTGAACATCAAGGCCTCACCCCCCTCTTCCCTCATGAGAAATAACATACAATCCCAGCCCACAATAATACATATGCTTAATACAAAGCATACTAAATATAAATATACTAAATATAAAAATATTTTATATATATTTTATATATATATATAAATATATTTTATATTTTACTAAATATAAAAGCTTAATATTTAAGCTAGTTAAACAGAAATTAAAAGGTAAAGTCTCAAAAGTGAAATGCCTGCAAGCTGCATGGAAAATTTAAAAACATCATAATAGAGGCTCAAATTAACTGCATTCCCCAAATTAAAAAACATAGTAAGAAGACAAAAAAAGAGCCACCATAGCTAAAAACCAAAGTAAAAAAAGGCAGTTGGAGGCAAAAAGTCATTCTTTAAAAATTGGAAGTTGAATCCTACTGAGGAAAATAGAAAGGAACATAAACTCTGGCAAGTCAAGTGTCAAAGTATAATTATGCAGGCCAAAAAAGAATTTGTAGAGCAACTAGCCAAAGACTCAAAAACTAACCACAATTTTTTTTTAAGTACATCAGAAGCAGAAAGCCTGCTAAACAATCAGTGGGGACACTGGACAATCAAGGTGCTAAAGGATCACTCAAGGAAGATAAGGCCATTGCAGAGAAATTAAATTAATTCTTTGGAACAGTCTTCACTGCAGAGGATGTGAGGGAGATTCCATACATCTCAGCTTTCTTTCTGTTGCAATTTGAGGTGTCAGTCGGAGGTTTTGGAACAAATTGATAAATTAACTAGTAATAAGTCACCAGGACTAGATGGTATTAACCCAAGAGTTCTGAAGGAACTCAGATATGAAATTGAAGAACTACTAACTGTGGTACATAACCTGTCATTTAAATCAGCTTCTTTATCAGATGACTGGAGTACAGCTAATGTGACACCAATTTTTTAAAAAGGCTCCAGAGGTGATCCAGGCAAGTACAAGCCGGTAAGCCAATTTCAGTACCACTCAATTTGGTATAAACCATAAGAACAGAACTCTCAGACACATAATGAAAATAATTTGGGGGGGGGGAAGAGTCAAAATGGCTTTTATAAAGGGAAATCATGCCTCAATCTATTAGAATTCTTTGAGGGGGTCAACAAACATGCAGACAGGGATGATCCAGTGCATATAGTGTACTTAGATTTCAGAAAGTCCATCACCAAAGGCTCTTAAGCAAAGTAAGCAGTCATGGGATAAGAGGGAAGGTCCTCTTGGATCAGTAACTGGTTAAAAGATAGGAAACAAAGGGTAGGAATAAATGGTCAGTTTTCCAAATGAAGAGAGGTAAATAGTGGTATTCCTGTATTGGGAAACGTGCTGTTCAACATATTCATGAATGATCTCAAAAAAGGAATAAACAGTGAGGTGGCAAAATTTGCAGACAATACAAAATTAAGATAGTTAAGTCCAAATCAGACTGTGAACAGTTACAAAGGGATCTCACTAAAGTGGGTAATTGGGCAACAAAATGGCAGATGAAATTCAGAGTTGATAAATGCACATAGGAAAACATAGTCCCAAGTATATATACACACAAAATGATGAGGTCTAAAATTAGCTGTTACCGTTCAAGAAAGAGATCTTGGAGTCATTGTGGATAGTTCTCTGAAAACATCTGCTCAATATGCAGCAACAGTCAAAAAGGCTAACAATGTTAGGAACCATTAGAAAAGGGATAGATAAGGCAGAAAATATCATAATGCCTCTATATAAACCCATGGCATGCCCACATCTTGAAAACTGCATACAGATCTGGTCATCTCAAAAAAGATATATTATAATTGGAAAAAAGGAGAGAAGGACAACAAAATTGATTGGGGTATGGAACAGCTTCCATATGAGGAGAGATTTAAAAGTCTCAAACTGGTCAGCTTGGAAAAGAGACAAGGAAGGATGAGTTATATTTGAGGTCTGTAAAATCTTGACTGGTGTGGAGAAAAAGAATAAGGAAATGTTATTTACTCTGTCACATAACACAAGATTGGTTTCAGAGTAACAGCCGTGTTAGTCTGTATTCGCAATAAGAAAAGGAGTACTTGTGGCACCTTAGAGACTAACCAATTTATTTGAGCATAAGCTTTCGTGAGCTACAGGAAGTACTTCTTCACACAATGCACAGTCAACCTGTGGAACTCTTTGCCTGGGGATGTTGTGAAGGTCAAAACTATAACAAGGTTCAAAAAAGAACTAGATCAATTCATGGAGGAGGTCCATCAATAGCTATTAGCCAGGATGGTCAAGGATGCAACACCATGCTCTGAGTTTCCGTAGCCTCTGTTTGCCAGCAGCTGGTAGGGACAACAGGGGTAGGATCAGTTGATGATTGCATGATCTGTTCATTCCCATTGAAGCACCTGGCACTGGCCACTGTTGGAAAACAGGACTCTTGATCTGACCAAATATGGCCATTCTTATATTCAATAAGGTTTTTCAAGGATACTGCAGGAAATTGCTATATCTGTCACAAATCCCATCTGAACCTTAGAATTCTGCTTATATTGATTTATTGTAAATCAATTTTAGACCTGGGCTATATCAACTTAAGAGTGTGAAATCAAAGTTTTGTACTGTTTTAAAATCACACCTTTAGTTAAACGACTGAAATTTTGAATAGAGACAACTAGAGTTGGTCCAGAAAGAAGGAAAAAAGAAAATATTGGAAATGCCAATATTTTGTCCCACAACTGGGACAGATATCTAAGCTCTTTGCAGAACAAAAAGTTTTAAAAAAACTCAAACTGGAAATACTGCAACAGTTTGTTTCGATATATTTTTTTTATAAGTCAACATTAATTTTTATGTCTGGCTCAGCAGTCAGTGCCTCATGGGAGTTGTAGTTCCAGATCTCTCAGTCTCCACTATGGGCCCATCTCCTCTGCCAAACCACATCTCACATGATTCATGGTGGGCTCTCCCCTGTCCCATGATGCACCACAGCAGTTTAGCAATGGTGATGATGTATATTGCATCACAGGAGGCGTAGTCCAGCTGGAAAGCTGGGCCCAGAGGAAGAATGAGGCTTGACTGACCTGGAACTACAATTCCCATGAGGCATCATAGCAGTTCACTCAGATGCAGAAATTAATTTCAACCCCAAACAAAATGTTCAATATGATTTTACCAATGCAATATTCTACAGAAACTGATCTTTACCTATAGGAATTTCAGTGAAACCCCATTTTCCAATGTGAAAACATTTTGAAATTTTTCAACCGTCCCTACAAAAAAGGCCTTAAACATAGGACCTAGACTCACTGTTGCTCTGTGTCTTGGGTAGTAATTTATATCATTGCAAAGTGAATGTAAAAACACTGCCAGATGAGAGTGGCTGTGGTTTATGCCCATTTTGCACTGATGTAACTTGCTACACTCAGTGCAGGACAATGGTCAATCATGCCTAAAGATACCCACAGACTTCTTGAGGCACTACAGATAGGTAACTTACATGGTTAATATTGCAGCATTTTATTTTTTCCAAAAAAAGGAAGAGAAACAATAGGGAGGAGGAATAAATTTGTTTGAATTATCTGTGCTTCTGGACAGATTCAGGAAACAAAAACAAATAGGAGCTTAGCTAGAAGTGCCCACAAACATCCCCAAGAAGGGGATTTGGTTGTAGTTACTAGGCATGACTGATAGCTTTTAAAAAAACCTTTGGAGAAAACCACTATTATGGGTGGGCAGTTTTGTGTGTGTCATATTCACAGCCTGAGAGATTAGTCAATAACAGCTCAAGGGCTGGAGGGGAAGGAGAGGTCATATACACAGAAGCAAATACTCAAATGGACTTGACAGAAGAATAAGATGCAAGACGGGGAGAGTTATTTGCTGTCAAGCTAGGTCTCAAATTTTAATTTTTGGATACAGGCTACAGATTTAATAGATTCATGAAGTTTAAAGCCAGAAGGACCCAGTAGATCATCTAGTCTGTCCTCCTATATACCAGGCCTACCTAATCACAAGCTGAGGAAAGCAAATCACCTATGAACCTCTGAAGAAATCCAGGTGACATGCTTTAACTTAGGCAAATTATAGACTGAGAAATCATCCTGAAGGAAGATCAGAGGGGCAAGAATGTGTTAATATGTGTCTGCTAAAGTATAGAAGTGTAAGTGCCATGCTGAAGCTTTCTATTGTAAAGCAGATGTTACAAACCTCATTTTCATTTTTCATTCTAGGAATGTGTATAGTAATTGCAGTAGAGTTATGCAAGTCTGTACAGGACAAAACACTGGTAGATTTACTAAATACAGTTTACCATTTCTGTGTTTACTAAAGTAAATGTTTGTTAGGGGGGTATTATTTCTCTTGGAAGCTGACTGGAAGTTTTTATTCACATTTTATTCACATCTACATTAAGGTTTTGAATACAATAGCCATGGGGGTTGACTCTGTAAAGCTTTCCAAAAAGTGCTGAAGAGACAGAATTCTGGCTGATGATTCAGCAACAACTTCAGCTGAGGTGCAGGATGGGGAGTGTAATAATAATGACAGGTTTCAACCCTATTAGCAATCAGACTAATTAAAACAGGGCTGCCAGGTGGTTCACAAGCACAGACTCTTACTTCTATGTGGAGGTGTGTTGAAACCAATCGGGTAAGAGATCAGTTTTAGGTTCAGGGCCTAGCAAAATATATGCATATAGTAGCACTCATGCCACCGACAGCTGTCTCCTCAAGCTTATCCATCAACTAGTCAGTGTGGATATTGAATAATGATGGTGACAGCACAGCCTTGCCGAACTCCCATTGAGATAGTAATCCACACCATGTATCTGCCATTGACTCAAATGTAGCTTTCCATTTTGTTACAAAGCTCTTCTGTTAATGACACTATCTTTCCAGGATGCTGAATTGCCACATCAGATCCCACAAATTTCCTCAATGCAATGAATCAAAGACCTGATAGAAGTCTATAAAAAGCACATGGCTAATTAAATTCAGCCATCGTCTCAAAAAGCTGTCTCAAGGTAAAGATCTGGTCAACAGCAGAATGTCGAGGTCTAAAGTCATGCTGAGTATCCTAATCTTTGCCACAAGGGCATCATTGATTCAAGATATTAACACAAAAGCAAAGATTTTCCCTCAGTCCAACAACAGAGTAATTCCTCTACAGTAGCTAAATTCAGCCTTATTGCTCTTTTTGAATAGAGCCAAAATAACCCCCATTTTCCAGGCTTCGGGGATGATATAAGTATGCCAGATGGTCTGGAAGAGCCTATGCAGCGATGGTACAATAATACTCTCACAATCTTCACATTTTAGGGATAATGTTACAAGCCTCTGGTTCACTTATGGACTGCAATCTGGATCTCTTCTTGGTTGAGGAAAGAGGGCTCTATCAGAATTTCCTGCCCCTTTTCAAATGGAAGAGGGATTGCTGGGTGATAGACAATTGAAAAATGTCTTAATATGATCTTCCCATTGATGCAACTGATCCTGCAGAGTCTTCCTGATGCTGCCATCCTGATTCTTTACTGGACAAGCTGGTGCCACATTCTCCAACTGACACTGCAAAGATGAATAAAGGGTCCAAAATTATGTCTGGTGGCTGCCTTTTCTAAACTGGCTGCTTCAGTTAACCACCAGGATTCCTTATCTTTCTGACACAATGACGTTCCAAAGTCAAACCCACTGAGCCAATAACAAACATGTCATTCAAAACTCCAATTTTAGCTTCATTTTTTTCTTAGCTCCACCTGTTGTAAGTGTCTTCACTGATTCAGGGCTGACATCTGAAGGGCTGATAACCCCACAACTGAGATTGCAGCAATCACTGATTACTTGAAAATGTCATTTCTCATCAGATGACAAAGGAAGTAAGACTTCTGTCTCTAAGGCTTTGATGGCAGTCAGAACAGAAAGTTATCTGATAACTTGACTGTAGTAAGAGCTTGTGGTTGAATCTGACTAATTTTGTACCATCAACTGTCTTTGAAGTCAGAGGCACACTTATGTCAGCAGAAGCCAATGGTCTGTGTCAAGTTCGGCATCTCTGTGAACTCATACTTCAGTGACTGTTAACCACCAATTATCATTAACAAGGGCATGACCAATTACAGTCCTAGTGAAACCATCTGAGCTGTACAGGTCTGCTTGTGTATCTTTGGGTGATGGAAGAGCAAATCACAGATCACCATTCATTGGCAGCAGCAAATTTCTCAAGGTCCTGCCCATTCCTGTTCTTCTGCCCAATACCAAACTTCCCAAGAGTACTTGCCCAGGTTGCATTATCCTTTCCTACCTGTGTACTAAACTTACCCAGGATTATGATAACATCTCTTCTCAGAGTTTCATTAAGGATTGGTTGCAGTTGCTGGTAAAAATTATATGCAGCTGCATTGTTGGCCTTGGGGTTGGTGAAACCATACATTGTAATGATGGGAATATGCCTAAACCCAGTAAGGAATCAGATTCTGATAGTCACTCATTAATCACCTGCCAACCCTGCAATACCTGTCGGGCACAGCGTAAAAGTAAAATGGCCAACCCAGCCAGAGCAATCCTTCTCAAGCTGCCTTATTGCCAACTTCCTTTTCACTACTTCCTGGCCAACACACCTCAGATAAAAGTACAGATATCAATGTTGAGGATTTTCAACTGCTTTACAAGGAGGACAACTTCAGCTATTTTGGACAGTGCTCAAACTTTCCAGACACAAATTTTACATTTGCCACCAACATTCAGGAAACTGGAATAGCCCTTTTGCAAGATTTTATTGGTAATTTTGCCTCAGCAGCAGAGAAACTCTGCCGTTTCAGCTACAAGGTTCAATGACCAGATTGTTGCAGCTGATTGGCATCCGTATAAACAGCCTCACAGAAAGAATATATTGACCCCAGAAGGCAATGTAAATGAAAGACAAAAGTCAAAAAAGGACATTCTACAAACTAAACACAATCCTCCATTGTGTCAGCTCCTTTGTGCCCAAGAGGAACCATTGATATTCTTTTTGTCTTTTCGAATGGAAGAGAATGAGACAGAAAAGTTATGTTCATATTATGAAGGCATCTGCTTATCTTATAGCATATGCACGTCTGCAGTAGTAATTATAGCCAATGTTCACCACACAAACAGGATCACAGTGTTGCAGCCACTCCACAGGACATGGAAAACCTGAGGAGCAGAAGATGCTTAATGGTTCTATTGTACAGTAAGACAGGCCATGGAGAAGCTGTGCAACAACACGCCTGTCTAGATGTTAAAACAGAAAGTGGGTTTGGAGGAGTGAGTGGTTTATGTTGGGGCAGAGAAGTGACCAGTGGTTCCACCATTATGTCAGTCCACAAGTATAGCTACACAGAGAGGCTCTAGCTTCTGTTACAGCTTGTGTGGGCTGTATTTGGGGGAGTGGAGCAATTGTTCAGATGCTCCATAACTAGTTAAGAGAAGTTTTATTTACAACAGGGTTGACATATTTTGAACAAAAAGTGGGTCCAAAACAATGGTCTTTAAAAAAATTCAGGACAAGTTGTTGACTATTAATTTTTTATTATTATTTTCCACAAAAATGGTTTGTTTTTTTAAAAATTATCAATTACATAGAAATGGCTACAGAAATTTTTAATTTGCTAAATCAAAAATTTTATTAACGATTTAAGTAACATTTCTGATAACGTTTTTGATTTTTTTATTTCAGAGCAATGGAGGGATTGAAAAATTTCAAACACAACTTCAAATTTTCTCACAAAAATAGTTTCATTTTTCATTCTTCCAGTGGCTGAAAATAAGTACAGTGTTTACTGAGACCTGAGTATGCAGCTCCAAAGAAAATTTCTGTTCATAAGTGAAATGTGGGACTCAAAAAGAACTACTCTATCTGTGCCTTTGGGCTGAAGTGATGGCTGTACTGGGGGAAAAAAAATTAAAATGCTCCTGGGCATCTCATTCATTAGCTGTTGACATCTACACTTACCAATAAAGTTTTAAACACACAGATATTTAGACATGCCTGCCACCACAATGCTATGACCTGACCAATAAGAGCGTGTGGGTGGGTGAGTAGGAAAGAGTGATGATGATAAACCAGCATGTAACATTCAATTTCAGGGAGCTATCTTACCCAGATCCAAGTCTAACTATAAAGCAAGACATAAATCTAGGTCATCCTTGTCAAATAAGATGTTTAGCTCAACTGGTTTTTAGTTTTTTATCTTTCCCTATGAAAGCCTTTGGGAGGTACAAATCAGCCAAAGTGCATATATGAGAATCTGAACATCTGGATGAAAGAGTTAGTGCTAAAAGTAAAGCCACTTTAGCTCTTGAATGAGTGAGAGTTTCATGTGCATTGGAAATTAAGCAGGATGTTTACATTCCAAGTGATAGCCTCTTTGGGAAGTATTGCCACAACAAGCATATCAGCCTTTTTAAGATGTGTAGTAAATGCCGCATTTAGTGAGGTAAAGATTGCTCTGTAAAAGTGTCAGAGCTGAGGGCTTGTGTGAACATGGGTGCTAGAAAATTCCACTCAGAAGCCTGTGGGTCTTTGTTTGAAGGCAGGATCTGAAAGGAAAGTTGCTGAAATTAGTGATACTTTGATATGCAAATAAATATTTACTTAGTAAGAACATTATAAATAAAGAGATTTGAAAGAGTTTAGAAATTCTTTTCTTCCCTTTAATATGACTTTAAATGGTTCCGGTGTCTCTAAATAAGAGCAGTTACTTTTTCAACAGAAGTTCTGTTTGATGATGTATTTATTTGGATTTATTCACAGTGGAGAGTGGTAAACAGTAGCATCACCCAAGGATCTATACTGGGACTAGGGCTGTTCAACATCTTCATAAATGATCTGGAAAAAGGGGTAAACAGTGAGGTGGCAAAGTTTGCAGAGGATACAAAATTACCCAAAATAGTTAAGTCCAAAGCAGACTGCAAAGAATTATAAAGGGTGACTGTGCAACAAAAAAGCAGATAAAATTCTTTGTCGTTCAAAGCAAAGTAATGCCCCTTGGAAAACATTATCTCAACTATACATACAAAATGATGGGGTCTAAATTAGCTGTTACTACTCAAGAAAGATCTTGGAGTCATCATGGATAGTTCTCTGAAAACATCTGCTCAATATATAGTGGCAATCAAAAAAGCTAACAGAATGTTGGGAACCATTAGAAAAGGGATAGATAATAAGAGAAGATATCATAATGGCAGTATGTCAATTCATGGTATTCCCACACCTTAAATACTTCATGCAGTTCTGGTCAACCCATCTCAAAAAAAGATATTAAAATTGGAAAAAGCTACAGAGAAGGGCAACAAAGATGATTATGGGTATGAAACAGCTTCCATATGAGGAGAGATTTAAAAGACTGGGACTGTTCAGCTTGGAAAAGACACAAGGAAGGAAGGCCATACTAGAGGTCTATAAAATCATGAATGGTGTGGAGAAAGTAAATAAGGAAGGGTTATTTACTCCTTCTCATAACACAAGAACTAGGAGTCACCAAATGAAATTAATAGACAGCAGGCTTAAAACAAACAAAAGGATGTATTTCTTCACGCACACAGTCAACCTGTGGAACTCTTTGGCAGAGGATGTTGTGAAGGGCAAGACTAACAGGATTCAAAGAAGAACTAGATAAATTCATGAAGGATAGGTTCATCAATGGCTATTAGCCAGGATGGGCAGGGATGGTGTCCCTACCCTCTGCCAGAAGCTGGGAATGGGTGATGGGATGGATCACTTGATGATTACCTGTTCTGTTCATTCCCTCATTGGTCACTGTTGGAAGACAGAATACTGAGCGAGATGGACCTTTGGTCTGACCCAGTATGGTCGTTCTTATGTAATAAAATTAATAGATGGCAGGTTTAAAACTAACACAAGGAAGTACTTCTTCACAGAATGCATAGTCTTGTTGCCATGGGACATTGTGAAAGCCAAAAGTATAACTGGGTTCAAAAAAGAATTAGATAAGTTCATGGAGGATAGCTCCATCAGTAGTTATTAGCCAAGATAGTCAGAGAGGCAACCCCATGCTCTGGGTATCCCTAAACCTCTGAATGCTTGAAGCTGGGACTGGATGACAGGGATCATTTGATGAAATCACCTTGTTCTCTTCACTCCTTCTAAAATCATCTGACACTGGCCATTGATGGAAGACAGGACACTGGGCTAGATGGACCTTTGGTCTGACCCAGTATGGTCATTTTTATGTTCTTGAATTCTTATGCTTTAACAAGCACTAAAAGACAACCTGGCTCCCAGTGCCCTGACAACACAAAACAACTGCAATAAAAAAAAAAAATAGTGACAGGGAATGAGGATGCAATATCCCTAATCCTTATACCCATTTGTCAATGAAATCAGTATTCAAGCCTGTGTAACTCTAATTAAATCAGCAAATGATTGACATACGATAGGCCTTTTTTCTCTCAAGCCACTGCCATAAACCTAGTTAACCTTATTCCCAAAGGAAAAGGACACAACTAAGGTCCATTGATAAAACTGTCATATCCACTGAAGTCAGAGCCTTTCAATTTATAGCATCCATAGGAAGGATATACAATGAGTTACCAAATAACTTTAGTTCCCATGACATTCTCACAGCTGTCAATTCATTTCTCCAGTGGGGCCTTCCTTTCAGCTTTCTATTAACCCCATAGTTCTCAAAGTAATAAATTTAACAGCATGTTTGAAAATCTTTGTTTTCCAGCTCAAACTAGTCTGATCTCTTGTCAGTACAGCAGAAAATATATTAGATTTATCAATCCCTAGAGATCCTCTAGTCTAGAGAACCAGAAAACTAATGAGGATTGTGACATCACTGGAGACTGAACCCTGAATAATTAAGGAGGAAGAAGATGTTTAATCCAACTCTTTAAACTACATTGTACTTGTTTGTTAATACCTGTTCAACTCAAACGCCTACCTCGGAGAAGGGTTTTCTTTGGTCCTGATTCATGAAGGTGATGCATACACTGGCCCTGAGTTAACAAAGCACTTTGAATTCAATAGGCGTAGGATCAAATTCTATGACAAAAATTCCATTGACTTCAGTGGGGAATGTGCACTCAGAGTATCTAATCCAGTTCTCCATTAAGGCTCCATTAAAATTCAGGAAAGGCAAGAACAGATATTCCTGATATTGCTAAAGTAACCCCAAATTTAAAAAATATATCTCCAGCAAATGTTGAGGCCATCTTGATACATCATAAAGGACAAGGAAAAGGTGCAACAACATTTCTTGTATCAAGATTTGTATCTAAAGGAGTAGTTGTTTGTTGATCAGCACTCCATGAGGATCCCTTACCTTCTAAATCAAAAGTATCAGAGCTTACTTATTGACTTCCACTACTAATCTGGTAGCTGTGTGGGGAAGGCGCTAACATACAAACCTCTCTCCACATCTCCAAACAGGCTGAGTTTGTAATGGAACCCAAAATTTCCTCTAATGAGCCTGCATTTTCTCTCTCTAACTTTCTTTTGCAATTGTCATTTAAAAGAGGTCAGTGTTTTAAATAATAAATAAAGACCCACTGATGTTAAAATAACCTTTTGGGCAACACATGGAAATGTTTATTTGAACAAGAAATGCCCCTAATGGAAAGGTTATTAGGAGGAACAAATTCATAAACATTTAAAGATATGCTGCTCATTGAGTCTACTGATAGGTTTTAAAGACTAAATCTTTTCAGACAAACATGATAGCATTACAGAATGAGCACAAGAAGATGAAGAAATACTTTAGTAAAATCAAAATAAGTTATTTATACTGTGTCTCGCTAAACCTTGATTGAAAACCATTCAAATTGGCTTGGATAGGAACACTGTCATGTACACTGAAAACTGGAAAAAAATACAAAATAAAGTACAATGATAAATGGCAATGTACAGCATGGAAGATGTACCTTGTCAGGTTTTAGGCACTACTTTATACAAACAGTAATCAGCATTCATTGAAATGGCACAACAGAAGAACATCAACATCACTAATTTAAGATTAAAGTAGTGAATAAAAATATCAGTAACTCCTTTCTACAATACAAAAAAAAGCAACAATAGCCAGCGTTCAAATTATTGAATAAAAACTTTGAAGGGTAAACCCCTTTGAAATCCCTCCTGGCCAGGGGAAAGCTCCTCTCACCTGTAAAGGGTTAAGAAGCTAAAGGTAACCTCGCTGGCACCTGACCAAAATGACCAATGAGGAGACAAGATACTTTCAAAAGCTGGGAGGAGGGAGAGAAACAAAGGGTCTGTGGGTCTGTCTGTATGCTGGTTTCTGCAGGGGATAGACCAGGAATGGAGTCTTAGAACTTTAGTAAGTAATCTAGCTAGGTATGTGTTAGATTTGATTTCTTTAAATGGCTGAGAAAAGAACTGTGCTGAATAGAATAACTATTTCTGTCTGTGTATCTTTTTTTGTAACTTAAGGTTTTGCCTAGAGGGGTTCTCTATGTTTTTGAATCTAATTACCCTGTAAGATACCTACCATCCTGATTTTACAGGGGGGATTTCTTTATTTCTATTTACTTCTATTTTTATTAAAAGTCTTCTTGTAAGAAAACGGAATGCTTTTTCATTGTTCTCAGATCCAAGGGTTTGGGTCTGTGGTCACCTATACAAATTGGTGAGGCTTTTTATCCAACATTTCCCAGGAAAGGGGGGGGTGCAAGTGTTGGGAGGATTGTTCATTGTTCTTAAGATCCAAGGGTCTGGGTCTGTAGTCACCTAGGCAAATTGGTGAGGCTTTTTACCAAACCTTGTCCAGGAAGTGGGGTGCAAGGTTTTGGGAAGTATTTTGGGGGGAAAGACGCGTCCAAACAGCTCTTCCCCAGTAACCAGTATTAGTTTGGTGGTGGTAGCGGCCAATCCAAGGACGACGGGTGGAATATTTTGTACCTTGGGGAAGTTTTGATCTAAGCTGATAAAGATAAGCTTAGGAGGTTTTTCATGCAGGTCCCCAAATCTGTACCCTAGAGTTCAGAGTGGGGGAGGAACCTTGACAAGCCAGCATTCAAATTATTGAATAAAAACTTTGATGGAAAATCATCAGTATTAGAAAATTCAGAAGCAATCCAACAGATGTAATGTTTCTAGAGACAAAGGATTTCTTCCTACTATACAGTGCCTTCAAAAAATCATCACATTCTGATGTTGCAAAGCTGTGTTGGAGCAGGTCATTGGAAGGAACAAAGAGAAAAAGATACAGGGCTATCAGGTTTTTATATGCACCCTTTCCCAGAAAGAACTTGAGCTAGTTCAGAGGTTGAAGAACACATCGGGGAGGAACATTACCAGTCTCTACAAACGGGTATTTTGCTGCAGCTGTCTTACTGGAAAGATAAGTAATGAGAAAAATGTTAAATATGCATGTTAAATATTTTCCATTTAAAAAGCTGGAGACATAGCCAACACTAATTTAATTTTTAAAATGTCTTAGTACACTGAAATATTTTCCTCCAGAATCCCTGAACAAAGTGACAATTTGCCAGTGGGACTAGAGAGAGAGTGCTAAGCAATGGAAAAAGATTACCTTCCTCTATAACAGTAAACTGGTTACACCATTGCCCCTGAGGAGAGAATCAGTCACAAGTTTAAAAAAAGAGAGGGTTTGAGATACAGTTCAGCACTATTAATATGATGCAATAGTGGTACAAAAGGAGACAAAGCCAGAGAAGGAGAATGATTAAATATAAAGATGAAAAGATTGGGATGGTCTCTTATGATACAATGGTCTCATTTCAAGGACCATCATTTATTTTATTCCCAAAGCTATCTGCATTCCACATAAATTTGATGTTCCCTCACTTTTATTGTTGACAATTACTTTAATTGGAATAAAAAAACATACCACATGCAATTGAGACTATAGAAAGTTATTTCAGGGGTGAATCCCAAAGTCATTTAAGTTTCCCTGTGTGAATAATATTGTGTGTCCCTCATTCTGGGATGTTGGCACATATTGCATTCCATGTTTTGGCCTTGGCATGTTGGGAGAGATGGTTACACAAACAGCACTAACACACAGGAAATAATGCACACAACTAGAAATATGCTAGCAGGGGAAGAACACTCCATAGTAGTAACTTAGAACTCATGCACCCTGGCCCAAATGAAAGGTATTCACAATTTAATGATTCAGTGACAGAACTTTCTGTAGAAAGCAAACTGAATTTGCCATCTTGTTACAAAGCAACAGCCCAGGAGCACCCTGCACTCACATTTTATTTCCCCCAAATTCAAGCTGCAATATTGAAAAGGTCTTCTCTCAGAGCTTTCTCCTTACCACCCTAAAAGCTGGCTTTGCTTGAAGACATCCATCTCCTCCTGCATGAAAGGGAGACTAACTGATCTCAGCAGTAGTCTGCATCTAAGACAGAGGACATGCGTTTCTCTGCTGATTTTCAGTTTATATCAATAAGAAATTGTTTGCTACATTTTCTTTCTTTAAATGAGTTGTCTTTTTGCAAAACTCCAATAAAACCCTCAAATTAAGTTAAATATTTTAATTTTTAAATTTTTAGGGACCAGATTCCTCAATCCTCCAAGTTTCCTTTGTGCCACTTTAGACAATGTAAAATGAACTTAAAGCAGCCAGAGATTTGTACTAGCAAACTCCCCCTGTTTATGCGGGAATCTCTAATGGTATAAAGCTTGCAGAGGCATCTCTGACACCTCATATGCCAGCGGTGAGGGATAGAATACTGGGGATGAAAAGAAGAGGCAAAGGGGATGTGACAAGACAGGGGACGGACAGGAAGCTCCTCCACACCCAGTCGTCTACTAATGTAAGGATCCAGAGACACCTGGCATTGCCAATTTAAGTGTCTCTTCTGGCCAGTGACCGAGAATCAGTGAGCTGTGACCAGCACATTGACATGTTCTTCTAAAATTGGCTTTGTTCCTGTAATATCCTAAGGCACTATGGTCTAGAGGAGGGGGCACTTGACTGGGAGTCTCTTGACTGTATTCAATTTGGGGCTCTGCTACTGACTGCCTGTATGACCTTGGTTGAGTCACTTTACCTCTCTGTGCCTATGTTTCCCCCCACCCTTTGGCTCCCTCATCAGTTTAGACTATAAATGCTTCAGGGCAGGGACTGCTTTCACTATCTCTATTTACAGCACCAAACACAACAGGCCCTAACCTTGTTTGAGGCATTGAGGCAAAAAATAATAATAGTTAGGGCCCTATCAAATTCACAGAAAAACGCATCATGGACCGTGAAATCTGGTCTCCCCCATGAAATCCGGCTACTGTAGGAGGGTCACAGTGTTGCCATCCTTACTTCTAGGCTGCCTGTAGAGCTGAGCGGCCAGAGCGTGGTGGCTGCTGGTCAGGCACCTAGCCCAGAAGGCAGCGCCGCCACCAGCAGTGCCAAAGTAAGGGTGGCAGGGTATGATATTGCCAGCCTTACTTCTCCACTGCTGCTGGCATTAACACTGCCTTCAGAGCTGGGCTCTTGGCCAGCAGCCATCACTCTCAGGCCACTCATCTCTGAAGGCTGTGCTGAAGTCAGGGTGGCAATACCTTGACCTTCCTACAATAGCCTCCCCCCCGGCCCCCTATGACACTGTTTGGTGTCAGGACCCCCACAATTACAACACCGTGAAATTTAAGATTTAAATATCTGAAACTATGACATTCAAGATTTTTAAAAATGCTATGACTGTGAAATTTACCAAAATGGGCCATGAATTTGGTAGGGCCCTAATAATAGTTAATAGGGGCTGCAGATTATAGTTGCTGCTTTTGTTTGCTTTTGCTGTTTTTGTTCTGTCTGGGCTCTTTATAAATGTTCCCATAAAGGGGTACCTGAAGAAAAGGGACCCTCACTGACTGACAGCTGTTTGTTTTGTTTTTGGTCTGCGAAATTAGTGCACCAGCTCACACCTGGGTTCAATTTCTGGCTCTGTCATTGCTTTCATGGGTGAGCATGAGCAAGTGACTTCCTTGCCTGTCCCTCAGCTTCTGCACCTGTAAAATGGGGATAATAATACTGACCTCCTTTGTAAATTTCTTCGGGACCTATGGATGAAAAATGATATATAAAAGTTAGGTTTATTTTATTAACAAGGTGAGTGTTTGCCAGATATGAAAGGATTTCAGTGATGCCTTTTAGTTCCTGCTCTGGCACATCATTATTTTATTGTGAAACCAGTCTACCAGTGATGGGTGCAGTATAATGCCTTGTGATGGGATTCACTCACCATCACAGTGCCTTCTGCTGGCTGTCCCGGGAATTACCTTTGCTAGCCAGTGCACCCTCTTCTGGTTGTGTCTCACCACTGTCACTTCTGCTCCAGGACCCACATCACTCCCAGGACCATGGTGTCCTCTTCATGACACATTCCTCCAGCTGTGTCACACTCTGTTCTCCCCCATTCCAGGGGGACTTCCCTCAGTGGCAACTGCAGCCAATTGTCTGGCCACTTCCTCAGTGGCAAGAGGGGGGGCACCTGGGCCCACCCATTACTCCAGGTCCCAGACCAGCCCCTCTGTAGATGGCAGCCATGTGCTGTATCCCCTCTAACCTCTCAGTCCATTTGTCTAGGCCACTTCCCTGTAGCCCCAGTACCTTCTTTGCCCTTGCCTTAGGGCCTTACCCCACAACTCCAAGCCACCAGCTCTTCCCCAGCTCCCCGCTAGCAGCACTGCTGTGTCCAGGGTGCTTGCTTTCTTCCACCTGTAAGGCAGCCAGTTTTCCCTCCTTGAGCTCCAGGGAGCAACTGAAGCTGCTCTGCCCTGCAGCCCTCCTTATATGGGCCAGTCCGGCCCTGATTGGCTGCTCCTCACAGCCCCTCTCTAATTGGCTGCCTCCTGCCCAGCCTCCCTAGGGTTCTCTCTAATTGGCTGCCTCCTGAGAAGCCTCCCCAGGGCTATGTTACCCTTATGGGCCAGTGTGGGGCAGATGCTGCATCACATGCCTGCTATAAACTACAAAGACACTAGTAAAAATACCAAAACCAACTTGATAAAAATAAAGAAATAATAAACTTGATAAAAATAAGAGTGAGTGTGTTCTGGCCCTGCAGGGTTTATAACCATCAGATTCACAGCTTCATTTCTCATGTAGTATTCACCACTAGCCTTCTGGTCATGCACTTGGGTGTTTTGTGCCAGAGAGAGAGAGGCAGAAAAATAGTCTTATATATTTGATCATACATGTTAGTTTCATTGATTTGCCCTCCCCCCATCTTTCTGATGTCTGCGGTGTCTTCCAGTTTAAGTATTTCACTTACATATGCAGTGCTGTTGTATAACATCTCTTTTAAATGTGTAAATATAAATGCAAAAAAGGGAAAGTGATTATATTTCATGGAGAATCACCTATTTGGTGAAAAAAATCTCTACACAGGTACTGAAAATTACATTGCTTTTTCAAATATTAATATGCTTTCAGAAATTAGAAATTTGTTGTAGTTTGCTTTGTCCTACTCCTGATGAGTTAAGTTAATAATATTCACTAAGTGCAACTATTTTACTCTCTGCTTTCCCTCACTCCCACTAATTGACAGCTGGATGGGTCTGGTTTACAATGCCTTTTTATGGATTATTATGAATTCTTATAATGTAAAAGCTAATTTTTGTGATGACAAAGACTTTCCTGTAGGCTTTATTTGAGGGAGGCTCTTTTTTCTCTTACTATTGTAGCTGCCCGGGGCTGTTCCATTTTGACACGACCAACCTGTTGCTAATAATTACACCTTAATTCATATGAAGGGAAGAGAACCCAAGCATCATTTAATGTAGACTACTAGCTGTTACTCGGTTTCGGAAATTTTAGTAGCAATAAATACACATATGTTTTCTCAAGGTTATTTAACAGAAAATCTCTGGAGGCAATCTTGCTAAACGATTTTTATGTCAGAGGATTTTATGTATTTATCCTAGAAGAATATGTACTATTTACTTTTTTAATAAGTCCTGAGAAATGTCTTATTCCATATTATTTTTCTTCCTGGAGTTAAATTTGTTTTGTTTTTTTCCCCCTTCATTATCCCTTTGAAAGAGGTTTCATTGTCAACTTGAGATTTGCCATAACATATAGATGGGCTGATTTTCACAGCATTAGAGTTGCATGCAATTTTATAAACAAAATATATGCATAATGTAAGTGTTTAAACACTTAATCACTCTAAAAGGGGTGAAGCCTTGTTTGATGTTCTGCTACTTTAAGATTAAATTTTAAACACAAAAAATGAATTACAGGGCTCAGTCCTGCGTGGAGCAGGTGAGTGTTGCATATATTAGAACAGGTAAAAAGTGATGAGCGAGACCTAGGGAAAGGGAAATGGAGTCCTGCAAGTAGGGGAGTGGGTGCTTAGGGGGCTTGAGGATTACTACAGAATCTCTCAGTGGGGAAGAGCTAAACCTAGGACTTTCTGGTGAGCACTCCAGTCCTGAGACAACAAAACATGTAAGTATATAACTAACTGCAAGCATGTGGTTGCAACGGGAAAACTTACGCACACAAAGCTAAGCATGTGCTTAAGTGCCTTCTTAGACTGAGGTCTCAGCACCTTGCAGGACTGAGCCCTAGTGCTTGAAGTTACTTGCAGCCTGGCATAGCCCTTGCACTTGCCTTGGAGTATAATATGTCTGTGCAAGCTACTGTGCACGACGCAAGGATCGGGACCTAAGTGTTTGCCTCTATTTAGCTTTCTGTTATATTATTTTGTTATGGTTTACTGCTGATAGTAAGGTATCAAAGAATCAGAATACAAAACTATTAAAGTTTGATTCTGCAACTGAGCCCAGCCCCATAGGTCTCCAAATTTTGGAATAATATTAGTGTTAGACAGGCTGCCATCAGGTTCTGTAGTGAACTGCATATCTACCCAAATTTTCCTCTCCCATTAAAAATCCATCCTTCTTGTGGTGGCTCACCAAAGGATTTAGGTGTAAAGTGACCTAAAGCAGGTGATCTTAGCCAACCTTATTGTTCAGCTATTTGAAACAATGGCTCTTAAGCCAAAGATAGAACACATTGCCTGCATAATGATGGGTAACAAATAGAAAACTGTATGGTCACAGTTATTTGGCAAGTCTTTAAGTGACGTTAGTGATGGAAAACTCCTCCCTGAGGCCTGTACTACGTGGGGCAGCATGGGGATACGTCAGCTGTTCTTTCCTGCTTACTGTGCAAATAAAGCAATTTGGAGGATGTGAAAGATGTTGTGTGGTGATACCACCTCACCAATATACCACTGATACTCATCTGTGTCTCCAGTTTGTCAAATGTAGATTCTATGTTTCCTATGCCTTCAGAATATCTTGCTGAGACTGGGAACTGGATAAAAGTAAATGGACTCAAACTCAAGCCATACAAAGTGGAAGCATTACTAGTCAGTAGGGGAACACTTGTAAAAGAATGGATAGTGGTTCTCCACATGTCAAGGTTCCTCCCCGACTCTGAACTCTAGGGTACAGATGTGGGGACCTGCATGAAAAACCTCCTAAGCTTATCTTTACCAGCTTAGGTCAAAACTTCCCCAAGGTACAAAATATTACACCCGTTATCCTTGGACTGGCCGCTACCACCACCAAACTAATACTGGTTACTGGAGAAGAGCTGTTTGGACGCGTCCTTCCCCCCAAAATACTTCCCAAAACCTTGCACCCCACTTCCTGGACAAGGTTTGGTAAAAAGCCTCACCAATTTGCCTAGGTGACTACAGACCCAGACCCTTGGATCTTAAGAACAATGAACAATCCTCCCAACACTTGCACCCCCCCTTTCCTGGGAAATGTTGGATAAAAAGCCTCACCAATTTGCATAGGTGACCACAGACCCAAACCCTTGGATCTGAGAACAATGAAAAAGCATTCAGTGTTTTACAAGAAGACTTTTAATAAAAAATAGAAGTAAATAGAAATAAAGAAATCCCCCCTGTAAAATCAGGATGGTAGATATCTTACAGGGTAATTAGATTCAAAAACATAGAGAACCCCTCTAGGCAAAACCTTAAGTTACAAAAAAGATACACAGACAGAAATAGTTATTCTATTCAGCACAATTCTTTTCTCAGCCATTTAAAGAAATCATAATCTAACACATACCTAGCTAGATTACTTACTAAAAGTTCTAAGACTCCATTCCTGTTCTGTCCCTGGCCAAGACGACTACAGACAGACACAGACCCTTTGTTTCTCTCCCTCCTCCCAGCTTTTGAAAGTATCTTGTCTCCTCATTGGTCATTTTGGTCAGGTGCCAGCGAGGTTACCTTTAGCTTCTTAACCCTTTACAGGTGAGAGGAGCTTTCCCCTGGCCAGGAGGGATTTCAAAGGGGTTTACCCTTCCCTTTATATTTATGACACGCCCCCCAAATCTCAGCTAGGGTGAAACACTGGCTGGGATTTCTTCCTGGAGCTCTAGGAAAACAGAGTTAATACGACACATGCATCTCTAAATATTCTACCAAGTACATAAAGACTAACAATATTTTCCACATCTCAAGGACGATTTTAACCAGTTGATTCTGGGAAACTTTCACGGGAGAGTGCATCAGCCACTTTGTTAGAAGCTCCTGAGACGTGTTGGATGTCGAAATCAAAATCTTGGAGAGCTAAACTCCACCGAAGAAGTTTTTTGTTAGTTTCTTTGATGGTGTGAAGCCACTTTAGTGCAGCATGGTCGGTTTGCAGGTGGAAACGTCGTCCCCAAACATATGGGCGTAGCTTTTCCAGAGCGTAGACAATGGCATAACATTCTTTTTCAGTGACTGACCAGTTGCTTTCCCTCTCAGACAGTTTTTTGCTGAGAAACACTACAGGGTGGAATTCTTGATCAGGTCCTTTCTGCATTAAAACTGCTCCCACACCACGCTCGGATGCATCTGTGGTTACTAGGAACGGTTTGTCAAAGTCTGGGGCCCTTAGTACAGGGTCAGACATGAGTGTCGCTTTAAGCTTGTTAAAGGCCTTCTGACACTTTCCGGTCCACTGAACAGCATTTGGCTGTTTCTTTTTGGTTAGGTCTGTCAGTGGGGCAGCGATTTGGCTGTAGTGCGGTACAAATCGTCTGTAATAACCGGCCAAGCCTGAGAAGGATTGAACCTGTTTCTTTGACTTTGGGACAGGCCACTTTTGGATAGCATCCACTTTGGCCTGTAGGGGGCTGATAGTTCCTTGACCCACCTGGTGTCCAACGTAAGTCACTCTGTTTAGGCCTATTTGACACTTCTTAGCCTTAACAGTTAGTCCTGCCTCCCTTATGCGCTCAAGGACTTTTTGTAGATGTTCCAGGTGGTCTGCCCAGGAATCCGAAAATATGGCCACATCGTCAAGGTAGGCGACTGCATATTCTCCTAATCCCGCTAGGAGACCATCTACAAGTCTTTGGAAAGTGGCGGGTGCATTTCGCAGCCCGAAAGGGAGTACATTAAATTCATACAGCCCGAGATGTGTGATGAAGGCTGACCTTTCCTTGGCAGATTCATCTAGCGGTACCTGCCAGTACCCCTTGGTTAAGTCCAAGGTAGAGATGAACTGGGCCCGTCCCAGTTTCTCTAATAGTTCATCAGTGCGTGGCATTGGATAGTTGTCTGGGCGAGTTACAGCATTTAGCTTACGGTAGTCCACGCAAAAACGTATTTCCCCATCTGGTTTGGGAACTAGAACCACTGGAGATGCCCATGCACTTTCAGAGGGGCGGATTACACCCATCTGTAACATATCCTGGATCTCCCGTTCAATAGCAGTTTTAGCTTGAGGAGACACCTGGTAAGGTTGAACCCTAATTGGGTGAGCATTACCTGTGTCAATGGAGTGGTATGCCCATTCAGTCAGTCCTGGGGTGGCTGAGAACGTTGGCGCGTAGCTAGTGCACAGCTCCTGGATCTGCTGTCGCTGCATACGCCCAAGGGTCATGGAGAGGTTCACCTCTTCCACACCACCAGCACATTTCCCTTCGTAATAGACACCTTCAGGCCACTCAGCGTCGTCTCCTCCCTGGGCTGTAAACTGACAAACCTTTAATTCTCTGGAATAAAAGGGCTTTAGAGAATTAATATGATACACCTTAGGCTTTCGGTTGGAGGTGGGGAATGCTATGAGATAATTAACAGCTCCCAGGCGCTCCTGGACCACGAATGGCCCTTCCCACGATGCTTCCATTTTATGGGCCTGGAGCGCCTTTAAGACCATGACCTGGTCTCCTACTTTGAAGGAACACTCTCTGGCATGTTTATCATACCAGGCTTTTTGCTCTTTTTGAGCATCCTGTAAGTTTTCTCTAGCAAGGGCTAAAGAGGTTCGGAGGGTGTTTTGTAGGTTGGTTACAAAGTCCAGAATGTTAGTTCCTGGAGAAGGTGTAAATCCCTCCCATTGCTGCTTCACCAACTGCAATGGCCCCTTAACCTCACGGCCATATACAAGTTCAAATGGGGAAAACCCTAAACTGGGATGTGGTACAGCTCTGTAGGCAAAGAGCAACTGCTGCAATACTAGGTCCCAATCATTGGAGTGCTCATTTACGAATTTACGTATCATGGCCCCCAAAGTTCCATTAAACTTCTCCACCATGCCATTTGTTTGATGATGGTAAGGAGTGGCAACCAAGTGATTTACCCCATGAGCTTCCCAAAGGTTTTTCATAGTTCCTGCCAGGAAATTAGTCCCTGCATCTGTGAGGATGTCGGAGGGCCAACCTACCCTGGCAAAAATGTCTGCTAGTGCCTGGCACACACTTTTAGCCCTGGTGTTGCTTAGAGCTACTGCTTCCGGCCATCGGGTGGCAAAATCCATGAAAGTCAGTATGTACTGCTTTCCTCTGGGTGTCTTTTTCGGAAAAGGACCCAGAATATCCACAGCTACTCGCTGAAATGGAACTTCAATGATGGGGAGTGGCTGGAGAGGAGCTTTGACCTGGTCTTGGGGTTTTCCCACTCTTTGGCACACCTCACAAGACTGGACATAGGTAGAAACATCCTTGCCCATTCCCTCCCAGTGGAATGACCCCCCCAAACGGTCTTTGGTCCTGTTCACCCCAGCATGGCCACTAGGGTGATCATGGGCTAAGCTCAAGAGCTTGGCCCGGTATTTAGTTGGAACTACCAACTGTCTCTGAGGATGCCAGTCTTCCTGGTGTCCCCCAGAAAGAGTTTCCTTGTATAAAAGTCCTCTTTCTACAACAAACCTGGATCGATTAGAAGAGCTGAGAGGCGGTGGGTTGCTCCGTGCCGCCGTCCACGCTCTCTGGAGGCTTTCATCTGCTTCCTGTTCGGTCTGGAACTGTTCCCTTGATGCTGGAGACATCAGTTCCTCATTGGATTGGGGACATAGGCTTGGTCCCTCTGGAAGCGATATAGGGGATGGAGCTGTTTCTGTTGACTGTGAACCGCTCTCCGCTGGTGCACTATGTTGGGATTCAGGCTCCGGCTGAGCCTCTTGTGTAGGGTTATCGGCTGCTGCCAGTTCAGGTTCGGTGGGGCCCTCTGGCGTTGAGGTTGCAAGTACTGGATTCAGTGCTGGCACGGGGTCTGGTGTTGGTTGTTTGGCTGGTTCCGGTTCTGGGACTGGTTCCGTCTGGGTCTCTGGGACTGGATCCACTACTGCTGTTGCAGACATTGGCCTGGGGTCCGGGTCCATCACCTCTGACCGGGCCCTGATAGAAGTTTCCGGAACAGAGCTAGGCCTCACGGCTTGTTTAGCCTGGCTGCGGGTGACCGTTCCCACCCTCTTGGCCTGCTTCACGTGATTGGCCAAGTCTTCCCCCAACAGCATGGGGATGGGATAATCATCATAGACTGCAAAAGTCCACATTCCTGACCAGCCCTTGTACTGGACAGGCAACTTGGCTGTAGGCAAATTGAAAGAGTTGGACTTGAAGGGTTGAATCGTCACTTGGATCTCTGGGTTGATTAAATTGGGGTCCACTAAGGAAGCATGGATAGCTGACACTTGTGCTCCGGTGTCCCTCCACGCGGTGACCTTCTTCCCGCCCACACTCACAGTTTCCCTCCGCTCCAAGGGTATCTGGGAGGTATCTGGGCCTGTGGACCTCTGGTGTGATTCCGGTGCAATGAACTGTAATCTGTTGGGGTTCTTGGGGCAGTTGGCCTTTACATGCCCCAGCTTGTTACATTTAAAACATCGTCCAGCTGACGGGTCACCGGGGCGAGGTGGGTTGCTGGAGAACGGGGTGGTGGGACGATAAGGGGTCTGGAGGGTTCTTTGGGAGGTAGGTGGGGCTTTGGGCGGCCCCCGGTAATAGGGTGTGGTCTGGGGTGGTCCCTTCTGGTCTCCGCTCCAACTGCGACCAGTTTTCTTCTTCTCTGCCACCTCCACCCATCTGGCTCCAATCTCTCCTGCCTCGATTACAGTTTTGGGTTTCCCATCTAGGATGTATCTTTCTATTTCCTCAGGAACACCCTCTAAGAATTGTTCCATTTGCATTAGGAAGGGCAAATTTACTGGAGATTCAACACTTGCTCCTGATATCCAGGCATCCCAATGTTTCACAGTGTGGTAGGCATGTCGGGTAAATGACATGTCTGGTTTCCACCTTAGGGCTCGGAACCTCCGACGAGACTGCTCGGGTGTTATCCCCATTCTGACTCTCGCCTTGGATTTGAACAGTTCATACTTGTTCATATGTTCTTTAGGCATTTCAGCTGCCACCTCAGCTAAGGGTCCACTGAGCTGCGGCCTCAGCTCTACCATGTATTGGTCAGTAGAGATGTTGTACCCAAGGCAGGCCCTTTCGAAGTTTTCTAAGAAGGCCTCAGTATCATCACCTGCCTTGTAGGTGGGGAACTTTCTGGGATGGGAAGTGGTACCTGGAGAAGGATTGCTAGGGTTTGTTGGTATATTCTGCTGGGCCTTTATCCTCTCCACATGCTTCCTTGCCTCCATTTCCCTCTTGTGGGCAGCCTCCTGTACCTCCTTCTCCAGCCGCATGAGTTCTATCTGTCTTTCATGTTCCCTTTGTTTTTCCTCAGCCTGAAATTTGGCTAATTCCAGCTGTAGTCGAGCCGAGGATTTGGCCATTCTAACCTCTCTGTTTTTAACTAACTTTACACCCGAGGTTTAGAAATAAACAAACAAAACTTGGCTGTAAAATTTTGCTGTGCTGGAATAGAATACCTATTCTCTGATAGTGATTGTCAGCCTACAGAAAAAGACAATTCCCTTGTCTCTGCTCTGGGCCCAAATTAAAGCAAAAAACCTCCAACTACTTGGAAACCTGCTTACCCAGCCCAAAGAAAAAAAAAATTTCTTTTCAAACCTGTGCTCCTTGTAAAACAAAAAAAAATCAAAATCCTAAAAAAAAACCTGCCACTTTTGTCTCCAGGCAAATGGGTAGAGCACACACCCCCTATTTACTTTTAGGAAGAAAAGAAAAAAAAAAAAACCTCTGGGTTGGAAGACTGTGAATTTCCCTGCAGGAGTTAAGTACCCTGCCTCCAGGCAAAGAAAACCTGCAATTCACAAGATAATCCCCTTTTGTCTCTGCTTGGCCACAAAGCAGAGAGAAACCAAGCTGCTTTCAGTTTCAAAGCTGCTTTCTGGACTTCCTAAAAATTCCTTTTTAAAATCTGTATTTCTAGTTCAAAAAATCTCAACTGGATCTCAAAATGATTTCAGGTTAATCCCACCACTGTGCCACCATGTCACGGTTCCTCCCCCACTCTGAACTCTAGGGTACAGATGTGGGGACCTGCATGAAAAACCTCCTAAGCTTATCTTTACCAGCTTAGGTCAAAACTTCCCCAAGGTACAAAATATTACCCCCGTTATCCTTGGACTGTCCGCTACCACCACCAAACTAATACTGGTTACTGGGGAAGAGCTGTTTGGACGCGTCCTTCCCCCCAAAATACTTCCCAAAACCTTGCACCCCACTTCCTGGACAAGGTTTGGTAAAAAGCCTCACCAATTTGCCTAGGTGACTACAGACCCAGACCCTTGGATCTTAAGAACAATGAACAATCCTCCCAACACTTGCACCCCCCCTTTCCTGGGAAATGTTGGATAAAAAGCCTCACCAATTTGCATAGGTGACCACAGACCCAAACCCTTGGATCTGAGAACAATGAAAAAGCATTCAGTGTTTTACAAGAGACTTTTAATAAAAAAACAGAAGTAAATAGAAATAAAGAAATCCCCCCTGTAAAATCAGGATGGTAGATATCTTACAGGGTAATTAGATTCAAAAACATAGAGAACCCCTCTAGGCAAAACCTTAAGTTACAAAAAAGATACACAGACAGAAATAGTTATTCTATTCAGCACAATTCTTTTCTCAGCCATTTAAAGAAATCATAATCTAACACATACCTAGCTAGATTACTTACTAAAAGTTCTAAGACTCCATTCCTGTTCTGTCCCCAGCCAAGACGACTACAGACAGACACAGACCCTTTGTTTCTCCCCCTCCTCCCAGCTTTTGAAAGTATCTCGTCTCCTCATTGGTCATTTTGGTCAGGTGCCAGCGAGGTTACCTTTAGCTTCTTAACCCTTTACAGGTGAGAGGAGCTTTCCCCTGGCCAGGAGGGATTTCAAAGGGGTTTACCCTTCCCTTTATATTTATGACAGCCACTCTCTTCTTATAATTAGACCCCTGGACGGATTGTATCTGCATCTGATCTGCAATCCGTAAAAGTGATCCGCGGATATAAAGTGAATATCTGCGGATTTGCAGGGCTCTACTTATAATATACCGGAAGCTTTCTTTGATTTTTTTCAAAATGTTGTTACATCATATCTGATTCTTAGTTCCTAAGTACCTAATTTTGAACGTAAGGAGACTGTGTATTAACATATCAGTAGCTTCAGACAATATCTACATATAAAAAAAAAAGTTCTCCTTTTCCATGTATTGATTATATTAGCAACATATTTAATGAAAATGAAATCCATACACGATTCTTAAAGATAAAATAGTTTACAAAAAAAATACATTGAATATAAACATTAGGTTAAATTCACTTTGGTATGAAACTGGACCATTATTTTAAATATGACCTAGATAGAAGTAGAGATAATATATTTAGTGTGAATGGCTCCCAGTGACTGGCATCAAGAACAAGCAAATCACTCACCTGTTAAAAGAACACCCTTGTACTAGGACATTAAAGAGGTATTGTAGGCATGTTCTTTGGAGTGTCCATGCTCATACTGGCATTTGTCTGAGGTCAGGTCTGTACTATATCAGCATAAGTATGGGCTGTGAAAAGTCCACACACCTGAGCAACGTAGTTATACCAACCTAACCCCATGTGTAGACAGTGCTATGTCGACAGGAGAGCTTCTCCCATCAACACAGCTATCGCCTTTTGGGGAGGTGGATTAACTACGCCGATGGGAAAAGCTCTGCCATCAGCGTTGGGGCGTCTTCACTAAAGTGCTACACCAGCGCAGCTGCACCCCTGTAGTGCTCTACGTGAAGACAAGCCCTAAGTTCCACATATGTTAATAAAGCTAAGTGAAGTTGATTGGTTTTATCCAGAAGAGGAGATCAGCACAGAATACTTAGCACTGACTAATTTTTTGAACGCAAACTTTATATGGCAAATTTTAGACCAGTGACCATCTTTGGATCATGTGTACACAGTGCTTGGGGAAAACATATCCCTATTGCTCCAGTGAGCTTACAATCTTGTCAATAAAGATGGCAAGACAGTTATACAAAGCGATCCGGATTGCTTCTTAAGCTGGACTCATTTGAACAGCATGCACTTTACACAGCCAAATGCGAGGTCACTCATCTAAGAGCAAAAAAGCTGGTGGACTGTGGAGTAAGTGTCTTATCTTATGCCCAGCTCTGCCTTTAATCCCTTTTATGGCTTTGTACTCACTGTTTTACTTTGCGAGAGTTTCAACTAAAGCTCTCTATATCCACAAATACTGTGTACTGGTAGGTGGGGGTGGGAGTGGATTCCTTGGTGGTAGTGAATATTGTGATTCTGAACCATATGAAATTTCAGCTTAAGTAAGAGGAACAGATAAACCAACCCACTGGTGAAACATTACTTCTTCTGAAAACCGAGTTAATCTAAACCTTTTATTTAGTTATTTGAGTTGTTTTTAACAAGACAGCTCACGCATCTAATTAAGTTTCTGCATTAAACAATGTGCAAAAGAAAATATGCTTTGACATTACATTTATCTTTGGAATTTGATGTACTTCCCTCATTAATTTTTAGCCTAAAACCCATGGGCCTCATTACTGCATCACTGATTCACTTTTCGTACATTGTTTTTTTCCCTGAAATTTACTCATTTACTTTTCTTTCCAGTGGTATTTAGTAGATGAGTAATATCAGGAGATATAACTGACAGCACATTTCATAACTAGTCTAAGCCCATGTCTGCATCAAGTACATTAAAGATTCATTTATATTTTATATGAAGATAGTATCTGACCTCTTTCGAGATATGTGCAAATTCCTCTATTATTCACCCTTGATAATACCTTTCCAAGGAAAGAATTGACTGGGGAAGCACCAGCATCTGTCATTCAAAATTCTAGGGTTTGGAGGTTGAGGAATTTTTCTCCCTGCCCTCTGACCAATGCGTGCTCAGAACAAAATAGGAGTTGGTATTTTACAAGATACACAAAGCTTTCCTTGACCATGTATCACAGGGGTGGACCCTGCCCTTTATCAGTCCAAAATGTATTGCATCATACAGGCTATTTTCTCAAAACCTTATGGTTAATTATACATGAGCTAAAGCAAGATGTGTGCTTAGCCATCAGAAAAAGAGTATTAGCTACAGCCTCTTCCATTGAGCTCAATCTTTAGCTACAATGTCGGAAGAAACACACTGAAGCTGAGTCTAACTTTAAGGAAAAGTACTCCAAATATTTTAGATATTTGATCCAGGTAATTGATTACCAGGAAAGCTGGACATTCCTGAAGGCCAGTGGTTTTAACGATTATATATGATAAGAAAACAAAAGAAATATTTCTATATTTTGGATTAAAAAAAGACTTTGCTCTATTATTTGACTAGAAACGAGAAGTATAATTACTGTTTAATTCCCATATTTTACCTAGGTTAATTTTACATTCTATTAATTTGCATAAACTAATTGTTGTATGCATAGCAGTTTGTTGGGTAAAGGAAGCCCAGCTAAATGTTTCATTCATTAAGAAAAATGTTCCAGTGCTACTGTGTGCAATAATCTTTAGCCCATGTTGTGGGTTATGTACACAGTAAAATATTCTATAAAAATAATTGCCCTGATCTATTGAGAAATTCTTCTAAAATGAAGCAGAACAACTCTCAGAAGTGAACAGGAATGTTATAGCATGCAAATGCAGGCATCAGGACACACAGCTCAGTGTTGAAAGTAAATATAGATTTAGGTACTGGATGATAAAAATAACCCATTGCCAGCTCAGTAGCTGGTGCATTCACTCTTTAGATCAGAAGCTTATCATCCTGTGATGAGATTTGACCTTCCACCAAGTGTTGAGGCCAAAACTGACATCTATAGAGACTGCTACATTTGCGGTAAGTAGTATTCTTTGAGGACGGTAATCATCAGAACTTCTCAAATAGTTTTTAAAATGGGTTTACAAAAATTAGGGCTTTTGAGTTTCAGTAACACAGCAGGAGCATGATGCAGAGTTAGGACAAGTTAGGATGGCAGAATTAGTAAATATTTAGGATACTTTAAACCTTTTCCTTTCTAGGCCACTTGAATCAGAATTTGCCTGACACACCACTACTAGACTGCTTTTGGAAAAGTATTATTTAACCGGAATTCATTCAAGAGGATTCTATAGGAGTCTTTCTAAACAGCCACACAATTGACTTTGGTACTGATTATCTGAACCATTCCATAGCAGGATATAATTCTCTACTTCTACCGCATCCTTCACCTCATTATGTCAGTTACACTCATCCAGTAAGGGAACAGAACCAACGTTTTGTAATCACAGTCAGAAATAATGGTGAAGACACTCTGTGCCAACATGAGAGCACTCTCCTGCCAATATAATGCCAGTGTGGACAGCACAAAACTTGCATTGCTCTGAGCGATGTAAGTTATATTGATTTAGGCTGTAGTGTAGAGCTGCCCTGAGACTGTCAAATTTAGCACTCTTAAGCACAGACTTAACTGCTTTCCTAAACTGGAGCTGCAGGGAGCCCAGAAATCTGGTTAATACTCCCCTTTGTGTTCTTTACAATACACCTAAAGTAGCATGGCCTGCTGATGCTACATTTCACACTGAAATGTGTGAAGTGGATTCTGCTTAGTGCATACTGAGCATAAGTGTTTGCCTGTATCCAGTCCTTCCAACATGAATACTAAACATTGCTTTATAAAATACTTTGAGATAAAGCTCCCTGAAATCATTGTTTTAAAATCCAAAGTATGCAATATGAACATACAAAGGATATGAACCATTTCTTCTCAAAATTAACATTCCTGAAAATCAATAGAAAGCCTTAGCAAAGATTCCATGATGCTTTTTGACCTTGAATTAAAAGTTGTGGTGATAAACTCTGGTAATGGAATTGTCTATATTTGATTACTTGGCATCTGATGAAAACATTGCTGTAAGAATAAAGAATAAAAGAAAAACAAAACCGATTCTATTCCAGGCTAGATCTGCACTGATGTAAAAGTAAAAGATAATAAACCAGATGAGAGCTTCATTTAGCTTTCCAGAATGACATTAGAAATTAAGTGTCAAATTCATTAGAACTGAATATATTATTTGCATATGATGTATGGGTACAGTAATCAGGAAACTGTGCAAGGCACTTTTACAAATAAAACATATGCCATTGAAATTCATTAAAACTTTTCATCCCCCTACACAGAAGTAGGTACTTCTCCATTAGGTACCCAAGGGATATGTGCTGTGAAAAAAAGCAGCATCAGCAGAAAAAGGGATGTGACTGCTTCAGTGCACTAGATGTGGGAACCTATATTTAGTAACAAATGTAGGAAAATGGACAAAAATGGCTTTGCCTAAGTTAAGGCTGCTCCAGGCAAATGTACATGCTGTCAAGTTGCACAGATTGCCAGTCTGTTGCTCAAATGAGTAATGATATAGTGACATTTTATATTCTAGGAATATAAACCTGACACTTTAAATGGCCACCTTAACTGAGGGGTCAGAGAAATCAGTCAGAACTTATAAAGAAAACTTCACCTTCATCTCATTACCCTCCATCTCTTTAGCTTCACATGCCATCCACATAGCTTCAAATCATTCTATATCTACCAGTCACACTTCATCTTTTTGCACTAGATCTCATTCAAAACAGTCTCCTTCAGGGTAGTACTGAAATTGCTTACTGCTTTCAAGCATCATTGGCATATATTAGACATGAGGTAAAATTCTGGCCTCATTGAAGTCAAAGGGAATTTTACCCATGACTTCAATAAGCCCAGGATTTCACCCCAAACTAGACCAACCTTAGTCAACTATTTAAAACTTTCTTACAAAGGATAGAATAATTGATTGTTTTCTCATTTAGTGGCTACTGACTCACAACACCCATATATCTCATTTAAAGGACATGTCTTTGCTATCTTCTCCATAAAGGGAGTCGTCTTCCATATCTGTCTTGAGCTCCTTAGGCCAAAAGAGAGCTCAGATCTTGCTTTATTTCTGTGAATGCCTTACTATTTTTTAGTTTCCCAATACGAGGAATTTTGTGAACTCCAGAGATCTCATAAAAACAACGAGGAGTACGGAGGCACCTTAAAGACTAACAGATTTAGGTATGTAGGTGCCTAAGATGCAGATAGGGCCTCACAAGATATTCAAAGCACCTAAGCAGGTTACGTGCCTAACTCCTATTGATATATTGTAGTTGCCCATTAAGAGAAGGAATGCTGTCTGATAGCTGGTCCTTTAGCATCTCTCTGCCTCCATTTACCAATTTGCTAAATAGGTATATTAATACCTAAATAAGAAGTAGTCTCAGGCTTAAGACACCTTGTCATAAATATAAAGAGAAGGCTCACCACCTTTAAATCCCTCCTGGCCAGAGGAAAAACCCTTTCACCTGTAAAGGATTAAGAAGCTAAAATAAACTTGCTGACACCTGACCAAAATGACCAATGAGGAGACAAGATACTTTCAAAGCTGGAAGAGGGGTGGGAAACAAAGGGTTCTGTCTGTGTGTATGATGCTTTTGCCAGGACCAGAGCAGGAATGCAGGTCAGAACTCCTGTAAAGAGTTAGTAAGCAATCTAGTTAGATATGCGTTAGATTCTGTTTTGTTTAAATGGCTGATAAAATAAGTTGTGCTGAATGGAATGTGTATTCCTGTTTTTGTATCTTTTTGTAACTTAAGGTTTAGCCTAGAGGGATTCTTTAGGTTTTAAATCTGATTACCCTGTAAGGTATTTTCCATCCTGATTTTACAGAGGTGATTCTTTTACTTTTTCTTTAATTAAAATTCTTCTTTTAAGAACCTGATTGCTTTTTCATTGTTCTTAAGATCCAAGGGTTTGGGTCTGTGTTCACCGATGCAAACTGGTGAGGAGTTTTATCAAGCCTTCCCCAGGAAAGGGGGAGTAGTGCTTGGGGGGATATTTGGGGGGAGGGGGGCAGACGTTTCCAAGTGGGCATTTTCCCTGTTCTTTGTGTAACACTTTGGTGGTGGCAGCTTTTAACCTAAGCTGGTAAGAATAAGCTTAGGGGTCTTTCATGCAGGTCCCCACATCTGTACCCTAGAGTTCAGAGTGGGGAAGGAACCTTGACACACCTTGAGAAGCTTGGATGAAAGATGCTATGTAAAATAAAGAATATATAGCTATAGAGAATAGATTAATATATTTATCAATATCTGCCACTGTAATAAGTATCTAAGCAATATACTTACTATAGTAGATAGTTATGTTGTCCCTCTCTGGTGCTTGCTAATCAGAGTGGCTTCTCCCCTTTCCTTCCATGAGCTGGGTCCTGGGTTCTTTATTGAGATGCCTTGTGCCTCCACTCAAGGGGATTCCTCTCTGTGCCTGGGACACAAAGGTTTCTGTCACTTGAGAAATGGCTAATAATGCTACCCTTAACAAGGAATAGGACCCTGTACACAAAAAATACAATAATACAAAGCCCAACAAATAATGTGCCACACCTCAAAACAACAGTATAACAAATGGGGACTTTATGGGAGGCAGGGAACAGTGGATCCAGGTAAGTAAAGGGTTATGGTCAACTAATATATTCATAATACAATAAATTCCCCACTTTCCACCATTCACAACTGTATCATAAATGCCAGCTCTCTCCCTGGCACCTTCCCAAGCAGAGGAAATGTGTAGAATGAGTCTGAAGAGGAGTGTAGAGCACTGCAAACATTAGCCAGCTTGAAGACAACAAAAGAGGCCCTCTCACAGTATTTTCACCTGAGTGGGGCAGGTTGCCTGGCTCCCTGGTCCAGAGTTCTGGGGAGGTCTCAGCTGGGTCTATAGCCAACAGGGGGTTGATCCCTGACGGCATTTCTCACAACTCCTGACTTCAAAATAAAAGTTCCAAAAACTTAAACTAAACTGAGTCCCTTTGTCTGTGAGTCAGGCTATCCCCTCACACCAAAGGATTGAGCAGTCCTGGCTCCTCATTGGCCCAGCAAACTGTCTGTACAAATCACCCCATCACAAGCCCCACTACTTTCAGAGTAACAGCCGTGTTAGTCTGTATTCGCAAAAAGAAAAGGAGGACTCGTGGCACCTTAGAGACTAACCAATTTATTTGAGCATGAGCTTTCGTGAGCTACAGCTCACTTCCTCAGATGCATATCGTGGAAACTGCAGCAGGCTTTATATATACACAGAGAATATGAAACAATACCTCCTCCCACCCCCACTACTGGCTTTTACAGGGGTTTACCATCTATTCTGTTCCTGCTACAGACTCTAAGCAGGCTGGTAAATGGTCTACAAAACTATGGAGCCACTATTGCACTCCATAGGCAAGGTCCTGTCAAGACTCAGTCCAGTGTTTCAGGAGCTGACAAACTCCAAAGGGGGTTACAGATAGAATAATAGATGCAAAAGTAGAACTTCAAAAGAGTGGAATCTGAGAGTGGTGTCTACAATTATCACATTGTCTCTTCCTCAGGTGCTGGACACCCGTGGCTCGTTGGCAATGCTTTTGGTTGCTATGCAGGAAACTCTTCTTGTCACAGCCAGCATTATAATATGCACTCCTCAACCAAATGCTTTGATGACAAGTCTAAGTTGTACGCCACGTGAGCAGGTGAAATTCTGATTAGCTGAATGATAGTTGTCTATCCAGTTCTATCTGCACTTGTGTATTTTGTTCTGTGTTTTAAAGACAATTAAGCAAAACCAAAAATCTATAGAAAAGAAACTACATATTTACATGGAACCAAAAGTTCATAGCATAAGGAAGTGGGCAGGAGGGGGGGGTAAGGTCACAGGACTGCTGGGGAAAAACCAATCATAGGTAAAAACACTCAGAGTTGGAGCTTCCCACTTTTTAAACAAACATATGTCGTACTTCTCCACTCCTGGGAATATTCTGTAACGGCTGATATCTTCATTTTAATCTCTGAAGTGCGCTAAAAATGTAAGCTATTATTGTTACAAGTAGCACTTAAAGGCTCCAACTGATATCAAAGCCCCATTGTGCTGGGCACTGTACAAACCTCTTGTCTACATGGGGGAAATTACCAGTATAATTCTACCATTACAGTTATACTGATATAACGTCCCACATGGACGTACTTATTCCAGAATACGAGAGCCTTTTTCCAGTTTAGCCTATGTTGCTGTAGCAGTAGAATTATACCAGTATAGTTATGTTGGTAAATTTCCTCATGTAGACAAGCCCTTGGCAAAAGACAGTCCCTACCCTGAATGTCTTACTTCCTTTTTCCCTCTCTTTATTTGTCTTGTCTAATTATATCAGCTCAGTTTTACAGATGGAGAACTGAGGCTCAGAGATATTAAGTAACTAGGCCTAAGTTTACACAGAAAGTCTGTGGCAGAGCTAGAGACTTAACCCAACTTTCCTGAGAACCAATCAAGGACCTTAACCATGAGATCACTTTTTCCTCTCATGTCTCAGTGATGGCAAAAACAGACACCAGTTCTGAAATGATTTCCCCTGAAGTGGCAACCCATGTATGACATATATTGGGCATAAGAACTTACTGTGTTGCATGTCTGAAAAACCTACTCAAACATATTCCTTCCATTTCTAATGAAAGTGCCACCAAAGGATTTGCCAGATTGTTGATAATGCTTCATGAGAACCATAAGTGATAAAGCCAATGTAAAAACTGTACATTTACATAAATGGGAGGAGATTGATGTTTTATGTGTTCAGATACTAAAAGTATGCAGAATGTTCTCCCAGTACAATATTTATTCCTGTTAGACTCATAGGGCACAGTGTGTGCTACAACCATATTTACATAGAAAAGATTTTTATGGAAACACATCTAATTAAAAATAAATTAACAGCTTTCAGAATATGAAAGAAATGCAAAATGATAGCCCTTATGAAAGTGACCCTAGTAATACACCATATGATGGAAACATAGCCCCTTTCACGTTGGGGGGTGGGGAATCTTTTCAGTAAGAGTTTTGGGAATAAGGCTGGAAATTATTGTTCCAGTCCTGCAAGGTACAGAGTGCCCTCATTTCCCATTGCAGGCAATGGGAGTCCTGCCAGGAGAAAGGACTTGAGAGTTTGGATGAATCAGAGCTGAAGGCATCAATATTTTACAGGACTGTGCCCACAATCACAAAAATAATGAGCTTATTGCCATCCCTTTCACCAGAGATATATCTAATGGGAAGGTGGCCAAAGATGCTATTGATTTGCTATTATTTATAGATTAGTTTATTATAGACTATGCACCAGCTATTTAATTATGGTAACTAAGAACTCAGTTCCCTCTCCTAGTACAAATGGCTTAACATCTGGAATGTAAAGGTCAAGGAATCAAAGAAATATTTTTATGTTTAACCCAAGATGAATATGAGGACTACTTAAATCCATGGACACCAATTTATCCTTACTTTCAAATATCAGGAGGTATTGATCGCCTCATGTTTTCTTCCTTTTTTTCCCCCATTTAGCTTATTCCCTCCTAACTATACTCACCCCTACTGCCCCCAAAAATAATCGTGGAACGAACATGCTTTTCACCGCCATCATTGTTCACTCTGCCTGAGTGTTCTACACCATTACTTACTGTTTATGTTTTGCCTATTTCGATTGTAAGCTCTTCAGGGCAGGGACAATCTACTACTGTCAAGGTTCCTTCCCCACTCTGAATTCTAGGGTACAGATGTGGGGACCTGCATGAAAACCTCCTAGGCTTACTTTTACCAGCTTATGTTAAAACTTCCCCAAGGTACAAATTAATTTTACCCTTTGCCCTTGGATTTCCATTGCCACCACCAAACTTTATCTGGGTTTACTGGGAAATGTAGTTTGGACACGTCTTCCCCCCCCAAAATCCTCCCAACCCTTGCACCCCACTTCCTGGGGAAGGTTTAGTAAAAATCCTCACCAATTTGCATAGGTGACCACAGACCCAAACCCTTGGATCTTAGAACAATGAAAAAGCATTCAGTTTTCTACAAGAAGACTTTTAATAGAAGTAAAGGAATCACCCCTGTAAAATCAGGATGGTAGATACCTTACAGGGTAATTAGATTCAAAACATAGAGAATCCCTCTAGGCAAAACCTTAAATTACAAAAAAAACACACAGGAATAGGAATAGTCATTCTATTCAGCACAGCTCTTTTCTCAGCCATTTAAAGAAATCATAATCTAACACATACCTAGCTAGATTACTTACTAAAAGTTCTAAGACTCCGTTCCTGTTCTGTCCCCAGCAAAAAAAAAAAAAGCATACAGACAGACACAGACCCTTTGTTTTTCTCCCTCCTCCCAGCTTTTGAAAGTATCTTGTCTCCTCATTGGTCATTTTGGTCAGGTGCCAGCGAGGTTACCTTTAGCTTCTTAACCCTTTACAGGTGAGAGGATTTTTCCTCTGGCCAGGAGGGATTTTAAAGGGGTTTACCCTTCCCTTTATATTTATGACAACTACTCTGTGTTTGTACCATGCTAGCATAATGGCCTCACTCTTGGCTGCCCCTCAGGCGTTACCAAAAACATAAATAAGTAAAAAAAAGCCTGAAGTGCCTTCTATGGAGCATAACTAAGAGTATTGCTTTCCCAGCTTCACATAGTCTGCCCATGTTTGTTTTACTTTCTCCACTACTTTATTTAATATCTTTTCCTCCATCTTGCTCTTTTGGTTTGCCCAACCCCTCTACACTCTCTTGATGTCATCTCTAATTAGCTCTTAATTCCTTCTGTCAATAAAAACATAGGTCCTTATGGAAAACAGGCACAATAGAAGACAGTAAGGGCCTAAGCTGATCTCATTGGATCCAAAAGTAAAAGGATCAAGCACTTGCATGGTAAATTGGAGTGGAGGGTGGGCTGTTTTGAAAATATCTCCATTAGAGCTTTTATCAAATTAACAGTTCATCCCCAATACATGGAGATACATTCCTTGTTTGTTTTGTTCTAAATAGCTGAAAACATTTTTTTTTAAATTTCATTCTTTAATAAGCAAAATCTTTGTAAATTAGTAATTAGAAGAATAATTTAGGGAAACACATTTTTCTCGATTGGCTTGTTCTTCTGATTGCCTTTTACAGTGTGATGAACAAATATTAAAACATGCTTCCTGGCAGGCAGTTACTATAACTGGAGTAGGGCTTTTTAAATAGAAATCTAGCCTTGATCATTGAATATTTAACAAATTGAAAACACTGCTTATTCTTTTATTAAAAATCAGACAAATGCATTCTTTGATAATCAGTTTAAAGAGAAGGAAAAGTTAAATACTAATTTCTATCCATGTCTGAATACTGCCATCTGAAATACAAATGTGTTGAACACCAGCGACATCCATGGACTACCTTTGCACTAAATGATTCAGGACATAGTACTGAAATTGGAAAAAGCTACAGGCCAGAAGTTCTCACTTCGGGAAAAGTGAAAGCTTTGAAACATATGTAATTGTTAATTATATAAATAACTATATTCCATTTCTTTGGAGCATGTTATTCCCAAACTACATGTCAATATAATACATTACTATGTACAACACATGGATTTCAAAGTCATCAACATGTTGTACTGTAAGAGCTCTGAGATCCTACTATTAACTCTGTTATATTTCAGAGATGCACGAAGAATAGTCTTGTCCAGAATAATGGTGTTTGAACCTACACAGGTCTTCCACAAAGCTGGGCAAAATTTTTCAATCCAAACATTTTTCAGTGAAAGATACAGATTTGGTGACACCAAAGCATTTTGCAAATTTGTGTCAGTTTTCCCGAATTGTTAAACTTGAAAAGCAAAAAGTATTCTGAAAGAAAAATCAACAGTTTCCTTTTGACACTTTCAAAACAATATTTTAATTTTTCTGGTCAAAAAGATTTTTTTTTTGCTTACAAATTTCCTTTAATTTTACATTTGAAAATACAATCTAAAAAAAAACCTTGTCATTGAACCATAACATTTTGTTAAACACAAAGAGTTTGAGATTTTGTTTTGCGAATTTGAGGGGGGCGAGGGAGGTTCAATTTGAAAAAAAAATTCAAAATTTGCTTTTTATCTCATTGAAAATTATTTTTCTTCAACTTTCTAAAATTGCCAACAAACTGAAAAATCCATGATTTGCCCAGCATCTTAGAATTCAGACAGGTCCACGATATGCCACTTAAATCCTGTTGCAATACTATGCAAGAAAGTTTCACGGGGAGTGGCTGTGAATCACTACATGGTCCAGAGGGGGTTTCATGCTAGCTCGAAGTATGTGGGCTCAGGGTGTGGACTGGGGTTATAAGAGGGCAATGGAAATATAGATTCAGTGGTCTAAAACTCCCACATAGCAGACAGAGGAAGAACAACTGCTATTCTCAACCATAGGCTCCATGACAGGGCCAAACTGCAACCCTGTCATGTTGCCTATGAGTTGAGGGTGACATAAATTAGAACACTGATGTTTAGTTCCATAGACAATCTGACTGCCATTGCTTTACTCAGGAAGGGCAAATTTCACCTAGAATGAATTTAATGCTCGTGAAATTTAGCAAAGTGCCAGCCTTGGACATAAAACTCATTAACTTATGCATGCACAGAGCAGAAACATAGCACAGGCAGGCAGCAGTGCAAGTTTTGCCAGGCTGCCCCACCAGTGAGCCTCAACCCATTCATGGAGAAACCCTCCCTGGGGCAAGGAGATCTGTACCCATTCCTTAGATAAAACAGGAATTTAAGGCTCTAGGACTGTCACAAGCACTGAATTCACCCATAAAACTGTTATAAAACTGAAGTTAGTGAGGCTTAACAAATGTTCACATTTGAGATGGATCGGAAGTTCAGAACCTGCACAACTTTCAAATCCACAATGCTAGAGTGGGTTCAAATTCAGGCAAACAAGTTTTCCCATCCATAGCGAGAACCCAGATGTTCATTAATATTCAGTGAGTGTTCACTGAACTCAACAAGTACCTTCTGTATTTTAATGAGTTCTGCATTGGCTCCTGTGGAGCAAAATATATTGGATGCAGGTGGTGGGCATGTGCCATACTTTTAAGCAAACATCAATGTAACTAGGAAAAAAAATAGGAAGGTGAATAACAAGTAAAATAGATTAATGAAAATAAGCTCTTCCAGATGGTTACTGTGTGAAAACAAGAGGCCAGGGCTGGAAAGGAAATGGGGGTGGGATGTTGTGTATGTTATTTATTAGAATTTCTTTACGGGGGCAGGGGACGGTGGAAAGTGACAGGAAGATGAATATAGAATTGAGTAAATCATTTTAACAGGGAGTTTGGCAAACTGGGAGAAAAAGACAGAATACTGGAGAACAACAGCTAACCAGTTTTTGTGATTAGTAAAAAGATTAGATCTAAGTTTATCAGTTTTCTCCAGGGTCAGTTCTCTTTGGAAGACTGACATATAGTGCACTAGATAAGTATAGGCAGAGCTGGTAGCATGAACGCTTGAGATTGCAAGCATAATGTTCTTTTAACATAGTCTTTTATGTGTAGTAATGTGTATATAGTACAAGTAAGCCAAATACAAGAAACAAATCCTTAGTAGACAAATAATCTGAGTGAGATGTTCAGAACTAGATTGGTTTTGTACAGTCAATCATCAGTGCACATGGTGAACATTTTCTTTTAAGAAAATAAGTACAAAATCAGACACCTAAATCCATGGCTTTGACTTCAGTGGGAGCTGTAGGTGATCTGAAAATCAGGCCCTTTTCTTCTAATAGCTAATATTTAGGCATAGGTGTCTGATTCAGTACACTCAGTTTGGGGGAATTATGCTGGATTAACGCTAGTGTAAATAAAAGTAGAATGTGATTGCCTGTCTATTTAATTAACTAAAAATGTGAACTAGAGAGTAGTAGAGAGATCGAACACTCATTAGTAAGGAGCCCAAAGAAAGGGAATCAGTAACTAATCCCTGCTCTGCCACCAACTTACTGTTTGTCCTTAGGCACTTCATTTAACCTCTTTGTGCCTCTATTCCCTCAAATGTTAACTGGGGGCAGTAATACTCACCTAGCTCACAAAGGCATTAGTTAATGCTTGTAAAGTACTTTGAAGATACAAGTGCTAAGTATTGCTGTTTCATGTTGCTTTTCTTTATATTTAAATTAATGTAGCTGCTTCCCATGTCCTGACACAGACAAACCTATGGTGAAGGGTAATGATCATCAGAGTTAGGGTTTATGGATTTGTCCACTTGCAGCACAGCCAGCTGCAAGTTCCAGCAATTGCTACGCAATGCAAGATCTATCTAACAATGCTTTAGTAGCTAATTGTTGAAAGAACAATATCTGCACAGCCATAAAGACCCAGTTTGCTAGAAGCAGTAAAAATAAATATCTCTGGGTCTTGATCACACCCAGGCAAAGATATCTGATTCCTTACTGATAGAAGTAGCCCAGGGAGAATGAACAACTTATATTGTCAGGCATACATACATACATATTGCCACAAGACACATTGGTTGTAAAATTCAATTGTAAACTGCAAGGACAAAACACAGGTTTGTAAAATATAGAATTTACTGTACAATAGGAAACAGACTGAACAATCTCTCAACCAATGTGCTTTAACCTGCAGCGTATTTGGAAGATCATAACTCCCATGGCTGAAGAAATTGGACCATTCAAGGCAGCCACTTGCACCAAGGGACTATGCCCAGCTCTATATGATGCTGATCAGTCACCATCTAGGCTGAGGTAAATCCTTCCCACGCACCACAGGCTAAACGCTGTGATGGGTTGGATCACAGAAACCCCCTTGGGGCTGCCAACTGATGTACCAAGACTACTTATGCCCCTGTTTTCCCTGCCAGCTTGGGACTCCAGAACCCTGACTGGCTGTGCCAGCCACGATTGCTGGCTACAAACACAGACCCAGGTCCGAACCACATCCCACAAATTGCAGGGTTAACTGAAAGCAATTTAGGAAGCGTTCCTGCCTCTGACACTCAGATGCCCAACTCCCAGTGGGGTCCAATCTCCAAATAAATCTGTTTTATCCTGTATAAAGCTTATACAGGGTAAACTCATAAATTGTTCATCCTCTATAACACTGATAGAGAAATATGGACAGCTGTTTCAACTCCCACCCCCGCCCCAGGTATTAATACATACTCTGGGTTAAATAATAAGTAAAAGGTGATTTTATTAAATACAGAAAGTAGGATTTAAGTGGTTCCAAGTAGTAACAGACAGAACAAAGTAAATTACCAAGCAAAATAAAATAGAACATGCAAGTCTATGCCTAATACAGTAAGAAAACTGAATACAGATAAAACCTCACCCTCAGAGGTGTTTCACTAAGCTTCCTTTTACAGACTAGTCTTCTTCTAGTCTGGATCCAGCAATCACTCACACCCCCTGTAGTAACTGTCCTTTGTCCCAGTTTCTTTCAGATATCCTTTGGGGTGGAGAGGCTATCGCTTGAGCCAGCTGAAGACAAAATGGAGGGGTCTCCCAGGGGTTTAAATAGACTTTCTTTTGTGGGTGGACACCCTTCCCTCCCCCTGTGTAGAATCCAGCTACAAAATAGTTTTGGAGTAACATGGGCAAGTCACATATCCATGCATGACTGAGTTCCTTACCAGCCAAGCCACATTCCTGGGAAAGCTCAGATGTGGATTGGCATCTCCAAGTTAATTGTTGGCTTAAGGGCTTCTTGATTGGGCACTTACTGAGAATAGTCTTTTCTCAGGAAGCTGACCAAGTGCTTCACTGAAGCTATTTAAAATTAAACAAGTATACAGCCAATATTCATTACTTCGAGTACAAAAATGACACATTCAAATAAGATAAATATATTCAGTAGATCATAACCTTTGCAGAGATATGTTACATGGCATATGTAGCATAAAACATATTCCAGTTATGTCATATATATATTCATAAGCATATTCCCATAAAGCATTACGGGGTGCAACATCACAAACATTATAAGCATTCAGCAGCATATTCATTCATCACAGTCCATTACTAGTTTTTCTGAAGATCAAGTTCGACCAATTTATGGTATCCTTACACCAACACATTGGAACATACTCTCTTGTCCCCTCAATATGTACAACTGCATTGAGTCTACTGGAGTTATATTGGCGTAAGTGACATTGGTCTAGGCAGAATTTAGCCTATTATCTCTGGGAGAGGGAAATAAGCAACTTTGTTTTTTTGAGCGCTGGTGGAGAGTGCTTGCTATGGGAGCGGCAATGGGAGAGGTAAATACCAAAAAGGACAGTAAACAAAAGTGGGGACATACTGCACTATGAGTTTTTAAACAGAACGTCCGGTGGATTTTTGCTCGTTTGGGTGTAGACTGGGATTCATTACTCATTCTTAATGCTAGAGTCAATTATAACAGAGTACAACTCGTATCTTCCACAAATAGTCAGAAAGTGATACCAATAGGGAGGAATTTATTCCATCACAGACAACCAGATCTAGGTTGTTAAAGTCACACAGCACAGAACATGATCTGTAATCTAAGCCTTTTATATTAGCCTGCACAGCAACTCTTTTCTTTCATGTTGCTCCCTCAACGCATTGATTGAAGCTATTATGTGTGTCCAAATTGTCTCACTTCAAATTGGGAACAAACACTGCTGGCAATACTCAACCTGTTGTATTCTTACATTGCATTAACTACAATAGATAGAAAAGCCCTACAAACCAAACTACTGTGGGATTCTGTTTCAAGGATCAATCTGGGAGAGGGAGGATGCTTCAAGCTGATCAACTCACATGAGCCTGCTTGTATCGATTAATAAAAACAGTAAATTTTCCAAATTAGATATGTGCATAGAGTCAAAACCTTCATCTAGGGCCAGATTGTGGCTGGCACTTAAGTGTTGCACAGTGGAGATGGTGGAGGGGACAGAAGAAGGATCATCCCTTGGTGAACCTACTCCAAGCAGATGATGAATGAATGAGCTGTATAAATAGCAGTCCCTGTGCTTCAAAGGGGTTGGGGAAAGGTGGGGAAGAAGTGCAGCCCTGACCCATTGCCGTCTGCACTGGTTCATAGAGTAGGACCAAAACTGTGGGGGAAGTAAGGTCCACTTTTAAAGAAATATAGCATCGGGCTCTGCTCCCATAGATGCCAGTAGGAAGAATTCTGCCACCCTGAGGCAAAATTCTTTTTTGACTTTCCTCAGGGGTGGTGTGGCTCTGAGACACCCCTAATGTCTAAATAGCACAAGTGTGTGTGTGTCCTTAGTGAAGACACAGCAAGTTATGACAGATATTGCTTTCTCATGAAAGGTCAATGTCTTTTAAAATGGCTCTAACTAGAATTGAACAGTTTCCACAAGCTGTTCAATTCTTTATCTGCACCCCCACCCCGGTATACTCAAACATGCAGAATTTTTTCCTATGAAAAGGACATAGAAATCAAAATAAATCGCTTACAGTCTGATCCTTATAACCAAAAACCCAATTATCTGTAAAGTATGCAGAAAATAAATTAGCATAATGGGAAATAGCTTTTAACAAGTAAGATGTGATCCATATACCACCAAATGATCACTGCAAGTATTGAACAGCAAACCAGACTCCACTGAACTTGACATCTGCTCTTGCTGATATCTGATGTATGCTTCAAGAATAATGAATAATAAATAACTAAATTTCTTGCTGTAACAATTGTTTGCTTGAATTATCAAAATTATCACAAATTTCAGCTTGAATTATCACAACAGGTCAAGCCTTGTTATTCTTCCCCACTCAGTGTGTCACTTCATTCAGAATTTTGCATTCATCACCTTCCATGCTGAAATTTGTCATTGTACGTAATAAATATAGTTGGCTTGCTCTAGTTCCCTCTGAAGCTAATATGAGTTCCACTTTACCTTCTGCCCACTTCACTGCCTATTTACATTGGATGCATGTCCGGAAAAGAAGTGTCTATCTCAGGACCTTAATCAGCAAGATTCTAAAAGTCTGACTCTAAAGGAAGGAAGAGGAAAGCAGGACACAGCTGGTTTTGTCTATTTCCATCTGTCTTAATGAACCTTCAATGGCATAATTTTTAATATTTTTTAATAATAATTGTCTTGCAGTTGGCATTTAGTGCTTAAATTGTGCCATCTTGTGGTGGCTTGTAAGTGGTGGGCTGTTGGGTTGTTTTGTTTTGTTTTTGGGGAGAAGCAGCACTTGCCATCTTGTACTCCAGAATCTAAGCTTTCATTCATAAAATGTCACTAGCATTTATGGCAATGAAGACAACCTTGAAAATGTGAACCATGTGTAAACCAAATACAATGTATCTGCAGGCAGCTTAAAACAATAACTCTGAAAAGCTTGACCTGGCTCTTTCATCTCAGGGGTTGGTAACATTTACAGTTGAGGGATGATCATACTATTGCCTCTTTTTGACCTCAGCCAAAGTTTGGGGCCCAGTGCGTGTTCCAGCTGGAAGTAGAAATTGATGGTATCAGATATTTCTCTGATGTAATTTGTTTATTTACAAAGAATGTACAAAGTTCCATATCTCTGAACACAGAAGAAATAAAACAGGAAATATTCTTTTGCTCACAGAACTAAGAGCACTCTTTTTAGCCTGCACCCCTGCCCCAAAACTTCTTCCCAGGTTTCTTCCAGGGTCAGACTCATGCTTTCAGCTGTCCCTTCAGGCTGCCTCTCTCACTCCGTCTCTTCCTGTCTGACCTCAGTTTCTGTGAGATCCCTCTTCTCACACATACCCAAAACAATACTCAGCCAAAAGCTTGTGAGTGGGTTCACACACACCTTTTGTTTTAAGTGGGGTTTATGCTTACAGTTATGTCTATTGAGGGGTGTGTTCAGACCTACTAATCTCAATGGGGCTTTAACTCAGCCCACAACAAGATTTCACCGAGCTCATAACTGTATTATGGAGATCTGCACAATCTACTTTGAGGAACATCTTATTTTGATGTTGACATGAGTGATTGAAGCTTGGGTTTGGAGCAGTTTGGTAGAATATCACCAACTGTTTTCACAGTCTGACCCCTGGAACCAACAAGCCGCATTGGAAGCAAAGAGGCAAGTGAGCTCCACTGAGTGGGAACAAAGTGAGAGGAGCTTGATTGTGAGCAGCAGAGCAAAGAGGGTGTCCTGAGCTCTACCAAAAAAAAAAACCATGCCCAATAAGTCTAGAAGAGTTATGGGAAGCAATTAACCCCACCATATGGGAAGGAACTAGGGTGAACAGATAGCAAGTGTGAAAAATCGGGACATGAGGTGGGGGGTAATAGGAGCCTATATACAAAAAAGCCCCAAATATCAGGACTGTCCCTATAAAATTGGGACATCTGGTCACCCTAGAAGGAACCCAGAGAATGGATGATCACATGTTGAACATTTGCCCATCTGCTGTGAGTAGGGTCTCAAATGTTATTCCTGCACCTCAAATGGATGGAGCCTGGTGTGTTGGCATAGCTTGGGAGAACACCACTACTTTATTTCTAGTTCAAACCTGCAAGCAGTTATGTCAGTATGTGTCATAAATATAAAGGGAAGGGTAAACCCCTTTAAAATCCCTCCTGGCCAGAGGAAAACTCCTCTCACCTGTAAAGGGTTAAGAAGCTAAAGGTAACCTCGCTGGCACCTGACCAAAATGACCAATGAGGAGACAAGATACTTTCAAAAGCTGGGAGGAGGGAGAAAAACAAAGGGTCTGTGGGTCTGTCTTTATACTGCCTTTGCCGGGGATAGACCAGGAATGGAGTCTTAGAACTTTTAGTAAGTAATCTAGCTAGGTACGTGTTAGATTATGATTTCTTTAAATGGCTGAGAAAAGAATTGTGCTGAATAGAATAACTATTTCTGTCTGTGTATCTTTTTTGTAACTTAAGATTTTGCCTAGAAGGATTCTCTATTTTGAATCTAATTACCCTGTAAGGTATCTACTATCCTGATTTTACAGAAGGGATTTCTTTACTTCTATTTACTCCTATTTCTATTAAAAGTCTTCTTGTAAGGAAACTGAATGCTTTTTCATTGTTCTCAGATCCAAGGGTTTGGGTCTGTGGTCACCTATGCAAATTGGTGAGGCTTTTTATCCAACATTTCCCAGGAAAGGGGTGGGGGGTGCAAGTGTTGGGAGGATTGTTCATTTTTCTTAAGATCCAAAGGTCTGGGTCTGTAGTCACCTAGGCAAATTGGTGAGGCTTTTTACCAAACCTTGCCCAGGAAGTGGGGTGCAAGGTTTTGGGAAGTATTTGGGGGGAAAGACGTTTCCAAACAGCTCTTCCCCAGTAACCAGTATTTGTTTGGTGGTGGTAGCGGCCAATCCAAGGACAAAGGGTGGAATATTTTGTACCTTGGGGAACTTTTTGACCTAAGCTGGTAAAGATAAGCTTAGGAGGTTTTCATGCAGGTCCCCACATCTGTACCCTAGCGTTCAGAGTGAGGGAGGAACCTTGACAGTATGTGCAGACAATATTCAGCACATCACTGGCTTTTAGCTGTGTTTAGTAAAGTGCAGTGTTGTTGTAGCCATGTTGGTCCCAGGATCTGAGAGGCGGGTGAGGCACTATCTTTTATTGGACCAACTTCTATTGGTGAAAGAGACAAGCTTTTGATCTGCACAGAGCTCTTCTTCAGGTCTGGAAAAGGTAACCAGAGTGTCACAGCTTAATACAAGGTAGGACAGAATTAAAACCTGTTTTAAAGAAAACTAAACTGATCCTTTTTGATTGTCTACTGATTTTTCACTGCTCAACCCCTTGATTTCATGGACTGCCACATCCCATTATTAGAGCTGGCCAGGAAATGGTCTGTGGAAAAAGTTACGTTTTTGGAAAATATTTTGTCTCAAATAAGAACAAACCTCCAAAAGCTTCAGATTTTTTCCATGGAACTAGAAAGTCCAGAAGCAGCAGGAGCACTTGGATGTTTCCAAAGTGAAATATGCTCCCTGGAGCCACTTAGGAGCCTAGAAGTCCTGGTTCAACAGCATCCCACCACAATAGCCACTGCAGAGCTAGGGAGCCTGGAAGCCCTTGGACTGTGGAAGCCAGGGCTCTCAGGTAGGGATGGGAGAAATTTTTCAGACAAAAATTTTCTTCATCAAAAAATGTAGGTTCAGATCAACCAAAACATTTTGTGAATTTTCCTTGTTTCAGTTGGGGGGAAAAAATCCAAAAGTTCAAAATGTTTCATTTTGACATTTTCAAAATGAAATGTTTTGATTTTTGGATTCAAAAATTACTTTTTGTTCTAGAATTTTACTTTCTTTCTTTTTTTTTTAAGTTTAAGCTCAAAACTGAAATATATTTCATTTTGCATCAAACAAACCCCAAAACAAAATATTTTTACACCAGTTTTCAATGGACAAAAAGAAAAAGACTGTTATTTACTCAGCTCTACTCCCAGGGCTTCCTGGCCCCCAACCCTTGTCAGCCCACCAGCTGAACTCCAAAGAGGTGGGGAGCGTGGGAGCTTGGAAACCAGAGCTTTATCGCAGCTCTTCAGGGGGCTGCTGAGGAGGAGGAAATGCATTCCATCAGAAAATTTCCAACCAGGTCTACCCATTAGAGCCCTCTCAGCTCCAGTTCTAAGCCTTGAGAAATATGCTCAGCCATTATTAGATCACTTTGTTGTCAGTATCATTTCATGACATTCCAGGGTACAATCCAGCCAGTGTCACCACCTGCACTGGGGTGTCTCACAATGCTTTGCTGCTATATCTCCCAACCTAGGCCCTTCACAAAGAGCCAAACAGCATGCAGGTCCCACCCTGAGTGTCTGTGTATAGCTGCAGCCTGTCAGCAACACTCCAGTCACACTCGGGCTTCCATCAGCCTTGGTTACCACTTGCAGGGTGACCCCAACAAAATTCATCCAGGCCTGAATTTCCCCCCAAAAAGAGTGCTGGATAGTTCAGATATTTTAGATTGGTTACCCCTCTCCGGGGATCAATATCCAACAGTTTGCTACCTTAAATGGAGTTACCCACACAATTCAGTTTAAACACAATGCTGGATTAGTGTTGATTAAAGAAGAAAACAAAGTTTATTTAACTACAAAGTGAGTACAAGTATAAGGCATTAAAGTCAGAAATAGTTACAAGGGAAATAAAGATAAAATACTTCTACTAAAACTTAACAAACTAGACGTGGTTCAAGGTGAAATACCTTACCACATGATCCCAGTAACATTGCTGACCAAATTCTCAGGCCAGGATCTGCTCCCAAAGTCCAAAGGCTATTCCTTTTGTCTTCTTGGGTGAAAGAGAGAGAGCTGGATAGGGAGAGATACCTTGACATGTTTTGCTCCTCACTTTTATAGGCCAGTCCCTCTTTGAAATGCATTTGCCTGAGGGTTACCTCTAGATAAGGTTTATTCTCACTCTGAAGACAGGGACAAGGAGTCTAGTGGTGAAAGAGGTTTGATGCTGCTTGCTTAAAATGTTGGTCTGTTTGTTCCTGCCTTGCCAAAGAATGGCCACTTCATCTGTGATGGCCCATCAACTTTGATGACACCTGGCTAGAGGCATCAGCTTGTCCTTTGTGTTTGAAAAGCTGATTTACCCAGACTTGTCTGGTAAACACATCTCAGATAATCTCAGGTTATATTTATAACTAGATATAATGTTAGGTTTCAGAGTAACAGCCGTGTTAGTCTGTATTCGCAAAAAGAAAAGGAGTACTTGTGGCACCTTAGAGACTAACCAATTTATTTGAGCATAAGCTTTCGTGAGCTACAGCTCACTTCATCGAATGCATACCGTGGAAACTGCAGCAGACTTTATATATACACACAGAGAATATGAAACAATACCTCCTCCCACCCCACTGTCCTGCTGGTAATAGCTTATTGGCCCACCTGATGATCACTTTAGATAAGCTATTACCAGCAGGACAGTGGGGTGGGAGGAGGTATTGTTTCATATTCTTTGTGTGTATATATAATGTCTGCTGCAGTTTCCACGGTATGCATCCGATGAAGTGAGCTGTAGCTCACGAAAGCTTATGCTCAAATAAATTGGTTAGTCTCTAAGGTGCCACAAGTACTCCTTTTCTTTTTGTAGATATAATGTTGTCATTATTGACCAGTTAGTTTATTGGTTTTCAAATGATACCTCACAAGGCATATTTTGTACAAAGATTATTACAAAAGTGTGCAGGGTGTTAATACAGGAGTGCATTCATTCACACATCTCAGCATTGTTTCTTTCATTTTATATATATCCAAATGCTGGTACTGCCATATGATGCTTTATTTCTCTACTCTAGTCCTCATCCAGTTCCAATTAATGTCAATGAAAAGATTCACACTGATTTCAGTGTGAATTGGATCTGGCCTTAGAGTAGCTTCATCAAGAAGACTCTTTCTAACTTTTTTTTTTTTTTTTTGCAATAGCACTGCAGATATTTGATCCTTCAAATGTGGCATTTGTGGGTCCAATACTGCTCTCAATGAAACCAGTTGGAGTTTTGGCATTACTCCAATCAGAACAGGATTAGGCTCAGAATGTATTGAAGCAGACTGATCATTAATATTTTGCCTATTTAGTGGAATAATTAATTGAGCAGCTGCTAAAAGGTGGTCTACATCATAACACCAGCATTCATTAAAGTTTCCATACAATCCCACAATATTTTTGCTGACCTTTTACATTAGCGCACTTCCCTTTTTCTCCTAATTAAATCATGTTTTTTCCTGGCTTTGATTAGTTCCCTTGTTTCTTAACTTCACAAAAGCAATTTGGGATAATTATTTTTTAGACGTGTTTACTATATATATTATCATCTGATCTTAGTTTCCCCAGGCCAAACTATACAGTATGTACTTTTTTTCCCCCCAAGCAGCTCTAGTATCAAATAATTATATGCTCATAAAAAATCACTAGTAAGTTTGTTTGCAAAGTACTTCTTTGTGTACTAATGTACTAAAAGTTAGCAGTTTACTGAGATCTCCACTTTTTATATATAATTAGGCTGGGATTTGAACTTCCTTTCAGTAAAAGCAAATCAACGTCTCTCATTTAATGTTTTTAATTTTAATAACTGCTTCATAGAGTTAAGCTTGTTAGCAGCAGTGTTGGTCAATACATAAAGATATCTTAGCTAAGTAATTATCATAACAATGCACTTTTGTACTTAGGAAAATAGTAGCAAAAAATACAAAAATGTTTGTTTTCTTTTTCTCCCATTCTTGTGTAAGCAGTGTCAGGATGAGCTCCACCCTGACATCTGGTGGTGAGGTGTGGCAAGTTGTGGAAAAGAATTTCAGGGGCCGATCTCATTTGCATAGGCACACCCACCACGCCTAGAATGAGACCATAGCTGCCCAAATGGTCACTTTGGCTGCTGTGGGATCCCCAGTGTCTCTGTTATTGGGGCAGGAAGAATAAATTGTTATTACCCTGATTATGGGAACTGTGCTTGGAACTGTACGTGGCCTTTTGTTACGATGGAGGGATTCACCATCATCTAAGTAGCACTCGCTAGGCAAGGGTCATGGGTTCCAAAACTGTGTGAATGGAGAGAGGCTGGGGACAAGTATTAATACTTGGTGGCATGGGCCCCTTGGTGAGGGCCTTACATGCTAATTGCACTTCCTCCTCTCTCCACTGTGGAATATCAGAGCTAATTTTGATTTCATTAGAAGTCTAGTTACAGGCTGCTGAGCTCACTTTGGGCTGACAGTGCACCAGCACTGGGGCTCCCCTATTATAAGCTGAATTCACCTAAGCGCTGAAATCACTGAGTGTTGTGTTAAGTAGTGGGGGAGCCTGAAGATATATTGTGGAGCAGTTTGCGGGCCGGCTGGCGAAGCAGTTCGACACGGAGCAGTGTGTGGATGGCAGGAACTGCTTGTGGGCCGTGGAGCTGAGCGAAGGAGTTCGTGGGGCGGCTGGCGGAGCGGAGCGCAGCTGAGTGAAGGAGTTCGTGGGGCGGCTGGTGGAGCGGAGTGCAGCTGCGCGAAGGAGTTTTGTGGGGCGGCTGGTGGAGCGGAGCGGAGCGCCGCTATGGAGCTATGGGGCGGTCAGCTTCAGATCACGTAAGGTGCCTCTTACCCCCGTCCCATTTCCACCCAGGTTGGGAGGTAAAGCTCCGCCGATAAACTTTCGAACTCTGGGGCTGCCCTGACCAGGGACAGAGACTTTTGGGGCATTGGACTTTTGGGGTTGCTGGACTCAAGAACCAAAGGGAAAAGGGCATGCCCCAATTTGCCTGGGGTGGGTTGTTTTTGCTCATGGGTTGTGTTATGAATCCGGTTGGTGGTGTTTCCCCAACATAATGCCACATTGTTTCTCTCTGTTATTAAAAGACTTTTGCTACACTCAGACTATGTGCTTGCGAGAGGGGAAGTATTGCCTCTTGGAGGCGCCCAGCGGGGGTGGTATATATTTGTCCCAGGTCACTGGGTGGGGGCTCGAGCCAGTTTGCATTGTGTTATTGGAATGGAACCCCTAGATATTGAACCCGGCCCTTGTTGCTGCCAACTCTGACGGGCAGAAGGGTTACATTTTTGGGGGCTCGTCCGGGATCGCCTGGGTCAGTACCCCTCGCAAGCACCTGTTGAGTGATCCACTACATTGGGAAACAATTTATATATTTTTTTTGTTTGTGCTTATATTTTGAGGAAATTACTGTTTGTATAATGGCTAATATGTCAGGTTTGTTGGGCCCTGGCTCAGCAGCTTCTAGCTCGGAGGCTGCAGCCTCGGCTGATGATTGGACAAAAGCTCTGGGGCAAATATTGGAAAAGGTTGTGCTGCCCCATGCTGAGTCAGACTCTTGTCGTAAGTTAAGATTATTTGCTGGGGAGGAGGAGTTTGAACCCTGGTTAGAGCATACCACTGAAATGCTGCAAGAGTGGGCCGTACCAGATGCAGAAAAGCGAAGATGCCTTATAGAGAGCCTTGGCGGCCCAGCATTAGATGTGATTCGCACCCTGAAGCTCATTGACCCTGGGGTCAGTGTGAAGGACTGCCTAGAGGCCCTTGAACACAACTTTGGGAGCGTAGAGGGCCCTGAAGACAGCTACTGTAAGTTCCTTAATTCCCGACAACAAAAGGGCGAGAAGGCTTCAGCCTACATACAGAGACTGGAGAGACTGCTTCAGAGAGCTGTCATGAGGGGAGCAGTGACTGCTGAGCAGATGGATCAGACCAGACTGGCTCAAATTGTAAGAGGAACTCAGTATCAGAACCCGATTCTACTTCATCTCCGGCTAAGAGAACGACGGGAACATCCCCCAAGTTACTCCCAGCTGATAAAAGAGGTCCGAGAGGAGGAAGAAAGGCAGGCTGCCAGTGAGTTTTGGGAAGCCCAAACATCGGAGCCAGCCAGCACAACACCACTGCAAATGGCCAGTGTACTGATGGTGAGCACCAGAGAGGAACTTGCCCAACAAATACAGGTCCTGACGGAATGGATAGCTGAGCTGCAAAGTACCGTTGACCGAGTTAAGACTTCTAGGAATAAGAAGCCTCAAACTGTGGCGATTGAGAAGCCCGCACTTAGAGCCACCATCCCCCCCAGGCGAAGGGGGAAAGGTCAATTCTTCTGCTACCGATGTGGTCAGGATGGACACAGTGCTGCCAAGTGCCGTAATGAAGAAAACCCCTCCTTAGTGTATGGAAAGCTGAGGATCAGTTGGGAGAGATCCGGTAGCTGCCAGAGGGTCTGGGGACGGGGACCCCCCAGGTCTGCAGGATTTGAAGATTCCCCCAGAAAAGACTGTCCAGCTGGGATCCCTGCAGGACTGATAGGGCCTCGAGCAGAGGTCATGGTGAGGATCGAAGGGGTGGAGTGTAAAGCAGTGCTTGACACTGGATCTCAAGTGACTATTATATTTCAGTCATTCTACCAACAGATGCTTAGGCACCTGCCTATACAGCCACTGACTGGCCTTGGCCTATGTGGCCTCAGCATGGATGAATACCCCTATCAAGGGTATGTCATAGTGCACCTGGAATTCCCAGAGGAGGTTGCTGGGGTGAGAGAAGAGGTAGACACAGCTGCCTTAATATGCCCTGACCCTAAAGGGACTTCTGATGTGTCTGTGCTGATAGGGACCAACTCCAGTCTCTTCAAGGTACTCGCAGATTACTGCAGAAGGCGGGCTGGGGACCAGTACCTGAATACCCTGATGATCCATACGCTTTGTGCTGAAGCCTATAGGAAAATTGAGAGCGCTAAAAGGGACACATCTGAGCTACCGCTTGGGGCACTGAAGTACGCGGGCACAACCCCCTTAGTAGTGCCTGCAAGGACGGAGCAAGAAGTGCTTGTCATGAGTACCTGTCTGAAAGGCAGTAAAGGGACGTTAGCAATGATAGAGCAGCCGATGGGAGGAGAGCTCCCTGAAGGAGTGCTGGTCCCCAGTGGAGTCATAACCCTACCTGCTGAAGCCCAGGAAAGGGTGACTATACTGATTGCTAATGAAACGAGTCGTGATATTTTTGTGAAGCAAGGACAAAAGATAGCAGACCTCTTTGAGCCTGAGTCGATTGTAAAACCCCAGTATGAAACTCCAGTTCCGGCAATAGACCCAGCAAAGTTTGACTTTGGAGATTCACCAGTGTCCGAGGACTGGAAAGATCGCCTGAGGAAGAAACTTTGTGAAAGATCCAAGGTGTTCTCACTGCATGAGTGGGATGTGGGATGTGCAAAAGGAGTAGAGCACAATATCAGACTACATGACTCTCGACCTTTCAGGGAGAGATCTAGGAAGATTGCTCTCTCTGAGATGGAAGATGTGCGACATCATCTTCAGGAGCTGGCTGCGAATGGCATCATTACAGAGTCCCGCAGCCCATACGCCTCACCCATCGTGGTAGTCCGCAAAAAGAATGGGAAAATCCGGATGTGTATTGACTACCGCACCCTAAACAGCCGTACGGTGGTCGACCAGTACACTATGCCTCGAGTGCAAGACGCCTTAGACTGTTTGCTGGGAAGCCAGTGGTTCTCTGTGTTGGATCTTCGAAGTGGATACTACCAGATCCCTCTGGGAGAAGAAGATAAGGAGAAGACAGCCTTCATCTGCCCATTAGGGTTTTATCAGTTCGAACGCATGCCCCAAGGGATTTCTGGAGCACCTGCCACCTTTCAACGTCTCATGGAGAAAGTTGTGGGAGACATGAATTTACTGCAAGTGTTAGTTTATTTGGATGACCTGATTGTGTTTGGAAGAACCTTAGAGGAGCATGAAGAAAGACTTCTTAAAGTGCTTGATAGGTTGGAGGATTATGGTCTGAAGCTTTCAATTGACAAATGCCAGTTCTGCAGAACCTCAGTGAAGTACGTGGGTCACATTGTGTCCCAAGAAGGTGTGAGTACTGATCCTGATAAAATAGAAGCACTCACTACATGGCCACGTCCAAGTAACTACAGAGAACTCAAGACCTTCCTTGGATTTAGTGGCTACTACCGCAGATTTGTGAAAAACTATGCTACGATTGTAAAGCCTCTGAATGATCTTACCAGGGGACATCAGTCCAGCAAGAACAAATCTAAGTCCAAGAATAAGGGGAGGTCCCCAAAGCCTCCTGTGCAGAGACACAATGGCCCCTTTGCACCATTTGGGCCACGGTGGGATGAGAGATGTGAAAGGGCTTTTCAAGAAATCATTACTTGCCTAACTCATGCTCCAGTCCTAGTTTTTGCTGACCCAAGCAAACCATTTATCCTGCATACTGATGCCAGTTTGGAGGGTCTGGGAGCAGTCCTGTACCAGGAAGTGGAAGGCAAATGTAAACCTGTAGCCTTTGCCAGCCGAGGATTGTCTGATAGTGAAACTCGCTATCCCACCCACAAGCTGGAGTTTTTGGCCTTGAAATGGGCCATCACTGAGAAATTTCGAGACTACTTGTATGGTGCTCAGTTCCAGGTGTGGACAGACAACAATCCACTGACTTATGTGTTAACAAGTACTAAGCTGGATGCTACAGGGCAGAGATGGGTGGCCGCCTTGGCTAGCTATGAGTTCAGCATTCAGTACCGATCAGGGAGAAGCAATGTAGATGCAGATGCATTGTCCAGGCGTCCGCAGGCTCCAGAAGTTGCTGTGATACCCACAGATGGAGTGAGAGCTATTTGCAGTGTGAGTCGCCGAGAGCCAGAGGCCCGTGAAGACTTTCAGGGATGTGTTGCAGAAGCTTTGGGCCTGCCCCCTGAATGCATGCCTTCTGCTTCGGTGAACTATATTGCATTAGACCAATCTCCTTTGCCCATGCTCAATGCGGCTGACTGGCAAGAAGCCCAGCGGCAAGATATTGACATTCGTGATACACTACTTGCCAAAAGGGAGGGGCGAAGCCCAACTGCGGTTGTCCCACCTAACCCGGAGGGTAAACTACTATTGAGAGAATGGACCAAACTAAAACTGATTCAGGGAGTGCTACACCGAATGACCACTGACCCTTTACAAAAACAACGAGCACAACTAGTACTGCCAAAAAAGTACAGAGCCCTGGCCATGAGGGCCCTGCATGATGACTTTGGGCATTTAGGGATGGAGAGGACCCTGGAACTTATTCGTAGTAGGTTCTATTGGCCCCGAATGGCTGAAGATGTTCGCAGGAAATGTGAGACTTGCGCTCGATGTGTTCAAAGGAAAACTCTGCCCACGAGGGCTGCATATCTCAAGAACATCACCAGCAACAAACCTTTGGAGTTGGTATGCATTGATTTCTTGTCTGTAGAGGTAGACAAGAGGAATGTTGGAAACATTCTAGTAGTGACTGACCATTTTACACGGTATGCACAAGCATATCCCACACGTGATCAGAGGGCCACCACCGTTGCTCGAGTATTGTGGGACAAATATTTCTCAGTCTATGGATTCCCGGCTCGGATACACTCTGATCAGGGGCGGGATTTTGAGAGTCACCTTCTGAAGGAGGTGCTGAAGATAGCAGGAATTAAAAAGTCTAGGACAACGCCTTATCACCCCCAAGGTGATCCTCAGCCAGAGAGGTTCAATCGAACCCTATTAGATATGTTGGGAACTTTGCGACCAGAGCAGAAGGCAACCTGGAGCCAGCATGTCGCATTTCTGGTGCATGCCTACAATGCCACAAAGAACGATGCTACGGGAGTCACCCCATATCTCTTGATGTTTGGGCGAGAACCAAGATTACCCATAGACTTGTGCTTTGGTGTATCAGAGGATGGAGATAGCTATGAAACTCATCAGCAATATGTATCCCGACTAAAAGAAAAGCTGCGGGATGCTTATCGCTTAGCTACCGCTGCGGCTCGGAAGAACGCAGACCGCAACAAACATCGATATGATGCTAGAGTGCGTTCGCAGGAGCTCCAGCCGGGGGACAGAGTCCTGCTGCGAAATTTGGGTATTGCTGGCAAACACAAGATAGCTGACAGATGGAAGGCAATACCTTACCTGGTGATGGAAAAGCTGGGAGATCTGCCGGTCTACAAGATCAAACCTGAAGACGGTCCAGGGCAAATAAAGACGGTGCATAGAAACCTTTTGCTCCCTGTGGGGGAATTGGTAAGCACCCCTTGTGAGATGGGCCACGGCAGGGCCGCCGGGCAGAACAGAGGTGCTAGACCAAAGCCGCCATCCAACACAGACAGTGGGCCCCCTGCAGCTAACTTACCCCTATTCTGCACATCTGAGAGTGAGTCTGAGGAGGAAGACACAACCCTGGTGTATCCTGGGATGGAGACAAGATTTCAGTCTCGATCAGCTGAACCAAACGAGAGTTTTCCCTCTTCCGCCCTAAACCCAATGGCGGAACTATTTAGGCCCCTTTCTGATACCCCGGTGCTGCTGATGAGACCCCCCTGTGATGACACACACAGCTTATTGGACAATGGGGACAGACAGGTAGAGGATGTCCTGGGCACCTTGGACCCTCCAGCGTTAGAACTAGGAGTGCAGGGGCCTACGCCAGTAGCCGAGGGACCCTCCAGGGAAGCCTCTCCATCCGTCACTCAAGAGGATGTTCCCCTTACTTCGGCAACAGAGATTCTCAATAGACGAGACAGGGTGATAAGACCAGTGAAACGGTTAACTTATGATGCACCTGGGGTGACTAGTGAGGAGCCAATACATTTAGCACACAGGCTTGTGGAAGCTAAAGTGGGCTTCCTGAGGCCCTTTGGAGGAAACCAATGAGTTGGTATAAAGGGAGTGTGATTTGTCGGGACGACAAAGTCTCGGCTGGGGGGAGGATGTAAGCAGTGTCAGGATGAGCTCCACCCTGACATCTGGTGGTGAGGTGTGGCAAGTTGTGGAAAAGAATTTCAGGGGCCGATCTCATTTGCATAGGCACACCCACCACGCCTAGAATGAGACCATAGCTGCCCAAATGGTCACTTTGGCTGCTGTGGGATCCCCAGTGTCTCTGTTATTGGGGCAGGAAGAATAAATTGTTATTACCCTGATTATGGGAACTGTGCTTGGAACTGTACGTGGCCTTTTGTTACGATGGAGGGATTCACCATCATCTAAGTAGCACTCGCTAGGCAAGGGTCATGGGTTCCAAAACTGTGTGAATGGAGAGAGGCTGGGGACAAGTATTAATACTTGGTGGCATGGGCCCCTTGGTGAGGGCCTTACATGCTAATTGCACTTCCTCCTCTCTCCACTGTGGAATATCAGAGCTAATTTTGATTTCATTAGAAGTCTAGTTACAGGCTGCTGAGCTCACTTTGGGCTGACAGTGCACCAGCACTGGGGCTCCCCTATTATAAGCTGAATTCACCTAAGCGCTGAAATCACTGAGTGTTGTGTTAAGTAGTGGGGGAGCCTGAAGATATATTGTGGAGCAGTTTGCGGGCCGGCTGGCGAAGCAGTTCGACACGGAGCAGTGTGTGGATGGCAGGAGCTGCTTGTGGGCCGTGGAGCTGAGCGAAGGAGTTCGTGGGGCGGCTGGCGGAGCGGAGCGCAGCTGAGTGAAGGAGTTCGTGGGGCGGCTGGTGGAGCGGAGTGCAGCTGCGCGAAGGAGTTTTGTGGGGCGGCTGGCGGAGCGGAGCGGAGCGCCGCTATGGAGCTATGGGGCGGTCAGCTTCAGATCACGTAAGGTGCCTCTTACCCCCGTCCCATTTCCACCCAGGTTGGGAGGTAAAGCTCCGCCGATAAACTTTCGAACTCTGGGGCTGCCCTGACCAGGGACAGAGACTTTTGGGGCATTGGACTTTTGGGGTTGCTGGACTCAAGAACCAAAGGGAAAAGGGCATGCCCCAATTTGCCTGGGGTGGGTTGTTTTTGCTCATGGGTTGTGTTATGAATCCGGTTGGTGGTGTTTCCCCAACATAATGCCACATTGTTTCTCTCTGTTATTAAAAGACTTTTGCTACACTCAGACTATGTGCTTGCGAGAGGGGAAGTATTGCCTCTTGGAGGCGCCCAGCGGGGGTGGTATATATTTGTCCCAGGTCACTGGGTGGGGGCTCGAGCCAGTTTGCATTGTGTTATTGGAATGGAACCCCTAGATATTGAACCCGGCCCTTGTTGCTGCCAACTCTGACGGGCAGAAGGGTTACACTTGTATTTTGACCTTTTAATTGTAAAGAAGCTGCTAAAAATTTGCCTAAAGCAGAGCCATAGTAACACTGTCCCTTTGATCCAGAGGTGTTTATTCCACAAGCATTTGATGTTTCATGTACTAACTTCTCCAAGCCAATATAAGGCCAAATTCTGCTCTTGGTTACAGCAATGTAAATCCAGTGTAACTGTACGGATGATAATTTATCCTGCTGTAAGAGAGCAGAATTTGGTCCTATCCTGGCTTGGGGAAGTGAGCACATGAAGCATCATTCCAGCTAATAACCATGACAGCAAAGGGAAAGGGGGAAAACTTCTGCAGGGAGGCTGATGGGCAAACAGAGGGTGTGAGAGCTCACCAGCCTAGTGCAGCTGGGGGAGGGGCAAGTCCAAGGGGAGGGAGAGGACACGTGCACCAGCATGCGCTTGTGAGCAAAGTCCCGGCTGCTGTTGGAGTCCCAGATGGCAAACGGGGTGGAGGCGAGTAGCTGAGTTGGCGAGTGGAGGCAGTCCCAGGTGGTCTGTGGAAGTTGCGGAGTGGGTAACGGTGGTCATGGGAGAGCAGATGGAGTGGGGGGAGGGCTCCATGCCCCCCGCCCCCCACTGACAGCAGCCACAACGACCACCTTGCTATCAGCAGAGACAATGATGGAAACAAAGACTCAGTCCAGGTAACAGCAGCAATCCCAGCAGTAACAGCACCTCTCTGCCAGCCTCCTCCAGCAACAGCAGTAGCAGTAACTTCTCCGACAGCGGCAGCCCCAGCACCTGGTAACTGGCCAGAAGAGGCCCTGGTGGTGGTGGTGGGTCACACTGCCTTTCTGGGAGGAAGGCCAGAAGGCTCCCAGACAGCAAGAGGGGTCCTGGCTGGGGTGGCTGCAGGGAGTGAGTAGTTAGGCCTACACTCTGATCCATTAGAGGACAGTTACTACCCCAAGAGAAACAGATTGGGGGTAATGATCTAATCAGTCTGGTGGGCTGAGTTGGGTAAGAACTCAGTTGGCCCCATCAGCCCAGGGCTGATAAAAAGAGGCACAGCAAGGAAGTGCAAGGGGAGAGAGGAGAGACAGAAGGAGGAACAGGGCTAGTCACAGAGAGGGCTCAGAGTAGGAAGACTGTTCTTCCCTTCAGGTCCTGCTGAGCAGACCTAAATCCTGGCAAACACCGTAAATAGGTGCAACCACAGGGAACTGGGCGCCAATGATACTGCCAAGAATGACCTTGAGCGGATCACTGCAGACTACGTGGCTCTGGGAAGAAGGATAAAGGAGTTTGAGGCGCAAGTGGTGTTCTCGTCCATCCTCCCCGTGGAAGGAAAATGCCAGGGTAGAGACCGTCGAATCGTGGAAGTCAACAAATGGCTAAGCAGGTGGTGTCGGAGAGAAGGCTTTGGATTCTTTGACCATGGGATGGTGTTCCAAGAAGGAGGAGTGCTAGGCAGAGACGGGCTCCATCTAACAAAGAGAGGGAAGAGCATCTTCGCGAGCAGGCTGGCTAACCTAGTGAGGAGGGCTTTAAACTAGGTTCACCGGGGGAAGGAGACCAAAGCCCTGAGGTAAGTGGGGAAGTGGGATACCGGGAGGAAGCACGAGCAGGAGCGTGTGAAATGGGAGGGCTCCTGCCTCATACTGAGAAAGAGGGGCGATCAGCAGGTTATCTCAAGTGCCTATACACAAATGCACAAAGCCTGGGAAACAAGCAGGGAGAACTGGAAGTCCTGGCAAAGTCAAGGAATTATGATGTGACTGGAATAACAGAGACTTGGTGGGATAACTCACATGACTGGAGTACTGTCATGGATGGATATAAGCTGTTCAGGAAGGACAGGCAGGGCAGAAAAGGTGGGGGAGTTGCACTGTATGTAAGAGAGCAGTATGACTGCTCAGAGCTCCGGTATGAAACTGCAGAAAAACCTGAGAGTCGCTGGATTAAGTTTAGAAGTGTGAGCACCAAGGGTGATGTCGTGGTGGGAGTCTGCTATAGACCACCGGACCAGGGGGATGAGGTGGACGAGGCTTTCTTCCGGCAACTCGCAGAAGCTACTAGATCGTACGCCCTGGTTCTCATGGGAGACTTCAATCACCCTGATATCTGCTGGGAGAGCAATACAGCGGTGCACAGACAATCCAGGAAGTTTTTGGAAAATGTAGGGTACAATTTCCTGGTACAAGTGCTGGAGGAACCAACTAGGGGCAGAGCTCTTCTTGACCTGCTGCTCACAAACCAGGAAGAATTAGTAGGGGAAGCTAAAGTGTATGGGAACCTGGGAGGCAGTGACCATGAGATGGTCGAGTTCAGGATCCTGACACAAGGAGGAAAGGAAAGCAGCAGAATACGGACCCTGGACTTCAGAAAAGCAGACTTTGACTCCCTCAGGGAACTGATGGGCAAGATCCCCTGGGAGAATAACATGAGGGGGAAAGGAGTCCAGGAGAGCTGGCTTTATTTTAAAGAATCCTTATTGAGGTTACAGGGACAAACCATCCCATAAATGATCTGGAGTGTAGAAAGAATAGTAAATATGGCAGGCGACCAGCTTGGCTTAACAGTGAAATCCTTGCTGATCTTAAACACAAAAAAGAAGCTTACAAGACATAGAAGACTGGACAAATGACCAGAGATGAGTATAAAAATATTGCTCGGTCACGCAGGAGTGAAATCAGGAAGGCCAAATCACATCTGTAGTTGCAGCTAGCAAGAGATGTTAAGAGTAACAAGAAGGGTTTCTTCAGGTATGTTGGCAACAAGAAGAAAGTTAAGGAAAGTGTGGGCCCCTTACTGAATGAGGGAGGCAACCTAGTGACAGAGGATGTGGAAAAAGCTAATGTACTCAATACTTTTTTTGCCTCTGTCTTCACGAACAAGGTCAGCTCCCAGACTACTGCACTGGGAAGCACAGCATGGGGAGGAGGTGACCAGCCCTCTGTGGAGAAAGAAGTGGTTCGGGACTATTTAGAAAAGCTGGACGTGCACAAGTCCATGGGGCCGGATGCGTTGCATCCGAGAGTGCTAAAGGAGTTTGCAGATGTGATTGCGGAGCCATTGGCCATTATCTTTGAAAACTCATGGCGATCTGGGGAAGTCCCAGACGACTGGAAAAAGACTAATGTAGTGCTCATCTTTAAAAAAGGGAAGAAGGAGGATCCTGGGAACTACAGGCCAGTCAGCCTCACCTCAGTCCCCGGAAAAATCATGGAGCAGGTCCTCAAGGAATCCATTCTGAAGCACTTAGATGAGAGGAAAGTGATCAGGAACAGTCAGCGTGGATTCACCAAGGGCAAGTCATGCCTGACTAATCTAATTGCCTTCTATGATGATATAACTGGTTCTGTGGATGAAGGGAAAACAGTGGACGTGTTGTTCCTTGACTTTAGCAAAGCTTTTGACACTGTCTCCCACAGTATTCTTGCCAGGAAGTTAAGGACGTATGGGCTGGATGAATCCACTATAAGAAAGTTGACTAGATTGTCAGGCTCAACGGGTAGTGATCAATGGCTCCATGTCTAGTCGGCAGCCGATATCAAGTGGAATGCCCCAAGGGTCGGTCCTGGGGCCGGTTTTGTTCAATATCTTCATAAATGATCTGGAGGATGGTGCGGATTGCACCCTCAGCAAGTTTGCAGATGACACTAAACTGGGAGGAGTGGTAGATACGCTGGAGGGTAGGGATAGGATACAGAGGGACCTAGACAAATTGGAGGATTGGGCCAAAAGAAATCTGAGGTTCAACAAGGACAAATGCAGTGTCCTGCACTTAGGACGGAGGAATCCAATGCACTGCTACAGACTAGGGACCGAATGGCTAGACAGCAGTTCTGCCGAAAAGGACCTAGGGGTTACAGTGGACGAGAAGCTAGATATGAGTCAACAGTGTGCCCTTGTTGCCAAGAAGGCCAATGGCATTTTGGGATGTATAAGTAGGGGCATTGCCAGCAGATCGAGGGATGTGATCGTTCCCCTCTATTCGACATTAGTGAGGCCTCATCTGGAGTACTGTGTCCAGTTTTGGGCCCCACACTACAAGAAGGATGTGGAAAAATTGGAGAGAGTCCAGCGGAGGGCAACAAAAATTATTAGGGGACTGGAACACATGACTTATGAGGAGAGGCTGAGGGAACTGGGATTGTTTAGTCTACAGAAGAGAAGAATGAGGGGGGATTTGATAGCTGCTTTCAACTACCTGAAAGGTGGTTCCAAAGAGGATGGATCTAGACTATTCTCAGTGGTAGCGGATGACAGTACAAGTTGCAGTGGGGGAGATTTAGGTTGGATATTAGGAAAAACTTTTTCACTAGGAGGGTGGTGAAACACTGGAATGTGTTACCTAGGGAGGTGGTGGAATCTCCTTCCTTAGAAGTTTTTAAGGTCAGGCTTGACAAAGCCCTGGCTGGGATGATTTAATTGGGGATTGGTCCTGCTTTGAGCAGGGGGTTGGACTAGATGACCTCCTGAGGTCCCTTCCAACGCTGATATTCTAAGATTCTATGATATGGATGAAGAGGACTTGAAATAAAGCTTCACTAAGAGCACACCTGAGGGACTCTGTACAGTTTCTGCAGGGAAGAGGATGGAGTAGAGCAGGGCGCCTGTTACAGCGCCTATTAACCATTAAACTAGGACAGTGGTTCTCAAACTGTGGGTCAGGACCCCCTTTGAATGGGGTCACCAGGGCTGGCTTAGACTTGCTAGGGCCTGGGGCTGAAGCCTGAGCCACACTACCCAGGGACGACGCCAAAGCCTGAGGGCTGTAGCCCTGGGCAGCAGGACTCGGGTTGCAGGCACCCTGCCCGGGGCTGAAGCCCTCGAGCTTTGCCCCCTCCTCCCCCAGGGCAGTGGGACTTGGGTGGGCTCAGGCTTTGGTCCCCCCATCCTGGGGTCGTGAAGTAATTTTTATTGTCAGAAGGGGACTGTAATGCAATGAAATCTGAGAACCCTTGCACTAGGAAAAGCTGGAAACTTTCAGAAGCTGCTTAAGAATTTCTAGTCCAGGCTGCTATCAAATATTTCTCCAAATCCTCTGCTAACTAACACACATACCTGAGAGAAATCAATTGCCCACTGAATTTTGGACCTGCTGTTAGACATGAATTGGTCCTTTGGGAACTGGACATTGGATAGGTCAGGGGGTTGAGTAGAAAGCCAATTGGCAACCAGAACACCTTCTTGTAGAGATTAGTGTGCAGGAATAAAAAAAAGTGCATCATTACACAGCCAGCAGATGTGTGCTGGATGCTGTATTGCTAGCCTTACCTAGTAGTACAAGTTTGGAAAAATGCACTTCATTACCCACTCCTAATCCTTTGTCACAGGTTTTAAATCCCGCCTCTCCCACCCTTTCCTGAATATCAGCAGAAATATGCCATGGAAAATGGACACAGAGGTCCATTGATGGTTTACTACTCTGTGTCAGCAACTCTTGTCAGGCATGGCACACAGATTATGACAACAGCATGTTGGGTTAGTGGGTATGTAAAAGATGTGTAATATATCATTTGAGAACTAATGACACACTGGTAATTAATATAATTGTGAAATGTATATATTAACACTATGAGGAATGATGAATACTCACAGATATGTTTTAATATCAGTGAAGAGTGTCTGTGACCAAACAAAGGGAGAAACAGGTTTGCAGCCAAACAAGAGGGAAGGCAGCTATCCACCTGTCTCCAATGTAAATTAAACAAGGTGTGACCAATGAAAGAAAATCACATTTACACACAAGGTAAACAAAGACATAAGGGGCAAGTGGGGAAAAGATGACCACTTAGTCTCAACAGAGAATGAGACTGCACCCACCTGGAAGACTTGCTGCCTCTTGAAGCAGTCAATGAACTTTGTGAAGATAAGGAGACACAAAAGCCATTGTGGCATCCTTCACCCAAAGAGACAAAAGTACTGAGCACTTTGAACTTGGTGAAGGGTCCTACTCAGAGAGTCTGGTCAGCCATGCTGGAAAAGACACTTGTCCAGAAACACTTCTTTGAACAAGAGATACTACTTGTTTGTTAAATTAAGCTTTAGTCTTGGAAGCATACTTTTGTTTGCTTGTAACCCTTTCTATCTTTATTCCTTACTTTTGGTGTCACTTAAATCTATGCCTTTTTTATTAATAAACTTATTTTACTGTTAATAATAACCAACACAATGCTGTGAGTGAAAGAAGAGTGTTTGTCAAACCCCAGTTAAATTAATGAGCTGCTGTTTACTGTCTCTGTAAAGAAGCAGCAAACTTAATTTCTGTAAGTGTTCCAAGAGAAGAATGGACACTACAGGGCAGATGGTTTGGGGGAAATTCAGGACTGGGGTGAGGATCACCCTGCAAAAAGTAACTGGGTGGTGGAAGCCAGAGTATGAGCTGCATGCTCATATGCTAGCTGTTGACGGGAGAGCTGTGAGCCACAACAGCATAGCATTTAAGGCATGCAGAGTTGGAGGGCAGGGGGTGACACTGGTCTGGGCTGAATCCCAAAGCATCACACATACAATGCTCAATTTCCTGAAAATGACATTTTTCTCAGCATTGTGAAGGTTTTCTTTCATCAGACCTTTTATCATCTTACGGATGATATCTTATCATCTTATCATCATCTGTTAGTAATCTAGATCTTACTTCACCCACTGTTATCAATCATAGTGTATGGCAAGGCTGGATGCAGGTAATACAGATCCCAATGCCAGGCCATGTTCATGCCACTGCCCTGGGTGGCATTACTAGGGGCTACCCACATCAAAGCTGTCTGCTGGGCTTGTTGAGGGATGAAGTGGCATCATCACTCCAGGTTGACTGGCCTTCTCCTCCCTGGATCACCACTCTTTTTGCCTTCAGGCAGGTTGGGATCTATACTGCAGGGGAAAGCCTCAGGCTGCACTGGGAAATGTCTGGTACAATGCAAAAAGGGCAATAGGTTGAATTTTGTACACAAACTGGCCAGTTTGTTAACTACATCCTAAGGTTTTTGTTTTGTTTTCTGTTCCTCACTAAAAGGCTGGCAAGAGTTTAACATTCATGGGTCTAAGAAGGCATGCACTGAGATGAATGGGGACTTACACTTTTTGAGACCCATCCTGCTCCCATTGAAGTCACTGAATTCATTGAGACCAAGATCACGCCTTTAAATATGCCTGCTAGCATAACTATTCATACAGTATTACCTATTTGAATTGGATTAGCCCTCAGTTAAATTTGACAAAGTCATTGTATGAGAAGTATTTTAACTCTATGGCCTCATAACCTGGGTGACAAGTGTTTGATAATAAAATCTTTGTTCATAGTTGTTCATAGCCAGTGTCCTTCCTTCTCCAATCTCACAGGGAGAAGCTGCAGAAGAGGACAGAAAAGGCAGAACACTAAAAAGCTCCTTACTTGTAAGTACAGTCAATGGAGTGAATAATTCTCCTTCCATTGCACAGGCTGTTAATACAAGTAGATTTTATTCATGCTAACAGAAGAGAAATGTCTATTGTGCTGCAGATGCAGTACTATGCAATGGGCATGCTCAGCTTAACTCTCCATGCACACCACTGACAAGCTGTCTTGAAAAGATTATAACTAAATATCACTGCTGCTGTATTACGGGGAAATATTAGTATGACATAACATCCACCAAAAGGAAAATCCTTCAGTTGCTCTTCACCAATTGCTTTTCATGTCTGATTTGTTAATATGTCTGTCTTGAGTATAAACTGACACAGTTTCTTTTTATGTGCCAGGAAGCTAACAAAATGTGAATCAAGCAAAACACTTATAGTTTTGTGAGATCACAGGGATCTGTGTATCATTCTTCCCAGTTCCGTCAGCTCTTTTAAGTGATACATCACAACATAATTTTTATTTGTATCAGAGGATATTGTGCCTCCTACAGAGTTCACCCAAGTTTGCATGAAGGAATGAAAAATATGGATGCATGTTCTCGGTCAACTCCAAACATATAGATAGCATTAAGGCCGAGACCCTCAACTGCAGCTGAGGAAAGATACACAATGCAACCTGCCAAGCGTGATGACATCTGGTCCCCAATATAAACTTGCACAGCCATGGGGCTGCTATAATTTGCTCTTACTGTCAATGGTCTCCCTGTGCAAGGAAAAAACAACAACACACATTCACATGCACCAGTAGCCAGTTAAGCCAGCTCTAGGGATGCTTAACATCAGTGGCAGAAGATAAAGCAGCTGTCTCACAGCGCAAGGTCTGGCCTATAGGTCTACCAAAGACAATCATTTTTTCACAGTTAATTTTGATTTGTTGTTTTTTTGTGGTAAGGAAGATGGAGGAATGTTTAGGAAAGAGTACTGTGCCTCTCACAAGCAGTTTAACATCTCACTACATATTCCTTTATAGCTATATTACGGACAGGTGTGCATTGGAAATGGTCTCCAAATGGATTTAGCAAAAATTCCATCATCTTTAGCAGCCTGTGTTTTATTGCTCATCTCACCAGGGTAAGAACGTATTCCACATGTTAACAACTAAAACATTACTTCCCTTTCATCCTCTTTGTAGATCACACAGTACTAAAGCCTACCCCTGCTCAGATGTTATAATTTATATTGTGCCAAAAAGTAGGCTCTATGGCTCTTTAGAAAAGAAATAAGACAGTCCCCCTCCTTGCCTTGAGTTGTTTACAATATAGGTGATATGCCCCATGCTGGTCATGTTGCATGAGTCATAGAACTAACTCTAAGGAGTTAGGTATCTGCTGCTCTTTGAAGTATCTTTTTTTAATTATTGCTTTAAACAAAACAATAATGAGACAAAAACAAAAGGAGTACTTGTGGCACCTTAGAGACTAACCAATTTATTTGAGCATGAGCTTTCGTGAGCTACACAAAAGCTCATGCTCAAATAAATTGGTTAGTCTCTAAGGTGCCACAAGTACTCCTTTTCTTTTTGCGAATACAGACTAACACGGCTGTTACTCTGAAACCTGTCAATAATGAGACAAACTTAGCCAAACCATCAATATCAAACAAGAGCTGTTATCAGACCCTTAAATGCTCGTTCCATTTTCTACAACACACAAGTTTGTGGCTACTGGTGTCATTAACGCATTGAAGGGCAGCATTAGTGGGCTCTGAAGACTGTTCCAGCCAATCCTTTCTGCAAGTGGGCACAGGTTTTGAAATGGACAGTGTGAAGTAGGAAAAAATGGAATAGTTCCTAGGGCTTCATGGCAATATGAGTTTTCTATTTCCAGAGAGGGAAATTAAATTATTTTGAACTCAAAGATGAGTTACTTTAGGAAACTAGCTACTAACCAGTGCGTATACAAGCAACCTGTGTTGGGAGCAGCTCACAGGTACAGCACCCCAGAAATATTCTAGAGAGGCATGACTCTTTCCTTGTTCTTCCTTTACTGTCAGAGGGTAGTAAACTACTACTGGCCCATACAGATTACTATTTCCCACACATGCTGGTTAGTTGTGTTAGAAAATGTACTGGGGAGGGAGACTAAGACTGACTATTCGCTTTCCCGCCCCCCCCCCCTACCACAGCCTCTCCCTGCAAGTGCGGGGAAGGGCGAGGAGAGAAGGACCAGGTTGGCAGCTCCTGCTTACCTACCTCCCATCCCATGCCTTAGTATAGGGTTGCCAGGTGTCTGGTTTTCAACCAGAACAGCTGGTTGAAAAGGGATCCTCCCCAGCCTGGTGAAAATGAGCGAGTGAGGGTGGGGGAGAGTGAACAACGGAGGGAGGGGGGATGGAGTGAATGGGGTGGGGCTTCAGAGAAGAGGCGGGGCAAGGGTGTTCAGTTGCAATCAATTTCAAATATGACTTGACAATTCCCCAACCCCTCCCAAATTAGAAACCAGGGATTGATAGTGGACATGCTGACAAATCCTTCAGTGTACTATGGAAAGGTGCTGCTTTAATGTGCATACACCTTCCTGACATTCTCTTCATTGTAGTTAACTAGGACCTTGATATAAAATGTATCTCCTTTACGAATGAATAATCTATTTATTGTATCATTTTGAAACTCTCATTCTGTGGTGAATTAAAAAACCAAATACTCTTGGAAGCATTGTTTATTCTTCATGCTGTTTGTTCTAACAAGTGCAGTGTTCCCAACTGGAGAAGGAAGTGTATGAAAACTTCACAGGTAAGGGAGAGGAGAAACAAAATATAGTTTTTGCATCAGTTTAGTCAATCTGTCACGGGCCTATTTTTTTTTTCAACCTGATGTGCTTTTGTAAATTGTACTATTAAAATACAAAAACTGTTTAGTATGAAAATGAAATGTGTCTGTCCCAGAGGAAGGGAGAGTCTCAGGGCAAATTCTGCTATCCCACAAGATTGTGTCCCACAGCTAAAGCTGGTCAAAAATGTTTCACTGATTTTTTTAAATGAAAAATGCTTTTCAGAAAAATGGACCTTTTTGCAAAAAAGGTTTATTTTCTTGGTAAATATTTAGGTTTTCTTTGGTTTTGATTTGATTCAAATATGAAATTTTCAATGAAAAAAACAAAAATGTTCTGTTCTCTATTTTTTTTGTGGGGGAGAGGGGAGGAGGGAGAATTTCCAAACCAGCCCTACGCACAGCATTCTAAGTCTAGTGAGAGCCACCCACCGGAAAACCAAAGATGGTATCTTAGCTCGTGTCTCAGGGAAGTACAGAATACTAACGTGAAGGCCAGTGGAACAGCCAGTAGAGTATTCCAAAATGAAGTCTTGATGCTGCTTCCTTCCCCAGAACTCCCTGCAGCTGGTGAGTGCTGAATGGATTAGAAGTAACACTAAAATCCTGAGTTGAAAGGGGGTGAGCAGGAAAGAAGCCATGAACCCTTCCCCCCCTCCCAAAAATACTTAGCAAGGAGGGAAGGAGCATCTGTCCCAAGACAGAAGAGTGGCAGGGGAGGAGGAATGGGGGAGCATGAAGGAAACAAACAGCTGCATTTTTGGAGAGGTGATAGTCTGGGCATAAACAACCCATCTTCCCCTAATAATACAATCATCAGGGTCAAAAGAGTGAGAAAGTTAGGATTAGCCATTAAGAGCGAGAATGAGGTTCTATTCCCTGCTCCACCACTGACTTCCTGGGTGACCTTGGATAAGTCATATAGCCTCTCTGGGCCTCAGTTTCCCATCTGTAAAACTGGAATAATAGCACTTCCCTATTTCAGAGGTGTTGTTAGAATAACTATATTAAAGACAAGGAGGCACTCAGGTACTATACTAATGGGGGATATATAAGTATCTAAAATAGAAAGTTGCAGTCAAAATGGCTTTTGATTCCTACTTCCCCAGGAAGCATATCTGGAATGGGTGGAGCTTTAAAGTGCAGCTTCATACGAGAATGTTCCCCTCCACTGTGGTGATGTTCAAATTATTTTCCATAAAGGGAACATTTCCTCACACCTGATTGTTCACCATTACCAATAAATAGGTGAAGTGATACCCTGGGAATGAGAACTTCAGTTTTCTGTTCTAGAAATTAGAAAAGGAGTACTTGTGGCACCTTAGAGACTAACCAATTTATTTGAGCATAAGCTTTCTTGAGCTACAGCTCACTTCATCGGATGCATTCAGTGGAAAATACAGTGGGGAGATTTATATACATAGAGAACATGAAACAATGGGTGTTACCATACGCATCCGATGAAGTGAGCTGTAGCTCACGAAAGCTCATGCTCAAATAAATTGGTTAGTCTCTAAGGTGCCACAAGTACTCCTTTTCTTTTTGCGAATACAGACTAACACGGCTGTTACTCTGAAACCATACACACTGTAACCAGTGTGATCAGGTAAGGTGAGTTATTATCAGCAGGAGAGCAGGGGGGGTGGGGGAGAACCTTTTTGTAGTGATAATCAAGGTGGGCCATTTCCAGGAATTGACAAGAACTGACAGTGGGGGGTGGGGGGGGGAATTGACAGTGGGGGGTGGGGAGGGAATAAACATGGGGCAATAGTTTTACTTTGTGTAATGCCCATCAGCCACAATATCAGAGGCTCGTTCACCTGCACATCTACCAATGTGATATATGCCAACGTGCCAGCAATGCCCCTCTGCCATGTACATTGGTCAAACTGGACAGTCTCTACGTAAAAGAATAAATGGATACAAATCAGACGTCAAGAATTATAACATTCAAAAACCAGTTGGAGAACACTTCAATCTCTTTGGTCACTCAATTACGGACCTAAAAGTGGCAATACTTCAACAAAAAGCTTCAAAAACAGACTCCAATGAGAGACTGCTGAATTGAAATTAATTTGCAAACTGGATACAATTAACTTAGGCTTGAATAAAGTCTGGGAGTGGATGGGTCATTACACAAAGTAAAACTATTTCCCCATGTTTATCCCTCCCCCCACCCCCCACTGTTCCTCAAACGTTCTTGTCAACTGCTGGAAATGGCCCACCTTGATTATCACTAAAAAAGGTTCCCCCCCGCTCTCCTGCTGGTAATAGCTCACCTTAAGTGATCACTCTTGTTACAGTGTGTATGGTAACACCCATTGTTTCATGTTCTCTCTATATATAAATCTCCCCACTGTATTTTCCACTGAATGCATCTGATGAAGTGAGCTGTAGCTCACGAAAGCTTATGCTCAAATAAATTGGTTAGTCTCTTAGGTGCCACAAGTCCTCCTTTTCTTTTTGCGAATACAGACTAACACGGCTGCTACTCTGAAACCTGTTCTAGAAATAATCCCTCTCTCTGTTGGATGCCATTACATTATGTTTTCTTTACTTGAGCAGCCTAAATGTACCAATGACCATTTTATATAGCACAACATCCAACATGACGTATTCTGATCCGGACACCATAATCGGGCAGTCAGTTATCCTGAACTCACAGCTTTCATTTATGCAGACAATATGGATTTGTAATTCTCTGGTGAGCTCCCCTTCCTTGGTAAACAAATGAAACCAAGAAAATAGGCAGGAAAAGACTACTAATGGCAGATTACATAGGAAAAAAAGTGGGGTTTTTTTACGAACCATGCTATCTATCTTCTCTGCCATGCCCCTTGTCTTTTAGTTAGTAATCCATCACCTGGTTTTCTGAATTAGCAGATAGCAATTATGCACTCATTCTTGTAGAGTATAAAAACAAATCCTTAAACTTTGATGGAGTATTTCCATATGCAACAAGGTTTTCCAGGGTTGGTATTCCACCCATAGACTCAAAGGGTGCAAATACTAGAAAACAGAGTCAGATACATTTCTCTATGTTTTACATATTTTCCCACATTAAAGAAAGATAAAAACCCACAACCTAGAGAACCTGGTATAGAATAATAAATCTCCATAGTATTTCAACCATTTTTCAAAAAAAAAGTATGTATCTTTTATGCCCCTGTTTTGATTTAACTGTTTCTAAAAGGGCCACGAATTTAAACATTTATCTAGGGTTTTTGTTGTTGTTGTTGTTTTTGGGGGTTTTTTTAGGAGAAATTCTCTGCAATCAAATGTTCTCCAGTTAATCTTTTGTAATAAGGAACAATACTGCCACCAAGTGACAAGATGTTTTACCCAGAAAATCATTAGTTCCAGATTCCTTTTCTATGGCTTTAACTCCATCAAAATTAATGAATCAACATCAATGTAAACTATGTATCAAATCCTTTCCCCTAACTTCTTAGCATCCTGGATCTTTTGATTACTTTGGTCTTTAAAGCACCATGCTGCTGAAAAAGGACCACAGAATTTAACCATTCACAAGGGAAAGATTTTCTTTTTATTTCACTTGGTGTCTCTTCAAATCAGATGAAATCTTTGACATCCATTTGCAAATAATATACACAAGTAATTCAACTCCACTGTTTAATCTAGGCACAAAGTGAAAGAAGGAACAGTGCAGCCTTCCCCTACATTTGGAAGGGATATTCAAGAGTTGTATCATAGATGACCTAGTCCATTTCACGTAGCGGCTGTTTTTAATACTAGGAATGTCTCAGTGAAAAGGTCTTTGTTTTGCTCAACACAATAATTGAACATCTAGAACTACTGAAAATAAAAATTCAATATTTCTTGAGATGGGCTAACTTTCTTAAATGAATAAACTATCTCTTTTGAATCTAGTGCCTAGACTTTGTGGTGACTGGTTCTCTAGGACAATCTATATTTGGTACATTTGTTGCGGGAGGTAGAGCCTGAGGATTTGCTAAACTGCAGAATAATTTTGTATACTTTGTCTGTTTAATTTTGAAAAAAAATCTTAATACAGGGGAACAATACCAAACTTCTTTTGAGAAGGCTGCAAAATATAAATCCTAAACCCCAACAGACTATTACTGTCATTTTGGGCGGCTCAGATTTCACACTTAGACACCTTCATTGGCATACCCAGTTCTACATTTGGGCACCCAAACCAGCACCTACATCTTAAAAACAGGTGAATGGGCACCTGTGTAGCCTACTCCCTATGGTTCCAACTGCTACTGTCCCACTGCACCACCAAACATGCATCATCATCTGCTGTGGAGAGTTAACGCTAACTTGGCTCCCCTTTCTTCAGTTGTAGCTATTACTACCATTACAACACTTTGGCCCACTATGGGCGTCATCTTTACAATAGAGAAGAGAAGGATATTTGAAGGAGGGGATGTGATCATAGTTTGAAGTGAGGATCTTTTTTTTTATTTAGGTGCACTATCATAGGGTGCTTTAAGAGCAGGTGCTCTAAAATGGTATTTCACGGGCATTCTTTAGAGGTTCTGTTCTGTTTTGCAAATATTTGATTTTGCCTCTCTTCATTTCTTTTTCATTCTCTGACAGAAAATGGCACCAAAGTGTCATTTGTGGACACCCGAAACCAGCCTCTTAAAATCTCTCACTTCCCATTTCTAATGCATTTGGTAAAATAGTGGATTCACCGATGCCTATTTCAGCACCTTAGTCCTCCCCACAAGATTACTCACATTTCTTCATCTTGAATATCATCATTTCACCAGCTGATTATCCTTATCCAGACAGATTACTGGTATGTCTGATATGATTTAACAGCAATTCAGGGATTTACAGCTAAATCTAAAGCCAAAAATGAAGTTCACTGGGAAGGGGAAATGGACCCTTTGGAACAGTTTCCCAAAGTGTGGGACACTGCCCCTTCAGAGGGTGGGAATGGATTTGTATAAATTAAGATGTGTAGACTCTTAACTACATAAACTGGGGTTGAAGTGTAGAGGGGCACGATTGGCAGAAAGGGGGGCTCACTTTTCAAAGATTGGGAATTAATGCTTTGGAACAAGAATTTAAAACCAAACATTCTTAAAATCCAGGCCATGCATGGGGAATTAGATCAAGCTAAATCACTGGCCAGGCCCAGCCTTATGCATGGGCGATCTGGGCAACCACCCAGGGTGCAATGGTCAAGAGGCAAGGAATGGGGCGGGCCTTTGGTGCAAGATCATAGAATCATAGAATATCAGGGTTGGAAGGGACCCCAGAAGGTCATCTAGTCCAACCCCCTGCTCAAAGCAGGACCAATTCCCAGTTAAATCATCCCAGCCAGGGCTTTGTCAAGCCTGACCTTAAAAACCTCTAAGGAAGGAGATTCTACCACCTCCCTAGGTAACGCATTCCAGTGTTTCACCACCCTCTTAGTGAAAAAGTTTTTCCTAATATCCAATCTAAACCTCCCCCACTGCAACTTGAGACCATTACTCCTCGTTCTGTCATCTGCTACCATTGAGAACAGTCTAGAGCCATCCTCTTTGGAACCCCCTTTCAGGTAGTTGAAAGCAGCTATCAAATCCCCCCTCATTCTTCTCTTCTGCAGGCTAAACAATCTCAGCTCCCTCAGCCTCTCCTCATAACTCATGTGTTCCAGTCCCCTAATCATTTTTGTTGCCCTTCACTGGACTCTCTCCAATTTATCCACATCCTTCTTGAAGTGTGGGGCCCAAAACTGGACACAGTACTCCAGATGAGGCCTCACCAATGTCGAATAGAGGGGAACGATCACGTCCCTCGATCTGCTCGCTATGCCCCTACTTATACATCCCAAAATGCCATTGGCCTTCTTGGCAACAAGGGCACACTGCTGACTCATATCCAGCTTCTCGTCCACTGTCACCCCTAGGTCCTTTTCCGCAGAACTGCTGCCTAGCCATTCGGTCCCTAGTCTGTAGCTGTGCATTGGGTTCTTCCGTCCTAAGTGCAGGACCCTGCACTTATCCTTATTGAACCTCATCAGATTTCTTTTGGCCCAATCCTCCAATTTGTCTAGGTCCTTCTGTATCCTATCCCTGCCCTCCAGCGTATCTACCACTCCTCCCAGTTTAGTATCATCCGCAAATTTGCTGAGAGTGCAATCCACACCATCCTCCAGATCATTTATGAAGATATTGAACAAAACCGGCCCCAGGACCGACCCTTGGGGTACTCCACTTGATACTGGCTGCCAACTAGATATGGAGCCATTGATCACTACCCGTTGAGCCCGACAATCTAGCCAGCTTTCTACCCACCTTGTAGTGCATTCATCCAGCCCATACTTCCTTAACTTGCTGACAAGAATACTGTGGGAGACCGTGTCAAAAGCTTTGCTAAAGTCAAGAAACAATACATCCACTGCTTTCCCTTCATCCACAGAACCAGTAATCTCATCATAAAAGGCGATTAGATTAGTCAGGCATGACCTTCCCTTGGTGAATCCATGCTGGCTGTTCCTGATCACTTTCCTCTCATGCAACTGCTTCAGGATTGATTCTTTGAGGACCTGCTCCATGATTTTTCCAGGGACTGAAGTGAGGCTGACTGGCCTGTAGTTCCCAGGATCCTCCTTCTTCCCTTTTTTAAAGATTGGCACTACATTAGCCTTTTTCCTGTCATCCGGGACTTCCCCGGTTCGCCACGAGTTTTCAAAGATAATGGCCAATGGCTCTGCAATCACAGCCGCCAATTCCTTCAGCACTCTCGGATGCAACTCGTCCGGCCCCATGGACTTGTGCACGTCCAGCTTTTCTAAATAGTCCCTAACCACCTCTATCTCCACAGAGGGCTGGCCATCTCTCCCCCATTTTGTGATGCCCAGCGCAGCAGTCTGGGAGCTGACCTTGTTAGTGAAAACAGAGGCAAAAAAAGCATTGAGTACATTAGCTTTTTCCACATCCTCTGTCACTAGGTTGCCTCCCTCATTCAGTAAGGGGCCCACACATTCCTTGGCTTTCTTCTTGTTGCCAACATACCTGAAGAAACCCTTCTTGTTACTCTTGACATCTCTGGCTAGCTGCAGCTCCAGGTGCGATTTGGCCCTCCTGATAACATTCCTACATGCCCGAGCAATATTTTTATACTCTTCCCTGGTCATATGTCCAACCTTCCACTTCTTGTAAGCTTCTTTTTTATGTTTAAGATCCGCTAGGATTTCACCATTAAGCCAAGCTGGTCGCCTGCCATATTTACTATTCTTTCGACTCATTGGGATGGTTTGTCCCTGTAACCTCAACAGGGATTCCTTGAAATACAGCCAGCTCTCCTGGACTCCTTTCCCCTTAAAGTTAGTCCCCCAGGGGATCCTGGCCATCTGTTTCCTGAGGGAGTCGAAGTCTGCTTTCCTGAAGTCCAGGGTCTGTATCCTGCTGCTTACCTTTCTTCCCTGCGTCAGGATCCTGAACTCAACCAACTCATGGTCACTGCCTCCCAGATTCCCATCCACTTTTGCTTCCCCCACTAATTCTACCCGGTTTGTGAGCAGCAGGTCAAGAAAAGCGCCCCCCCTAGTTGGCTCCTCTAGCACTTGCGCCAGGAAATTGTCCCCTACGCTTTCCAAAAACTTCCTGGATTGTCTATGCACCGCTGTATTGCTCTCCCAGCAGATATCAGGAAAATTAAAGTCACCCATGAGAATCAGGGCATGCGATCTAGTAGCTTCCGCGAGCTGCCGGAAGAAAGCCTCATCTACCTCATCCCCCTGGTCCGGTGGTCTATAGCAGACTCCCACCACTACATCACTCTTGTTGCACACACTTCTAAACTTAATCCAGAGACACTCAGGTTTTTCTGCAGTTTCGTACCAGAGCTCTGAGCAGTCATACTGCTCCCTTACATACAGGGTACTCCCCCACCTTTTCTGCCCTGCCTGTCCTTCCTGAACAGTTTATAACCATCCATGACAGTACTCCAGTCATGTGAGTTATCCCACCAAGTCTCTGTTATTCCGATCACGTCATAGTTCCTTGACAGCACCAGGACCTCCAGTTCTCCCTGCTTGTTTCCAAGGCTTTGTGCATTTGTATATAAGCACTTGAGATAACCTGTTGATCGCCCCTCATTCCCAGTATGAGGCAGGAGCCCTCCCCTCACAGACATTCCTGCCTGTGCTTCCTCCCGGTATCCCGCTTTCCCACTTACCTCAGGGCTTTGGTCTCCTTCCCCCGGTGAACCTAGTTTAAAGCCCTCCTCACTAGGTTAGCCAGCCTGCTGGCAAAGATGCTCTTCCCTCTCTTCGTAAGATGGAGCCCGTCTCTGCCCAGCACTCCTCCTTCATGGAACACCATCCCATGGTCAAAGAAACCAAAGCCTTCTCTCCAACACCACCTGCGTAGCCATTCGTTGACTTCCACGATTCGATGCTCCCTACCTAGGCCTTTTCCTTCCACGGGGAGGATGGACGAGAACACCACTTGCGCCTCCAACTCCTTTATCCTTCTTCCTAGAGCCACATAGTCCGCAGTGATCCGCTCAAGGTCATTCTTGGCAGTATCATTGGTGCCCACGTGGAGAAGCAGGAAGGGGTAGCGATCCGAGGGCTTGATGAGTCTCGGCAGTCTCTCCGTCACATCGCGAATCTTAGCCCCTGGCAAGCAGCAGACTTCTCGGTTTTCCCGGTAAGGGCGGCAGATAGATGACTCAGTCCCCCGGAGGAGAGAGTCCTCGACCACCACCACCCGCCTTCTCCTCTTAGGAGTGGTGGTCGTGGAACTCCCAACCTCAGGACATAGCATCTCATGCCTTCCAACCAGCGGAGTCTCCTTCTGCTTTCTCGCCCCAGACATCATCTGGTCCACTCTCCGCAACGGTACCTGTGGAGAGACCATGAAAGCGGTTAGTTACCTGTGTCTGTGTTACTGGAACCCGGACATTCCGCTTACCTCTTCTGGAGGTCACATGTTGCCAAGCTTCTTCACTGGCCTCTTGGCTCCTCTGTGCAACCTGCTCTATATCTGTAGAGCTTTGTGCCCCTAGAAGCCTATCCTGAGTTTTGTCCAGAAAATCCTCAGTTTCCCGTATGCAACGCAGGGTTGTTATCTGTTGCTCCAGACCTTCAATCTTCTCTTCCAATATGGAGACCAGCTTGCACTTTGTACAGACAAAGTTGCTTCTGTCCTGGAGGGGACTCAGGACAATGAGGGGGAGGCAGCAGGGCCCGGTGTGAAGGGGAGGGGTGGGGAGTCTGGGGAGGCAGCAGGGGTCAGGAGTGGGGGGGCGATAGGGAGGCAGCAGGCATTGGGGTGCCAAAATACAAGTTCACCCAGGGCACCATTTTCCCTAAGGCTGGCCCTGTCATTGGCTATTCTCAAGCATAACATACTGCTTCATCCTGAAGTGACACTTTAGAAAACACCAGTAATAATTATATTTATTTTAGAGGAACTAGCAGAGTTTAGTTTAATATTGTATTTTAAACATATCCAACTATAATCTAAGTTTCCCTATCATAAGTGGGAGACAGGATTGCAGTTCAAGCTTCTGCTCATTCATTACTTCCTTGAACTATGATTGTATCCCTTTGGACATTTTAATGATAAAAACAGTTAGTCCAATTCAACTGCAGCCTAAGCGGGTGAAACTTAATTGATCCTTTGGCACCATGGCTGAATTAAGCACTAAGTGTTACCTTTAGTTTGGGAAGAGCATGGTACTTCACTCCCAGGACATTGTTCATACTAACATATATGTGAGAAGGGAGAGAGAAAGGGGAAAAAGAATTATTGGCCCCTAAATCTAAACTGGATCCTGCTACCTCAAGTAATCTGTCCTTTTCCCTGCAGCAGTCAAAAAATAGGGTTTCCCCTCACCCATAACCAGGGAAGCTCAGACAACTTCTTATCCTTATCTGGGGCTTAATCATTTAAAAAGTTGTCCTCTTCAGCAGAGCACAAAAGAAAAACCACAATATTGCTCCTCACCTAGCGTGCAAAACTAATAAAGTCAGCGGTCTCCTCAATCAGTTGTTCCCCACCTAACATTTTCTACACCTCAACTCCTGCATTTCCTTTTACTCCTTTTTGCACCTGACACCTCAGCCATGTGTCTTAAATGAGCCCAGCTGCACTGGTTCTCCAGTCATTTAACCCTGAAAGTCTGGTTTTTTACCCAGCAGATCTGAAATGAAAACTTGTTGTGGACTTGGGCCCAGATCCTCAAAGGTATTTAGGTGCCTAACTCTCAAAGGAATCAATGGGAGCTAGGCACCCAAGCACCTTTGAGGATATTGGCCTTTGGCCCTATCTTGGAGACCTTGACCATTCCAGTTGCATAATGTCTCTTGAGAGTTGGATGGGTAACACATTCTCTCATACCTACAAAGGTGTATATCTGAGGGCTTAATTCTTTCATGGTGCAGTGGGCACTGACTGGAGTTCTCTGCTCGGTATCCCCATCTGTTTCCTTTGTTTTACACCTTTGTCTCTCCCTCCTGTTTATTATATTTTGTCCCTCATGTTTAGTTGATTCCTAGTTCTGTAGTCCCTCCCTCATTTAAGGGGTGGCCTTTTGTTCTGGTGGGCCTACTCCTCTGGGATTCCAAATAGGCTTGAGGGTTGAATCCCTTATTATATGATTTTGATTCACAGTCTCTATTCCTGCTCACTCATGTGAGCAGGTACTATCAAAGAGATGTATCTATCTCACTCAGAGATTTATTATAAAAATCTAGAAGACTGGAATTTTAGGGTCCACTCATTCCCCAGATTCCATCAGAAGAGAGGGGTCATCTATGTATGAGTCTGCTCTGACTTCATGGCACAGTTCCCACCCTTTCTCAGGGCCCCACTCCAAAGCTTTCTGTGGTCAGGATCTGCATATGAATGATAGGCAGAGGGTGAGCTGGGACTGTACCAGTGAGAACTACATCATTCCCCATCCTCCTCAAATCCACAAGAAATCAGCTCAGGAGTAACTACAGCCTTCCCCATGCAGTGCAACCACACATGGAGGGGCCTCTGCAAATCAAACTGATTAGTAGGGTGGAGGCACAGAGAGCTGTATATCCATGAGGTTTGCATGTGAACACTCCATTTCTTCAGCAGGGGTCAAACCTGATCCTCAGATGGCAGGAATGTCACAGGAGAACCCTGCAGTGCCATCTTCCTGTTTGGGATACTGCGGGGCAGACAATATATTACACCATGTTTGTGGCCCCTCAGTTTCTGGAGTTGGCTGTGCTGATCCCTGGCTTCCCATAACAACCATTGGGGGCCAAAGACAGCCAGTGTAGATAATAGCACCTTCTATTCCTAGCTGCTGCAGGGGCTCATAGGTGGCTGTGGCAGGCACCCCTTAGGGATGCTTTAATTAATGCCAGGGACCAGAAGAGGCATAGGGATACCCCAGCCAACCCACTTTTCCCTGGTTATGGCCCCTGTAGCAGCAGGGAATCCTGTAGTGGCCAGGTAAAGTGAATTTAAAGCTGCTGTTTGCTACCAGATCAATGAGAACCAAGCCTAATGTTCTGATGCACTGAGCCTACTATAGTGCAATTTGCATGCTGAGGGGCCAAAGGAAGGTATAAATTACATTCAATTAAATGCACTTAAACTCATTTTGATTTGCCTTTGATTCATCATCTAGACTTTCTGCTTCCCATAGGGATAATATCATAATTCTTGCCTACCTTACAGGAGTGTTGTGAGAATTGACTAGTTTATGTTGTGACAAAGTTCCTGCTCTACCTTGGTGATTCTTGCGCTTATTGGCAGATTTGCTTGCCTTGGAGCTTCACGGCAGCCCTCAGCTTGGCCGTTTTTCTGAATTCACAGTCCAGGTTGACTCCTTCTGGGTCTGACCAGCAGTTGGAAGGATTTGGGGGGAAACCGGGCCCGCCCTCTACTCCAGGTTCCAGCCCAGGGCCCTGTGGAATGCAGCTGTCTAGAGTGCCTCCTGGAACAGCTGTGTGACGGCTACAACTCGCTGGGCTACTTCCCCATGGCCTCCTCCCAACACCTACTTTATCCTCACCATAGAACCTTCCTCCTGGTGTCTGATAATGCTTGTACACCTCAATCCTCCAACAGTCCACATTCTCACTCTCAGCTCCTAATGCCTCTTGCTCCCAGCTCCTCACACACATACCACAAACTGAAGTGAGCTCCGTTTTAAAACCCAGCTGCCCTGATTAGCCTGACTTAATTGATTCTAGCAGCTTCTTGATTGGCTGCAGGTGTTCTAATCAGCCTGTCTTAATTGTCTCCAGAAGGTTCCTGATTGTTCTGGAACCGCCCCTGTTAGGAAACGGAACGTCTTTTGCTTGCTCCTCAGCTATTTGCTTTCTGTTCTTTCCTAAAGCCCCCTGGCCCGGATTTTTCTTACTTTTTGCACCTGCCTTAGTCCCCCCCCCGACAGGGCCAGATGCTTTTTTGTTTTTTCTTTTCATTTTTTGTGGTTTTTTTCCGTCTACGTCCTTCGCCAGCCACCCCCCCCACGCCTGCTTTCGGGCGCAGCTATTTGCCTCAGCTGAGCCCCCGGAGGAGGGGGGGGAAGATTGCCGATTTTGCTGTCCGGAGGGGGGAGTGGAAACCCCCAGACCCAGCCGTTTCGCCAGCAGCTCGGACCTTATAGCATTCTTAACATACCGGAGGACTTGGAACACAGCCAACACGGCCGGAGACAGAGATTTCATCGGACAGAAGAAATAATATAAATCATCGTGACGGAGGCCGTAAGACTGAGTAACTTTCTGAATTATACTCTCGTGGGGGGGAGTTTGACTGTGATTACTTGCGTTTGTGGCGACACAGGGGGTGTGGCGTGGAGACCCCCACCCCCGATTCATCGGTGCCCCTACCCCCCCATCGTTATTACAACTGTCACGGCCCCCCCGCAGTCTGTCCCTGCTGGCAATCTGCCATCTCCCTTCGGATCCAGCTGTTTGCTTTGAACTTTGCCTTCCGGACCGGACCTAACAACCGACCAACCGAGACTCTTTGGACAAACGTGTGTGGGTCTGCACCCCCCCCCCCGGATTGCTTATCCTACAATTTGCCCCTTTTACTGGACCCCGATTTTGTTCCCTCCTTCCTCCCAGCCCCCCTCCCTCGGCATTTTTTCCCTTCCCGTCCGCAGCCAGCGGAGGGAGGGGCTATTCTGCCTTCTCCCCTCCCCCCTTCTCCTTCCGGTGTCTCCCTGTCTCTCCCTGCTCACAATGGCGGGGAACGAGAGGGGCGAGACTGCTTTATTAAAATTAGTTGTCCCTTCCCCACCACCACCCCTGCCCAACCCCCAAGGTCCCCCCCCTACTACTATTGTTAAGGTACTTGCCACCCCCCCTGCTGGGGCACCGGTAGCAGGAGGCACCAGGGTGATTGCTGCTGCTGCTGCTGCACCCACCACCCCCCCAGATTCTAGGAAACCCCCCCCAGTTCGCAAGAAGGGCCAGGGCGGGTGGAAGGGAAAGGGCCCCGCTAAAACCACTGAGCCCTCCATGGCGGGAGCTGCCCCCACCGCTGCGGCCTCGTCATCAACCGTGGCGCCCCTCCCAGCGTTTCCCTCCACCAGCTCTGCGATTGTCCCTCCCCCGGCCCCCAGGACGTATGCCCGGGCGGCAGCGGGCTCCCCGCTGCCTGCCGCCTCGTCATCTCGCCCCCCCCCCTGCCTCCGCCACCATCACCAGCGGCCGAGGCCCTTTCCCCGCCTTGACCAGGAAGCACGGCGTCCGTTGCCTCCTGATGCCCGCCTCGCCCCACGTGGAGACATACGTGCAGGCATTGGCGAAGGTGGTAGGACCCACGGCTATTGTGGCGGCCTCCAAGATGTATGGGAAGGTCGTTTTCTTCTTAGCCTCGGAGGATGCCGCCCAGGAGGCGGTGGAGAGGGGCCTGACGGTAGGGGGGGTGTTTGTCCCCCTAGAACCGTTAGAAGACCTGGGCGTTCGCCTCGTCCTTACCTCCGTTCCTCCCTTCTTACCCAATGCTGCCCTGTTACCCGCTCTTTCCACCCTGGGGAAACTTGTTTCTGTCATCAGCCCTCTCCCGTTGGGCTGCAAGGACCCCACCCTCCGTCACATTTTTTCGTTCCGCCAGCAAGTGCAGCTTCTACCACCGGCAGGGGCGCGTGACAGAGAGGCGCTTGAGGGGTCCTTTCTAGTCCCCTATGAGGGAGCCCGCTATCGGGTCTTTTATTCTACCGGAGAGGCCCGGTGCTACCTCTGCCGCTCAGCGGGGCATGTCCGCAGAGACTGCCCTTTGGCTCGGGGGGGAGGGGCACCCGAAACCCCCGAGACCCGGCAGGACATCGGCCCCATTGCTGCCGACGCCCCTGGCTGCCCAGTACCTGAAACCAACCCTCCTCCTACTCGACCCATCGCTGCTCCCGTCCGGGCCCAAGAGATATCTTCCCTACAATGCCCGGGCGAGCAAGGGGTTTCCACCCTTGCTAGTACCAACCCAATAGAGCCCATGGAGGAGGGTGTGGCAAGGATATTATCGGGTATAAGAGAGGGCCCTCCCCAAGGAGAAGCCCCCGCCCCTTATGTTGCCCCACCGCTACCTCCCCGAACCCCTAAACCATCGCCTCCGCCCCCCGACACGACCCCTGCTAACCAACCCCCAGATGATGCTATGGAGGGCTGGACCCTAGTCCAGGGGAAGCGAGGCAAGCGGAAGGCTCGAGCTCTGCTGCATCCACCCGACGCGGAAGCCCACCGGAAGACCAGGAAAGGAGGCACTGCTATCGAGCCTCCCGCCACGGCCGCGAGCGAGATCCATCCGCCGGTGTCGGGAGGGGAAGACGGACTGGCATTGGAGAGCAGAATCCCCCCTCCACGGGAAACCCTCCCCTCCGAGACTTCTGAGGACACCCCTTCTGCCTGGATGCTACCCGAACCCCCCGCAGACCCCGAGGCGGCCGTTGAGGCGGGCCCTAGAGGAGAGGCCCCCGGGGTGGCAGGAGTTGGCCTCTCCTCCGTGTATGCGGAGATTGAGGCCCTAGATTTGACCCCGGTCACCCAGGGAGGGTATGATTTGCTGCCGGCTGGCCTCGAGCTGGGCAGCCTTACCCCAGCCTCCCTTTCCCCATGCTCCCTCCCCCTTTTTGCCTTTCCGGGTGAGCACCCTGCAGAAGGCGGTCCACCACCTGATGCCGTGACCGCTAAAACCACCATGGAGCCAGCACCTAGCATTCTTGGGAGCCCCTCCCCTTCCCCCTTAACCCTTGACTCTGCTCAGGAGGCACTTTCCTTTAGCTGCTCGCCTCCTGCACCCCAGAGCCTTACCCCTGCCCCTGCCCCCACCCCTGCCCCTGCCCAAGGTCCCTCCTCCTGCAATGTTAATGCCGCCCCTGGGGTTATTTCCTTTCCGCCTTTTGCAGACTCCCCCCAGGGAGCAGTCTTTGCACTTTCTAGTCGCGACCCGTTAGGAGTGGCAATTTTTCCCCTGCCATCCCCCTCCACCCCAAGGCGTGAAGTGAATTTAATAACCCCAGCCTGTCAGACGCCCCGTCGGTGGTCCGCACCCTGTCTACCTGCCTTAGCGGACCACGAGGCTGTATTAAGAGGCCCATCAGGGAATACCTTGGGAATTGTAACCCCACCCCCCCATGAGCTGCGGCATGCGCTACGGAAGTTCCTAGAGCACTCCCGTGGCGCCCGCGATAGGGCACAGCTGGCTCTTCGGCTATGGGGGGACTTTGATCAACTCCTCCAGGCCACAAAGGCCCTTATAAAGGAGGGCAGGGGGCAAGGAAAGCGCGGTGCTGCGGCCTACGAGCGAGCCCGCAGCTTCCGCAGCGATCTACTCACCTACGGGATGGGTCATGGGTTGCTGTGCAACCCGCCGGGGGCCCTGAACCCCCCCGCCAATACGAGACCCCCACCCCCCCAGCCCTCCGTATGACGCCTCTTATTATTGCGACCCTGAATACCAGGGGCTGTAGGATGGCTCTCCGCAGGTCCCAGGTGCTCTCTTACCTTCGGGAGGGGAGGTACTCTGTAGTTTTCCTGCAGGAGACCCATACAGACCCGGCCGCCGAGGACAGGTGGCGGCTGGAGTGGGGGGACGGGGTATACTTTAGCCACTTTGCGACCTGGCAGGCTGGAGTGGCAACCCTATTCTCCCCCAACCTACGGCCTGAGGTGCTAGGGGTCAATGAGGCCGTGCCGGGCCACGTGCTGCACCTTCGAGTCCGTATGGAGGGGCTCGTGGTTAATTTTGTTAACATCTATGCCCCGCAAATGAGCTCCAGGCGGCCACAATTTTATCAGCAGGTGTCCGACTTTCTCGGCACCCTGGATTCGCACGAGTGCCTGGTCCTGGGAGGGGACTTTAACACCACCCTCGAGGAACGGGACCGCTCAGGGGCCGAACCGAGTCCAGCCGCTGCGAATATTCTCCAAGGGATAGTTGACCATCATTCCCTAGTGGACATCTGGCGTGACCATCACCCAGATGACACCTCCACGTTTACCTTCGTCCGGGTGGAGGCCCATTGGTCACACCACTCTCGGTTGGACCGTATTTACTTATCCCGTTTCCATCTTTCACAGGCCCACTCCTCCGCCATTCGGCCGGCCCCATTCTCCGATCATCATTTAGTCGCTGTAACGGTTTCCCTCCGTGCAGAGAGACCGGGGCCGGCCTATTGGCACTTTAATAACAGCCTGTTGGAGGACGAGAGCTTTGTGATGTCCTTCCGGGAGTTTTGGTTGGCCTGGCGAGAGCAGTGGCGTGCCTTTCCCTCGGTGCGGCGATGGTGGGATCTCGGGAAGGTGCGCGCCAAGCTCTTCTGCCGTGACTACACTCGGGGCACCAGCCGACGGCGAAATGCGGCGATAGAGCAGCTGGAACGGGAGGTCTTAGAGATGGAGAGGCACCTGGCCGCCGATCCCGAGGACCCGTCCCTCTGCGGAGCGTGCCGGGAGAAGCGGGAGGAGCTCCGGGCCCTTGAGGACCACCGGGCCCGAGGTGCCTTCGTTCGATCCCGCATCCGCCTCCTTCGGGAGATGGACCGCGGCTCCCGCTTCTTCTATGCCCTGGAGAAAACGAGGGGGGCCAAGAAACACGTCACCTGCCTTCTTGCGGAAGACGGCACCCCCCTCACGGGTCCGGAGGAGATGTGTGGGAGGGCCCGTGACTTCTACACAAGCCTTTTCTCCCCGGACCCGACCGATCCTGACGCTTGCGAGGTGTTCTGGGAGGAACTCCCCACGGTCAGCGTGGGCGACCGAGACCGACTAGAGCTGCCTCTCACCCTGGCCGAGTTCTCGGAAGCCCTCCGTCGCATGCCCACCAATAAATCTCCGGGCATGGACGGGCTGACCGTGGAGTTTTACCGCGCGTTCTGGGACATTCTCGGCCCAGACCTAGTCACCGTCTGGGCTGAGTCCTTGCAGAGCGGGGTCCTCCCTCTGTCATGCAGGCGAGCGGTGCTCGCTTTGCTGCCGAAGAAGGGGGACCTCCGCGATTTACGAAATTGGCGTCCCGTCTCACTCCTTAGCACGGATTACAAAATCGTAGCGAAAGCAATCTCGCTGCGGCTAGGGTCCGTGATGGCGGACGTGGTCCACCCAGACCAGACCTATACTGTCCCGGGTCGCAGCATTTTTGACAACCTCTTTCTCGTCCGAGACCTTTTGAAACTCGGGCGGAGAGATGGTCTATCGTTCGCCCTCCTGTCTCTTGATCAGGAGAAGGCGTTTGATAGAGTAGACCATGGGTACCTCCTGAGCACTCTGCAGGCGTTTGGATTTGGACCTCAGTTTGTGAGTTTTCTCCGGGTGCTGTGTGCCTCCGCGGAGTGTTTGGTTAGGCTCAACTGGACCCTGACTGAACCGGTCAGCTTCGGGCGAGGAGTGCGGCAGGGGTGCCCCCTCTCGGGCCAGTTGTATGCTCTGGCGATCGAGCCTTTCCTCTGTCTCCTCCGCAGGAGGATGACAGGGTTGGTGCTGCGGGAGCCGGAGCTGCGGCTGGTCCTGTCGGCGTACGCCGATGACGTACTTCTCGTGGTCCAGGACCCGGGCGACTTGGCGCGAGTGGAGGCATGCCAAGCCATCTATTCGGCAGCCTCCTCCGCCCGAGTCAACTGGGTCAAGAGCTCTGGCTTGGCGGTGGGGGACTGGCGGCAGGTGAGCTCCCTCCCACCCGCACTTCAGACCATCCGGTGGAGTGCGGGTCCACTGCTCTATCTCGGCGTTTACCTTTCCGCCACGCATCCTTCCCCGCCGGAGAACTGGCAAAATTTAGGGGGCGGGGTGATAGAGCGGATCTGGAGATGGACGAGGCTTCTTCGATGTCTCTCCCTCCGAGGGAGAGCACTGGTGCTTAACCAACTAGTCCTGTCCACGCTCTGGTACCGGCTCAACACCCTGGCCCCGGCCCCGGGTTTCCTGACCCATCTCCGGAGATTGATTCTAGAGTTCTTTTGGTCAGGAATGCACTGGGCCCCTGTTGGAGTTCTTCATCTACCCCTGAAGGAAGGAGGGCAGGGCCTGAAGTGTCTGTACACTCAGGTCCGCGTCTTCCGCCTCCAGGCCCTGCAGAGGCTCTTTTATAGTGCAAGTAGTTCGGCGTGGAGCATACTGGCGCACGCCTTCCTGCGCCATTTCCAAGGGTTTCGATATGACCGGCAGCTCTTTTATCTTTCTCCGAGGGGTTTTCCGCGAGACCTCTCCGGGCTGCCGGTCTTCTACCAGGACCTCCTCCGGACCTGGAAATTGTTTCTAACAACCAGGTCCGTGGCGGCCACCGTGGGGGCAGATCTCCTCACGGAGTCCCTGCTACACAACCCCCAGCTCCGTGTGCAGGTGGCGGAGTCCCGCTCGGTGCGCCATAGGTTGGTTCTGGCGGAAGTCACGAGGGTCGGAGACCTCCTGAACTACGGCCGGAGAGACTGGCTGGATCCCCTGATGCTCGCTCGGCGCATGGGGCTCTCCAGCCTTCGTACCCCCCGGCGCGTGCTTCAGGAGGTGAAGGCCGCCTTGACCCCCGCTGCTCGGGCTTATGTTAGCCGAGCCTTGTGCGAGGGCGCACCCCGCCCATCCCTTACCCCGGGCCCGCCGGACCTTTCCATCGGGCCCCCACCCCGTAGATCCCAACAAACCCCTCACCCTTTCACTGCAAGCCGGCTGCACGAACTGCAGCCGGTTAGCTTTCAAATTGCTCCACGGAAATACTTATATACACTTACGCTTCACACCCTTCACGCCCACACCCTGGTGTCCCGCCCCGATACAAAGTGGCGGGATCTCCTGCCACCTTTGGAGGGTGAGCAACCTCGGTGGGCCAGCCTGTATTCCACCCTGGTCCCAAGGCCCGTCGGGGACATCAGTTGGCGGCTCCTTCACGGAGCTGTGAGCACGGGCGTGTTTTTGACACGGTTTACCCCCATTCCGGACACTTGTCCTTTTTGTAATGTGAGGGAAACCCTGGCGCTCGTGTATTTAGAGTGTGCCAGATTGCAGCCCCTTTTTCGGCTCCTCACAAATATTTTATTACGCTTCTGGCTTCATTTTTCCCCCCACCTTTTTATCTATACACTTCCCATTCGTGGCCCCACAAAGTCGCGGGATCTTCTGGTCAACCTCCTCCTAGCTTTGGCTAAAACAGCCATTTATAAAACCAGAGAGAGGAGGTTGGCCCATGAAGCGTCCTGCGATTGTGGGGCCGTTTTTCGATCCTCAGTACACTCACGTATCCGGGCGGAGTTCCTCTGGGCGGCGTCCACCGACTCCCTTGAAGCCTTCGAGGAGCGGTGGGCGCTGTCTGGGGTTCTCTGCTCGGTGACCCCGTCCGGTTCCCTCCGCCTGACCCTTTGACTGAGGGGCAGAGCGAGAGACGCCAGCCCCAGCCGTTGCCGCTGTGGATACCATCATTCCTGTCATCTAGGAGGGGTCTTATAATACATGGGTGTCTACCCCCCCCTCCCTAACCTGCCCACCCCGCAGCCGTGCCCATCTTACCGGGCACTCTCAGGAGGGGGAGGATCGGTGACACTGGGCGTGGCACTGGGTAACTCGAGGGGGTGGAAGACCACGAGTGTCGAGGAAGCCCCCCCGCTCTAGGCCACCAGGTAACTCAGGAGGGTGGAAGACCACGAGTGTCGAGGAAGCCCCCCCGCTCTGGGCCCAGGCTAGCCTGAACACTTCTCCCTCCTGAAAGCTGCTGTGTTATACCTTCTGATTGCGTTGTTTTGTTGCATAGTTGTTTTGTTTCCTTTGGTAATTCTGTAAGCGTTACCAATAAATTTTCTTTCTGTTTCAAATAAAAAAAAAAAAAAAAAAAAAACCGCCCCTGTTGGGAAACGGGACGGCCCTCACTTGCTCCTCAGCTATTTGCTTTCTATTCTTTCCTAAAGCCCCCTGGCCCGGATTTTTCTTACTTTTTGCACCTGCCTTAGTTCCCCCCCGACCGGGCCAGACGCTTTTTTGTTTTTTCTTTTCATTTTTTGTGTTTTTTTTCCATCTATGTCCTTCGCCAGCCATCCCCCCCCCCCCCCACGCCTGCTTTCGGGTGCAGCTATTTGCCTCAGCTGAAACCCCCGGAGGAGGGGGAGAAGATTGCCGACCCACTATCCGGAGGGGGGAGTGGAAGCCCCCAGACCCAGCCGTTTTGCTGGCAGCTCGGAATTTACTTCTTATCTCTGCAACATTCTCAGCATGCCGGAAGCCTTGGTACAAAGCCAGCAGAGCTGGAGAAGAAGAAGATAGCAGACAGAAGAAATCACCCAGGGAAGCTACAAATCATCGTGGAGGGGGCCGTAAGACTGAGTAATTTTTTGAATTATACTCTCGTGGGGGGGAGTTTGACTGTGGCTTAATTGCGTTTGTGGCGGCACAGGGGGTGTGGCACGGAGTTGCCCCCCGATCCATCGGTGCCCCCCCCAACATTATTACAACTGTCATGGCCCCCCCGCCATCCGTCCCTGCTGGCAACCTGCCATCTGCCTCGGATCCAGCTGTTTGCTTTGAACTTTGCCTTTCGGACCGGACATAACAGCCGACCAAACAAAACTCTTTGGACAAACGTGCGTGGGTCCACCCCCCCCCACCCCCCAGACTGTTTATCCCACAGCTTGCCCCTATCACCGGACCCCGATTCCTGTTTTCCCCCCTTTCCAGTCCAACCCATTTGGTACCCCCCCGCCGCCTGCAGCCCAGCAGGGAGGAGCGGTTAATCTGCTTCCCCCTCCCTCCTCCTCCTTCCGGTGTCTCCCCGTCTCTCCCTGCTCACAATGGCGGGGAATGAGAGGGGCGAGGCCCCTCTACCAATATCAGTTGTTCCTCCCCAACCTCCCCCCCACCCAACCCCCGAGCCTTCCCCACCACCACCACTGTCAAAACACCTGCCACCGCCCCCACTGGGGCACCGGCAGCAGGAGGCACCGGGGCAATTACTGCCACTGCTATGTCCACCGCCCCCCCAGATTCTAGGAACCCCCCCCCAGCTGGCCGAAAAGGCCAGGGCGGGAAGAAAGGAAAGGGCCCCGCTAAAACCACTAGGCCCTCCAATGCAGGGGCTGCCCCCACCGCTGTGGCCTCGTCATCGACTGTGACATCCCCCCCTGCTGGTCCCTCCACCAGCTCTGCGAACGTCCCTCCCCCGGCTCCCAGGACGTATGCCCGGGCAGTGGCAGGCTCCCCCCGCCTGCCGCCTCGTCATCTTGCCCACTCACTGCCTCCGCTACCATCACCAGCGGCCGGGGCCCCTTCCCCACCTTGACCAGGAGGCACAGTGTCCGTTGCCTCCTGGTGCCCGCCTCGCCCCACGTGGAGACATATGTGCAGGCGCTGGTAAGGTGGTAGGACCCACGGCTATTGTGGCGGCCTCCAAAATGTATGGCAAAGTCGTTTTTTTCTTAGCTTCGGTGGCTGCCGCCCAGGAGGCGGTGGAGAGGAGCCTGGCGGTGGGGGGGGTGTTTGTCCCTCTAGAGCCGCTAGAAGACCTGGGCATTCGCCTCGTCCTCACCTCCATTCCTCCCTTTTTACCCACTGTTACCTGCTCTCTCCACCCTGGGGAAACTTGTCTCTGTCATCAGCCCTCTCCCGTTGGGCTGCAAGGACCCCACCCTCCGTCACGTCCTTTCGTTCTGCCGGCAAGTGCAGCTTCTACCGCCGGCGGCGGCGCGTGACGGAGAGGCGATCGAGGGGTCCTTCTTAGTCCCCTACCAAGGAGCCCGCTATCGGGTCTTTTACTCCACCGGAGAGGCCCGGTGCTACCTCTGCCGCTCAGCGGGGCATGTCCGCAGAGACTGCCCTTTGGCCCGGGGGGAGGGGCACCCGAGACCCCCGAGACCTGGCAGGACATCGGCCCTGTCGTTGCCGACGCCCCTAGCCGCCCGGCACCTGAAACCAACCCCCCTCCTACTCGATCCACCGCTGCTCCCGTCCGGGCCCAAGAAACACCTCCCCTACAACGCCCAGGCGAGCAAGGGAGTCCCACCCTTGCTATTACCAATCTGGTAGAGCCTATGGAGGAGGGTGTGGCCAACATATTACCGGGTATAGGAGAGGGCCCGCCCCAAGGAGAACCCCCCGCCCCTCATGCTGCCTCACCGTCACCCCCCTGAACCCCTGAACCATCACCTCCGCCCCCCGACACGACCCCTGCCAACCAACCCACCAACGACACTATGGAGGGCTGGACCCTAGTCCAGGGGAAGCGAGGCAAGCGGAAGGCTCGAGCTCTGCTGCACCCATCCGATGCGGAAGACCAGGAAGGGAAGCACTGATATCGAGCCTTCCACTATGGCCACGAGTGAGATCCATCCGCTGGTGTTGGGAGGGGAAGACAGACTGGCATTGGAGGGCAGAATCCCCCCTCCATGAGAGACCCTCCCCTCCGAGACCCCTGAGGAAGCTCCTTCTGCCCGGATACCACCCAAACCCCCCGTGAACCCCGAGGCGACCGTTGAGGTGGGCCCTAGAGGAGAGGCCCCCGGGGTAGCAGAAGTTGGCCTCTCCTCCATGTATGCGGAGATTGAGGCCCTAGATTTGACCCCGGTCACCCAGGGAGAGGATGATCTACTGCCGGCTGGCCTCGATCTGGGTAACCTCACCCCAGCCCGCCTTTCCCCATGCTCCCTCCCCCTAATTACGTTCCCGGGCGAGCGCCCCGCAGAAGGTGGTCCACCACCTGATGCCATGGCCGCCAAGCCACCACGGAACCAGCGCCTAGCGTCACTGGGAGCCCCCTCCCTTACCCCTTAACCCTCGACTCTGCTCAGGAGGCACCTTCTTTTAGCTGCTCGCCTCATGAAGTCCAGAGCCTTACCTCTGCCCCTGCCCCCACCCCTGTCCCTGCCCAATTCACCTCCTCCTGCAATGCTAATGCCACCCCTGGGGTTATTTCTTTCCTGCCTTTTGCAGATTCCCCTCAGGGAGCACTTTCTAGTCGCAACCCATTAGGAGTTGCACTTTTTTCCCTGCCATCCTCTTCCACTCCAAGGCGTGAAATGGATTTAATAACCCCAGCCTGTCAGATGCCCCGTCGGTGGTCCGCACCCTGTCTACCCGCCTTAGCGGACCACGAGGCTGCATTAAGAGCCCCACTAGGGAATACCCCGGAAATTGCAACCCCACCCCCCCATGAGCTGCGGCATGCACGATGGAAGTTCCTAGAACACACCCATGGCGCCCGCAATAGGGTACAGCTGGCTCTTCAGCTATGGGGGGACTTTGATCAAATTCTCCAGGCCACAAGGGCCCTTATACAGGAGGGAGAGGGCAAGGAAAGCGTGGTGCTGCGGCCTATGAGCGGGCCCGTGGCTTCTGAAAAGATCTACTCATCCACGGGATGGGTCACGGGTTGCTGCGCAACCCGCCGGGGGCCACGAACACCCCCACCAATAAGAACCACCCACCCCCCCCAGCCCTCCGCATGACGCCTCTCATTATTGCAACCCTGAACACCAGGGGCTGTAGGATGGCTCTCCCCAGGTCCCAGGTGCTCTCTTACCTTCGGGAAGGGGGGTACTCTGTAGCTTTCCTGCAGGAGACCCATATGGACCCGACCGTCAAGGCCAGGTGGCGGCTGGAGTGGGGGGACGGGGTATACTTTAACCACTTCACGACTTGGCAAGCTGGAGTGGTGAACCTGTTCTCCCCCACCCTACAGCCGGAGTTGCTAGGGGTCACTGAGGCCATGCCGGGCCACCTGCTGCACCTTTGAGTCCGTATGGAGGGGCTCGTGGTTAACCTTGTTAACATCTATGCCCCGCAAACGAGCCCAAAGCGGCCACAATTCTATCAGCGGGTGTCCAACTTTCTCGGCACCCTAGATTCGCACAAGTGCCTGGTCCTGGGAGGGGACTTTAATACCACCCTCGAGGAACGGGACCGCTCAGGGGCCGAGCCGAGCCCAGCCGCCGCGAACATTCTTCGGGGAATAGTCGAACGTCATTCCCTAGTGGACGTCTGGCGTGACCATCACCCAGATGACACTTCCACATTCACCTTTGTCCGGGTGGAGGCCCTTCGGTCACACCACTCTCAGTTGGACCGTATTTACTTATCCCGTTTCCATCTTTCACAGGCCCACTCCTCCGCCATTCGGCCGGCCCCATTCTCCGACCATCATTTAGTCACCATAACGGTCTCCCTCCGTGCAGAGAGACCGGGGCCGGCCTATTGGCACTTTAACAACAGCCTGTTGAAGGACGAGAGCTTCGTGACGTCCTTCCGGGAGTTTTGGCTGGCCTGGCGAGAGCAGTGGCGTGCCTTTCCCTCGGTGCGGCGATGGTGGGATCTCGGGACGGTGCGTACCAAGCTCTTCTGCCGTGACTACACTCGGGGCACCAGCCCACGGAGAAATGCGGCGATAGAGCAGTTGGAACAGGAGGTCTTAGAGATGGAGAGGCGCCTGGCCACCAACCCCGAGGACCCGTCCCTCTGCGGAGCGTGCCGGGAGAAGCGGGAGGAGCTACGGGCCCTCGATGACCACCGGGCCCGAGGTGCCTTCGTTCGGTCCCGCATCCGCCTCCTTCGGGAGATGGACCGCAGCTCCTGCTTCTTCTATGCCCTGGAGAAAATGAGGGGGGCCAAGAAACACGTCACCTGCCTTCTTGCGGAAGACGGCACCCCCCTCACGGATCTGGAGGAGATGTGTGGGAGGGCCCGTGACTTCTACACAAGCCTTTTCTCCCCGGACCCGACCGATCCTGGCGCTTGCGGGGTGCTCTGGGAGGAACTCCCCACGGTCAGCGTGGGCGACCGAGACCGACTAGAGCTGCCTCTCACCCTGGCCGAGTTCTCGGAAGCCCTCCGTCGCATGCCCACCAATAAATCTCCGGGCATGGACGGGCTGACCGTGGAGTTTTACCGCGCGTTCTGGGACATCGTCGGCCCAGACCTAGTCACTGTCTGGGCTGAGTCCTTGCAGAGCGGGGTTCTTCCTCTGTCATGCAGGCGAGCGGTGCTCGCCTTGTTGCCGAAGAAGGGGGACCTCCGCAATTTACGAAACTGGCATCCCGTCTCACTCCTTAGCACGGATTACAAAATCGTAGCAAAAGCAATCTTGCTGCGGCTAGGGTCTGTGATGGCGGATGTGATCCACCCAGACCGGATCTATACTGTCCCGGGTTGCAGCATTTTTGACAACCTCTTTCTAGTCCAAGACCTTTTGGAACTCGGGCGGAGAGATGGTCTGTCGTTCGCCCTCCTGTCTCTTGATCAGGAGAAGGCGTTCGACACAGTAGACCATGGGTACCTCCTGAGCACTCTGCAGGCGTTTGGATTCGGACCTCAGTTTGTGAGTTTTCTCCGGGTGCTGTATGCCTCCGCGGAGTGTTTGGTTAGGCTCAACTGGACCCTGACTGAACCGGTCAGCTTCGGGCGAGGAGTGCGGCAGGGGTGCCCCCTCTCGGGCCAGTTGTACGCTCTGGCGATCGAGCCTTTCCTCTGTCTCCTCCGCAGAAGGATGACAGGGTTGGTGCTGCGGGAGCCGGAGTTGCGGCTGGTCCTGTCGGCGTACGCCAATGACGTACTCCTCGTGGTCCAGGACCCGGGCGACTTGGCGCGAGTGGAGGCATGCCAGGCCATCTATTCGGCAGCCTCCTCCGCCCGAGTCAACTGTGTCAAGAGCTCTGGCTTGGCGGTGGGGGACTGGCGGCAGGTAAGCTCCCTCCCACCCGTGCTTCAGACCATCCGGTGGAGTGCGGGTCCACTGCTCTATCTCGGCGTTTACCTTTCCGCCATGCATCCTTCCCCGCCGGAGAACTGGCAAAATTTAGAGGGCGGGGTGATAGAGCGGATCCGGAAATGGACGAGGCTACTCTGATGTCTCTCCCTCCGAGGGAGAGCACTGGTGCTTAACCAACTAGTTCTGTCCACGCTCTGGTACCGGCTCAACACCCTGGCCCCAGCCCCGGGTTTCCTGACCAACCTCCGGAGATTGATTCTAGAGTTCTTTTGGTCGGAAATGCACTGGGTCCCTGTTGGAGTTCTTCATTTACCCCTGAAGGAAGGAGGGCAGGGCCTGAAGTGTCTGTACACTCAGGTCCGCGTTTTCCGCCTCCAGGCCCTGCAGAGGCTCTTTTATAGTGCAAGTAGTTCGGCATGGAGCATACTGGCGCACGCCTTCCTGCGCCGTTTCCAAGGGCTCCGATACGAGTGGCAGCTCTTTTATCTTTGTCCGAGAGGTTTTCCGCGAGACCTCTCCGGGGCTGCCGGTCTTCTACCAGGACCTCCTCCGGACCTGAAAACTGTTTCTAACGACCAGGTCCGTGGCGGCCACCGTGGGAGCAGATCTCCTCACGAAGCCCCTGCTACACAATCCCCAACTCCATGTGCAGGTGGCGGAGTCCCGTTCGGTGCGCCAGAGGTTGGTCCTGGTGGAAGTCACGAGGGTCGGAGACCTCCTGGACTACGACCGGAGAGACTGGCTGGATCCCCTGACGCTCGCTCGGCGCATGGGGCTCTCCAGGCCTCGTACCCCCCCGGCGCATACTTCAGGAGGTGAAGACCGCCTTGACCCCCGCTGCTCGGGCCTATGTCAACCGAGCCTTGCGCGAGGGCGCACCCCGCCCATCCTCTACCCCAGGCCCGCCGGACGTTTCCATTGGGCCCCTACCGTGCCGATCCCAACAAACCCCTCACCCTTTCACTGCAAGCCGGCTGCATGAACTGCAGCCGGTCAGTTTTCAAATCGCACCTCGGAATTATTTATACACACTCACGCTTCACACCCTTCACGCCCACATCCTGGTGTCCCGCCCCGATACAAAGTGGCGGGACCTCCTGCCACTCTTGGAGGGTGAGCAACCTCGGTGGGCCAGCCTGTATTCCACCTTGGTCCCGAGGCCCATCGGGGACATCAGTTGGCGGCTCCTTCACGGAGCTGTGAGCACGGGCGTGTTTCTGACACGGTTTACCCCCATCCCGGATAATTGCCCTTTTTGTAATGTGAGGGAAACCCTGGCGCATGTATATTTAGAGTGTGCCAGATTGCAGCCCCTTTTCCGGCTCCTCATAAATATTCTTTTGCTCTTTTGACTTCATTTTTCCCCTCACCTTTTTATCTATACACTCCCCATTCATGACCCCACAAAATCGCGAGACCTCCTGGTTAACCTCTCCTAGCCTTGGCTAAAACAACCATTTATAAAACCAGAGAGGGGAAGTTGGCCCATGAAGTGTCCTGCGATTGTAGGGCCTTTTTCTGATCCTCAGTACATTCATGTATCCGGGCGTAGTTCCTCTGGGCGGCATCCACCGACTCCCTTGACGCCTTTGAGGAGCGGTGGGCGCTGTCAGGGGTTCTCTGCTCCGTGACCCCGTCCGATTCCCTCCGTCTGACCCTTTGATTGAGAGGAAGAGCGAGAGACACCAGCCCTAGCCGTTGCTGCTGTGGATACCATCATTACTGTCATCTAGGAGGGGTCCTATAATACCGCCCACCCCGCAGCCATGCCCATCTTGCCGGGCACTCTCAGGAGAGGGATAATCGGTGACACTGGGTGCGGCACTAGGTAACTCGAGGGGGTGGAAGACCACGAGTGTCAAGGAAGCCCCCCCGCTCTAGGCCACCAGGTAACTCAGGAGGGTGGAAGACCACGAGTGTCAAGGAAGCCCCCCAGCTCTGGGCCCAGGCTAGCCTGAACACTTCTCCCTCCTGAAAGCTGCTGTGTTATACCTTCTGTTTGCGTTGTTTTGTTGCACAGTTTGTTTTGTTTCCTTTGGTAATTCTTTGTAAGTGTTACAAATAAACTTTTTTTCTGTTTCAAAAAAAAAAAAAACCCTTCCCTGTTACCTTACCCAGGGAAAACGGACCTACTTAGCCTGCTCTCCTGCTGCTGCCCTCTGGTCTTGGCTTTCCTTGCTTTTTGCCCCTGCTTTCAGCTTCCCCCCCGACCGGGCCAGATGCTCTCCCCCCTTTTTTTTCTTTTTGTTGTTTTTTTTCTTTCTCTGCTGTTGCTAGAGTGCTGGCCAGCTGCCAGCTGGCTGTTAGCCCCCCTCCGCCCGCCCTTGGACGCTGCTGCCGCTCCAGCTGAAACCCCACCCCCTGAGAGAGGAGGGGCCTGCCGGCCCTGCTCCCTGGAGCGGGGTGGGAGTGGAAGGACCCAGCCCTCAGATCCAGCTGCTTGCCGTTTGTTTGTGGACCCATATTTGGCCGAGAGGACTTTTATCATCTGCTCCGGCATCCCTGGAATGTTGCAGTTGCAAAAAAGAAAGCCTGGAACAAAGGAGGAAAAAGCTGTCTACCAGAGGAACACTGCCTGGGGAATCTACAAATCGCCGTAGAGTGGGCCTAAGACTGAGTAACTTTGGAACTGTGCTCTCATGTGGGGGGAGGCCTTGACTGTGTCTTAACTGTGTTTGTAGGGACACAGGGGGTGTGGCACGGAGCTGCCCCCTGATCCATCTGTGTCCTCCCAACCCCCACACTATGATCTTCACCCCCACCACTCCACCATCTTTGCTGGCTGTCTAACATCTGCCTCTGGACTCAGCTGCTCACCCTGATTCCACCGCGTGGGCCAGAAGCACCAGCCAACCAAACAGGACTCTCTGGACAAGCGTACAGTGGTTCATGTACCCCCGCCCCCTGAATTGTCCACCCCACAATTTGTCCCTTTCTACCTGACCCCAACTCCTGTTAATCACCTGCCACCGCCCCCGCTGGGGCATCGGCAATGGAGGACACCGGGGTGACCTCCGCCACTGCCATGCCCATCGCCTCCCCAGACTCTAGGGAAGCCCCCCCCCCGAGCCGGCAGGAAAGGCCAGGGCAAGAAGAAGGGGAAGGGCCCCGCTAAAACCACCAGGCCCTCTATGGCAGGGGCCACCCCCCACCGACCATGGCGTCCTTCCCCCCTGCCCCCTCCACCAGCTCTGCGGGTGTCCCTCCCTCAGCCCCCAGGACGTACGCCTGGGTGGCAGCAGCCCCCCCACCTGCCACCTCGTCATCTCTCCCGCCCATCACCTCCGCCACCATCAATAGCGGCCAGGGCCCCTTTCCCACCATGACAAGGAAGCACGGTGTCCGATGCCTCCTGGTGTCCGCCTTGCCCCATGTGAAGACCTATGTGCGGGCGTTGGCAAGGATGGTGGGGCCCTCGGCCATTGTGGCGGCCTCCAAAATGTACGGGAAGGTCATCTTCTTCTTAGCATCGGAGGCTGCTCCCCAGGAAGCGGTGGAGAGGGGCCTGGTGGTTGAGGGGGTGTTTGTCCCCCTAGAGCCGCTGGAGGACCTGGGCGTCCGCCTGGTCCTGACCTCTGTCCCTCCTTTTCTCCCCTGCTACCTGCCCTTTCCACCCTGGGGAAACCTGTTTCTGTTATCAGCCCTCTCCTGTTGGGCTGCAAGGACCCCACCCTCCATCACATCTTTTCTATCCACCGGCAAGTGCAAATTTTACTGCCGTTGGTGGCATGTGACGGAGTGGCGCTCGAAGGGTCCTTCCTAGTCCCCCTCCAGGGGGTCCGTTACCGGGTGTACTTCTCCACGGGGGAAGCCCAGTGCTACCTCTGCCGGGCGTCGGGGCATGTCCGGAGGGACTGCCCCTTAGCCCAGCAAGGAGTGGCACCTGGGATCCCCGAGACCCGGCAAGACATTGGCCCCATCATTGCCGATGCCCCTGGCCGCCCGTTACCCGAACCCACCCCCCCCTCCTCTTCGGACCACCACTACTCCCGCTCAGGCCCAAAGGGCACCTCCCCTACAATGCCCAGACGAGCTGGAGAGCCCTGCCCCCACTGCTGACAATCTGGCGTGGCCTATGGAGGAGGGTGTGACAGAGATACCACCAGGCATGGGAGAGAGCCTGCCCCAGGGAGAATCCTCCCTCCCTTATGCTACCCCACCATTCCTCCCCAAGTCCCTGAACCATCGCCTTTACCCCCTGACATGACCCTTGCTAACCAGCCCCCAGATGATGCCATGGAGGGCTGGGCCCTAGTCCAGGGGAAGCAAGGCAAGTGGAAGGCTTGAGCTCCGCCTCATCTACCGAGGCGGAGGCCCCCCGGAAGATCAGGAAGGGGGGCACCGATGCCGAGCCTTCCGCTTTGCCCACAAGTGCGTCCCACCCACCGGTGTCAGCCGGGAAAGACATGGCAGCACTGGAAGGTAGTGTCTCCCCTCCAAGACCCTCAAGGAAGCCCCTTCTGTCCTGACGCTACCCGAAACCCCCATAAACCCCGAGGCAACCGTCGTGGCGGGTGCTGGCGGGGAGAACCCCAGGGCGGTGGAAAATGTCCTCTCCTCCATGTTTGAGGAGATCGAGGCCTTAGATCTGACCCCAGTCGCCCAGGGGGAGGACGACCTTTTGCCAGCAAATCTCGATCTGGGTGACCTCACTCCACTCCTCTTTTCCCCATGCTCCCACCCCTTAACTGCTGCTTCCGCTCCCACCTCCAAGGAGCCCCTGGACTCCTCCACCGACCCGGCCGCTGATGGCACCCCACTGACGACCACCGAGCCTGCTCAGGTGATAGCCGGCGCCACGCGGCCGGGACATGAGTCGCCAGGGGCACCCCCCGTTGTTGCAGAGCAATCAACTTCCTTCCCAGGTGGGGGCCCTACAGAAGATAATCCACCTCCTGATGCTGTGGCCGCTAACTCCACCATACAGCCTACGCCCGGTATCACTGAGAGCTCCCTCCCAAGCCCCTTAACCCTCGAGCTTGATCAGGAGGTGCCACCATCCAGCTGCTTGCCTCCCGAAACCCAGAACCTCGCCTCTGCCCCTGCCCCTACCCCTATCCAATTTAACTCCTGCAATGTCATTGCCCCCCCGCAGGGCTGTTTCCTTCGCATTCCCAACTGATGACCCCCAGGGAGCGGCCTTTGTGTTCTCCTGCCCGACCCATTAGGAGCTGCTATTTTCCCTCCACCGCCCCGTATCGCCCCAGAGCTTGAGGCGGGCCTAGAAGCTCCAGCCCATCAGACACCTCATCGGGGGTCGGCACCCCGTCGGAGGTCCGCACCCTGCTTGTCCGTTTTAGTGGACCACAGGGCTGCACCAAGGGCCCCGCCAGGGAACAACTGGGAAACCATAACCCCACCCCCCCATGAGATGCAAGGAGAGCTGCGGAAGTTTTTAGAGGATGTCCGTGGCTCCCGCAACAAGGTACAACTTGCTCTCCAGCGATGGGGGGGACTTTTCTCAAATACTCCGGGCCACAAGGGCCCTCATGGGGGAAGGTAAAGGGATGGGGAAGCAGGATGCCGTGGCCTACTGGCGGGTCCGCGTCTTCCGTGAACAATTACTCACCTACGGGATGGGTCATGGACTGTTGCACGGCCCACTGGGAGATGCGAGCATCCCTGCCAGTGAGGATCCCCCCTGGCCCTCCCCATGACACCTCTCACCATCGCAACGTTGAACACCTGGGGTTGTAGGATGGCTCTCCGCAGGTTCCAGGTGCTCTCCTACCTTTGGGAGAGAGGGTACTCTGTGGTTTTCCTGCAGGAGACCCATACGGATCCGACTGCCGAAGACAGTTGGTGGCTGGAGTGGGGGGACAGGGTCTACTTTAGCCATGCCACGGTTCGACAAGCTGGAGTGGCGACCCTGTTCTCCCCCGACCTACGGCCCGAGGTGCTAGGGGTCGCCGAGGCCGTACCGGGTCACCTGCTGCATCTCCGGGTCCATATGGAGGGTCTCGTGGTTAACCTCGTTAATGTCTATGCCCCAACATCGGGCCCAGAGCAGCTGCAATTCTACCAGCAGGCATCCACCTTCCTCGGCACGATTCTCAAGAGTGCCTGGTCCTGGGAGGAGATTTTAATACCACCCTCGAGAAGCAGGACAGCTCAGGGACCAAGCAGAGCCCGGCCGCCGCGGACACCCTCCGGGAGATAGTTGAACATCACTCCCTAGTGGACATCTGGCGCGACCACCACCCGGATGACACTTCCACGTTCACCTTTGTCCGGGTGGAGGTCCATCAGTCGAGCCACTCCCGGTTGGACCGCACTTATTTATCACGCTTCCATCTCTCACGAGCCCAGTCCTCCAGCATTCGGCTGGCCCCATTTTCTGACCATCACCTAGCCACTGTGACAGCCTCCCTCTGTGCAGAGAGGCCGGGGCCGGCCTATTGGAATTTTAATAACAGCCTGTTGGAGGATGAGGGCTTTGTGACGTCCTTCCGGAAATTCTGGCTGGCCTGGCAAGCGCAGCAGCATGCCTTTCCCTTGGCACGGCGATGGTGGGACCTGGGGAAGGTGCGCGTCTGGCTTTTCTGCCGTGACTACACCTGGGGCACCAGCCAACAGAGAAATGTGGCGATAGAGCAGTTGGAACGGGAGTTCTTAGAGCTGGAGGGGCATCTGGCTGCCAGCCCCGAGGACCCGCTCCTCTGCGGAGTGTGCCGGAGAAGCAGGAGGAGCTCCGGGCCCTTGAGGACCATCAGGCCCAGGGCACCTTTGTTCGATCCCGCATCTGCCTCCTTCGGGAGATGGATCGCGGCTCCCGCTTCTATGCCCTGGAGAAAATGAGGGGGGCCAAGAAACACGTCACCTGCCTCCTGGCAGAAGACGACACCCCCCTCACGGAACCGGTGGAGATGTGCAGGAGGGCCCGAGCCTTCTACGCAAGTCTTTTCTCCCCAGATCCAACCAACCCTGGCGCTTGCAGAGTGCTCTGGGAGGAGCTCCCTACAGTCAGTGCGAGCGACCGAGACTGGCTAGAGTTGCCTCTCACTCTGGCCGAGTTCTCGGAAGCCCTTCGTCGTTTGCCCACTAATAAATCTCCAGGCACGGACGGGCTGACCGTGGAGTTCTACCGCGTGTTTTGGGACGTCCTCGGCCCAGACCTAGTCACCGTCTTGGCCGAGTCTTTGCAGAGCGGGGTCCTCCCTCTTTCATGCAGGCGAGTCATGCTCACCTTATTGCCGAAGAAGGGGGACCGCCACGATTTACGAAATTGGCGTCCCGTCTCGCTCCTCAGCACGGACTACAAAATCGTAGCGAAATCAATCTCGCTGTGGCTAGGGTCTGTGCTGGTGGACGTTATCCACCCAGACCAGACCTACACCGTCCCGGACCACAGTATCTATTTCTGGTTCAGGACCTTTTGGAACTCGGGCGTAGCGACGGTCTGTCGTTCGCCCTCCTGTCCCTAGATCAGGAGAAGGCATTCAATAGGGTGGACCACGGGTACCTCCTAAACACTCTGCGAGCGTTTGGCTTTGGACCCCAATTTGTGGTTTTTTTCTGGGTGCTGTACGCCTCCGCAGAGTGTCTGGTTAAGCTCAACTGGACCCTGACCGAACCGGTCAACTTCGGGCGAGGAGTACAGCAGGGGTGCCCCCTCTTGGGCCAGCTGTATGCTCTGGCGATCGAGCCCTTCCTCTGCCTCTGCTGCAGGATCCGGAACCGCGGCTGGTCCTGTCGGCGTACGCTGATGACGTGCTCCTCGTGGTCGAGGACTCGGGCAACTTGGCGCTGGTGGAGGCTTGCCAGGCCATCTATTCGGCAGCCTCCTCTGCCCGGGTCAACTGGGTCAAGAGCTCTGGCTTGGCGGTAGGAGACTGGCGGCAGGCAAGCTCCCTCCCACCCGCGCTTCAGACCATCCGGTGGAGTGCAGGTCCGCTGCTCTACCTTGGCGTTTACCTTTCTGCCATGCATCCCTCTCCGCCAGAGAACTGGGAAAATTTAGAGGGCGGGGTGATAGAGCGGCTCTGGAAATGGACAGGACTACTCCGATGTCTCTCCCTTCATGGGAGAGCACTAGTGCTTAATCAACTAGTCCTGTCCAAGCTCTGTTACCAGCTCAACACCCTGGTCCCAGCCCCGGGTTTCCTGACCAACCTCCGGACATCTATTCTGGGGTTCTTTTGGTCAGGAATGCACTGGGCCCCTGTAGGGGTTCTTCATCTACCCCTGAAGGAAGGAGGACAGGGCCTGAAGTGTCTGCACACTCAGGACTGCGTCTTCTGCCTCCAGGCCCTACAGAGGCTCCTTTATGGTGCAGGCAGTTCGGTGTGAAGCATACTGGCATACGCCATCCTGCACCGCATCCGAGGGCTCCGATATGACCGGCAGCTCTTTTATCTCTGTCCGGGAGGTCTTCCACGAGACCTCTCCAGGCTGCCGGTCTTCTACCAGGACCTCCTCCGGACTTGGAAACGGTTTTTAATGACCAGGTCCGTGACAGCCACCGAGGGGGCAGATCTCCTCGCAGAGCCCCTGCTACACAACCCCCAGCTCCGTGTGCAGGTGGCGGAGTCCCGCTCAGTGCACGAGAGCTTGATCCTGGCAGAAGTCACGAGAGTCGGAGACCTCCTGGACTACGACCGGGGAGACTGGCTGGATCCCCTGATGCTCGTCCGGCGCATGGAGCTCTCCAGCCCTCATACCTCCCGGCGCGTACTTCAGGAGGCGAAGGCCGCTTTGCCGCCCGCTGCTAGAGCTTACCTCAATCAGGTCCTGCTCGAGGGCACGTCCCGCCCACCCTCTACCCCAGGCCCGCCGGACCTTTTTAATTGGACCCCTGCCCCGTAGACCCAATTGACCCACTCACTCCTTTACGGCGAGCCAGCTGCATGAACTGCAGCTGGTATGATTCCAAACCACGCCAAGGAAACATCTATACATGCTCGTGCTCCACACCCGTCACGCCCTCACCCTAGTGTCCCACCCCGACACAAAGTGGCGAGACCTGCTGCCACCTTTGGAGGGTGAGCAGCCCCGGTGGGCCAGCCTATATTCCACCTTGGTTCCGAGGCCCGGCGGGGACATCAGTTGGCGGCTCCTTCACGGAGCTGTGAGCACAGGCACGTACTTGGCGCAGTTCAACCCCATCCCAGATACTTGTCCCTTTTGCGGTGTGAGGGAAACCCTGGTGCACGTATATTTGGAGTGCGCCAGGCTGCAGCCCCTGTTCCGGCTCCTCACAAATCTCCTATTACGTTTTTGGTTGCATTTTCCCCCTCACCTTTATTTATGCACTCCCCATCCGTGGCCTCGCAAAGTCGCGGGATCTCCTAGTTAACCTCCTCCTGGCCCTGGTTAAAACGGCCATCTATAAAACCAGAGAGAGGAGGTTGGCCGATGGAGTTTCCTGTGACTATGGGGCCGTTTTCCGATCCTCGGTCCATTCACGTATCAAGGCGGAGTTCCTCTGGGCGGCGTCCACCGACTCCCTTGATGCTTTTCAGGAGCAGTGGGCGCTGTCCAAGGCTCTCTGCTCGGTGTCGCCGTCCAGCTCCCTTTGTTTTGACCCTTTGATTGGGGGAGAGAGTAAGGGATCCCAGCCCCAGCCATTGCTGCTGTGGACACCACCACCTTTCACATGTGGGTGCACGTGCACCCCCCCCCGGGTTGTCCACCCCACAGCCTGCCTCTTTTGTTGGGTGCTTTCAGAGGAGGGAATTGTTGGTGACACTCGAGCGTGGCGCCAGGTAACTTGAAGGGGTGGCAGACCTTGAGAGTCGATGAAGTCCCCTCGCTCTGGACCACCAGGTAACTCGGAAGGGTGGAAGACCATGAGAGTCAAGGAAGCCCCCTGCTCTGGGCCCAGGCAAGCTTGAACACTTCCCTCCCCTGAAGCTAATGAGAAAACAATTGAGATTGGTTGCTGTGTTACACATTGCATATGCTGTTTTGTTTTGTAAGTGTGTTATGCAAATAAAAAAACACCTTTTTTTTTGCTTCAAAAAAAAATTACTCTCCTATAGCCATCTGGCCCGACCCTATCACAATGTTTATAGAGCACTTTAATGTTACAGTATCTAAGTGCTTAGTATTAAAGACACCTGCCAGGCTTCCTTCCCCACTCTGAACTCTAGGGTAGAGATGGAGGGACCCGCGTGAAAGACCCCCTAAGCTTATTCTTACCAGCTTAGGTTAAAAACTTGTAAAGGTACAAACTTTGCCTTGGCCTTGAACAGTATGCTGCTACCACCAAGTGTTTTAAACAAAGAACAGGGAAAGAGACCACTCGGAGACGTCTTTCCCCAAAATATCCCCCCAAGCCCTATACCCCCTTTCCTGGGGAAGGCTTGATAATAATCCTCACCAATTTGTACAGGTGAACACAGACCCAAACCCTTGGATCTTAAGAACAATGAAAAAGCAATCAGGTTCTTAAAAGAAGAATTTTAATTGAAGAAAAAGTAAAAGAATCACCTCTGTAAAATCAGGATGGAAAATATTTTACAGGGTATTCAGATTTAAAACACAGAGGATCCCCCTCTGGGCAAAACCTTAAAGTTACAGAAAACAGGAATAAACCTCCCTCTTAACACAGGGAAAATTCACATAAAACAAAAGATAAACTAATCCGCCTTGCCTGGTTTACCTATACTGGTTGCAATATTGGAGACTTGGATTAGGATGGGTTGGCGAAGATGGATTTCTGTCTAGCCTCTCTCAGTCCCAAGAGAGAACAAACACATAAACAAAGAACACAAACAAAAGCCTTCCCCTGCCCTCCCAAGACTTGAAAGTATCTTGTTCCCTTATTGGTCCTTTGGGTCAGGTGCCAGCCAGGTTAGCTGAGCTTCTTAACCCTTTACAGGTGAAAGGATTTTGCCTCTGGCCAGGAGGGATTTTATAGCACCATATGCAGAAAGGTGGTTACCCTTCCCTTTATATTTATGACAACACCTATGTGCATTACCACCTATCACAGTTGCAGGGTCCATCACTTCTCTTTGAGTGGAGACCCTTGTCGCCCTCATGACCAGGAGTTTTTAAGGTTGAACAGTTTCTTGCCTTATGCTGTGAGATTTTCAGCAAGCCAGACAGCCTAAAATAGGCCAACATCAGCCTCTCTCCAAAGGCTATGAACAGTGTAATTGACTACAATTACAAGTTACCACACAGATCTTTCTAAGCAAGCACACTTAACCTAAAAACATTCTGAAAACAATAAAAGAATGTACACACATGTTAATAAGCTTACCAGAGATCACCCCAACTCCAACCTTGGACTCTGGTAAGTGTCAGTCCTTCAAAACCCACAGCTGGGTTTTCTCCATGGTTACAAGTTCATCACTATCTGAGATTCAAAACCAGTCCCCACACTGGGCAGTTCAGCTTTGGCCTTTGATCTCAGCCTCTGGGAACAGATAATCAGCAGACAATGACCCTCTCCTCAGGGTCTAGCTTCAAAAGGCTGGGTTTTTGCAAAACTGGAGATAGGGAATTTACATTAGCCTCTCCTGGAGATAATCCCCAGGAAATCCACTTCACATTTATTGCTCCAAAAATCCATTCTTGCCTGGCACATTTTCAATATAGTCCTTTGAACTCCCAGGCCTCACATCACATCTCCCCACCCCCAGAGAGGCCACATGTAATCCCAGCCCACAAAAATATATAAACTTTGCATTTAATACAATGCACCCCAAAGATACTTAAACTTAATTCCGTAGGCTCTACCAAGGATGTGTAGGAAATTGCTATATCTGTCACGCTTCCCAGTAGCTTTGAAAGTCTTTTCAGTGTGCTCAGGTTCTCACAATCACCTGATTTTTCCCTCATCATCATTTTCATCATTCTCTAACTAAAAAACCTAGATAAGTTAGGATTTGAATCTAGATTTAGATCAAACTTGTGTGTCTCAGACCCTTATAATAACAATGAGAATTGCATTTTCCAGATTCCTCCAACTCTGACCCCTGAACGAGGCCTAGTTAGAACGTACAGCTCCGTGGCTGAACAGCCTACTCAACCTGCTCCACCCAGCCGAGGGAGGCTAGTTTGGAAACATGGAAAGCTATTTTAATAAATCCACATGAAAATGGAAACTTCCAGAGACAATGAGAGAACAGAAATAAATATACTTTATTTGAAACATTAGACATGCACGGTTTATATAATCCAAGTTTTCAGGGTTGTATAGTTCATAGTGCTGCAGTAAAACTTGTGCTATACTGATTGATAGGAACAGTAAAGTTTCATAAGTGAGCACGGTCTAGTGATCTGAACACTGTATTAGGAACCTTAAACTTCTGAGTTCTTCTGCTGTGGCCTTGGACAAGTAATTTAGGAATAAATTACACCTCCTATGGTTCAATTGTGCAAGAGAAGCACCACATTTTGGATACCAGTATAATCTAGTTTTCAGTTTGGGGCAGTACAGAGGGTCAGCTCTGTAGTGATCTAAGTGGCACTAGTGACTCTAGAAGGGCATTTTTAGGTGGCATAAGTGTACAAGCCCATGGCCATGCATGCCCTTGCATCTGGTATATTGGAAGCCTATCACTTTAAAGAAAGGCTTCACTAAGGGGACCACTGGATAACTGTTGTACATACAGTATTTTGCAAAGCACCTGACACAGAAGAGCCGTAACTGAGCAATTAGTCAAGCTGTGTTTCCCCATCTCTACAATGGGGAAAATGATATTTACCAACCTGAGAGGAGAGCTGTGAGGATTAACTCTGAAATGTTCATAAAGCACTATGAGCTGCTAAGTATTTGTCCAGTTTTTACAAGGAAAGGAAGTTTTAAAATACTAATGGGCAGCATTGCAGTGAATAGTTATGAGTTGAATAGCATGAAAGACAGAAAACAGAAAACTAATCTTTCTCAATGACAGTCTGAAGTATTACAAAGCAGAGGGGAACTACACTGTAATTGGTTTCAAAGTGTGAAATTCATATACAGGTTTCAGAGTAACAGCCGTGTTAGTGTGTATTCGCAAAAAGAAAAGGAGTACTATTGGCACCTTAGAGACTAACCAATTTATTTGAGCATAAGCTTTCGTGAGCTACAGCTCATTTCATCGGATGCATACGGTGGAAAATACAACAGATGTTTTTATACACACAAACCATGAAAAAATGGGTGTTTATCACTACGAAAGGTTTTCTCTCCCCCCACCCCACTCTCCTGCTGGTAATAGCTTATCTAAAGTGATCACTCTCCTTACAATGTGTATGATAATCAAGGTGGGCCATTTCCAGCGCAAATCCAGGTTGAAACTGTGATTCTCAAGCAGCAGAGGGCACCATTCATCCAGAAATGAATTTTAGGAGCCAGAACATTATGTAGATGTCTAACTACAATATAGATAGCAACACCTTGTTAAAGATCAACAGAATTGTAGCTAATACAAGCTATTTTCTTCCACAACTATTAAAAGAGAGGGTAACAGGTATAAAAGCCAATGGAACACAGGAGTGCTCTGGCGGTACAGGTTATGAGTTATGGCAAATATAATTTTAAAAAGCAATGAGATATTTTTGAACCCTCAGACTATCAAAGCAACAGAAAGAAAACAAATGTATGTTTCAATATATAATGGTTTAAGGGAAAAATTCTTATTGTCTCCGATAATCATATGCCTTATTTAGTTCTCAGAATCATCCTATCATTCAAGCTGACATTTGATCTCAAAATAAGATTTAAGGATTTGTGGTGGCTCAGGAAGCTTTGAAAAACAAACAGTCCTAATACAAAGTACTAAATTCCCAAAGGATTAAAGGCGAATGGTCAAAGACTGACATGCGTGATGCTGGCAAACCAGGTGCCAGCTCATGTAGGGCCCGTAGGCTTCAACTGAACACAAACAAATACATAGCTGGGGCCAGTCTGGCTCACCTGCATCTTAGTATTGTTAAAATAGGTATAAAATGTATTCAGTGTCTAGACTTATGGAATGCTTGTAAACTGCTGCATGTATTAATTTCACTTACAAGATTTGTACCCCAATTGGCCTGTACATACCAGGGCTGGTTTGCAGCTTACCAGGTTTCACTGGGACTACAACTACATGTTTTCACTCCGTTGGTAGCTCACCTTTTCCCCATATACTGTTGTTCAGTTTTAGCAGTATTTTCAGACTCTCTTTATCTAGGTGTTTTAGCATTTTGTTACATATGTCATCCTTGATTGGTGCAGAGTTTTCGGTTTTAGATATAGCTTTTTGAAGCTTCCTCATACAGAATTTTTAATTTAATATTGTATCCTCATCTTCCTCCCACCTCTTCCAGGTCTCATGATTCCCTCTAATGATTTTTTCTTCCTCATGAGGATTTCTATGCTCTGATTTTCACCATTACTAATGTCATGGAATATTTCTGCTAGGGCTTCTGCTTTTTCTTCAATGGATTAATAACTCTAATGGCCTTCTACAATGAGGCCTGGTATAGAATTGCTCTTCCTCTGTATTCGATTAATCGTCCTGAACTACCTATATACTGCCCATGTTTTAGTATCTTTATTTTTTCACAAGACTTTCTCCAGCTTTCTTTTTTCCTTTTTAATAGCCCTTTGCATAACTGACTTGTTTATTTTATATTTCATTAAGTCCTCACTATTAATTATATTTTTTGGTTTCTTATATGTGTTGTTCCTTTCCATAATTGCTTTTTTACACTCCTCATTCCACCATAGTACATGGTTTCTACCTTTAGGGTAACTTGATATCTTAGGTATAGTTAACTCTGCTATCATCATGACTCCCTTAGTCATATTGCTACTAAATTCCTCAGTGTCACCACTTATACATTATTCATTCATATTTTATTACCTTTGTTTCTAAATAGTTCCCAGTTTGCTTTTGTTATTTTCCAAGTAGGGGGCCTTCTGCCTTCCTTAACATTGCTTTTACCTTGATATACTATAAGTACAAGGAAGTGATCACTTCCCATTCCCTCCTCTTTATGGACTTCCTAGCTGCATTTGCTCGCTATACTACTTGACACAATTCCCAGGTCTTGACAGGAAAGATTTCCATCAGCTGCATTAAACCTAGTGGGTGTATAGTCATTCAGTATTACAAAATTGTTTTCATGAGTTAATTGTTCTAGATACTTGCTTTTCTTTTATAACTTTTTTTCACTTCCCCACAATATCTTATGGCCATTTAAGGAATGGAGTTAGGGATGAAGACCTTGTTATAAGGGCACTGGACTGTTTATTTGTGGGACTTTGATATGCTGGAAGAGGAGAAACTTTTAAGTGACCTGGCTGGAGGGCAAAGTCACAAGTAGAGAGGCCACCACAGAGCCAGAGCTGCTATTCGGGGGAAAGGAAGCACCAGTTGACTAATGGGCTGCTATGCCAAACTCAGTCACAAGCAGTGTACCTGTGGTGAGTCTACTCATAGTTACATGAACAGGAGTTTTCTCATCTATTATTTAATTCCTGATTCACCAATTTTATTTAAAACCATATAGGTCACAGAACTAGATAATACACTGTAGTGCATAATCCTGCACCAGCAGGGTGATGACCTGACAGATCTTTTCCATATTTCAATTTCTATGATAACAAAATATAATCAGGTTTCTGAGTAGCAGCCGTGTTCGTCTCTATCCACAAAAAGAACAGGAGTACTTGTGGCACCTTAGAGACTAACAAATTTAGGAGAGCATAAGCTTTCGTGGGCTACAACCCACTTCATCCGATGCATGTAGTGGAAAATACAGTAGTACGACTTTATATGCACAGAGAACATGAAACAATGAGTGTTACCATACACACTATAACGAGAGTGATCAGTTAAGGTGAGCTATTACCAGCAGGAGAGAGGAAAAGAAAACCTTTTGTGTGATAATCAACACGTTATAATATAATATATGATATAATCAGTGTTAGAAAAGAAGTGATCAGGTGCTGCAGAATATCAGATCTGGTCATGAACTTTTTACTCCCTACAACTTAAATACACTGACTAGCAAAAGTTGTCTATTCATTTACTTATAAATACCAATGACAGACATTTCAACTGACAAACGTTCAAGCTGTCAAATTGCAATGATAAAGCTATGTAAGAAACTGCTTTTTTGTTAAGCACAATTCAATCTATACCAACTACTTAGACACAGCTTGTCATAAATAGAAGGCTACTGGTGTTACAGCATAGTGACTAACGGCCGATTTTGTATTCTGTTTGACTGCACAACTTTATCTAGATATGTTCTTGGCAGTCCATATGACAGTGAAAACACCAAGTACTTCACATAGTCTAATTGTGTGAGACACACAGATGCACAGTTTTGTGATGTGATAAATGGAAGAGGCAACAAAAAATGCTAAGTCTCATAGCCATACAACACACTAACAGCATAATAGTATTCACTCATTCTACATTCAAAGTGCTCTCCCATGCCTCCCAGCACTGAAGAAGGCACTGTGGCCGCCGCTTTTCTATGTCCTGGCCCTTTTGGCACTCATCCAGGTTATGATCCTATATCTGGATATTTTCTCTTCACTCTGTATTCAAGACTCTGTCTCCTGACACCCCACCAAGTCACTCCAGTCTATCCCCTTCCTCATTCACTCACCCTCATATTTCTGCACTTACATCTGTGGTTAGCAAAAAAGGCCAGAGGCCACTGATGAAGTGACACTGCTCCTATCTTCTACCTCTTTCTGAAAAGTGTTATGCGGCTTGCTGGCAAATGACTTTAAAAGGAGCATATAATACAGACACTTTTTCCTGCTCCTCAGCACCAGCAGGAGATTCTTATGATGATGTCAGGGATTCACAGCTTTTCTTATGCTGATAGTCCACAGCTCTCCCTTCATTGCCCCTTGCTGTTTTTCTCAGCCCTTTCCTACAAAGGCCAATCATAGGAGGAAGAGCAGACTTTGAAGACTTGCCTCCTGAACTTTGCCCCTTGGGGCACCTCATGAGAGCTGTTGGACTTTATTTCCACTGGTCACACAAGACATTTTCAAAAGGTTCTACTGGTGAACTGTGAATTTCTCCCACATGATGATTCTGAAAACTTTGGCCTAAGTGACTCTGCCAAGGTAGCACAAAAAGTCTGTAGCAGAGCCAGGAACTGAACCCACAGCTCTTAAAATCCCACTCAAGTGTCTTAATCTCGAGACCAACCTTCCTCTCCTTTTCACTCCTCTCTAGAATTACTGCAGGGTACAGAATCTCATTTAACTAGCTGTTGTGTGTCTAATGCCTAAATTTCAGACTGCCTGAATTTTGGACAGAATGCTTCCACAAGGCAAGAGATCAATATTGGTACCTATGGTGGTGTGAAGGTGAGAGTCAGCCTTGTTATAAAATAGATTGGATAGGCAGTGTGGGCAGGGTTGCTGGAACAGAGAGTGTCAGGGGCTATGGCTCTCTTACTTTTTACCAGCCAAAAGGGCGAGCAACGGGGCTCCGGAGAGGAGCGAGGCAAGGGGGTGGGGTTCTGGGGGGAAGAGGTGGCGCAGAAGTAGGGCCTCAGGGGGAAAGAGCAGTGTGAGGGCAGGGGCTTGGGTAGAAGAGGCGACGTGAGGGCAAGCCCTGAGAGGAAGGAGCAGCACGAGGGTGGGGGCTCTTGGAGAAGGAGCAGTGTGAGGGTGGGGACTCACTGAGAATGGGCAGCGGGAAGGCAGGGACTCAGGGAGAAGGGGTGGTGCAGGGGCTGTGCCTTGGGGGCGGGGTAGCATGGCATGGAGAGGGGTGGAGCCATGGTTTGAGCACCTGTGGCCCCCCCACTTTTAGGGTGCTTCTGCCACTCCTGAGTGTGGGGCTAAATTGTACAGGACTTTGAAAGTTTGCAGAGGACTTTGAAAGTAAGACACTTGTGTTGGAAGTGGGGAACTAGTGAAAGGACTTAAATAGGCTGTGATATAGTCAGAAGAATAGGCCATGAAGATGACTTTAGAAGCCAGTGGAGCCTGCAGCCCTATGCACATTCCGCATGGTGTATGTAATAGGCAGGTCCAGATTAAAGTATAGGCAACCTAGGCCTACACCTAACGTCTGGTTCAGGAAGGACTTTGGGTGAGCATTGTTCTACAAGACATGAAAATATCTCATTAAGTAAGTCTAGGTTCTAGTATATGTGTTATGGTTTTATTTTATATGTAATCATTTGTTTCCAATATTTCTACTTGTCATTACTTGAATCTCTATAATTTGTTAAATAAATGTTCACTTGTTTTTACTATAAACACATCTAAGTGCTGTGTGTCCAGTGGACCAGTGATCTGAGGTGTAACCGGTAAGGTGGATTGTACTGCTTCTCTGGAAGCAGTGAATTTGTGAATATTGTGTGTGTGTGTGAGGATCTGGACACTCCAGGAAGACACTTGGAGGTCTCAGGGGTTGAAGTGTGCCTATCTCTAACCTGTAGAGAGAGAGAAAGATGGGCCTATGTAGGCCTACAGGGCAGTGCTTGTGTTGCCCATGGCTGATGAAGTTGGAGAGCTGACCCATAGCAGGCAGAGACAAGGCTGCCTCACATAAAGGGCGGTAGTAGTAAGGTGTCTCAGAACTCTATGCACACCTGGGAAGCATCACAGAGTGCCATCAACTTTTTCCATTTATTATTACCTGTGTGAGGAAATGTTCCTCATTTCATTTCACAACAACATTCAGTTGTTACTTTCCTGCAGAGCAGAATCCTGACTCCATGGAATAATTTTTCAATACATGCAAGAAGAATTTGGTACACAGTGCCTCTTATGAGCTATGGGTCTTACTTATTAACTTGATACTCAATTCTATGTGCATTTGCACACCCAATTTTATGTAATAAATAAATTGCCACAATTATATCTATATATGCAAATGGCCAGTTACGTGTCTAGCCAGAAAACTGAATCCACAAATACTCAGTTTGGTAATTGCACACAAATTAGGTGTACAATCGTGCACACATTTTTGTATAGGAAACTGTGTGCAAGCCATTTATAAAATCTGGCCCACAGAACCTGGTTTTCAAAAGGTATTTAGGTGCCTTAAGACACAGACAGCCAACTAATTGGATTTTTGTAAGTGTGTAAGCAGGTTAGTTGCCTAATTCCTATTGAAACAAATGGGATTTTCACATTTAACCTGCTTATTGTGATTTTCCACATTGCCTGTGCCCCTAGTGACAATTAATGGAGATTCTCTCTTAGCTCATAAGGCCTGCATTTTAAAAAAACAAAGGCCCTGGGTCCTAAACTGCTGTTGCTAAGACTGCTGCTGTATGTCTTCAATTTAACTGTTGACCATGATATCTACATCTAGATTGATATACCACTAATTTCTAAAATATGGACTGCATACTCTGTTTTATGTTATTCTCTATTTTTATATTTATACTACTGTTAGCTATCGCTCCTGCAAATAGATGCATGGAACAGTCAGTAGCAAGACTGTTTCAATTATTAAGTAAGTTTCAATTATTTAAAATTTCAAAGTAGCCAACATATCATGTCAAACCGGTAGCTGACCTCAAACTCTCTTAGCAATATCCAATAGTAATTTAAATGCTCTTTTTCTTTCAATAGAGCCAAATTTAGTCCTAGCATAAACTGGTTCCCGCTCACTTCATAGCTGAATTGGACCCATTATTTCTGCACTAGAATCCAAGACTTCACATCTGCATAGTACCTTTTCTATGTAGCTTGAGAGCTTAATTTTTGTTGAAAGGGCAAACACTTTCAAAATGGCTGTGGATGACTTTCTGTACAACAAGCAAGCTGACATCATACCATTGGACAAGGAACATTAGCCAGTATGCCTGCTTATGTCTCAAGAGAATCCCAGAGTTTAATCCCACATCTCCAGTTTGCCAGATTCATATATTTTTTTAAAATACAATTGCTTCTCAGCGTCACTAAATTATTTCACTTTTTTTTTCTGATCAGAATTCCAGAGTAGATCTACAGCAATATATCTACATCAACTTTCTACTGCTCTTAAATATGTATTTATGGAGTAGTGGCTAAAGGAAAAGTAGCAGGGGAAGAAATTTTGCCAGCTTTGGCATAGTATGTTCTGGGAAGTGAGGAAATAGTCTGTTTCTTCCTTTGAACCAACTGTACAGCACTTCTTTACTCCAATGGAAATATGTGGGTGTCATCCAAAAACTTATTTCCTACAACTGAAATCAGCATGCAGATGTGCACACTAAATAAAAGAACTGACATCACTGTGAAATGCAGTCACTTCACTTCATGGTCAATTAAAAATTTACACCAGTAGGCTGTTTCCTTTGCAGGGGCCTTAACCTCTTCCAGGGGTAGCTCAGACAAACCAAAGGAAAATGAAGAAAATAAATGTATCTGTTTAAAGGCCAAAGTAAAAGTTACTATTCAATAAAATGGCCCTTGTTTATGACACCCAAAGTAGAAAAGTTCCAGCAAAAAAGAGAGATGGTCAGGCTACAGTCCATGTTTATGTCATTTTTCTTTTTCCCCTCAGTAAAGGCCTTTTGCAGACTTCTCCTGCACCATATTTATAAACTGTTTATATTCAGGCAAACAAATATTTGGTCTATGTTTAGAGCACAATGCTGTGGCAAAGTTTCTGAAACAAATATTTTTCAGATTTTGAAGGATGTTTTGGAGACCCACACCCTTAAAGTCTTCTAATTGCTCCCTCTGCAAAACGCAAATACTTTTTATTTATTAAATATCCATTTTAGTGCCTTACAAAGGTAGAAAAGGTCTGAACATATGAGTGCTGTCATGCTAAATCTGCCTTGGTTATAAATCCCAGATAGTGACTGTCTTCTTGGTTTTAGAGTATGAGTGGAGTATCAGGAACCACACCTAACTAAAGAAATGACTCACAACTTAGCTGCGACAGGTTTATAACATTTCTTCTGCCCTGGAAAAGACACGCATTGCATTTAGAATCTAGGTAGGGCTGGGCAAACCCAAAAATGTTTGGAATTTTTCTGAAGTTTTAATTAGGCTCCACAGAATGAAGGAGCTGTAGTTGGGTGGATATGTAACTGTGACATGTAGCAAAGTATCACAGAATAGAAATCTTATTACAATAATTATTACAATTATGACTAATTCACTAATATGTCTCTTTTGTCTTCTAAGAGAATTGTGAAATCAAGCACATTTATACTTCAGTCATGGAAGCATCACAGGGATGAGTAATTCCCTTCAAACTAAAGACTATCCCCTTCTATGGCATCTTGATTATGAAATGTCATAGACAGATGTTCCTTATATATCAACTGTGTGTTAAAATTACTTCACAGAAGTTCTCACTATTGTAGGTCTTAAAATGGCATAATGGAGAATCCCCTCCAATATGGTGCATTACAGATGGAGAGGTGTTCCTCCCTCACCCCCAAATACAAAGAAAAGTTTTCTGTACAAATCAGAACTTTAAATTCAGGGGATCTGGATTCTACAACATTATAAGACATAATAAAATAGAAAAAATATGAGTTTCTATTAAGTTAATTAATATTTCATCTCTGCTTTAAGTGGAAAGGTAATATTGGGTGTGTCCATCTGCGGCAGCAAATCTCAGATTCTGGGTCAACTGACTCAGGCTCACACTATGGGGCTAAAAATAACAGTGTAGACATTCCTGCTGGGGCTGGAGTCCGGGCTCTGACACCAATTACGCTTGCCTGGTATCAGAGCTCGGGCTCCAGCCTGAGCAGGAATATCTACATTGTTATTTTTATCCCCATAGCGTGAGCCTGGCCAGCCCAAGGCTGTTCTGAGACTCTCTGGAGCAGGTACTTTTTGTTCTGTTTTGAAGTGTAAACATACCCCCGTGATTCACCTGGGTACTCTTGCTTGCTATTTCCACTGAATAAAAAAAAAAAAAAAAATGTGTAGCACGTTTACATAGCAACTGACTCAGCAACTGGCGAGTATTGCCCCTGCAGCATGCAGGCAGGGAAAAGCAAAGAACCAATTGTGGAAAATGAAATAACTTTCAAGTGAACTGAGGGAAATTTAATTTGATTCTAGAGTTGACATGAGATATATGTCTGAAATTCTAGTGGTGATGCAAGCAGTATGCCTCATATGAACTGGATCTGTGCCTGTCCTGGCTGATGAAATTGGGTCATTTATTAGAAGACATGTCAGAGCAAATAGCTGGCAAACCTCAAAAAAGGTGCGGTCAACCCTCTGCTAAAGAAAACAACTTTGGATACCAATATCCTTCACACCTGTCTTCCAGGGTCAAACTTCACTTACCTAGGAAAGAGTTAAGAAGATGTCAGGACAAACTCTTTCAACAAGTCATATCCAGAAGTTTCATGGACATCATTATGAGGAAAATAGCCTTATGTGAGTGAGGACTAATATATAAACTTCAATTTTCTTTATAATGTATAAACTAGTTATTTTTAGTTTAAGTGGAACTTCTAGTAACAGGATCTCAGACAGCTCTGTCAACTTTGCAAAAAGGTGAACCTTTATCTGGTGAAGCTACAAACTGTTGCCCCAGTTGTCAGTAAAAAGCTCAGAATACGTTAGGAAATTAAGAGAGAATGAAATATTGACAAGTGTGAGGTATTGTACTCAAATAGTTCTCATTAGGTCATTAATCACATCCAGAATATGTAGGACACTTGAGGAACTTGGCACCATCTGCACACACCTATTGAACTCTGAGAAGATGTGTGTGGGGCAAACGGGAGCCTGAAATCATGTCTATGAAGTCATCTACCATTAAATCCCATGCTTTTTACACTTTTTGGAAGTACTGTACATCTGGTTTGCAGTACGGTGATGGATACTGTCAAAGAACTGCCAGTAAAATGAGAGGATTTTCCAAACTGACAAATTCAAGCTTGCCCATCATTAACCCTGATTCAAAAACATTACTGGGATGAGATCTGTGATCCCTTGACTTGCTCAGATCTCCAGGAAGGTGCCATGAGAATGGAGCAAGTAAGAATTGCAACCTTTAAGTACCAGGTAAATATAGAAGAGGGTATGATCCTCCTGGGCCACCCCAATATCAAGGAAAGCCAATATCTCTGCTTTCCCGAGGCAAGTTCAAAGGAAACAGGATGCCAAGATTCCACAGGCCATGCCAGCCTGACCAGCCAAGCGCCCAGAGAAAGCCAGCCAGCATGACATACCAAACACATCACCATGTCCCCTGAACTCCAGTCCTGACTTTGATGCTCCAAAGACTATGAAAGCTAGAGAATTCTTTCTCTAAGTAACCTTTTTTCTTTTTGTATTTTGTGATCATGGGGATTTGTGATCACTGTATTCCTGATTTTCCCTCTAACACTTTTTAAGATGTGAAGGTGTGTGCATAAAGTAATAGCAAGTGTGTATCCAAGTCCTAAGCAAGTTCTACCTCAAATCACCTTGTGCTGCCCTGGATTGTAAAAGCATTCCTGCATTTACCACTGTGCCCAAAAGGGAAGATTAAGAGTTGCTGACTACTCTATTACAGTGGGTAAGGTAGGAAAGTCTTTCAATATATGGCAACCTAGATATGGCTTCAAAGGGATGAAAAGTAAATTATTCCTCCTTAAGTTTCCAGGGTTAGTATTTGAAACCTAAGGAGGCAAACTTCAAGATCTGATGCTTGACTGTGTTCATCTAATGATCTGATTGTGATTCCATTCCATATCATTGTTAATTTATAGACTTATTGATTCAATTCCTATTGTAACTTTGATTTGATAACTGTGTGTTTAATTCCTGCTTAGTTTAGTAAGAAGGTACAGTAATTAGTCTTTTGCTGAAAGTTTAATTTTAAGTTTCTTTAATGTATAATAAAATCCATAAAAAAGCATATAGAACTGTTTTGTTTTCTTTTTTTCCACAATTACAACAAGGGTCATGAATCCTGAAGGCAAAGGTAATTTAAATGAGACATTTGCGAGCTATAGTTCTTCCCTTAAATTAATACCTACGTACGGCATATAATCCAATTAGACTTCAGATAGGACCTGGTACTAATTTGGGTGGTCAAGAATCTCCCTAGGATATTGGAGAGAGGAAAAATGCACTGCCTGACACTTCAGTGGCCTTTGATATTGCTGGTCACAGGATGTTGCTCAAATCATGGCAGGACTTGGCCTGGGTGAACAGAACCTGCACCTGCTCATTCTGTTCTGAGTGATCCTTCACAATGGTTTGGGGCAACCGCTCTCAGCTGTGCAGGACCTGGGCTCAATCCTAACATCTTTTCAGTTCAACATCAATATGAAGTCCCTCTAGGAGATCATCCAAAAGGGCTGCGGTGTCCTCAGTATGCTTATGATACCCAGTTTTATATCTCCCTTTTATTCACTCCAGGCTGGCACATCATCCGATGTCTGCCAGTAACTGGAATCTGAATGAAAACCAACTAGCTGAAGCTCAGTCTGGACAAGACAAGTGTGATGGTCAACAGCAGGAAGAAGGGGAAAGTCCTTAACCACTCTATCAACTGGGGGCAGCTGCCTGACCATTAGTAAAGTGAGCCTATATCTCAGGGTCTTATTAGTGTAAGGAAGACTTGTCTGTGCCTGCTGTGGCTCAGCTCCCTGATTCCATCTGCCACAGGCAACACACTCACTCTCCTCTAAGCCTACACAGACCCACACTCTCTCTCCAGGTTAGTGGTAAGCACACACCAATCCCTGTGCTCTCTTAGCATCGCCCTGTAGTGCCTAGCCTGTCCAAAGGACACTCACAGAACTCATACATTCGCTGCTTCCAAAGGAAAAGTATACCACAGCTTACCAGTCATACCTCAGATCACCACTCCACTTAACATATAGCAGGTAAATAGGTTTATAATGAAAACAAGTAAAAGTTTATTTAACAAAGTATAGATTCAAGTAGCAGAAACAAGTAGTTACATATAAAATAAAAATCATCTCATACATTATAGAACCTAGAGTTAATTAGATACTTAAATTAGACACTTAATTCGATACTTTAATATCTAACAGAGCAGCGCTCACCAAAATCCTTCTAACATTTTACAGCCACGCTTGGCTGTGACCCTCCAATCACGAGACAAGTCACACTGTCAGCTTTCCTCCTCAGTTCATCCTGGGATATATCCCAACAATCCACTGTCTTTATGGGATCCCTTCTTGCTGTGTATTTCCTCCTATAAATTTCTTCTCTTGCAGATTTCACAATCTCTTAATTAACATTTGGCTCAATATGTGAATAGGTATCCGTTGTGAGACAAACAATGTCCAATACACACATCACACATGAAGAGACAGAGAGAAAAGTGGCTGTTACCTCTTGCTTGAAAGAACCTGTACAAGATGCGTCACTTCCTGGTTACTTGCCTTAAGAACAAAATTCTCTGTCCAGACACACACCTCCTTAAATACGGTATTATCCATCCATACATTTCACAATGATTATGCTGACCAAGGGGCTACTGGCTCTTGGTAGAGATCTCACATGCCACCTTAGTGAATTCTTATGAACACATCTGACCCAAAGGATCTCTCTGCTAGCTGGCATCAAGACCTTAATGGATCATACCATCCTCTTGCCCCCCTTTTTTTTGCATCATGCCAACTGCTCACCAGTTCTCAGTCCAGTGCTGGGGTAGAGAGAGGCAGCTACTAAAAGCACTTTTTTTTGCATTACAATGAGTACAGATGCTGAATGCTAGGTCTGTGTCTCTCTGGACACTGCTAAGCAACCTATGGCATCAAACCCTAACGCTTCTCTCATCTGGTAATTAATACTATATTGTTTTATATATGAAAAAAATTCCACTGGCATATTGGTAAAAATAACTTCACAGCCATGAGGAAGTGAGCAGAGTGCAATATTTCACAGATGTAAGCAAAACCCAGCAACCTTTGCAGCATTTTAAACAGGTTTATAGCATACAAATGAATACAAGTATGATGATTAAGTTATTTCTTATCAGTATTTATTATTATTATTCATTTGTATTATGGCGCTTAGGAGCCTCAGTCATGAACCAGGACAAAATTGTGCTAGGTGCTGTACAAACACAGAAGACGACAGTCCCTGCCCCAAAGAGCTTACAATCTAAATATCTGATCATGCCCTCTCACTTTCCACCATACCACTCTTCAGAATTGTCTTGAAATCAAGCTGTAAGTTGAGAAAGTTTACATAACAACAGGAAAATAGTCCAAGTTAGTGTAACATTCTAACAAAGTAAATAAATAAATAGGTCACGCAGACCAATTCTGTGCATATGTATTCATGGATGCTGGAACAATTTTTATAGTGGGGGTACTGAGAGCCATTGAACCAAACTGTAAACCCTGTATATAATGGAAACCACTTCTAGCCAGGGGATGCAACAGCACTCCTGGCACCCTTAGCTCCAGCACCTATGTATGTATTTAATAAAAACATTTTTCTACTAAAATTGTGTGAAATTTTTCAAATATATAAAAGCCATAATTGGAATACTGAATGTGTCTACACACATCCTCAGGGCCCTAAGTTTTGGACTTGTGGTTCCCATGCTGCTGCCAGAACATGCTTACTTGTGTAAATATTCATATCTTCTCAACTGAAACCTAGAGACTCATATGCTATTATACAATATGTGTAAAGCAGCTAGCTTACTCCATAGATATACTGACACACAAAAATGCTATGTTGCAAGTTATTGTTACATATGTAACATATTAACATATAACCACAAAAGGTAAGGCATCTAACAGTACATGTCTTTTCCTGTCTCACCCAGAGAGACACAGCTCACCATTAGAACCACCACACTACAACACAGACAAAACATCAAAACCTAGACCAATAAGCATATCAGGCTTCCCGCATCCCCTGTTCCAAACTTCCCACCACCATGAACCAACCAGAGTTCTCCTAAACTTTCTGCCCTACTATCTGTTCTGCACATTTCTGGAAAAGTCACATTCACATATATCCTCCATTGGGTACCTGTGGCACATAAAGATTGTTCTTTTTCATTGTATATTTAATCAAACAAACCAATCTACAGGAAAACTAGATAAATGAGACCACAGGAGAAGCAATAAATAAAATGTGGTCTGTGACCCACATGTGTACGTCCTACTCCTAAGAAGTATTCATTGGTTTTATACTAGTTTAAAAACATGTTATTCCTATTAATATGAATTGGCATCACATTAGTACATTTGTCCCACATTTATAATGTCAATATAACTTTGTCAGAATTAAATGGCAATTTGGGCCTCTAGAAGATACATCTGTGGCCCACATCCTGCAGGATGATATGCCTGGGTGGACTCCTCTGCTCATGTGGAGCCCACAGTAGCACCTGCATGGATTAGTTTTCAAGATTGGGGTTCATATTATTACTTCATGTTGTATCATTCCAGGATGAAGTTTTAAAAAAAGAACATTTTAAAATAGGAAATCCAATTGGCATTAATGAATAACATGCAACTTCAGTGGTATGCTGCATTTAATTAATTAAGGCCTAAAGGATTTTTATGGGATTCTAGTATACACTGACATCATTTTCCTTTTTAAAATGAAAGATTCAGGGCATTTTTCCATGAAAGTACCATTTGTGTATAAAGTTGTATAAATTAAACACCTTGGGTGGCTCATACTATAGATTAGTTGTGCAAGGCATTAGCTAGAAAAAAATTAAAAGTTATTACTGCACTTTTCATATACCCCGGTTTTGAACGGACATAGAAACTAAAACTTTTCTAAGAGTGGTCTCTCTAAAATAGATCATGGTTGATGTACACTGGCAGGGCAGCAGACAGAAGTTTGCAGATGCCATTGTCTATAATGTCCCTGCACATAAATAAACAAAGGACTTCAAAAATACATTTTGTGAGTATTAAATTTATCAAGAGGAAAAAAATCACCTGGGAAGAAAGGTGGACAGAATACTGTTGTTTTGTCCAATCTGTTCTTAAAAACTTCCAATTCTGGGAATATGTACTGCTCACATTTCTTACTTGGAACAGGGTTCTCTTTCACATACAACTGTCAGAGATAGTCTAGGTTTACTTGGTCCTGCCACAGAACAGGGGGCTGGACTTGATGACTTCTCGAGGTCCCTTTAACTCCTACATTTCTATAATACTATTTAGTACCATACCAGAATGGCATGGTTTAAGAAGGAATGATAAATTAACTCTGAATTCTCCTTGTTATTTTGTATTTAAATCAGATCCTTAAACCTATAAAGACATACAGCTGTTTAAAGAAATACGTCAATGGTATTAGCTCAGAGAGAGTGCAGGATTCCGAACAGAGGACTAAAGAAAGAGGAACAAAAAAGGGATGCCTACCATTAATGGGGGATTTAAAAGCAAAAATATGTCCCACATACTAAATGGAACTCTGTTTAAAAATACACTCAGAAGCCAGATATCTTCCTGATAGTGTTACACCTTTTTGTGGCCTTTGATACTGTTGATTATGGTGTTGCTGAAATGACTGCATAAACTGGCATGGGGAATGGAAACACCAGAGATCTACTCTCTCTGTCCTGATTGATCTCACAGGATGATGCTGAGCAACTGCTCTCAGCTGTACAACCACCAGGGCTCAGTCTTGTCAATGCTGGCTCTGAATGCCCAGATGTGTGGAAATGATGTCTGCCTAACCTTCCCAGTTCCAATCCTTTTGCCTCTCACCTGATACCAACTTGGTGTCTCCATCACCTCTGAATTTGGCCTTAATTTCAGTTTATCCAACATGAGCTGCACCGACCAGCCAAACTGAAATAGAAACAAGGTTAGCTGGTGTTGTGTTTATACACAACAATAGTGACACCCTTTCACCCCACCAGCTCCTCTCTCACTGCCTTGTACCATAGATGACTCGTGTCTCCCCATACTGGCGGGGATGGGTGGGGGGAGAGGGTGGCAGACCCACATCCTAAAGGGGAAGACCATGTGTCTCCTCTGTCCAGCAATCCCACCCCTGCCATGCACCCAACCAGAGTTACCACCAGAGTGGGCTCTGTCCATCTCCTGCTGTGTGTTCCCCCACCCCCACCAGGCCGCTCTCCCTGCGTTTCTCATGCGGCTCAAGCTGGCCACTCCAGGTCGCTGATCTGTGCAGCAGCTGCCTGAGAGAGCCTGGCTGGGGCGGCAGCGGGCCACTCCCCACCCAGGCCCGGCTGCTGGGGACAGGAGCCGAGCAAGCCAGAAGCATGCCTCTCTCCCCAGCAGCCGGGCCCAGGCAGGGAGTAGCCCAGCCAGGCTCTCAGGCAGCTGCTACACTGCAGTGACCTAGAGTGGCTGGCGTGAGAAGCTGCTGGTCCCACCCCTTCCAGTCCCTGCTCGGACCTGGCTGCCAGGGACAGGGGCCACGCTTGCTGGGGGGCAGGCACAGCGGAAGGACAGAATCCCTCTGCCCTGGCAGGCCAATCTAGGGGGACACTGAACCCCACATGCTCCCCTACGTGTCACCTCTGCCTTGTACCACCTCTCTGCCTCTTTGGTCTCAGCCTGAAGGAAGTGTTTTCCCCCGGCCTGGCATTAGCAGTGCTTAATTGGTAATGAAAGAGGTACTGGGGCTCAAGCAGCATCTTTACTTTCGTAACTGACACAGTAAGACCAGAGGTGCCCGGGGTCAGGCCTGTCGGGGCTCAGAACAAGCACAAATTAAGCAGTGGATGATAGCCTAGCTGCCACCCACTCCAGCCGACTAGAGGCCACCAGCCTGTCCCCCTCCCGTTTCAGGATCCCCCAGTCCCAGCTAACCGGGTTTCTATTTGGCCGACTACTACAGCCCAAGCTGGATAAACTGCCCCTCCTCAAGCAGTGTCCCTGGGTGCACCCACCTCAACCAGCCCCAGGCCAGCCTATGTCGTCTAGGTCCCACCACGCCCCCGTCAGAGCCTCCTCCCCCATGTACCCCCCCGCATCATCACTGCTCGGGCCCGGCTCCGCCCGCTTCCTTCGCCGCCTGGCGCTCCCCGCTCCCCCGCCCGGAGGGAGGCAGACGGATGACGTCACCGGATCAGGCCGACCGGCAATGGGCGCCATTTTGAAACCCCAAAACCTCCAGCGGCTGCAGCTGTGTGCGGCGGCGGCGGCTCTGACCCGGTCCCGGCCGGCGCCTCCCCGTCGTGGGCCCCGCAGCCCCCCGCCCCACACACACTGCGCGACATGGCAGGTGAGAGAGACGCACGCCGCGCCGCGGCCGTCAGCTGGGGAGGCCTGGGCCTGGCCTAGGGTAGGGGCCGGGTGGAGGGCGCTCTGCCTTCCGAGCAGGGGCGGGCAGCGAGTCAGGCCTGGGCGGGCAGCGCGGATCCGGGCATGGGAGACCGAGCTGGCTCGGCGGGGCCAGAGGGCTGGCCGGGTTCGGGGTCGAGCCGGACCGCGTGTGGGCCTCGGGTAGAGGGGCAGGGCCGAGCCGGTGCTGGGTGGGGGTTGAGCCGGGCTGGGTACTGAGGAGCCTGGCCAGGGCTGGGTAGGGGGAGCTGGGGCCGGGTTAGGGGTCAGCTCGGCCTCCTGGGGGTTAGGTGCCCGGGGCCGAGTTGGGGTTGCCCGCGCCGCTCGCCCTCACCGCGCTCTGTCTCCGCAGGGGTGGCAGGAGGTGGCGGAGGAGGAGGTGGTAACGACTTCCAGTGGTGCTTCTCCCAGGTGAAGGGGGCTATCGACGAGGACGTGGCGGAAGGTAAGACGGGGGACCTGGCGCTGCGGCCCGCGGTCGAGCAGGAATCACCGTGTCAGAGGGGTCCCCAGTCGGGGGTGTCAGTGTCTCCCAGTCCCGCGCTCCGTTTAATCCACCCCGGCCTCCGCCTTAGACCCAGACACCAACACCTATTTTTGTCCAACGCGTCGCGCCTAACGACTCGTGCGGGGAGTCGGTGCTGGTGCTGCAATTCTCCTGCCCCAGTGTGAATCCCGGAGGATGGGGTGTGTGTAGGGGGGTGGTGCGATGACTAAGCTAGTGCCTGTGTTTTTCAGAACGGCTTGCTCTCACAAGATAGCATAACAGAGAAGGTGGCTTCCTCCTCTTCTTCATTTATAATCACTAGGGAGATGGGAGATTGACAGTGGTAAATTTTTTTTAAAAAGAAAGGTAGTCAGACATGTCAAGTTTATGCCTTATGCGGAGAGGAAGGCTCCTTCATTAGGGATACATGTCAAAAGCAGTGTTTAGAATTTCCCTGTGGCAATGAAGGATTTATTCATACCTGCTGACATTTGAAAGCTATAAATAAGGACATTTGGGTAGGAAATAAGTACCTTTTTAAGCACAATTGAAATATGTTAGACTTGTAGAGTATTTTGGAATAAGAATAGTAAAATGATAAATATATTTTGCTTTAACAAGTCCATCCCTTCTAAATAATCAAGATTGACGTGTATAGTGTTGCTATATGAGTTTCAATGAGTTACAGTCTCTGTTTTTAAAAGATCTCCCATATTCAGATTGTCCCAGTTTGAGTTTCATGCTTGTAAAGAGGATGTCATATGGCTGCATACATCTGCCTCATGTATTTGAGTTTCTACTACATGAACTTAAAAAAATAAATAAATAAAACACACATACTTTAGCTACTTATGTGGATTGTTCTGGAATTACTTTTGAATGTATTTTTCCAGAGCGTAGTTAATTTTATCCATATTATTTTCCACTGCAAAAATATTATGAGTATGTTTTAGTTTTGTTTTGGGCAACACCATTTTGTCCAAATACCTGGCATGGGAAGACACTCAATTTATTGGAGCAGATAATATTCAGACTAGAGATGGGTGTATGTATCAGCTGTTTATTTCTATACTTGTAACACCCTGCAAAGTTGTGAATTTATGCAAATTAATTATATTAATAGGTTTTCAGGAATTCCTGAAACACTGTCTTTGTTTCTTTAAACCACTTGTCAGTGAAAAAGCTTAAAGAGCCACCGCTGCTTATATTTTAAGAAACAATCCAGTTTGGGCAAAATATTTACTATGATAAAATTACCTTTCAGTCACTGTTGATTACCAGGATATTTGTATATAATCAGAAGCTCTCTCCTTTCTAAATAGCCAGTAAGTTTTACTACCTCATGCAGTGATTTTGTAACATCAGAATTCAATGTGCGAGAAATGTATATTATCAAAGAGCCAATGCACATCATTACAGGATGTATTGGCAAGTTAGAAAGACTTAAGCTCCATCCCTTGGCATAGTCAGTGATAGGAAAAACTGTATAGCTATAATTTATAAAACTCTTAACAATGTACTTTCCAACTATGGGCCTGATTTTAAGTACCTATTAAATCAACAGGAGTTCTGCCTAAGTGAAACAGAAGCACCTGTTGTGGCCTCATTCACTTTAGCATCATAAACTACATTTAATCTGGCAGCGATCTTGGCTCAAGGTGGCAGAAAGTCCACCCAAAAATGGCCTCTAGTATTGCAAGGCTCACATAACTGCTGGCCAGTGCAAATTGAAAGTAGACAGTACTTCCATCAGAAGGGGGACAGCCAGGGTTACTAGGTAATGTGCTGATTCAGCTTATTTCTAAGCAACCTCCACCAACAGATCTCCTATTTAACACATGAGCATACTAAAATTGCCCTTCTGTTGTGGATCCCCCAGAGGATGATGGTGGTGTTTCCTACCCTATAAGATGAGTGAATCCCCCTTGTGTGCAGTGGGCCTCTTTGTTGGCATGGGGAGTGAGGTCCGTGCTCGACTTAATCTCATTCCTTCAAGTGTGCACTGAGCCCAATATTTTTAAAAGTTTACCAGTGTGGTGGTGTGGCTCTTAACATTCCTCTTCAGTCTTTTGTCTGAGATTTCAAGTGTAATCCATTTGTTCATAAAATTTGAGTAAACTAAAGGCATTAGCTGGATCTTTTATTTCTAAGTAAAAAGAAAAGGAGTACTTGTGGCACCTTAGAGACTAACCAATTTATTTGAGCATAAGCTTTCGTGAGCTACAGCTCACTTCAGCTTATGCTCAGATAAATTGGTTAGTCTCTAAGGTGCCACAAGTACTCCTTTTCTTTTTGCGAATACAGACTAACACGGCTGTTACTCTGAAACCTGTCATTATTCCTAAGTGTTTTTGAAGAGTGTCTTAAATAATTTTTATATGAAAAGCATGGACTTCAGATGAGGGGCGTTTCATTAGCTCTATATCAAAGTACATTTTAAAAATAATTTTTTATTTTTTAGCTTTGTTTTTTCCCCTATTATAAATCAAAATCTTGTAGTCTCATTTGCTCATAATACTGCTTAATGCTTTACCTTATGCTTAACTTTACACCTGTAAGTAGTCCCATTGATATGAAAGCGCATGTGTTTTACAGGATTGAGACCTTATTTATAATTTGCTACACTTGAAATACTGTTAGCCTTTGGCATTTGTTAGGGTTCTTTCTCTCACTGTTTGTCTTTAAACAGGAATATTTATAATCACATAAAAAAATAACTGGTCTCCCAGTCCTTCATTGGGCTCTGCTAGTGTGCATCAGTTTGTTCTTGTAGCATTCACTGAAGTCTGAGAGTCTGCACCAGTAGTGAGCATTGCAGTATTTGACCCTAGGTGTTGGGGTTGGGCCTTGATTACTGAACTGTCATCTAATCTCAGTCTTTTTTATCAAGCTGTCCATATAAACTAACTTGATGGGGCACTATCAGCTTACAATGTAGTCATGATAGTATAGACCAGTGGTCCCCAAACTTTTTGTCACACCTCCCTGGGAGCTGAGAGCAGGTGCCAGGTCTGTGAGCGGAGTTGAGGGGTGCTCCCTTCCTGCCCCCCTTGGGGGCTGGCCTGGGCCCTGCCGCACCCTCTCCGAAAGTTCCTCTGCGCCCTGCCCCAACCCCCAGGAGGGCATGCTCCACAGTTTGCGAACCACTGGTATAGACTATACTAACTGCAAATCTCCTGTCACTTTTTGTGGTCTTATAAATAAATTTTTTTTAATTGTCTTTATCTTTTGCTCTGTGGAAAAAGAGATGTAAGTGGGGGAACTGACTCTACAAAGAAATCTGCAAATGACAACACACAAAGTGCTGTCCAATCCATAAAATACACAAATGGAGAGTTTTTTCTATAAATTTATTAAGTACCTCATGTTTAGTTAAGTGTGCTTTCAGTTTTAAAGTTAGAGGTATTTCTTTAATGTACAAGATCATGTTCAGCATCTGTTTCTGGTATGATGCTGTTTTAATTAAAATACTGTTCTGAGTAGTGTGAGATTGTGTGCTGATACAGGTAAGTTCTACCTGAAATATACATTTTCAAAACTTCTTTTCACCTCTTTGATTACTATAGAAAACAGAAGTTTGCTTTCTTTCTGATGCTATCCCTGTGCTGAAACAGCTTTTATAAATTTATAGTTAATCATTTTTGCTGAGATTGATACAGAATTGTTTTTTTATATGTATATCTTTAAACAAATGGAAGTGCACTCTTTCGGGATATCCGTGATGGCTCCAAACTGGTGACATAAAATGATGATAGATGTTAGATTTATTGGATATAGAAGGATGTAGTTTTCAAAGTAGGAGAGTCTGAGAACTGCTAAAGAATGATATTGAGGAAAGAAATTTGATAATATCAAACAAGTGTTTCAGTTACTAAGTGTAACAAAGATAGACTTCTTAAAAGGTGGATTGCTTAAATCTCAATTGTAGTTTCCTTATTTCAGGGAAATATTTTGCCTAAAGCCTCCGTGTTGATAACCCCAGATTTCACAGATTTCACGGGCAAGGATAGCTCTGGGATTGCCTAACTTTGTTTAAAGTAACTTTCTAAATGTAGGCTTCAGTTTTGATGCTTTGTGAGCACCAATTAGATCTGTGATTGATCTTACTACTTTCTCTAATTTGTCCTATCTGATCAATAGAAGATAGCTGTTTTTCAGCAGACTTACTACTAAATTAATTCTTTAAAACAAACCACAAAGCAACAAAAGTGGTCTAATCACAGTAATTTCCCTTCAAATAAATTTGTCCAGTACTCTTGGAAGTGTCTTATCACGTTGTGTATATCAGCATACTGATATGCTTGGATCCTTGAGGTCAAAAGGTATAACCATATTCCTTAGAGCTTGTCTACACTACAAAATTAAGTGACTTTAAGTTGGCATACAACCACCACAATAATTAAAGCGGCGGTTCATGTCCACACTTGCTCCTTCTGTGGGTGGTGCTCTTCCACCTACTGAAGTGGGGCATTGTGGGACACTGACAGCTGGAGCCTGGCAGCCCTGGAGGGTTGGCAGGGGGCTCAGAGTTGCCTCCCCTGTACACAGCTGTCAGGCAGATGCTGGCCTCACAGTTGTGAGCCAGGAGGGGGCTCAATTTCACAGCAGGGAGCCTACCAGCAATTAAATTAACATTCTTGTCAGTTTCATGGCTGCTATTAGTTCACATTTGGGCTCTGGCTATCCCCTTACAGCCTGAGCTGGAGACAAAATGAGAAGAAATAATAGCCGTGAAACTGACAAGACTGTCAATTTCACTGCTGGTGTGCTCTGTGCTGTGAAATTGAGCTCTGGCGACTTGGTCAGCTCTGGGGCTCCCACTGTGGGCCCTGCTTGGAGGGTTGTCCTCCTGCCACCTCCTGGTGAGGGATTTGGCGGAAAAGGAAAGTCTAACCCTGGCCAGGCTCTCCTTCCCACTCAGTCCCTCCCCAGGAGGCGACAGCAAGGCTCTGGGATGTCAGTGCCAGGCGGGGGAAGGCTGTGAGCCCACACCCAGCTGTCAGCACTGGTATGCATACGGGCGAGGGTTCACAGTGGGAGCCAACAACTAATGTAAGTAATGCACTGTGTACACAGAAACTGCATCGCTCTAACTACACGACATAAGCACTATGCCTCCTGGTGGAGTTACTATGTTGCTATAGTGGGCCACTTACTTCAGCGGAAGCACCATTGTAGTGTAGACACTGACATAATTAGGTCGACATAAGGCAATTTATGTTGACCTAACTCTGTAGTGTAGACCAAACATTAGTCACTCTCAAATCTGGTTGGTGGAGTACTATGGATAACTTTAAAATCTATCTGGCCATCACTACAGACTTTTTTCCTGTTTTAATTTCAGGAGTAACAAGTCAGGGAACTGCCTAAACATTGGAAGGAACCTAAGACCCTTATCAGACTGTCATCTTGAGGGTTTTTTAGGCTTTCCAAGGTTAACAACAATGTCAAAATGTGTTTCTCTTTAAAGCATTGTGTGTTAAAGATGCTGTCTTCTGTAATCAAGTATTAACTATATATATTTTGCTATTTATATCTGAAGTGCTTTCTAACAGTGTGACTACTTCACAAAACAAGTGCTACTTTTAAGAATTTATGTAGCTTGAATTTCTATCGTATTTTTAGCTTTATTTGGACTTCGGTGTATCTTGATCTGTCTTTGAAATAAAAGGATGAGTTTAGGCCCCAGTCCTGCAGATGTCTGCATGTTTGTGTCGCACGTTCTAGCAAGTGTCCCATTTTGGCTACCTATTTGGATAGCCCTGAGGGGAATCCAACCCCCTGTCTGCTGGATCCCTGGAGTGTTTAAAGCTCCTGCAGGCTGAGTGGAGTCCAGCCACTGCCCTAATCTTGGGGTCCCTGGGCAAACTTTCAGGGTGAAGACTTTCTGTGTGGCATGTACTCTCTCTTTTCCCTCATGCCCCCTGAATTTTGGAACCCAGTGTCTAGCCACCTAGCCCCTCTGGGCGCAGCACTGACCCTGCAGACTCCCCGCTACTTAAACACATTCCACTCCCAGAATTCCACCCGAAAGTGTGAAGTTTTTGGTTTACAATTTAACTCTGTGGCATGCACTAGTTGTGAAGCATATACCCACACATACACACTCTGTATAGCATTACATTTTTATGCTTTCTTACCTTGAATCATGTCAAGCACAGGAGAGTACAAAATAAACATCCTAAATGTAGTGTTCCTCAGTAGCTCACCCTTCCCTTGGGAGTACTCGGGGTCATCTGTGTTCTGTCAGGACAGGCAGGTGCAGTCCTCTGCTGCTTTACCAAACCTCTCCCTTGAGCAGTCTCTCTCATCTTAATCTGATCAAAATGGCTCTGCTTCCCTCTGTTCCCCTTGTGAATTCATGTATTGGGGCCGCTGGCTTCTTTTGTTCTGCTCCAGGTAACTTACCATTACATTCCAAAGCTGTTGTTGCCCCTCCTCACTTGCCCATAGACAAGAGGAGGAAGTGCCCAGCTAGAGCAAACACATTGTCCTAAGGTGTCATACTTTTTGAATACACCATCCTTCAGTGCCCATCACTCAGTTGTCTCTGGCGGGGCAGAGACAACTGACACAACCTGCTAACTCACGATGGATCCACATACATATAGGCTTTCTGTGCCACTGAAATTTCATGATGCAATTTCATATCATCATCCACAGTTCAGAACTGGTTCAGACAGAAGCCCCAGCTCGTCACAGTAGGTGCTCACCCATTGAAATTGATGGAGTTCCACATGTATGAAGCTGCGGCTGTGCTTTAGGTACAGACTCATTCTTAGAAGCAATGTCACATTGATACTGTTTTGTCAGACTTAAAATCTCTTGAATGTGTATGTCCACATATTGTGGTGATAGTCCTATAATAACTGCATTTATGTGCACCTTCACTCTCTGCTCACTAATCCATTTCCACCAGGTCTATTGTGAACATTCCAAACAGTAACCACTTCTTTTTTAAAAAAAGCTGGCCGGAGAAGTTTCATTCCCTTTCTGTCCCAAAATGTGTAATGTCCCCAAAATACACTGTCCTGAGGAGCAAGGCAGTTAACATTAAATCCTATAACTTGTCTTTTTAAAATCTGAAAAAAACAACAAGGAATCTGGTGGCACCTTAAAGACTAACAGTTTAATTTGGGCATAAGCTTTCGTGGGTAAAACACCACATACATCTGAAGAAGTGGTGTTTTACCCAAGCAAGCTTATGCCCAAATAAAACTGTTAGTCTTTAAGGTGCCACCAGATTCCTTGTTGTTTTTGTGGATACAGACTAACACGGCTACCCCCGATACTTTTAAAATTTGAGTATCTTGTAACCTAATAAGGCTAGAAACAGGATTTTGAGCCATTGGAAAAGGAAGAGCCCCACCTCAATAGTGGACATGTGGAGCATGTTCTTCTCACTGCTAAGATAGGAGACCTTAAAATCAGGTTGTCATATTCTAACAATTGAAGGACTCTATACAATTTTTGTAGTCTCTGAGATTATGAACATTCTGTATGTGTCTTTACCAAGTTACAAACTCGATTTTAAATTTGCAGCCCTTTGTCTTCTGTAGTCATTTTGCCTCCGTGTTGGACCAAAATTTTTTTCCAGCTTATGGTAAGGAAGAAGCAACCTAGCATGTAGTGGGTTGATGAATCTGGGGACTCTGCTTGTGTAACTTCCAGGGAAAGTGAGCTCACAAGAGGCTTTGCACTTAGGATTTTCATTGTTTTTCTAAATGATCTGTAATTTCTGTAATTGTTTTATCTGTTAAGTAAAAGAGCAGTGGTGACTTCTGAGGTTATGTCTACATTACATACCTTTTGGCATCACAGCCATGCCACTAAAATGCACGCAGTGTTGCTGCTGTATGTCAGCAGGAGAGAGCTCTCCCGCCGACAAAAAACTTCCATCCCCAACGAGCAGCAGTAGCTTTGTCGGCAGGAGAGCTCTCCAGTCGACAAAGCGCTGTTTACACCCGCGTTTTTTGTCGGTAAAACTTCTGTTGTTTGGGGGGGGATTTTTTTTCACACCCCCCCCAGAACGACAAAAGTTTTACTGATGAAAGTCCAGTGTAGACAAAACCTAAGTAAAGTGTCTGTGTGTGTTATATGCAACAACTTCTGCACTGCTTCAGGAGAGAGTTACACTGGCAGCCAGAAGACATTCTCACCTTTTGATAGAGCTCCGGGGGAGGGAGGGGGGGTGAGTTTAAGCAACAGGGAATCTGAGAATAGGGCTAGGCAGCTGGTGGGTTCCAACTCTCATAGGGGAAGGGGGCACTAGACAGAGGATCTGCACCCCAAAGATGTGCTTAAGGACCCAAGGATGGGGCCATTGGTTGGCCTCTGAGTCTCAGTAAACTTAAAACAGATGACAACTCAGCAACTGGGTCCATTTCAGCAGTTCTATAATGTGTGAACACTGAAAGCTACTGCCCTCTGTCTCCCAACTGAGCTCCTGTAAAGCAAAAATACTTGGTTATTACCTTGAAAAAGAGACTGGCAGAGAGGTAGGTCTTGTAAAGACCACAGGTCACGGGGACTTGTTTATATCATAAAATCTGACCATTTATACCAGTACAGTGTAATTACCAAGTGGACATTCTCACTCCAGAATAAAATTGCCTTCAGTGTAGCTTATGCTGCTTGGGAAGGGTTTAAGTTAAAGTGGGAAAAAAAGCCACTTTTCTACTGGAATAATTGTGTCCACATGGGGACATTACATTAGTATAAATATATTTGTGTAATTAGAAGAACCTTCTTGTGTCAACAAGCTGCTTGTGTTAACCTCTGTGCCAGCTGGATTTTGTAATAATTGTGTGTTAATTCAAACAACTTTGCCAGTAGTACAGTTGAAATAACTTCCGAATAATTTAAATGAATTAAATGCTCTTTTAGTAAATCTAGATTATTGACATAGTTCTAGGGGTTAGAAAACATGTCCAGAGAATACCATAACCGAGTTCCTTTTGAAAATCTTGGCTTGCCTCCTGTGTATTTACCTTCTCCTGCTTCTTACCCCCTTGTGTGTTTCTGTCCCTTGTGTGTCTTTGCTTCTGTGGCAGTGGTCCCGAAACTGTGAGGCACACACCTCCCAGGGTGTCACAGAGGAACGTTTGGGGAGGGGCATGGGCCAGCCCCCACAAGGAGACAGGGATGGAGCACCATGAGGCTCAGGTCATCCCCCACAGGGGGACAGGGATGGAGCACCATCAGGCCCCAGCTGTGGCCTTGCCCCCAGCCAGGGCCCGCACCGCAGCCTGGTCACAGCTCTGCTTCAAACCCCGATAGCAACGCCCCTCCCAGCTCAGCCTCGGCCTCTGGCTGCGGCTCCACTCCTGTCCCCTGACGCCCCTAGCTGTGGCCCAGCCTCATCCCCTTTTCCGCTGCCCGCCAGCCCACCCTTGGGAGCTGTGGCCCCGCTCCCGACAGGGAGGTATGACCATGAAAAGTTTGGGGATTGCTGTTCTGTGGGTTAGTGGCTCACTATGGAGAGGGTGACTGTGAAGGTATTTCCCTTCTCATGGTTGAACTCCAGCAACTGCTGTTTCCCCCTTCCTGTGTTGGTGTTCACGTCCTCAGCCCTTTCCCCCTCTCTTTTTTTCTTGTAACTAACAAATCTAGGAAAGCAGGTGTATTTTAACGTGTTAAAATCCTAATGAAGTTGGACAGGATTGGATCCCAAAACAATCCAAAACTCATTAATTTTGCTTAACTAAAACTTTTTTCTCTACATACTGCTAGCACAAAAGTTTTCAAAAAGATCTAACTGTATGCAAACTTGAAGGGACAGTAGCAGGTGGGTTTTGAGATACAAGAAGACAAATATTAGACAATCAAATTCAAATCAGAATACATTTTAAATGACTTGTCATTCCAAACGATTTTGCTTTTTTTGCATACTTTACAGAAACGTTCTCCTATGCCTTTACAGTAAATACGGCAGTCTTCAGGCCAAAACAATTATGCAGACCAAAGCAAACAGGCAAAAATATGACTTTAATAATGGAAGTTGTTTGTGACCTTAACTATGGAGAAACTATTCTCCCTCTGCGGTATCTTAAGTTATACATGTAGTTAGGAGACCACCCACATTGTGAAAATCCTTGTTGTTGTGACGAATTAGGGCATCTCAATATTGAGAGTACCTACACTGAATTTCAACACTCTTCTGCACACATTAACAGAAGTGTTTTGAGCAAGACTTCCATTTACTGCCTTACAAAAAGGTGGTCATTTTAAATGCCCTAACGTCAGATCAAAAAGGATGGGTCCCATCTATAGAGATTGAGTGTCGTAAATTCCAGGATGATAAAGTGGCCCTAGGAATGGCTGACAACTTTGAAGCTGTCATGTGTCCCATGACTTCTTAGTTTCCTTCCTCCATAGACCATCATGTTAAAAGGAGCAAAGCTGCACAGTAGATTTTCAGAGAGCAGTTAAGTTATATCAACAGAACTACTTCCAGGAAGAAGGTATTCCTTCAGATCCATTCTGTCACAGTAAGCCCAGGTCTAAGTCAGCGTATCTTAGGTCAACTTACCTGGCCGTGAGGACGGCGGCGAGTTGACCGCTGCTGCTCCTCCGTCGACTTCCGCCTCTCGCAAGCTGGAGTTCCGGTGTTGACGGGGAGTGCGATTGGGGATTGATTTATTGCGTCTAGACATCACCCGATTCGGCAGATAGTGAGGGCCTGCCCTAAGAAAGCAACAAATCATTGCCTGATTAATAACAGTGCATTATAGAACCATATAAATCCAAAAGACCTGCTCTCTTGCCTAATTTACAAGTGTACCTGCTGAGGCCTATGACCGCTTCCTGGGCAGAGTGAGTCTCAGTCACCCTCAGGGAAACATGCAGGGCAGCAAGTTGGACAAGCCCTCAGAAATGTTTCCAAGTAATACATAATTAATCTCATAGCTCTCTCTGGGTTTGCCACTCCTAAGAGTAGTGCTTCATGGTATAATAGGCCCAGGAATCTATTTTTTCTCTTCGGGAAGGACTGGGCGATGATATTATGATGTTGATGCTACTTGTTCTTTCCTCACTTTTCTGGAAATTTCGGTACTGGTTACTTCCTTCTTGTCAAGGATTGCCTGATATATTCCAGTAGTAGAGAAAATTGGTGGTCCTGCAACTAGTAGAAGAAAAGTATTCTTATGTGACCAATTAAATGTAATTAAAAATACATCAAGTTTAGTGTGGTGACTTTAAAAAACAAAACCCCTACAATTCTGGTTGCTTTTTTTAAAAAAGTGGCTTGCAAGGGGGAGAGGATGGATGTTCTAAAACATTGTTAGAATGACAGGCTAGAGAAGCAGAAGTTAAGTGACCTTTTCCAAACTGGAAGTTGCAGTGGTGGCTCTACTGTGCTCTGTGTAGTTCCCTCAGCTCCTTGGCAACATCAGAACAGAAGAGTAATCTTGTGTACTCTTCTGTACCCCATTTGACTTCCTTCTCCAAAACTTACTTTCCTGTATGTACTGTCAGCAATTTATTATGTTTATCCCAGTGCCCCACCCCCCACCCAAAAGTCATTCTAGTGGCTGCACCTCCCACATGGCCTCATTAGTTTTCCAGTAGTGACAAAATAAATGATTGCTCCACAGGAAAAGCCCATACTTTCAGTCTCTAGCAGCCAACCCAAATGGCTACTGTAGTTGCAAGATGATTCAAATATCCGTTTGACCTTGTTTACCTCTGCCACCTTTGAACTTTGTCACTAACTCCACTTCTTTTGTTACCTTATCCTATTACACCATGTCTAGATATCTACTCTCCGTATCAAACATGTCTTTAATACACCCAGCATGTTTTTTTGGGGTTCTGTATGAAATCCAGACTGCATAGTTCAGTGGACAGAGCACTGGACTGGGAGTCAGCAGAGAAGTGGGTTCTAATGCTGGCTCTGCCACCAACCTGCTGTGTGAGCTTGCCTAATTTACTTCACCGCTTTGTACCTCTGTTTCCCTGCACCCTTTGTTTTGCTTATTACAATGTTAGTGTTTGGGACAGGGACTGTATCTTATTTGTACAGTGCCTGACATAATGGGAACCCAATCTGTGTTGCTGTAATGCAAATAGTAAATAATAGATCTATTTTAAGCAAGTGACATCAGCCACTCATAGGCATTAAACAAAATCAGTCTCTGTGAAAAACACACACAATGATTGTCTCCCAATTTCTGCTTTTTGTTGTTTTTTGAGAGAATGAGTCAATGAGTACTTTGGTAGGTAGAACTGAAGGATAGAATAGATGTTAGGCATTTTCCTAAAAATGTTTTTTTCCTTTGATTTATAGGTTATCAGTAATAGCTTAAGAGAAGGATTAATTTCAGTTTCTTTTCAGAGGCAGTTTACCAGTTTCCACTATTAAAAATGGTCTTGCTTGTTGTATAGCGTTCAGATATTATGGTAGCAGTGTGCTTATTTGTACAGCGATAATAGTCTGTAACTTAAAGGCTGGACATTTAAATTTGAAATAAATTCTTGAAAATATCCTAAATCTATAGATTTGTATGCATCAAATTTGGATTGCCTCCACTACTTTCTTAAATCACTTGCTCATTCATTCTGCTTTTTCACATTTTTTCAATTTCTCATTGTATATGTGATGTACACACCTATTTCATATATCTGTATCTGTATGATGGGGTGATAATATTTGTATCTGTTTGTGTCAGCTTCAAGGAGCTCAGGATTGTCAAAACTATTTTTGAATTAGATCATTCTGTTCAGTGCCATTAAAAACTTTTACGCCATACCATCCAGTATTCAGAATATTCTATATGTATTGCAGAAAATTTATTTTAGGAAATGTGTCTTAGAACTTTAAAAAATAGTTTCAGGTTATGAGAGAGGCAAAGTATTGTCATGGATCAGAAACTGACTGAGATAGGAAATAGAGTTGGGGGGAATGGACACTTTTTATTATGGAAAGGTTTCAACAGGGTGCCATAACATTATATGGTAAGACTAATGTTTAATTTATTAAAATTATCTAGAAAAGGAGATGATCAGTGAGATTGCAAACTTGCAGATGACACAATTATCTAGTCAAGGCTGGAGAAGACTTTAAGGAACCTCAGAGGGCCCTTAATCAAGTTAATTGAAGGGGCAACACAATGGCAGATGAAATTCAGGATTGATAAAATGTAGCGTCATGTGCACAGCAGAGAGTACTTTGAACTACTAATACACTTTATTGGGTTCTAAACTAGCAGTAAACTCAGGAAAAAGATCTAGGCATCCTTTTGGACAACTCAGTGAAGGCCTGTGCTTGACTGTTTAGCAGAGGGGTTTTTTTAATTATTTTTTTTGCTTTAAAAAAAAAAAAGGCAATTTGATAGTGTATAAGGAATGAATGGAAATTAATACTGAAAATACTGTAGTGCCATTGTATGGCAATGGTATGCCTTTATCCGGAATAATGTGTTTTGTTCTGGTCACTCCATTTCAAAACTGATGTTACAGAATTAGAGGGGAGGTTCAGAGGCTGATAATAAAAATATTTATAAGTATAGGTGAACTCATAAGTGATTAAAAAGATTGGAATTCTTTATGTTGAAAGGAGACAAATTTCAGGGGACATACCATATATACTCGATCATAAGTCGGTTTGTTTATAAACCGACCCCCCCAAGATGGATAAGTGAAAATGGAAAATTTTTATGACGCATTCATAAGCAGACCCTGTAATTCAGGGGTCAGCAAACTTTGGCTCCTGGGCCATCAGGATAAGCCACTGGCGGGCCAAGATGGTTTGTTTACCTCGAGCGTCTGCCGGCACGGAGGTAAACCTAACTAGACGAAGTGTCCTGGCGTGGCAGCTGCTTACCCTGATGGGATGGGAAAGCAACTGGTGGGGAAATTTTTTGGGAAGGAGAAGCCGGGGATCAGGGGAGTAACACCTGTGACCACCCCCCACATGATCCCACCCCTAGCCCGGGACCCCAACACTGTCCCCATCCCATCCCTTCCCACCTTATCTGCGGAGGTCCAGGGGAGGATGTCTCTGACCTGGCTGGAGCTGCTCCAGCAGGCTGGGCAGTGCGGCCGCAGCCTGCTCCAGCGGGCCAGACCAGGCGGCACGGCTGCAGCGTGCTCTGGAGGGCAGGGCTGAGTGGCAGGGCTGCAGCCTGGCAGCCCCAGAGCTGCAGCTGCTTCGGAGGCTGGAGGGAGAGCAGCATGGCCAGAAGCGGAGAGACTCTGACCCCGCCTCTTCTCTTCTGGCTCTGCTGGTTGTGCTGCCTCTCCTTGCTCCCTCTGTTGGGGGAAGGGGCTGTGTCCCACCTCTCCCCTCTATACCCGTTCATAAGCCGACCCCCTTCTCTGATGCTTCCCTTTTTTACTAAAAAAATTCAGCCTATGAATGAGTATATACGGTAAATACAAAATAATGGTATAGAGAAAATTGGGAGAAGTGTCTGTGTATTTGTCTCATCAGAGCAAGGGGCTATTCAAAAGAATTAAAGGTGGCAAATTCAAAACTGATAAGGAATATTTTTTTCATACAATGCCCAATTAGGCTGCGAAATTCATTGCCCCAGAATATCACTAAGGCCAGAAACTTAGCAATACTGAAAACAAGATTAGATATTTATTTGGGTAGCAAAAATATTCAGAATTGTTGCAATAAATGCAAAAATAAAAAAATTGAGAGGATATAAAGCTCATATTTTAGGTTGTAACCCTCAATTGTTGGAGATTAGCTTAGAAGGAAACCTGTCCTCTGGGGAAGTTTTCTCATACCTGTTTCCTTCCTGGGGGTCCCAGGGCTTGAGGTCCAGTCTGAGCCCAAACATCTACACTGCAATTTTATAGCCCCACAGCCTGAGTCCCGCAAGCCCAAGTCAATTGACACAGGCCAGCTGCGGGTATTTCCAGCATAGACATACCCTTGTGGGCTTCGCTTGTTACCTAGTTCTATTCAGCAACTGTTGCCACTCAGCAAATGTACAGCAATAAGATATAAAAATAAGATATACATGCCCAAAAGTATTGGTTTTAGTTTTGGATAGTAATGCTGTAAGTTAGATAGGATTGTTTTGCTGTCATATTATCGAAGTGGAATAGTTATCTTCCTCTGTATTGTGTTCAGTTTCTAGGTCTTTAAACTATTTGGCTCAGTTTACACATTATAATGCTACTTTGTCTCTATTTTATGTTTACAGCTGATATTATTTCAACAGTTGAATTTAATTACTCTGGAGATCTTCTTGCGACAGGAGACAAGGGTGGCAGAGTGGTTATATTTCAAAGGGAACAAGAGGTCAGTGACTTCAAAAACAATGAAGTGTGCCTACTGAAGCTGCTCTTGAGTTTTTCATTTATTAACATGCATGATATTGCTACAGCTTTTGATATCACCAACTTTAAATGTTCTCATGTTGTTTTCTAGTCCATGATATTTCTTTAGAAAATTTGAAATTGTTCCGATCTCTTTATTGAACTCAATGATGTATCTGAAGCAATGGCCATTCCAAGTATTTCTGTTGAGCCTGTACAATCACAATAATTCTGCAGATTGCCATGGGCCCTGCTGTTTAACTTAAAGCTCAGGGTCAGGGTGACAAAAAATTGTAGTCTTTTAGAAATATTTTAACTGTCTTCAGAAAGAAGGCATGGACAGCTCAGCTGCTAGGAGGAAAACAGAGGGTGCTTGAAAATTGAAGCATCAGCAGCTTGCTGTGTTCTAGGAGCAGCTGACTCAAAGATAGCAGAGGCAGCAGCTTCCCAATCAACCCCAAAAATATGTGGCAACCTGGCAGGGAAGAGCATAGAGAAGGCCTTCTTCAACAACTGTTTAGCAGATAATGTCATTGAGATGGTAGGCACCAGTTAAAATTTTCCTGCGTTACTCAGAATGGGCTGGCGTGTGTATATATACACTTCATATTTGCATATTGTTTGTACCATAATCTTCACAATAGAAGGGGGAAAAAACACAGAAAAATTCTGTATCCTCAATCTGGATAAATACAGATGGTTAAATTTAAAATGTGCATAATCCAGTTTATTACAACACACAAATAGTGTACATTGGGATACTACACTATAAGCTCATGGTATGTAAAGAACATAGATTTACTGTCTGAGCCTTACACAGCCAAATACTTGGATTACCATCGCTTTGCCATATCTGTAAAAGAAATCTTTATATGGTTGTTGCTACCAAGTGGAATGTTCACTTTCTTTCAACATTTTTCTGCCTCCAAAGAGCATTTTTATACCTTGCTTTGAAAGCCTGAGGAAAATCCTGTCTCTGAGCCCTCAAGTATGCTTACATTTATATCTACGTTATAGAGTTAAACATAAAAACTACATTAAAAGAATGTTCAATTCGCAAAGTCAAGCACTCAGAAGTTATGAATTACCGGAATTAAGGTGTCCCATGCAGCCTTAACTTGTACCCCTCGTGTGTATGCATTTTGACAGTCTTTAATTCAAATTTACATACTATTTTTACAGAGCCCTGCTTCATTAAGTGTATAGATGGGTAGTGCTCAGTTAATGGGTAGTCAGTATTTCATTTTAGCCTCATTGTTCAATATATGGACCTATGCCTTATTTACTGGATACAATTCAAACCCTGCTCTGCATACAGAATTATTAATTTCCTCATGGGCTTGTCTGTGGCACTCATCATTGTAGCATCTGAATTCTTCACAAACATTAATCTTCACAACACCGCAGTGAGGTTGGGTGGGGGTATTCCTGTTTTACAGATGAGGAACTGAGGCACAGGGAGATTAAGGTAAAGCCACTAATTTAGGTCATAATTTGAGGTGCTCATGGCCTGATTTATTTTTATTTTATTTTGTAGAGAATTTAGCATTTTATAACACTTTTTTTTATATGTTCAGAGCACAGCTCTCATTGATTTCCATTGCAGTTGAGAGTGCCAGTGTTTCTTCAGTTCAGACCCCTGGCACTCAGAAAATGAGGAACACATAATTAGTGGCAACCTCTGAAAAGTTTGGTTTAAGTGATTTGCCCAGCATCACACAGGAATTCTGTGGCAGAGGCGGGGGATAAAATCCAGATCTTCAGAGTAGCTTTCAGCCTTGTAAATTGTGAGACCATCTTTTCTCTTCCTGCAATGTCCTTCCTTATTCACTGTGCAGCTTCCAGCTTCTGCAGCAATTGAGGCAAGGTCCAACACACAGCAGCCTCATTCCCTTAGTATCATCCATTCTATGAATTGAATGAGGCAGGGATCATATGGAAAAAAATAGTATATGATCATTTGTTTGTAATATTGTAGTTGTGTTGGTCCTAGAATGTTAGAGACAAGGTAATATCTTTTGTTGGACCAACTTCTCTTGGTGAAAGAGCCTAACTTTCCAGAGCTCTTCTTTAGTTCTGGGAAAGGTGACCAGAGTGTCACAGCTAGATACAAGATGGAACAGATTATTTAGCGTACATTGTTAACACATTTCAAGAGACCATTCAAGGTGAAATGCTACAACTGCACTGCTGTAGCACTTGAGTGTTGATGCTTCCTACGGTGACAGGAGGAGTTCTCCCCAGGCTCATCTTTTGAAGGTGTTGTGCAGGTTTCATTTGAGGACAAAGACTGAGAGGTCTGATATGGCATGAACTCACATAGACAACTAAGACAAAAGCACCATATAACCGGTAGGCGAACACTTTTCACAAAACAGTCACTGCATATCTGACCTCTCAGTCCTCATCCTCAAGGGAAACCTGCACAACACCTTCAAAAGGCTAGCCTTGGAGCTTGAATTCATAACTTTACTAGACAAAACTAAAAATCACAAATTTAATAAAAACACTGGATTTATGATTTATTACAACAATCTGTAACCCACTTTTACCTCCCTTTTTTGTTTTATGACTTCAGAGGTTAACTGACCACCTTGAATGGTCTCTTACAATATGTGTTAACTACTTAGGCTGAACAATCTGTTCCACTTTTTATTTAGCTGCAACAATCTGAGTACCTTTCCCAGACCTGAAGAAGAGCTCTGTGTGGTTCAAAAGGTTGTCTTTTACCAACAGAAGTTGGTCCAATAAAAGATATTGCTCACCATGTCTCTCTAGTAAATGATCATGTAGTTTAAGACAGGATTATAATGCATATACACAAGGGAGATAAATATTTCTGGGGTCATCGAACTTTTGAGTTCTTGACTTAGCAACCTTAGTGTTGGTTTAACGTGACTATTTGTGTGTAATTTGCATTTCTTAACAACCTAGGGAAACCAAAAAGAAATTCCATCAAGTGGAGCCATATTGACTTCTCACATGTTCCAACCTTTTTGATGAACCATGTGAGAGCATAGGGGATTGGTCACATTTAAAGCTGACTGGGTGGTATTCACACTAGGTCCTCAGAGGCTGTGCAACCCACAAAGAAATTGTCAATATATGTATGTCAACTTTTTTTTTCTTGCATCAGTTATGGGACCATTTTTGGTCCCTCTCAAGTGTGTCCTTTAGGTAATAGGCTTGGATTCCTTCATCTCTCTCAGTGGTGGAAACCTGTGTTCCAACCACTATGGGACTGGATCTCTGGGTGGCAGCCCCATTTCCCAACTATTATTACATGATAAGCCAAACTGCATCCAGCACCTGTAAGCTCTTTTTCTCTGAGGGCCCATGACTAGTATCTGATTAAAGTGACTCAAAAACTGTTTCTCGGAACAAAGCATTATTTATTTACCCAAATGTATAGAGAACGCCGAGAAAAGAGGTAAAACAATAAAACACTTGGTAAAATGCTTGGTTCTTAGATAAACTTTATTCTTTCCTTGCAACTTTCTCAAATTCCGTGGGTTTCAGCTGTGCACACACTTGATGGCTACTAGCCATCTGTTGGAGTCCAAAAAAAGCTTTAGTGTTCTTGCATTTTTATTAGAGAGGTCTGTCTACTAACAAAAATTGAAAAAACACAAAACTTGAACATTTGATACTTTTGTGGTTTAATTCAACTTCAGGATGCTGGTACATGTTTGAGAATATTAGCCACTAGTTTTATCAGCTTGGATGTTTTAACATTGACAGAAGTTGCTGCTTTTCTAGAGAAAACAGGCTTGTAAATGTTGAATTTTAGACGTTGCATGTTGCTGGAACCTACCCTTGGTGGCCAGCTGGGAGGATGGAGCAAGTACAGGCCTCTTTTTTTTTTCAGGCCAGAAGCCACTGCAGCAGCAAACAGACCCACAAGTTATGGCAACTGCGTTTACTTCAGTTTTTGAAGATGGTGGCCTATCTGGTTCCTTTCCTTTGGAACACCTCCTCAGGAGTCCCTTGGGGAATCAGAATTGAGTACTCCTCTTCTGAAGTCATGAGCATTGTCCAATGGGGTTCAGTTTAGGTCATCTTTACCAAACAAAGAACCTCCTCATTGCTGTAATTTCAGGTCAGAAAATCCACAGATAGAAAAATGTTTAGATAGTCAGCAGGTCCAAAGCTATTTTGAGACATTTGAAGTCTTGGGTCAGTCCACACACATTATTTCAACTATCCTATGAAAGTCCCAACTCGATGATGATGATTTAAAAAAATACAAAGCTATGAAAAGTTGGAATTGAAATAACAGGAAAACACAAACAAGGCATTCACTGAGCCATGCACAGAGAAGAACAGTTTGAGTTTTATAGACAGATATTCATAACATCCCCTTTTATTTTTTGGTTCTTTTTGCATAGCTTTTTTTTTTTTCTTTTACACTGAAAATTTGGGTTGAAGGTTAGACTTTAATTCAGTCAGAGCAAAAAGTCTTTTTCCTTCTAAAATCACACTTTTGGGGTAATTTTTTTATATATATATATATAGGCTTATCTGCTTCACAGACTTTTAGACCCCCAATGGCAGAGGTCTATACTGGGGATATGTCTACACTGGCAGAGTTACAGTGCTGGCAGTTACAGCGCTGCTCAAAGAGCACTGAAGGGAAACTGCTTGTGTGTGCACGCTGTCAGCTGCCCGCACAATAGCATGTTCACACTTGTGGAACTTGCAGCAGTATTCGGAGTGGTGCACTCTGGGCAGCTATCCCACAAAGCATCTCTTTTCTCTTCTGTCGCTAAGAGTTGTGGGAAGGCGGAGGGGATTGCAGGGCATCCTGGGTGCTGTCCCAATGCCCTGTGAGGCATTGCTTCACATCCCAGAAATCCCTGTGCTTCCATCTGCATTTGGCACCATCTTGTAACGGTTTGTGTACTGGGTGGTGGGATCACATTGTCATTCACGTCTGGGATGATGAGCAGTGTCTGCAGAACTTTTGGATGAAGAAAGCCATATTCACAGGACTGTGGTGAGCTCGCCCCAGCCCTGCAGCGCAAAAACACAAGAATGAGAGCTGCCCTGCCATTAGAGAAGCGTGTGACGATTGCACCGTAGAAGCTGGCTACTCCAGACTGCTACCGATTGGTAGCTAACCAGTTCGGAGTGGGAAAGTTGACCGCTGGACTCGTGTTGACGAAGTGTGCAGGGCCATTCATCACATCGTGCTCCAAAAGACCATGACTCTTGGCAACGTGCGTAACATTGTGGATGGCTTTGCACAAATGGGCTTCCCTAGCTGTGAGGGACAATAGATGGCATGCATATTCCAATTCTGGCACCAGACCGCCTAGCCGCCAAGCACAATAATCGGAAAGGGTATTTCTCAATGGTTCTCCAGGTGCTTGTGGATCACCGTGGGCGTTTCACAGACATCAACGAAGGCTGGTCTGGAAAGGTGCATGACACACGCATCTTTTGGAACACTGGCCTGTTCAGGAAGCTGCAAGCAGGGACTTTCCTCCCGGACCAGAAGATCACCGTAGGGGAAGTCAAAATGCCCATTGTGATCCAGGGAGACTCTGCCTACCCCTTAATGGTGTGGCTTATGAAGCCATACATGGGGCACCTTGATAGCAGCAAGGAGTTATTTGCAATAGGCTGAGCAAGTGCAGAATGACTGTTGAAGGTGCTTTTGGCCTTTTAATGGTCCGTTGGCGCTGCCTATGTGGGAGGCTGGACCTGGCTGATGACAATATTCCTATGCTTATAGCTGCATACTGTACGCTCCATAATATTTGTGAAGGGAAGGGCGAAAGCTTCACTCAGGGCTGGACTGCTGAGGCTGAGCGCCTGGAGGCTGAATTTGAATAGTCGGAGACCAGGGCTATTAGAGGGGTTCAGCACAGGGCCATAAGGATACCTTGAGGCAGCAATTTGAAGCTGAAAGCCACTAATATTTGTTGCTGTGCTCAGAAGTGCAGTGCTCTTAATGCTAGGAGGTGATTGTGATTGGTGCAGATAATGTATTATGAAGGTTTAAGAAAATTGCCTGCTGCTTTTCAGGGCTATGTTTGCTTTCAATTAATAGACTAAAGATTGCTTTCAAACCAACACAATTCTTTTATTAAAAATCAACAACTGGAAGAGAGAGAGAAACAAAAAACACATCAGCACTGAGGGGGAGGGGAGGGTCCCAGGAGGAGGTGGGGTCCTGGGGCAGTTAGATTTGTGTATGTCCAGGTATTATATCCAACCTTCTCCTTTAGAGTACAGTGCAGTGAGTACTGTACTTCAGCAGGGCTAAACTGCAGAGGGACGGTTGTTGAGTGCAGTGCGTACTGGGAGTAAACAGTGCTGGACTGTGATGGGGGAGGAGTGGAATGCAGCGGGTACTGACTGGAGCCAGGAGGTTGATAAGAGTGTGTTGGTGGTGTCTGGGGGAGCGCATGGGAAAGAGTTTTGCAGCAGTGGCTGCAAGAGAGGCGGTGTGCGGAGCTGCTTGGTCTGCAGTGCTAGTAGCACCTGGAGCGTGTCCACTTGTACTCCATAACATTTAACAGCCACTCTGTGGCTTCGTTCTGGTGCGCCATGTGCTCCTTTCGGTCCCTCCTCTTGCTGTCCCACCACTTCTTCAATTCCTGTTTTTTGACCGCCCTGGCCCTTATGCGGCTCTCCTATATGCAGCAGTGATCCCCCCACCCGACCCCCCAGTGACAGTAGAGTGGTGCAGGAAAGTTGCCCTTACTGGGGCAAGAAACAAGCAGCTCCGCCGAAGAACTTGCGGCAGCGGGTTGCCCGGTATCTTCATGAGAGTTTCCTGGAGATCTCTGAGGCAGATGCTTCTGAAGTGAGGGAGTCAATCAACACCCTCTTCCTCTGCTCAGACTAGGCATGTTGTGGTACACGCATCACAGAGACACAAGCCTGCTTTCTACAACCCTCCTGCCCCCAACAACTCACTTCAGTGATTCCCAAAATCAAAGCCACTTATCAGGGGCCTCATCTTCTGTTTGCGCTTCACCAAGATCCGACAGCTGTGACTGGCTAGCCTCCTCCAGGGTAGAGAGGAGCTCCTGGTTGCAAACATCTCTGGTTTCCAAGTCATCGTTCTGCCTCTGGGTCCCCTTTCCCTGCCACATCATCGTCCAAGATTTCTTCCTCCTGGCTCGGTCCACTCTCAACTGGCATGCGAGCCCCCAAAGAATCCACAGTGGACTTTGCAGTGGAGGTGGAGTCACCACCGAGTATCCCATTCAGCTCTTTGTAGAACTGGCAGCTCATAGGCTTGGCACCAGAGCGATGGTTTGCCTCCTACACCTTGTGGTAGGCGTTGCACAGCTCCTTCACTTTGACCCTTCACTGCAGTGTTTCCCAGTCATGGCCCCTTTCTGTCATGCATTGTGAAATCTGTCCAGAGGTATCATAATTCCTATGGCTGGAGCACAGCTGGGACTCGACAGCCTCCTCTCCCCAAATTCTGATGAGATCCAGCCACTCAGCACTGCTCCAAGCGGGGGATTGCCTGGTGCGTGGAGCAGGCATGGTCACCTGGGAAGATGCACTGAGACCACTGCACATGTCACTGAGCAAACAGGAAGGGGACTTTCAAAATTCCCACAGAATTCACGGGGTGGGGATGACTGGTCACCTGAGGGAAGGGCAGTAGAGTTCAAACCGATGACCAGAGAGGCAAGAACAGGCATTGTGGGACACGTTCCAGAGGCCAATTGTAGCTCTGTAATCAACCAGGGTGTCTACACTGGCACTGTGGCACTGTATCCCCAATGCAGAAAGCTGTATACCTCATGTCGGGGTGGTGTGTGTGGTATTTTTTTTGTTTGGTTTTTGTTTTTGTTTTTTTACAGCGCTGCAACTGCACAGTTTCTGCATACTAAGTGGCTTGGCAGTGTGTACACCTCAGGAGTTACAATGCAGAAAGCTGCTTTACTACACAGAAACTTGCCAGCGTAGACAGGGTCTTGAGCTAACAGTTACTGCTAGCAGTAGAGACTTGCCATCTTCTGTATGGATCAGCCACTAAAGGGAGATGAGGTACATATTTTGATAGAAGAATTTGATAAAAGAATGTAGAGATTCAGGAATCCTGGGTTTTGTTCCAAATTCTGAGTGTAGCATACTCAGTGACTACAAACTGTTCTGCCCTTGGTCCTGTCAATCTGAACTTGTTCCAGTCCTACTCTTGCCTTCCCACTTCCTCCCCTTGGCTCCTTGTCCCAGTCCCTGTCTCCCCACCATGGCTCCTTATCCCTTTGCATTGTAGTTATGCTGCTATTTCTTTCTCAGAATTTTCTGAGCACCAGCAGTGGAAATATTGAGAAGACAGGAGACGGTATTCCTGCTTTTAATTCTGGTGCCTGGCACAACAGCAGTCCCTGGCTGCTGGGACAGGCAACTGCAGGGAAGTCCTGCTTACCCCCCGGGCTAGAGCAGCTGTTCTCAAACTGTGGGTCGGGACTCCATTTTATTGGGGTCACCAAGTCTGGCTTAGACTTGCTGAGGCCCAGAGCTAAAGCTGAAAGCCTGAGCTCTACCACCTGGGGCCAAACCTGGGTGGCGGGGCTTAGATTACAGGTGCCCTCCCTGGGGCTGAAGCCCTTGGGTTTCAGTCTTGTCTCCCCTTCCCTCCACCCCCCCACACGGTACTGGGGCTTTGTCTGGGGGAGGCGGTGGAGGAGGCTCGTGTGGGCTCAGACTTCGGTCCCCCCCTCCTGGGGTCGTGTAGTAATATTTGTTGTCAGAAGGGAGTCGCAGTGTGATGACAGTTAGTGTTGGTCAGCCTTAACTATACGCTTCACTACCTGTTCCACATGATAACTGTTAATGTACTATGGTAGGCACAGAGCTAACTCTGATATTCGCAGGATGCATCTTCCTGTTCCTTCCTCAGTGACTATTCACAGTAATCTTTTCTAAAAAATATTTAGAATTATGTACAATTAAGGGTAACATAATACACAACTTTTTTTAATCTAGATAATTCCCAAACAAGGAATTACCTGAGGCCTCACCAGCCTATTCCATATTGTGGCTGTATTTCATGATGGTTATAGTTAACATAGGGAAGCACCTGAACAAGAGCCTGCTAATAAGAGTGGGGAATGAATGTCATAGTGGCCTCAAACAGAGTGGAAGCCAAGTTGACATCTTGAATTATGCAGTGTCCTCGCCTTCCATTGAAATGAATGGAAGTTTAGGATGCTCAGCACATTGCAGGATTGGACCATCTTTACTTGATTGTTGGGGGTTTGCCACATATTGGTAAGGGGAGATGACAATTTGCAGGACACTTTTAATGCAAATCTGCATTAATGTCGATTTGCAGAGCAATTTTAGAAATTACATGTTGACTGTCCCAAATAACAAGAAGAAACATTTGTATAATATTAATCTACTGTAAAACTTCTGTTTCTCTGCAGATCTCTAAGTCAAGACCAGCTGCAGATCTCCTGCTCCATCGCTATTTGGTGCACCACATGCTCTCTGTTGCTGACATACCAGCCACAGAACCGTACTGTGGACTGGAGCTGCCCAATAGTGGTAAGAGTCCACTATCTTCCAATATGCGCAGTTTTGTAGAGTTTGTAATGTTATAACATTGGTATATTAAAAAAAATACATTTTAAAAACTTTACAAAACCACACATCTTGTGAGAAATGGGGTCTTTCCATAACCATATACGACATGTCTAATGTGCAGTGAAATTCTGTGGCTAGAACATTGCCAGCAGAGGGCATACTGGTGCATCAAACATAGCAGGATCAGACTGGATTTTGCAATTTCTAAAACTAAGCAAAAATGGACATTTTAAATTAAACTTACAATTTGTATTGTAAAAGACCAGTTATACAGAATATCATTCTAATGGATCTTGACCAGTTCATCAAGACTTTGCCCAGTAGCATTTCCCAATTCCTCGTTCACATTTATTTTGTCATTAATAGTTGGCTGATTTTATCTGTTCTTAAAGTGTATATAAAGTGTTGTCATTTTCTAGGTACATAAAGAACTTCTATTTCATTAATAAAAATGTTCTGCTTCCTTTCAGAATAAAAGCCGTCCGCATTCTCGGGGAGAATATAATGTTTACAGTACCTTTCAGAGTCATGAACCTGAGTTTGACTACTTGAAGAGTCTAGAAATTGAGGAAAAAATTAATAAAATTAGGTGGTTACCACAACAGAATGCTGCTCATTTCCTGCTGTCTACAAATGGTAAGGACATTTCATTGTGTACTTTTATTTTGTAAAACAGCAAGATCTTTTGATACTCTAGTTGAATTTCATAGTCTTATCCTGGATCCATTTGTTCATTACTTTCATACAACAGAATAGTATCCTTTTTTCATAGTTTTAATTCCATGCAAGACATGTTCAGTTTGATACCATGTGTTTAGAATAGTGAAGTAACTATGCATTAGCTGTTTTAGGGGAATATGGGAAGATATACCTACCAACCCACAGAATGTGTCCTTGGATGTAATATGCAAGCTGACATAATAGCCAGCAGTACTTTCCCTGCCTGATGTTCTGCTTGCATGACTGAAGGCTATGTAAGAAGCTCTGTTTGCTCTCTGCTTCTGTCATGCACAAATGTGTTTCAAAAGGTAGGATTTAGCCCCATATCCTTAGCATAGCTTGAGAAAAGTAGGCTTTAAGCTTTCTTTGTGTTTCTCTGATCCTGGCCCTGTCCAGTGGCAGGGCCGTTCCTCAATGACAGAGCAACCTGATGTTAGTGATGCAACATTATTTCTGGTGGTTCCCACAATGTGGTATGTTTCCCAAACATCAGAGCCTGGTGCCTGCTTGGAATAGCTTTCAAACTAAAAGGAACAGCTGTATTGACAGGAATATGTTTGTTTATATTTCCATTACATACATGACCATGGTATGTTGATACCATACATACAATTAAGAGTCTCACTTAAATAAATCTGAAATATAGCCCTATCTCTCCTCTCTGCCTTATTAAATTGGGGAAAATCTTAATGGTTATCTTCTAATATATGTTGTTAATAGTAAATACTTACATTATGGTTTCCACTAAAATACTCCATTCTGGATTGTAGTACCATTGTGGTGGGTACTGTAGTACTGCTGTTTCACCATAATGCACTATTAATAGGGAAGGGCTTTTTTGTAGGTTATTACTCCTACGCTATGTCCTGAAAATGCCGGTTGGCAAGTCTAAAGAGATCGTATGAACTTGAACTGAAACTATTGTTGGGTTTTTTTTTGTTTTGTTTTGTTTTAAACTGGTTTGAAGTATTACATCTGACCCGGAATCTGTCTGCCAATTTTTGTTGTTTTACAATCACTTTTTTCTAGTTGTAACTGTTTGTCTCCCCTATTGCTGTGTGAAAGATGAACACAGATGGAAACTACACAAGAAAGCAGTGAAACTGAGTACAAAAGTGATATCAAATGCTGAAAACAAATGACATCAAAATTATTTCCCTCTTACCTTTCAACTAGTGTAACCTTATTGTTTGTAATTAATAGATTTAAAAAATGGAGCAAGTGTGATTAAGTTTCATATGGAATACTGCAGTATACAATTGCATTGGTGTTCTTTATCGTAAAATAACTTACAAAGTGAGTGTGAAAGAACTTGGTATCTTTGGTTGGGCTGGGTCTTGTATGCCTCTGGAAGCCTACACTTTATTGTACATCTGACTGTTACACAGTTATTATTTGCTGATGGTATACTTGCCACTGTATAAGATTTTAAAGGAAGGCCCCTGCCCAGTTTGTAATCCAAATAAACCCCCTTACTCAGAGGCCTTGAAGGTACTAGTTTATAGGTTTAAAAAAAAGTGATAGCTTTTCTGATTAGCATTTGGGGTTTGAGAATAAGGCTCATTCTTCCTTGTCTCCCATGCAGAATTCACTTTTTTCCAGAACGCTAGCAAACAATTTCCCTCAGATATCTGTCAGTTCTACAGATACAGCAGTTTGCTTATTCTAAATTGAATTAGACAATTTATAGAATGGAAAGAAAACTTAAAAAGGTTTCAGATGATATATCTGTTACCTGGATTCTATGAAAAGGACTTGCAGTCTATCTGTAAATTTTAAGTTACGAAATAACTGGATAGTTTACCTTGTTCCTTGCATGGTAGAAATTTCTTGGCATTCTAACAGCCAAAGCTGCTTTTTTGTCTGTCCTGTTGACGTTACAGTCCCTTTGGCAATTTTTCAACCTAGCTCCTTAGAGAATGTTTCTGTCGCCTTATCCAGCATTTGACTGGAATCATCTACGTTTTATGGAAGTGTCAGCTCATCAACACTGAGTGAAAGAACGTTGAATTTCTGAATGGACAGTCCCCTCCTGTTTGTAAAGTTAAAAATAATTGGTTTTCTTTCTTGACATGGACTTAGATTTAAACAGTCTACTTTCTCCACTAAATCACTTTTCTGTGTTATACCTCTGTCCACAAATAAATTATTTAGTCTTCTAATCCGGTGTGTTCTCAACTTTTCTGTAATCTGACCTCATTGCAACAGAAATAAATTTTGGATTCTTTCCCATAATTTCAGGACTCCCCGCCCTGTAAAGGAAGGGCAGAGGGGAGGGTGATCATGACCTACAGGATGAAAACCCATACCCTATTACCTTTCACAAGGTTTGTCCATTATCTCATGATCACCTGTTAAACAGAACACCAGGGACATCAGCTGTGAAACAACAGAACAAATCCCTGTACATTTCAACATTGTATATCAGTCTCCTTTTTGTTTATGAAAATAGTGCATATAACAGCTTCTGAAAGAAAGGTTTATTCAAATGGGTATGTCACACTTTTCATAGAATTTTAAAATATAAAGGAAGTCTCACTCCTCAGGAGGTCACTGGTTCAACTGCAAATCTTTGTCAGCTTGATGGGGAATAACAGAAACAAATTACTAAATGCAAATACGTTGTGCATGCTACCCAAACCTTTTACTGTATATTCATATGTGTATACTTATTTCTTAAGGAGGAGAAACTTTTTTTCAAACATCCCTCCTTAAGTCAGAGGAGTAGATTTTTTCCTAACAGCAAATAAAAATAGCAGACTTCTTCAAAATCACATTCTTCCTCTAAAGGAGAGTGGATGATTCATGCTTCTCTGCTGTTTCCTTGTCTTAGCAGATAGAGGCTAGACTTCTGCTTAGATTTTTACCTTGACTTTTTTTTCCCCCAACCATGTTTTTACCTCAGGATTAGTTAGGATAGAGTCAGGGGCTTTGAATGTTTTTCCTTACACTCAGTGTTTTGCGGAGTCAGTCTCCTTCAGGTGCAGTGTGTTCCTTCTCCTTTAGTTGATGGAGATGATTTTGTGAGAAATGCCCCCTCCATTTATGATATGTCAACAGATATAAGTATACCCAGTACTTATGGCTTCATAGTTTCACTGATCCTACATTTCTCCTCTTCCCTCTCAAAAGTCAGAACCACAACTTAGCCCAGAAGCCCATTAGTACCTTGGTTCTGCTGTAAGCATGGAAGGGATAGAATAATCATATGCCTTCTTGGAGAAAAACTTTTAACATGGAAATTTGTGGGACCGAGTCAGTCAAGACGCACTTGCATTAATACTCCTTGCTGGTGGTCCTCAGAATATTTTTGTCACAGCTTTCAATCTATCATATATTGAAAAACTCAGCCTCATTCTTGGACAACTTATTTCACATAGATGACCTGCTAGTCTCCAGAAGCCTAGGGTTTAATTCTTTGTCTGAACCAGCAGACCAAGATGCTCCTGACCTTCACAAGGCGGTTCGCCCTGTGTAGTGCTCCTCCTTAAATCTTCTTACACAGCCTCACTTATGGGTTCAAGGTAACATTCCTTTCTAACTTTGTCCCTGGAGACTGATTCTTCCATCTTTCTGCAGTGGAAAAAAGAGCTTTTCTGTCTTAATAGTTCAATATCCTTATGTGCACAAGGATCATGGGGATTGGTGACCCTGAAGGAGAATAAGATTCATAGATATTTAGGTCAGAAGGGACCATTATGATCATCTAGTCTGACCTCCTGCACAATGCAGGCCACAGAATTTCACCCACCACTCCTAAAAAAGACCTCACACCTATATCTGTGCTATTGAAGTCCTCAAATTGTAGTTTGAAGACCTCAAGGAGCAGAGAATCCTCCAGCAAGTGACCCGTGCCCCATGCTACAGAGGAAGGCGAAAAACCTCCAGGGCCTTCCAATCTGCCCTGGAGGAAAATTCCTTCCCGACCCCAAATATGGTGATCAGCTAAACCCTGAGCATATGGGCAAGATTCATCAGCCAGATACTACAGAAAATTCTTTCCCGGGTAACTTGGATCTTACCCCATCTAAAAACCCATCACAGGCCATTGGGCCTATTTACCATGAATATTTAATTACCAAAACCATGTTATCCCATCATACCATCTCCTCCATAAACTTATCGAGTTTAATCTTAAAGCAAGATAGATCTTTTGCCCCCACTACTTCCCTCGGAAGGCTATTCCAAAACTTCACTCCTCTGATGGTTAGAAACCTTCGTCTAATTTCTAATCTAAATTTCCTAGTGGCCAGTTTATATCCATTTGTTCTTGTGTCCACATTGGTACTGAGTTTAAATAATTCCTCTCCCTCTCTGGTATTTATCCCTCTGATATATTTATAGAGAGCAATCATATCTCCCCTCAACCTTCTTTTAGTTAGGCTAAACAAGCCAAGCTCCCTGAGTCTCCTTTCATAAGACAAGTTTTCCATTCCTCGGATCATCCTAGTAGCCCTTCTCTGTACCTGTTCCAGTTTGAATTCATCCTTCTTAAACATGGGAGACCAAAACTGCACACAGTATTCCAGGTGAGGTCTCACCAGTGCCTTATATAACGGTACTAAAACCTCCTTATCTCTACTGGAAATACCTCTCCTGATGCATCCCAAGACGACATTAGCTTTTTTCACAGCCATATCACATTGGCAGCTCATAGTCATCCTATGATCAACCAATACTCCAAGGTCCTTTTCCTCCTCCGTTACTTCTAGTTGATGCGTCCCTAGCTTATAACTAAAATTCTTGTTGTTAATCCCTAAATGCATGACCTTACACTTCTCACTATTAAATTTCATCCTATTCCTATTACTCCAGTTTACAAGGTCATCCAGATCCTCCTGTAGGGTATCCCTGTCCTTCTCTAAATTAGCAATACCTCCCAGCTTTGTATCATCTGCAAACTTTATTAGCGCACACCCACTTTTTGTGCCCAGGTCAGTAATAAAAAGATTAAATAAGATTGGTCCCAAAACTGATCCTTGAGGAACTCCACTGGTAACCTCCCTCCAACTTGACAGTTCACCTTTCAGTAGGACCCGTTGTAGTCTCCCCTTTAACCAATTCCCTATCCACCTTTCAATTTTCCTATTGATGCCCATCTTATCCAATTTAACTAATAATTCCCCATGTGGCACCGTATCAAACGCCTTACTAAAATCTAAGTAAATTAGATCCACTGCGTTTCCTTTATCTAAAAAATCTGTTACTCTCTCAAAGAAGGAGATCAGGTTGGTTTGGCACGATCTACCTTTTGTAAAACCATGTTGTATTTTGTCCCATTTACCATTGACTTCAATGTCCTTAACTACCTTCTCCTTCAAAATTTTTTCCAAGACCTTGCATACTACAGATGTCAAACTAACAGGCCTATAATTACTTGGATCACTTTTTTTCCCTTTCTTAAAAATAGGAACTATGTTAGCAATTCTCCAATCATACGGTACAACCCCTGAGTTTACAGATTCATTAAAAATTTTTGCTAATGGGCTTGCAATTTCTTGTGCCAATTCTTTTAATATTCTTGGATGAAGATTGTCTGGGCCCCCCGATTTAGTCCCATTAAGGTGTTTGAGTTTCGCTTCTACCTCAGATATGGTGATGTCTACCTCCATATCCTCATTCCCATTTATCATGCTACCATTATCCCTAAGATCCTCTTTAGTCTTATTAAAGACTGAGGCAAAGTATTTGTTTAGATATTGGGCCATGCCTAGATTATCCTTGACCTCCACTCCATCCTCAGTTTTTAGCGGTCCCACTTCTTCTTTCTTTGTTTTCTTCCTATTTATATGACTATAGAACCTTTTACTATTGGTTTTAATTCCCTTTGCAAGGTCCAACTCTACTTGACTTTTAGCCTGTCTCACTTTATCCCTACATATTCTGACCTCAATAAGGTAGCTTTCCTTACTGATCCCTCCCTTCTTCCACTCCCTATATGCTTTCTGCTTTTTCTTAATTACCTCTCTAAGATGCTTGCTCATCCAGCTTGGTCTACAACTCCTGCCTATGAATTTTTTCCCCTTTCTTGGGATGCAGGCTTCCGATAGCTTCTGCAGCTTTAATTTAAAATAATCCCAGGCCTCCTCTACCTTTAAACCCATAAATTCTTCAGTCCAATCCACTTCCCTAACTAATTTCCTTAGATTCTTTCACAGGTAGATTTTCCAACGGAATATAAGTTGAACCATATTGAAAAAGCAGGTGAGCTGAAAGCTAAATTCAAAAGACTATTCTCTGGCTCCAGAAGGTGGAAGGAGAGGCCTAATTTTGCTTGCTGTAAGAAGATCTTGTGGTTTGGGGGGGTGTGAGGAGGGAAAGAGGCTGCTGCCTTCGGGGATGCTTATCTGGGAAATTGAGTGCATATGAAAAATTATAGTAATTTTGGAACTATGGCATGGCTTTTTCCCCCCTTGAATAATAAATCCAACATGGCTTTTATAGTCCTTAGATTGGAATCCAATATTTCAGGGAATGGCTGAGAAAGCTGTTTCCTGGAAATTCAAAGTTGAAGTTAAAAGAAATCCAAGCATGTTAAAGAAATAAAAATGTACTGGTAGAGCACCCAGAAAACCTTAACTCTATACTATAGTGACACCATAAGGGAAAAAATATGAAAAATCTAATGTCTCTTTGGACTTAATCTAATCCAGGATATCAAATACTAAAATGCCTTTATATGATTATTTTATGCTGGTGCTACAGAGCAGAATTAAGGTGTTAAGTTCTTAACTATGCATTTCCATACAGTAACATATTTGAATTTCTTTTCATTTCAGTTTTAATTCCAAACTTCCTCAGTTTATCTTGCTTGTTTGGGGCATAATAAGAATTAAGAACATCCCTGCAAATCTCTGCATTACTGTATTCTCAACTTTAACACCATTTAAAATTTATATTTTGTCTGGAAATTGTATATAACTAGTTAAAATAGGCAACTTTAATGACAATTCTGAATGGTTTCATAAGCAATTCAAACAACGTAAAATACTTTTAGTATGTAGTGTTTGTGTTTAATCATTTTATACTATGGTAGCACTCAAAGGCCACAATCGGAATTGAGGCCTCTTTGTAATAGGCACAGAGGAAACCCAGATGAAGAAACAATCCCTGCCCGGGAGAGTTTATAATCTGGCATATAACTTTATAATAATTTATTGAATCATCTTTAATTTTGTAATTTCAATTTCAAGAATGTGAATTTTTGTTTTTAGATAAAACTATTAAATTATGGAAAATAAGTGAAAGGGATAAAAGAGCTGAAGGTTATAACTTGAAAGATGAAGATGGACGACTTCGGGATCCATTTAGAATCACAGCACTAAGAGTATGTGTTTTGGTTTTTCCTTTGGCTCTCGTTAAATCTGCTTTTTTGAATGTACAACTTTACCTTTGTACATTTTAAAAAGAGGTATTATTCATTTATAAAGTTGTCTTGTATTGCAGTTTGTATTATGTGGAGTCAAAACTGTATTGGGTATTTCAGGATAATACAGAATTAAATTAAATATATTACTGAAGTTTCATTAATTCATGGGTCCATAAAACACTGCCTAGATGCTTTGGGAAGATTAAAGACCAGAGTGCTTCCGACGCAAATATTTTGTTATGAGCTTCTTAGTGACATCTTGGAACATCTTAATGCTGTTGTAAATATAAATAGGGTTTTTAAAGTCTATTTAAAATTAAGTTAATAAAATTTTTCATTAGGTGTATCCTTTCATTCGTCTAAATAATATATAGAAGACAGTAAAATTATTAAGATAGAAGAATATTTTTGAATGAACTTTTTTTTAACATAAGACTCTTGCACTACCTAGGTTCAAAGATAGTGTATCACTTCTACTTATCTCCCTGAATAGCCTGTTGTGTTAATGACCCATCTCGCAACATGTGTGTGGATCATAAATTTGCACTTAACACAGGGTGGTTATCTTTGACATGGGTGGAAAATTAAATTTAAAGAATATTTTTCAGTAACGTTCAGCTCACTTTTTAATTAAACTGTTTGGCCATCTTGGCCATGTAGGTCTAAATTTAATGGTTTCAAGGATGCATTACAAGAGACATTTGATCTTGTATTTGATTGAGTGGAGCTTGTACTGAAATTGAAAAGGCTCAAAAGTTTTTTGTTTTTTTTTTTCCTAATGGTTTTGATTTACTGCTTGTGGATTTAATGTGTTTAGTATTCAGATAAATGTTATTGATAACATTTTCTTCTATTGCACCATCATAAACTAAAGAACTGGATCCATTCCTAATCCTGATTTGCCCTTTTTAAAATATGAAGCCATTGCAGAAGACTATGGATTGAATGCTGTGTCAAGACAAAACAGAATACAGTAGAACCTCAGAGTTATGAACACCTCGGGAATGGAAGTTGTTTGTAACTCTGAACAAAACATTATGAAAACATTCAAAAGTTTGCAGCTGAGCATTGACTTAGTACAACTTTGAAACTTTACTATGCAGAAGAAAAGTGCTTCTTTTAACCATCTTAATTTCAGTGAAACAAGCACAGAGACAGTTTCCTTACCTTACAATTTTTTTTTAAGCTTTTCCTTTATTTTTTTAGTAGTTTGTTTAACACAGTACTGTGCTGTATTTGTGCTTTTTGTCTCTGCTGCTGCCTGATTGCGTACTTCTGGTTCTAAATGAGGTGTGTGGTTGACTGGTCAGTGTTTGTAATTCTGTGTGTTCTTAAATCTGAGGTTCTACTATACTTACAGTGCAGAAACGAGAAGCCTTTCTACTTTTGGTTATGTGTGTTTATATTAGTATAAACTAAACTGAGGGTATAAAAACACAGTATTATTAAAGCCAGTCACAACCCAATCAAATTGCAATAATAGGTCAAGTCACTTTTCCAGAGCAAGATTGTATGTGTAGGTAAAATTTTTCTTAGTGTCCTATAGCTATAAATAGTAAAAACTACTTGCATGGCACAGTTACTAGGAAGCTTTGTGGTTCAGGGTTTAGTTTCACCAGTAACTTATTAATAACATATGTTCCTTTTATTTGAGATTTGGTAATATTTACACTTGTATGTTTTTCATAATCAATCACCCAGGAATGATTCAGGTGGTTTCTTAATATGTTCGCCTGATGCTATTTCATTTTCACATTCTAGTCTCAAAAGTTACTTTTAGATTTCATTGTGTGAATTTTACTTCACCCTTTCTTGTGCATTTTAGAAATCTGCTTCACCCACATAAAACCTAAATAACTAGATGCAGGGAATGTATCGTTGTCAAACAGCAGGTACTCCAGAATTGCAGGTGTAGCCACTCCTTGACCCTTGGGGTGTTAGGCCTACTGGATTCATATAAAGACATCCCCATTCCTTCAATACTGATCTATGAAACTGGCACAGAGGGCCTTTCCACTGGACATGAAGAGTGGAAGCGCTCTGTGTGGCTCATGTGCCCACTGTTCTTCTGTGCAGCCTTGCAGCCAGGAGTTAAAGGAGAATTTCACACTTAATTGCATTAATTGTAATTTAGATTTTGCTTAACCTTTCCTTAATTACACTAATTCTAGTGTTCCTGGATTTTGATTGTTCTTTTATTATAAAACTCATGTACCCTAAAATAATAATTTTAGTCCACCTCATCCTAGCACTCTATTTCATCCATTATATTTTTTTTCTTACATTTTAACCTTAAATGTTAAAATGTGACTAATCATTAGTGGCAAGAAGAGGAATGTTTTTTATAATAAACAAGGTATGTGGCAACTCCAGAAACCTCTTGTATCTAAGCTTTTTAAAAAAAAAATTGTTTCTATTCTCTTGGTGTGTTAAAAATAATTTATCAATAGTTCAGTAAAAAGAGCATCAGATTGTGTTATGAGGACATGGTTAAGTTGATTTCATTTGTAAATTAACTAATTTTCTTTTAAAAGTCCATATTCTTGTTGTTCATCCTTCAAATAGTTTTTTCATTCCATTTTAAAATGTTGTTTTAAGGGTTTTTCAGCTCCCTTGTTGATGTTTAGAAGGGATTAACTGACAAAGGAGAAACAGTCAGTGCACCAAGTGCTATCAGATGCTCAAAGTAAACAGGCTTAGATCTCTTTTGTTTAGCTAATTTTTGTTATAGATCTTACAAGTAACTGCAGAAGATATGTTTTCAGGTATATGAGAGTTTCAAATTGAGTATCTCGAAATTGTTCAGTATAAATGTACTTCTCTCGATGGGGAGGTATGGGAGAGTCTTACATATTTGAAATGCAAAAAATGGCAACCTGGGATCTGGTTTGTGAGTGCTAATATGGAAAATCAGAGTAGGGTGGGCAACTGTTTTGTTAGATTTTTTTTGCCCAGTGGATTTGAAAAGTGCCCCAGAACTAAGTGAACTGTGTTCCTGTACAGAGAGAAAATGAGATTTCTGTAGTCTACATTGCTATTTTACATAATAGGAAATATGACTATGTATACCATAGTTGAATGAATTCATCTTTAATGTAAACTTTTGAATCACAAATTACTAGCTCTTTTTTATCTTTACAGTGAACTTTTCCCCACATATAAACACTGACTTTTCTTGTATCTTCTCTTCCCCTTTGCAGGTGCCAATATTGAAACCCATGGACCTAATGGTAGAAGCAAGTCCCCGAAGGATATTTGCAAATGCGCACACGTATCACATAAACTCTATTTCAGTAAATAGTGATCATGAAACATACCTTTCTGCAGATGACCTAAGAATTAACCTATGGCATTTAGAAATCACAGATAGAAGTTTTAGTATCCTTTTCCTGTATGAATTCTATGATTACATATAAATTTCTGTTTTGACTATTAATAGAAACACTTTCATTGTTATATCTGCAGTTTTACTAAACACAAGTTCCCTAAATACTTCCATTTAACTCTAGTCATATAATTAAACACTAGTTCAAATGCACTAATTCACAGTGAAACATGTTTTTGAAATGAAAAGCTGCACGTAGGAAGATATGTAGAGTTTAATTTTGCAGAGCAGAAAGTGAAGACGAGGTGAAATTCTGGGACCATATATCTTAAATGTGGGGGTCAGTCTTCCATTAAATGATCTTATTGATAATATATGTAAAATAATTCCATTTCGCTAGAGAGTTCTATCTCCTGTTGTATTCAAAGTGTCAGCTATGTAGTCTGATGTTAATCTTGAAATAAAGTAAAGACTTAGAATTTTGCATAGCAAGTATGGATATGCCTTACAGACAATACTGAAAGTGACCCTTTTGCTTTGGCTCACGGCTGCCTATTTCAGGCCAAAATGGTCCAAGAGATATTTTGGCAAGTAACGTAGGTGTCTTCAATAAAAGCAAAGGTGAGAGAAATATAAAATAGCCATTAAGTTGTTTCAGGGCATAAGAGGAACGAAGGCCATTCAGTGTTCTGTTTGTAAGATCCTGCAAAAAATTTCCACACAAATATTTTTAGTTTTTAGGGTACAGATTCTAGGACGAGCCCAGGATTATTTTTATGCTACTCCTGTCCTTTTACAATCAGTAAATGTCCACAAAGCAGAAGGGAGGAACTTACCTTATGCTTCTAAAAATATACTACAACCATAATTAACCATTTTTTGGAAATTGTATTTTAGAAATAATAAAAATGGGAAATGCTATTTGTTGCCTTTACCAACCAACTTTCAGACATTGTAGATATTAAGCCCGCTAACATGGAGGAACTAACAGAAGTGATTACTGCTGCAGAGTTTCACCCACATCATTGTAATGTGTTTGTCTACAGTAGTAGCAAAGGAACTATACGACTCTGTGATATGCGTTCTTCAGCCCTCTGTGATAGACATTCAAAATGTAAGTAATTTAGACTATATCTTCTTGCTTTATAGACTTTTGTCATATACAACAAGAGACCGTGTAGGTGTTCTACCTATATAAACAAACATTAAAATGTCAAATTCTGCTTATTGGTAAAGAACTTACAAAGGTAAGGAGTCATAGTTTTGTAGAATGGAACATTTTAATTGTCTTGTTCTAGGCCATCAGCAAGCAGAAGTGTAGCATGAGACAATTGACGATGTGACTCAAGTGCTTTTGGCACCAGTGAGACCTGTCTTCTGTCCAGACTCAGTCTTGGTGCTTCTCAAAGGTATCTGCTTAACAAGTGCCAGTTAAGGGCAGTTTATTGACATCTACCTTTGTGCATTAGGAACTGGGCTGAGGCTGCCAGAACCCATTTCATTTGTGACCATTTACACCTATCGGAATGAATTTTATTCATAATGATCTGTGCTGGATTTGAAGCCAGTTCCCAGAGGTGAAAGGCCAGTGTTTTTGAAGCACTGAGCCACACAGCCTCATATAGGTGAGGAAAGCTTTTATATTTCCACCATAAGGAATAGGGCCCATCTTTACACACAGCCTGTTGTTTCTTGGTTGTATTACAGTAGTAATGGTTTTATATATCACTATTTCCTGGGGTTTACCTAAATTGCATTGATATTTCTAGGTAAACTCATATTCTGAAGCAAAGATGAGGGGTTTTTGATTGGGGAAGAGAAATATTTAAACATTGTGGCAAGTATGGTATGGCGCATTTCCTTTTTAGTCAACTTAGCTTATATAATTGGAAATGTCAATGGCCAATCTAACTTGTCATATTTTTGTTAGTTTCCTTTACTCTGTAAAACGTACGGTAGTCTGTGATGTTTTCATAAAAGGTTTGTAAGAAAGAACTTTGCTATTATTCCCTTGGTGTTGAATGGTTCATCTTGTCATTGATTTGAAGAATTAAGAGTAAATGACTTTCAACCTAACCAAGAAGCACGGTTCAAGAAAACAGACAAAAATCCTCATTGAATTTCAGTGTAAATACAAACTTGCTCTTTCAGTAGATTTTGTGTGTGGTGCAATTTATATTCACTTATAAATAAACCCTACAGCACCACTAAAAGATGTGGGATCTGTAAAAGAAATGTACACTGGAGATGCTGACTTCTCTTACTGTTTCACATTTAAAAATTTTTTAGTTTTACATTATGATAAAGTTATAGAATAATCAGTAGTCCTAGAGGGAACACAGTGACTTTTGAATTTAACTTCATATACTGGGTTTTTTTTTGTTAGTTTCTGCCTCTTAATGTTCATTCCAAAACTCCAGGAATTGCAGCTTCTTCATATGCCCTAATGGGAGAACCCATTGGAGCTTAGCAGCTAGTGGTTCTAGCTATGAGAACTTAGTGCCTTTTTAAAGAAAGATCACCTTTTTAAAAAAAAAAAAAAAAAAAAAAGCTAAGCAGGGCTATAATCTCTTTTTCTTTTCTTTTCTTTTTTTAAATGGAGGATTTAGTATTCAGGTCCATGATTTTAAAATATGTAAATACTGAATAGCATTGCCATTTGTAACATTTTGAGTATTGGATTCAGTTTTACTTTACATCTTAATTTACAGTTTTTGAAGAGCCTGAAGATCCCAGCAGCAGATCATTCTTTTCAGAAATTATTTCCTCAATATCTGATGTAAAATTCAGTCACAGTGGTCGATACATGATGACAAGAGACTACCTTTCAGTTAAAGTGTGGGATCTCAATATGGAAAACAGGCCTGTAGAGACATATCAGGTAAAGTGTTCATATTTTTTAATTTTAAAAAAAAAAAGCATCTTTTTCTTTTTTTAGATCTGTCTAATACTTCCTTAAATGTTTTAAGGTTCATGAATATCTTCGAAGCAAGCTTTGTTCTCTCTATGAAAATGACTGCATCTTTGACAAGTTTGAGTGCTGCTGGAATGGTTCTGATAGGTAAGGTTAATTTCAGAAATTTAGTCCCCAATCCTGAGAACACTTAACTTATGTTAAGTATGTGAACAGTCCTTTTGAAGTCAATTTGCAAGATTAAGGTCTGAAAATATTTACCTTTTGCATCCTCAAAAAGATGGCAAAGGCAATGTAAACTTTCTCTCAATTAACCCTATTTTAGTTTAAATTATTGCTGCAGTTGCGTACAACTAGCTTTTTTGGATATTGACTTTAAAACTATCCTGAAACAATTTTTTCATATTTTTTTTAAATAAGACACATACAGAACTGGTTTTCATTATTTTGAAAGATCAGTTTTTGTTTAATTTTATTTCCAACCTTTCTGTTGGGCTTTGTCCTTAAATTTGTTGTCAGAGGTAAACAATACATATAGAAACAGAGGTAGCTGTATAATGCAGTTTTATGTCTTCTAGCTTTTGTTTTGTTATATGATCCATGGAAACATTAAAAATTTCTGGATAAAAAGTGATATACAAGAGTGTGGTGGTTTGGAACTGCGCTGTGATAACTTATTGATATTGTATGTTGGCCTGTTTATTGGGTATTTACTGTATGAATATACTGCTATATTAGCTCAATAGGGGTATGTCTGAAATACAGGCAGGAAGGAGAAGAATGGCTCGAGAGCTACCTATCAGCAAACACTGGAGAGTTGTTAAGGGACAATGCCAGCACTGCTAGCTTGATTCTTTCTCAGTCTCCAAACATCCTACAAAACTGGTTTTGGCCAGGACCCACCAAAGAACAAGAGAACCATAGCAGGGTATAAATAGGAACATGCTCTCCTGGGGAGGTAGAACCTGCAAGGAACCAGATTAAAATAAGACTCTGACATAATGGCTCACTCCAAGTTTCTGGGGAAACTAGACCTGCCTATGTCCCCATCATGGGATGATAGGACTCTGAAATAAGATAGACATGCATATAGACTTATTTATTTTAAAATCCTTTTGTCCCCTAAGGCTTTGTTTCTGCAGCAAAATAAACAATGTTTTTGTTTTAAGAAGGCTGTTCGGTCAATATAGACCTCTGGTCACAGATTCCTGAAGGGAAGAACCTGATACGCAAACACAGGAAGATCTGCAGGGCAGAAATGTTTGATAGGGTACTGTAGCACAGGTCCCAGTCAAGGAGAGGGAGCATTGCAAAATTCCACCCTGGGATAGGTATAAGAATGAGCCTAACACCTGAAGGAGTGCACTAGGAGAGATCAGAAAGGGGACATAGGTGCAGCTACATCTGTAACCATGACAAAGAACTTATTAGGGTCATTGCAAAAATCTCACTTGGAATATTAGCAGTCCTACCCTGCTCGTATCAAGTTCCAGAAAGGAGTTGTCAATCTGTTTACATTTCTGCTAATACAAGAGTTAAATATCTTTCAACAAAGTTGATCATTTTCTGAAATTTTCAGGCGAAAGGTTACCTGCATTACCTTTTTGATTTCTCAAAGTCAAAAGAACTATCATAGGTTTAGACTGTTATAAACAAATCTGTTCTATAATTAAGGCTCTGATGTCGTTCTTGTTACACAATTTATGTGGTGCTGTTTGCACCCCAGAGAAGTTCTCTCCCTCTCTGGTATAATCCAATCAGTATAGTATTCCTTGTATTTTGATATTAAAGTCAACTCGTTTTACACTGTTCTCAATTATTGAATTTTTACTGTGATGTAGATATTTGTATTAACTTTTATAATTTGTTCTCATCAGGGGAAGGTAGAGATAACTGGTATCTGGGAAGTGGCTTTGGGCTCCAGGAAGCAGTTTTGAAATACACATCCAAGTGTCTGCAGTGCAGGAGAGCTGCCCTGCATTTCTGGTACTGCTAGCTGGAATTGGGTGGTTGCTCAAGGACTACCTTTCCCCCTGGCTGCTTCCAGTGTTGTAGGATGAAGAGGGGGTAGGGAAGGGATAATACTACAGTAGGAGTAGGGGCAGTTCTGTCAGCTGTGACAGGGAGGGTGCTGCTACTTCACCAGCCATTTTTTCTTGTGCTGGTCCAGAGGGCTAGAGCAGGGAAAGGTCATGAGTGATTTGTCTGTGTCTGTAAGAGAAGAGACAGTGAGGGGAGAGGATATGTAGGATAGCAACGGGGTGGGGAGAGAGCTGGAGAGGAGGCAGTGGTGAATGTGATGTATGAAATAAATGATGTGGGAAAATGGATCAAAGGAGTGGCAATGAGGAAGGACATAAAGTAAGAGAAAAGAATATAGTGCAAGGTTCTAGTTTTAAATTTGAGCCCTGGCAGTCATTCATTCTGTGCACAGAAGAAATAAATGAGGTACACTGCAGTGGAATAATATATTATGGTCTTTAGTAATCCAAGTAAAATATTTCCTTTTCTTCTGGTTTTAAACAGTGCTATTATGACTGGCTCCTACAACAATTTCTTTAGGATGTTTGACCGTAACACACGACGGGATATTACATTAGAAGCATCAAGAGAAAGTAGCAAACCTCGTGCCATCTTAAAGCCACGCAAAGTGTGTACAGGTGGTAAGAGAAAGAAAGATGAGATAAGTGTTGACAGTCTGGACTTCAACAAGAAGATCCTTCATACAGCATGGCACCCCACAGAGAACATCATTGCTGTAGCTGCCACCAATAACTTGTATATATTCCAGGACAAAATTAACTAAAGATGGCTTATTTGAGGACAAAGTCGTCTTCTTGCATAGTTAAGCTCAGTTGTTTCTGTAAAAAAGAAGGCCTTGTTGTCCTACCAGTAAAGAACATTGATGCACTTACTTCCCTTTATAGATAAAGGAGAGAAGCTTGCCTGGTTTTGAGTTCATGGTGTAGTTCTGCCTTCAGTGAGGGGGATGTGAGTTGCAATTTTCAACAAGAAAAAGCCCACTAGAAGCAGAATTGATGGACAGTGCTCAATAAAGGCCAATACTCAAATGTATTTATTTAAGTCTGAGCCTTCCTTTCCAGTTTATAGACCAAAAATTTAACACCCAAGAAGAAAACTTGTCATAAAAATATAATTTCTGTCTCTGCGCTCTTTCTCTGCTGTAATATTTGGGCCTTTCAAAACATTTATTGTGCTTTATGCCTGTAAACATTCCTTCTCTGGCCTTTTATCTAGGCTTAGGTGTTTTTATCTCTGAGCACTTAGGTAGGTCTTGAGTTGGGTTTGTAGGCAGGTTTCCATGTATATTTACTCACCATCTGTATCTATAACCACACCTTCTGGTGTAAACCACTTAATAAAAATAACAAACTATAAAAAGTGTTTTTAAATCTGAAAGTATGTATTCAGTCTTTTTATTTTTTTATCGCATGTATTGAGGTTGTGAAAAATAATTCTGATGGGAAGATTTGAAAAGTTTGTCCCAGAACATTTTTGACAGGCAGGTATGAACAGATTTGTGTAGTATGAAATATTTCGTACTACTCTAAAATTAGTTTCCACAAAACTGTCATTAGTTGAAATTGTGTTGGTTGCCTGTAAAATTACATCATACTTTATGCAAAAAGTAGGAGATTGAAAAGGTTGGTATAAAGTTATCTAGAGCCATACTAGAAAGAGACCCCCTTCAACAGAAGGAAAAAAATATCTTAAAACATTCAACAAAATTGCTGCTTTAACAATTAAAAATACGATTTAACAGATGCCTCTCAAATGTTCGACATAAACACATACCTTATGTGCATTATTTTTTTTTTTAACCTGGTTAGTACCTCTTGTTTTGGAAAAAAATATACTTTATTTTAAATATTAAAATTTGGCATAATATGTATATTGAATTTCACATTGCAGTTAAAAAAATTAACTTATTATGCCAAACAGCAGCACAACATAACAAATTTTAACATATTGTAACCCATGTTGAGACCATGAGATAAGGTTATATGGAGGCTACATACAGATGTGAAATGCATTTGTGGTAATGTCTGTTCCTGTTGACAACAGAAGGTTAAAGAATAATTCTTGGTACTCTCTTTCAAAAGGGCCTGCAACTCATCCCTCAGTTTTTCACCCAAAACAGGTGTGGTTGTAAAATTGTACCTGAAATAATTGCAGGCACATTTTAATAGCATCAAATTACCTAGATATGTAAAGGCTATAAAATGTGCCTGCAAAATCAGAGGTGTCTTCTGAAAATCAGATCCTTTGAGCCTCCGTGATGAAATAGAGAAGTGTGGTTTACACTCCATTTTTAATAAAATGAAGGTGTATTATGATTACTCAACCAGATATGGATATGCAAGAAAAAAATGTCTCTGTTCCTTCCCTCTCAATTAACGTCCATAGTGCCACTCTTGTTCACAATAAGCTAGTAAATACAGCTAACTTTTTGGGGTTCTATGAATAAAGTTTAAATAAAAATCTTATACTGTATATTGGTTGTGACACTATTTGCAAATCTTGAAATGTGGAACTAGGTCATTTAAACATTAGATTTGACCTTGTTCTTAAAATACATAATAGAGCTAATACAATGGGATTGTATATACTTGTTCAATTATTTTGACCAAAAAGTTTAATAAATTTTAAATGTTTACCTGAACGTGCTCTTTGTATTTTGACAACTTTTTCCTTATTTTTGCTTCTGAAATTTTAGCTGAGTTCTGCCAACATAATTCATTGTAGACTTCCATGTTAAATTGGTATGCTTCTTAGGAAAGGGAAATGACCAAGTATGTTTAGCAAAAGCCTATAGAATCTCCTGCAAACACTTCTTATGCACTTCACTTGGTTCACTTGAGTAGTCCCATTAATTTTCCACTGAGCAAATTTAAATATGTGTAAGGGCTTGTCTACACTTAAAACGCTACAGTAGTGCTTCAGTGTAGACATTATGTATGGCTGACATGAGGGGTTCACCTGTCAGTGTAGGCAATCCACCTCCCCAAGAGACAGTAGCCAGGTTGACGGAAAAATTCTTCCATTGATCTAGTGCTGTTTACACAGGGACTTATGTCGGCTTGACGCCCTTGACCAATGTAGTTAAACCAAACTCATTTTCTAGTATTGATCGGGACTGTGTGTTCGTAAGGTCAGATCCTTAATTCAGAAGGACATATCACCATACTAGATGACTGTAAATATAGTTGGGCTGCCTATTATAGAGCCATTGTGGTTGCGTCCAGCAAACCCCAAACCATGAGTAGGATTAAGAGAAAACCAAAGGGTTCTGTAAGAGAGATTATATAAACGAATTTAAATTTCTTTGGTTAAACAGCTGGTGGTTCATGAAAAGCTTTCAATGCATCTTACTTGGAAACAATTTTTCTTGTCTTTTTGTTTTGGTGGGTGGGATTCTTCCACTCCAGTTTTCAAATATTTGCACAAAAATAAAAATTGAGATTAATAAAATCAATTGTTTGGTATCTGAAATCAGTTTGGAACACCACATTATTCTTTTCAAGTTAGTCTTGATCCTGACCCAGGATGAAAACTTCCATTGGCAGTGGTGGGAGCGAGATTTCCATTGTCTGTTTTCTAGGTAGATTGTTATACTGCACCCAACACCATGGTATCTTAAGTACTTAAGGAGACAGGATTATAGTATGATTTCAAGTGGGAGGTATAAACAGGAGAAATATTGTTAGTGTTAGATATTTGTAGTACTGGATGGATTAGCATATTTATCAGTAAAAGCTAATAAATGTTGATTTCACTGTGTACACCCAAACTGATTTTAAAAAAAAAAATTGATGATGATAGAAATTTACAGATAGGTAAAGTAAGAAAAACGCTCCTTGATAACTTATTAGCTTTAAATCAAACTATTTACTCAGTGTGTATTGACATCTGATGTTGACAATTTTAACTTTTTGAATTTCAATATGTACTGTCATAAATGGTTGGACTCCCGCAAAAAAAATTTCCCACAATTGTGAAAATTTAAATGGATAAATTGAAAAAATGCTTACAAATATATCAATATAATCAGTCAATTTTTTTAAAAATTGAATTCTTCAAGCCTATATGTGTTGTCTACAAATATTGCAAGAGAAATTAAGTTCCAAGTTCTCATCTTGGCAGGTAAAAATGTTCAGTTTAGGAAATAAGGATCCTTATTTTATGCAAACATTTCTGAGAGGGAGGATAAATCTGTAGGAGCGAGTAATTTTCAGTTGTGAGGAAATGAAAAGTGTAACTGTCCTGAATCTTTGTATCAGAATTTACAGTTGTCAGAATTTCCCTTTTTGATCTATCCTTTGATACTCTTCTTTCCCATAAAATGTATTGATGTTTAAATGCAACAAGCATATCCAAGAAGATCCTCCCTTTAGAACATTTTAAGATTTGTATGCTGTAATCAGTTGTATAAAACTCCTTTTGATAAGGGAAGGCAATGTTGTCTAGTGGCTAGAGCACTAGACTGGGATTCGGGAGACCTAGGTTCTATTCCTGCCTCAGCCTGCTGAGTGACCTTGACAAATCATTTCACCCTCTGTGCCTGTTTCCCCAGCTGTAAAACAGGGATAAAGTGCTTTTGAGAGCTATAGATGAAATGGAAAATTTCTTACTGATAATTTTCTTTCAGCTAGCAGCGTCTTCTACAGTTCTGGACATCTGGGGTTACTCTGCTCTCTTTGCAGCTCGCAGAGGCAGATCAATATGGTGCCACACGGTCTGGCTACACCTCAACTCATCTGGCAGCAAGCAGGAGCAATTTCCAAGCTGTAAAGCTTGCATAACTGCTGGTTTTATACAATGTTACTATGCATAAAAATGTCAAGAAACGTTTTTCATGGAAGCTTTTAATATTCTGAACTGGATGTTCATTGACATTGATACATCCATAATCATAACCTGTACACTTGTGTATATACATATGTAGAAAATTGTGATTGTAAACTGGTGCAACTTCATCACCTCAGAACAATGAAGTAGTCAGGGAGGGAGGAGTCAGGCAGGAAGGGGAGCACTTAGTGTTGTACAACCCACAAAAGAAGACAAATGAGGTGCCTTTACGGTTAATGGGAAAACACTTAGAACTCCCTACTGCCCAATGTAACCACGAGTGTCCATGCCAGGAGGGGGGGAAAGGTTCTTTTGTTTTTCTGTTTGTTTTTTTTTAAAAAAGCCTTTTTAAAGGAGACTTAAAATTGAAGTCTTCATCCAGAAACTGAGGGACAGCCTCTGCTATGAAACTGTTCAGCGGGAATAGGTAACTTAGATTCACTTTTCTAATATGTCAGATATAGAAGTGTAAAGTCTGAAATAGCATCTTTGTTATTTTCTGTAACTTTTATGTGTTTGCTTTACCTTATTATTTCATCTTTGAATCTCTGATTTTTTTTTCTGTTTGCTCTTTTTATTTTTACCCAAAACAGGTCTCTCGTTTGTGGAGTGTGTGCACCAAAGTGAATTATAATGGGGAGGCTGTTTTCACACGTTCAGGGGTGATGAACCAGAGGGAAAAGTCTGAGAGGCTGGTAGCTAAGAACTCTGGATAGATAGAGTTGGGGAGACCTGTGACTGAAAGGGCTGTTGGGATCACCTCGCAAAGTAACTAGGCTGGTGAAAGCCAAGGTGAAATCTTTGCTTGTGGGCTGGCTACTGGTGTCAGGATTCTGAGCCATGGCAGTACAGCATTAAGGCACCCGAGTTACAGGGACAGAACCCCTTACTGGTCTGAGTGATCCCCAAAACCTCACACTAGGGTCTGCATCTTTTGTGAAGCATTTGGGGCTCTGCATTTTTATGATTTGCAAACAGGTGGGAGGGAGGCCAAACATCTGAACAATGAGATCAAAAATCTCCTGATTCAAGTTCAACTTGGAGTTGTTGCCTCTCCGTCTGCTGAGCCACTCTGCCTTTTGATTCAGGTCCTCTTCGATGTGGATCGCTCTGAGGGAAAGGAGGAACTGCTCTGCCCACCTCATTATTTCTATTGCTCCCCTGTGTAGTGTTCTCCTTGTTCTCCGACTTGGTGGTTTGTCTTATTGAAACAGGATGTAGTTTCTCCTTAGGATGGGCGGGAATCTTTGCTGTGCTATCTTGACCAGTCCCAGCTCCAAGAGGTTTATGCTGTGGCTCCACAGAACTTGGGCTCTTAAGGTTCCCCCAGTGAGCTTCCCAGCCCTCCAGGCTGGTATTGATTGCAGGGACTAAAGGATCTGGAAGGCAGATGGGCATGCCTTTGTGGTCATTGTCATGGGCAGACCACCACTGTAAGGAGCTGAACACCTGTATTCAAACCTATACTTATTTTTCATGTGTTCTGTGCAGTGATCCCACACCTTTCATATAATGGCTTGAAGACTTCTGATATTTGATTGTGCCCAGGGAGTGATGCATGGAGTCCAGCCAGTTGGAGGCATAATGCTATGGCAGGCCTTGTGTGGCTCTGAAGCAAGAAACTTTCTGTATTGAACAGGAGAGATTTTCTTGGCATTGATGATGAAGCTGTGCTCCTGGAGAAGGTTCAATATCGAAGATGTGGCCCTTTGCACTGCTGACTGCAATGGTGCTCTGATCATGATATCATTCCAGAAAGTGTACACATGAGTTCCCTGCATCCTGAGTCTGGGGAAGTTTTAACCTAAGCTGGTAAAAATAAGCTTCAGGGTTTTTTTCGTGCAGGTCCCCACATCTGTACCCTAGAGTTCAGAGTGGGGAAGGAACCTTGACAGGCCTCCATCTTTCTATCCATGGATTTCTTAGGGGGAAAACTCCTCCTTTGTTATCAGCAATAGTCTTTGGTTCTTGGATATTGTATAGCCTGAGATTGCTCTTGTTAACATACTTCCCATTATCAGTCTTGTTCTATTTATCCCGAATCACTTCCTCGAAGGAGGAGTGAAGGGGTATGGCAGCCTCGGGAGGATTTTGAGAGGAGAAATTTACTCTGAGGTTTACTCACAGAAGCCTGCTCAGGTTTGGGAGCCAGACAGCTTACCTTACTCACAGAAGGAGTAGTCGTCAGAGGACTCCTGTCAGCCTGCAGCCCGCTCAAGACAACTGCCTCAGAATCTTTTGTGCTTTTTCTTTTCCTTTTTGGCCTTTTAGATTTTTATTGCTTTAGGAATGTAGAAATTGTGCTGCAATTTTGGTGAGTTCTTTTGTGGCTTGTCTTCCTTACAGCCTGCAGCCTGCTCAAGACAACTGCATCAGAATCTTCCCACTGGGTCCCATTCCCTCTGGGAGGGGGGGAACTCCATTTTCAGAGCCCTCCTGGTTGGCTGATTTGAAGCCCTGCTTCTCCCAGGGTGCCATGGACCTACTTTGACTTGTGTCCCCATAAGCCTCCCCTCTTTGTTATGCAGGGGTCCCCTGGAAGTTGCCCTCTGAGTTCATTGATCAGGGTTCTCCTTGCTTTTGGAGCTTCTCTCTACTCTGCACTGGTGTTTCTGGTCCTTTCTTCTACTCTTGGAGTTGTGGCTGCCTGTCCAACTCGCAGACCCAGGATCTAGCTCAGTTTGGGACAGAAGGCTTGGGTGGAGCTGGGAAAAACTTGCCATTTGCAAAGCCCTAAAAAGGTGGAAAAGTTAAATTAGGAGGAATGGTGGCAGCAAAAAACTGCCACTGTGTGCAGCTGCAGTGCTAGAGAAACAGGTAGCAAATAGGAGCAGAGGGGACGTGGCTGGACTGTGTAGCGCCGAAATGTTGACCTGACTCAGTGAGTTACAGAGAGGAGAGATTTCAGAGTAGCAGCTGTGTTAGTCTGTATCCTCAAAAAGAAAAGGAGTACTTGTGGCACCATAGAGACTAACCAATTTATTTGAGCATAAGCTTTCGTGAACTACAAGCTTATGCTCAAATAAATTTGTTAGTCTCTAAGGTGCCACAAGTCAGTGCTTAAATTTTCAAGTGATTTTGTAGGCTCAAATTGAGGGCCTGATTTTCAGAAGGCTGCTGTTCAGCCCTGAATGAAAAGCAGCTCCCTTGAAGGGGTCTCAAGTCAGTTACCTAAAAATTGAGACAACTAAAATCTTTAGACCCTTTAAAAAAAGATAGGCCATAGTGTTCAGTTTGAGTGTGGTTGGAAGTAGAAAAAAAACAGAAGAGTTGGGCTTAGTCTCAACCATTTCTAATCACTACATGGAGAGTTGGTAGATAAGTTAATGGTGAAAAAATCAATGGAAAACTATGGAGCCGAGCACCAGAGTAAGCTGGAGAATTAAAATCAATGTATTTGCTTTTGTATCTTTCTCCCGTAAATCTAAGTAATACATATAGCAGAGAGCGCTTCACTTGTTTGAAGATGCAGAGAGTATGATTCTTTGAAAAATAAAGGTCATCATGCTCATTCAGTGTGCATTTTAAACTTCTAAAAATAGGTACATTTTCAGATAGGTGATTTTGAGTAAAGAGTTGTATCTTAGACTAATTGGTAGTACTGGTACATTCTATTGCTAGGGCAGACAGAGTGGAGAGAGAGACTAATCACATTTTTATAGAACTTGCAAAGTGTGAAATTACAATATGCTGAAGTCATCTAGGAATCCTTTAAGCTAGATTGATAACATATAGTATGAACAGAGGATGAAGATGCTCGTGCTAAAAAGTATATTTCATGGTATTGACTGTGGAATTCTCAAATATTTAATTCCATGGATTAATTTAAATAACATATTTAAATACAAATTATACATGATGCAATTATGTGGCGTTTCTGTGCTTCTCCATGAAGATATCCATAATTCAAACTGTATGAGATGTGCCTAACTTTTTTTCTGCTAGACCGTGTCATTTCTTGACTTCCTCTTAGCATTTTCTATAAAAGTGAAAAGTTAAAATGTCAATTTTCTGTTGCCTAGCTTCTCTCTCCATCCATCACTAATAAGGAATACCTCCCACCTGTGGAATTTGGATGTGGTCCAGCATTGCTGGATGCTCCAGGACTCAGTTCAGGTCACCAGATTTTCTGTGTCAAGCAGTTCAGTTTTTCCAGACTGTTTTTATTTTATAACTTAAATTAATATTCCATGAAAATGAATAAAAAAATATCTCATCTGACAACTTCTCTCCCTCTCCTGAGGTTAGGAATTACCAGAATATTGATGCTCTAACTATCTGGCTTCTCTGGTACAGCACCTATTGAGTGGGCTCCCTTTGCCTTCCACCACTGCAGAAAGGAAGCTCTAGAAGCATTGAGCTAAGTCCAAGAGGTGCTATAGACAGCTTTTCAGGAGCATCAGAAGCCGAGCTGTGTCCTGTTGCCACAAGCCATCCACCCTCACTTTGCCAAGGCCTGGGCTTGAGATAGCAAGCAATGCCCTGCTGCCACAAGCTGCTGACCCTCACTCTGCTGGGGAATGGGGCTTTGAGTTGGACAGGTGTTTAGGCCTCAATTCCACCTGAAGCTGACTTCCATGGGAGAGTTAACCAAGAACCAGAGGGTTCCCATGGAGAGGGGAATCCTTCACAGCTGGCTCATGGGTAAGTCTTGCAAATGCAAACAAACCCCCTTCCAAAGGCCATAGTTCATATTGTTAATGAGCACATGCTGTAAAAATTGGTTTAAACCCCTTCTTTGTCTTCTCCCTTGAGAGACTCTTTGCTGGGGCATTTCTCTTCACAGAGGCTATCAGTGTTCAGAGACAGTCTCACTACCTTTCCCTCACCCTGCAGCATGTCTGGGCCTGCAGAGAAGCCTGCCACTTCTGTGAAGCTCTGCCACAGGCTGCAGTGTAATGAGATTTATGCTGGTCTGGTTTTCAGCCTGTGGCCCTCTCACTTTGCCAGGAAAAGGGGCTCTGAGTCTGACCAGTAGAAAGGAGAGTCTCTCTTTGCCCTTCTCCCTCTTCACTGGATGGCTCCACACTTAAGCATTAGTAGCACTTCATGCAGTCTGTGACCAGACGGTCACAGACTCACACGGCTGCACCATCACTTACAGGGAGGTAAGTGAAAAATCCCTTTCTCCTTTCAGCAATCCTGTTTTTAATGGGTAAGGCCCAGAGAGGTGTCCCCTACAGTAGCGAGGATCTGGGGGAGCAGACAGGCATCCTTCCAGGCTCCTGGGGCCATCACGCAGGCTATTCCTCACAGTCAAGATATTTGTACCATACCCCTTCTTGGCTGAGTGGGTCCCCAGACCAGGATGAGCAGTGTGCTATCTCCCACCTGTAAACAGCAACCCAATGTGGGTAAAGCAGTTGCCTCACCAGTGAAAGAGACAAGTCACAACTTCAGCAGAGGACTTCTTTCCAAAAGACCCTATAGAAAATAGATCAAGGATACACTACACAGAAATTTTGAGACTCAACTGTAGCCATTCAAACCAAAAACTTGTCCTGTACTTGATAAGGAAAACCAGCTAGGTGACAAGCAAGTGGGCTTATTAACTAGAGCTATGATTTTTGCCTGGAATGAGAAATCTCTGGGTTCTGTTTGGGTCAGATCCTGGGTATGACTTGTGATGATTTATTGCTCCTAACTTAGTGTACTATAAGTTATATTGTAAGGTAAGTAACCATTTTTTTTTGTTTATTTTTTAAGTCCCAGGATGTAATGAGTTCTGTACCCATAATATATACACTAGCTGTCCACTAGTTATACTTGTGTATTTGTAGTGTATTCTGAGCTCTCTAGGCTTGTATAAATGAACTGGTAGTTGAAGCAGGAAATCCATGTAGGAACTGCATGTACAAAAAGCAATTAATAATTTGACCACAAGATAGAGCTAGTCTAGTACTTTATACAGTAATATATATATACACCATATAATATTATATTGTTAAATGTTCAATATAGTAATAATAGTGCTAGATTAATACTGCTGTGATAATATGGTTACATTTATCCATCAATTTTTTGCCTTTTTTTCAACCATGTGAAAAGGTCAGAGGGTTATAATTTTTTTTCTGTGTCTAGTGAATCTTTAGTTGGTCAAGTTGATCCTCATTTTTCATTAATGCAGCATATATCAGGTGCAATATGAATGACCTCACTACAACCTCTGATCTTCTGCCAACTAAGGATTTTATCCAGCAGAAATTTTGTGGCTGTAGTGCAGACTTCAGAAGGCTCTTTGTGCGGCTGGCAAACTTAACTCTCTGATTCGACTACAAATTTAGAGTCTGGAGTGAGCCTGAAATCTTGGTCCTACAATCACTTGTCTAATAGAAGTTGCCTGTAAGATGTTTTTTTAAAATGACCTCCAAGGTCACTTTTTGTAAAATGAGTAATGTTTTTTCTTTGGAATACTTTTCATGATGTGTATAGCATGTCAGAACAGTGAACACAAGTTTATTGAGTGAGGATCCTGGAACTGGGGGAAAATTGAAGTAGTAACATCTCTCATTTGATACTTAAAGTAATAAGTAATTTAAGGATCTCCAATGATTTTGACCTATCCTGCCCCCTACAAACCTCTTACCAGTCCCTATGCACCTATCCTGCCCACCCTCTACACATCCCCTACCAGCCCTCACACGCCCTTATGCACCTATCCTGCCCATCCCTACACACCCCCTACCTGCCCTCACACGCTCCTGTGCACCTATCCTGCATGCCCCTACACACCCCCTACATTATCACGGTTTTTACTCCTTGCCAAAGATGGTTGAATTGCTTGCCTGGTCTCCTGGATTAGCTACAAATAAAAGTGTATTTAAGTTTAATTATGCGGTTTGGCCCTTTTTTTCTGTTGGCTTATTAGTTAGGTATATTTGGACCTCTTCTCTGTGGTGAAACTTTATTTTAATGAACCCACTAGTCTTGGCACATAGAGAGTACAACTTTCTTTTAATATTAATTGGGGATGCAAATTATTTATATCCTACTCTTCTGCTGGCACAGGATTGTTCCCACAGAGTGTATTCTCATGCCTTGCTCAATGTAGTTTGACAAGCTGCAAGCCATGGCATTTCCATGACTTTTCTTTGAGAAAAATATTCTACATTGTACTAGATCTCACCAAAGTTAGGCCCCAACTCTGAAAAATGCTCCATGTGGTTGGACTCGCGTTGAGGTAAATGGGGCTCTGAGCTGAGGCAGAAAGGTGTTGAGTACCTGCAACTCCCATGGGAATCAGTCACCTTTCTTTGTATGCCAGAAGCAGTAGTGCTAGAACAGGAGCCATGCTGGCGTTTGAGTTTTCCCAGTGAGTTGTATTACCCACGCACAGCACTGTTGGGATGCATCAAGTTTATCTGAGAAATGGAATTGGAAAGCTACATGCTGCCTTTGAATCACTTGTTCTTTCTGAAAGTATCAGAATGGACTGCCTGACTACTATTCTGTATTGCTCTTCAGGGATTGAACCTGACCTTTCGAGGTGACTTGAAGAGGGAGAAGATGAGTTTATATACTTTGTATTTTTTTTAAATTAAAAAGTTCTGCTTTATTTTTGACTTAGGGCTTGTCTGCACACAAGCTAGAACCAAAATGACAATTGGTTTTAATTCATGCCTTTAGTTGTTTCAGTTCAGTTTGCATGCAGAGAGAGACTTGTTTTGCTGGACCTTTTCACAGAGGATGGTGGCACTGATCTAGATTGAGAGCATGCTCAGCCTTTCACTGAAAGAGAAGTGTTGAACCTTTGACAAATGTGCTTTCCTTGCAACTGTCTGTTAGCCATGGCACTGTACATTTATTGAACTCAAATGCTTAAGTTCAGTGATGTTGGGAATAGCTGATATTAGGTATACAAAATCAAAAAGCTCCCAGTGTTGATTTGGAACCATCGAGTTTTGCAGATAGCTGGCCAATGTAATTAGGAGATCTTACTGTTACCTCTTACTTGCAGTGTTTGGCAACGCACATTTGTAGCATCATGCTTCAGTTTAGGCCCCAGTCCTGCAAGGAGCTCTGTAAAGATCGGACCCTTGTATCTGCTAGGAGCCCCCACCACAATCAGTGAAGCTCTGATGCACCCAGCAGGAGCTCCACTCTACATCAGGGCCCAACACTGTAAGCCTTTACAGAGCCTAGCACAACAGGGTCCTGATCCTGATAGGGAGCATACTGGGCTAGTGCAAAACAGTAATATATGATACGCATGAATATATCTGACACCTTTCACAACCACTAAGAAAACATATGTAATTTACATTGCAGGTACCAAGTGAAATTTGCTTGAAAAGTGATTTTATTTCGACTGATGAAAAAGCTATTGTTTGTTAACTTATTATTTGTCACCTATGTATAAGGACTCAGTTAGGAGCAAAGATATTAATCCTTTCATAAGGGATGATCTAAATGAGAGGTATTTTGCAACTCAAATTATTTTGAGAATTTTATACTGGAAATGGAACAATAGAAAAGAAAATGGTGGTGCAGTAAATGTAGCTGAATAGGTTTTAGAGTCTTGTAGGATGCAAACAGCATTGTGGCACAGATTCTGATGCAGCCTTAAAGCTTTACAGCTTGTACTCAACAGGGTGACACACTTGGGCTATAAAGGTTTTAAACCACACTTAATCAACTCTTAAGTCAGTGTCCACAGAACTACATACCCCAGCATCCTTCCCAAAAGCAGGGAACCCCACTAGTAACTCTGTTTCCCTGGGTTAGATTTCTTTACTTCTGTTAATATAAGAAAATGAAGCAAAACATATTTCCTTCCTTTTATTAATGGTTAGTATTTTTCTTACAAGTCATGTCACAATCTACTCTGGTAATGTTTAACTGAATATTACTTCAATGATACCAGGAAGTCTCTCTCAAATGCATTTCACAGCTTCTGTTAAACTTCTTTAAAATATCGCTAATTATACCAGGATATATTTAAAAACAAGGAACTTCCAATGCAACAAGAAATATCAATCTAACACAATGGAAAAAGGGCAGTTCTACAAGCTTGTTACATAAAAATGTGATACACATGCACACACACTGATTTTAGGGGGAAAAAGCCAACCCTGCAGGTTTGAAGAATATAAACTTATTTGATATTTACTACTAATAATTAAAACAAACCCTACTGGTGCTCACTTCTGTTCTTAAAAATTACAAAAAAATAATTGCTGTTAAGTCTTTACACTAAAATGTATTTATTTTTCTTGTACACTTGATCTGACAGCCACTCAAACATCTAGATAATGGTCTATAATATTTGTCGGGGGGGGGAGAGGAGATGTTGAATAAAAACCAACAGTAAACTTTGGCTCCTAATCATGGAGTGAACTCTGCATGGGTGCAGGCATCAGCCCACACAAAGCTCATCTGGGGCTATAATGAGTGAAACTGTGTAAGGAGTTTTAGGCTTCAAACAAAATCTATTTTCAAATGCTTTACAATTTGATGGGAAAGATTATTCAGAAAATAAAGAAATCCTAGAAATCCACAGTTGAAACCTTAAGAAAAATATAAAAAAACAAAAAACAGGTCTTGATCCTACATGTACTTAAATTCATACACATGTAGAGTCTCACTGATCCCCAAAGGACTACTCATGTGTAAAGATAAACATGTGTAACTGTCTGCAAGATCAGGGGCTAGGTGATGAGTGCCACTTCGTGCCTTTGCAGCAGCAAACTATCCCTATAACTGTGATGACATTTTTGGTGATGGGGCATAAATATAGTGAGGTAGCACAGGTGCCCACTGTATACAGTCATGGAGCTGTTGTAAACAGCTATGTTAATTTCAGTTCCATTCCAAGAACAAAAGATAAAAGTCTATGTTTGATTTTCTCCTTATCATTTGGCAATACTCAAAGTAAATTTATTTTTAAACAATGATGTTATCACAAACAAAGCAAAGTCAAATCTGTATGTGCAGATCCTGTGTGTGTGTGTGTATAATGAAAGACCATGCCTTTCAATTATTTCCACTTGGGAATTTCTTTTAATCAGTTAGTAGTTCAGAGTTACTCATATCTAAGGATGAATCATGAAATCATTTTAAGTAAACCTTTCTTTGCTATTTGTGATAACACAGATGAATTAGGTATGAAAAAAATAAACCCAGTGAAATGGTCCAAAAGAGAGCACTTGCCTTTTAAACAGCTTTCAGAAATTGGTTTGAAATATTTTTTAAAAAGGGGAAACAACTGTGAATCCACAAGTTTTTATTAAAAAATACATAAGACCTATGAATTTGGCACACAAAAAAATCAATCTCCTTTTTCCTTATTACAGTAAGATTAAATTCCTGAATCAAAATGAGTTCCATTAGTATACCTAAATAAGCAAGTATGCTATTCCTTAACATTTATAAGGGAAATAAGTAGGCCAATTTAGGATGGAAATGCACTTTTTCTGTCATCAAATCAAAAAATACTTTGTTTTAAAGCCATATTTTGCAAGAATATAGAACAAGAGGAATTTTAAATGACAAACAATAAAGAGCACTGCAAAAGGAAATAATTTGTTCGGCACTGTGGCCCAAATTTTAATTGAGGCTCTTGTAGACCAAATTCTGAGCTGCTGTAAATTAACATAGTTCCACTGAAGCTACACTGTATGTACCAGCTGAGCATCTAGAGAGTGTCTTAACATTTGGTGTCTCCCCTATGCAGAAGAGCTAATCAAAACCTTAAGAAAATGAGTCACCTCAAATCAAGTCACAGGATTCTCTAACAGCATATATAAGGCCACATCTTAATAATGACAATATTCACTTTTTCAGAAATATAAAGAAATAATGGTTTAGATGAATTCCTAGCTGCATCACAACAGTACAAGAAAGCTAAGAGTTTGTTTATTAACACTGAGGGTTTTTTAAATTTTCAATTATATTTCACTACCAAGCATTATAGCAGATATTAATCTGAAACATGCTTTATAAATTGATCTAAAACATTATACATGATAGCTTGGCTTCAGTATTTCTTGTCCCCCATCTACTACTAACTTAGGAACATGTTTACAGAACAAACAGCAAGGTCCTGTAGCTATCACAAGCTCAGAAGTACTCGCCATTCACCATTTGTGTTCCCAGATGGATATTCTCACTGCTTTGAGCCTGACCAAATTTTATTCTTCCTTTAAAAGGTGCTGGTTGTAGTTGTGGTTGTCAGACGTCTTCCGATATAAATCCTTGGGGAAGAGAATACATGTGAATATGCATTTCATTTTAAAAAGAATGTACAGCATGTAAGGAATGCTTTTTCCCTATTCAGATTACTAGAATGTAATTTATAGAAGCAGTCGCAGTACCTGCTATTGTTAAGATTGCAAAAGAGTTTGTTATAAACACCAGCTTTTGGTTGCTTATGATTGATTCTGTGTACTCTTGACCCATAATTGACACCAGATTAAGAGGCAAAATAATGTGCTCAGTGTAAGATGAGCTTTGTTACACCCACTCAGTTATTTGACTTAGTGTTTTCATCAATCACTTTTTATTATTTGTTTGTTCATTATTTTTTACCTCAATATGATTTCACTCTTATTCTGTGTTCTTTCCTGTATTTGTTTCCTTTTCTCAAATGAAAGAAATGACCACTATGAAAATTAACCATTGTGACCACATTTAAACATAGCACTTCATGAAAGTGTTACAGGTTGCGATCTTCTGCTACTATATCCGTAAGTGAGCTAGAATGTTGCAAGGTCAGAGAAATTCTGGAGAGTCAATTAATGAAATACATATAATATTATAGTATTCTTGTTCGTACTTCAAAGGAAAACTTCACTATGTTTCTATACATTTTGAACAGTCAGATACAGGTTTTTTTTATTTCTATTTAATCAACTTTGTAGACTTATTTTAAGTGAGTTTAAACATATATTTAAGATTTGGGGGAAAGTAAAGGTTGGATTGTTTAAAACCACTTATTTTATTAGATGGTTGGGGTCTAGGATTTGTATATTAAGTTAGCTAATCTGTGCCCTCACACACCTAGAAGTGTGTACCTTTCAGATATTTCTCCTTTATCTGCAGTCTGACCCTAACTAATTGGATTGGGTGTGTGAACAGAGAGGAAATAAGGGACACTCCATCAGGGAAGGCATACTGAAAACAAGCCAATGCGATAATTGTAAACAGCACTGGCAAGTTATTAAGCCTGATTCTTATTTTATGTTCAACAGTTTTACAATAGTCGAACCCTTTGGATCTAGTGCTGATTTATGCTGGTATGAGATCACAACAAGTCACGCTGCCCTGTGGAATGAGCAAGCTTCACCTTGTTTGTTTATAACAGTGGCTCTGCAACATATGGCAAACCTTCGCCTGCCCCCTGGAACTTCTAGAGGCCTCTTCAGAGGTCTAGCATCTACACAGGTGGGAGGGCAGAGACTGAGCAGATAAGGGAGGAAGGAAGACTGTGGCTGGTGTGGGAAGCAGATCATTCCCCTTTAACCTCAGAGAGACCATTGAGAATTCTATGTCCTTTCCACAAAGCTCACTCCCTCTAGGGTTGTGGGAAGTCCCTAGTAAACCTCCATGGGGCCTTGATGTGGATGGGCCTGGCCTCCCACAGATTCCCTAACATCTGTGGGGATACCTGGATATCTTCTGGGTTTAGGGATAGGCTCTGAAGCACCCTCTACAGGTAGGGAAACCCCAGCCCTGAGTGGATGGAGTTAAGGGATTGATCTCTTCCCCCAGTCCCTTTCCTACAGGTCCGTATGATCTGGCACAATGCTAATTTGAAAAAGACCCCTCTCGTTGTTTTTATAGATGCTCGCACGTTTCTGAAACATGCGGAATAAAACCCACTGGCTTTTTTCCCTTTCAAATCCACCCATCACAACAGAACTGAATACTATGTCTGTATAATTCCTAACTTCAGCTTTTGACAGTTCTCTAGGTAAATCCTCAACTACTGAGAAAAGCATTGAGGAAAACTGACCCATACAGCAATGCCACAAGCAACAGGTAGGACACTTGCAAAACATAAGATGACTGGTCAGGTCTGGCCATGCTTTGCTTTGCTTTTGTGATACAATAGCTTCAAAGTAGTGGATACTAGTTAGTGAATAACTGGTCAGTGTGTCAAAATAGTTGTACCATTTAAATTGTAGGCATATGCAGAACTACAGGTTGGAATGACACTATTCAGATAACAGATAGGAGAAAGCTACAGTAGAAAGACTTTATTTAAAAAAAAATAAAAAAAGAAGAACTTACCCTAGCCCTATGGCAAGCAAATGAGAGAGAAGCAGAGATGGAAGGAAAACCTTTAAAAATTCTGCTGAGAATATGCCCCCTTTCTTCATCATGCTTGTGTTTCTCATGCTGAGAGAGGCAGTACGCTTAGGGTGTTTAAAGAGAAATTCCCTAGTTTAGGAGAGGAAAACAAATTATCATGTTAGCAAATGTACATTTACCACCCATAAAAATAAAAGCCCCAGCAGAAGGACTGCAGGATGCTGAGGACACTCACTTTGGTGGGATGTTCTCAGGCCTACTGGACCAATCCCATATCCAGTCTGAATTTTTCTGCAAGAGCCTTTCTATTTCTTTTCTTCTTTCAAGAAAATCTTCTTCAGACTAAAACAAAGAGTCTTCATCAAACAGTGCACTGGATGGTTATGACTACACAAATCACTACCACCACCATCCTTATAGAAACTGGATTCACTTACAGAACTTGGACTCTCTCTGGCTTTGCCCACCGTAAGGCCATTTTGGGTTGTACTGCTACAATGCAGCCCTCTCATCTGTCCCCCATGCTAATTCTCAAGTTCACTTGCGGCGTCCATATGTTCCTGCAACCCAGTATTCAATGCCTTCCCTCTATGCATTTTTTTATTTTATTTTTTTTAAATTTCAGCCAAAATGGTTCAATCACTTCCAACAGGGCTAGGGAAAAAATGTGTTTAACCCATGACAAATCATGTGAAAAGCTCTTCTGTCCCCATGCTGTGGCACAGGATGTGAAATTTGGCAAAGGGTGGCCTTTGTGTCAGGGATGTGGCTTTGCCATCCCTGTAAAAATAGGCACTGAGGAACAGAGACTGGGACTGAGATGGGGAGCCAGGGATGGGGAAGAGAGAGGACTTCAACAGAGAGGGACTGGCTGGAGGGGGATGGTTTGGAAGGTGTCAGACTTGGGCGGTAGAAGGGTCCATGAGCACCAGAGTACACTCCCCTCCAGAGCCTGGAATGGAACCCAAGATTCTTAGTCTCACCACTCCAAGGCTGTCAGCAAATAACTGAAACCCCAGGCAAAATCTCTCCTCCTCCTCCTCTGGTGATACTCCATATAGAGGATGACAACCTGCTATCAGTTACTCCCTTAGCTCAATTGGGAGAAGTCTGCGTGCTGAATCTAAAGGTTCCAAGCCTGCTGATGACCCATGTGGGTTTCAATATGATGCCACATAATGAAAGGCTTGTGTTTTCAGTTCACTTTTTAAAAATCTAAGAAACCACACACACACCACTATATAAAAAAACACCACCACATTATTAAGGTTACAAAGTCAAGCACTCAAAAGCTAGGAAAAGCTTTCCTCAGAAACTTAAACTTAGAAATTGCCTCTGAAATCTTAATTTCGTCCCCTTGTGCACATGTATTATGATAGTCTTTTAATTACATGATCCCATACTAATTTTTCCATAGGATCCACACTTCATTCAGTGCATAGGGTGTACTTTCTTTGCAGATTAATCAGGGTTGAATAGAAAAGGTGGCTATTGTCTGTAGGACCCTGCCTCAGATGTTGCAGAAGTTGGAAGGTGTGTAGTAAATGAGGCAGGGGACTGCAGGAAAAAGAAAGGATGGTTTCGTGATTAGGGTAGTTGAATGGTGTCCTGGGGAACTGGATTCTATTGCTGCATCTGCTTCAGAATGCCTATATGTTGTTGGGCAAATCACCTTAAACCAAACTTCTCCCACATGGTCACTAATTGTTTGAAATAGTTTTAAGATGCAGTTTAAGTTTCTGAGCATGATTATACAATACAGGGTTGACTGTGATAGCGGGTGACTGGACTTGATGACCCAGGAGGTCCCTGCCAGTCCTATATCCCTGTTCCTTGTTTTCTCAGTGCCTGACTTGAGACCCTTGCATCTGATTTGCAGAAGTTGTGAGCGTTCACAGCTGCAACTCAAGTCAATGGGAGCTGTGCTTTAAACATGTAACGAATTATGTAATGCTAAATTCTTGAAAAAATAAGGTACTAGGCATCTCAAACTGAACACCAAAATTTGTGGATACTTTTGACCTTACTCTCTTTGTGCCTCAATTTCCCATCTGTGAAATGGGGATACCACACCCTCACTTCAAAGGGGTGTTGTGAAAATAAATTCATTAATGTTTGTGAAGAGTTCAGATACTACAGTGGTGAGCACTATGGAAAAGCCCATGAGGAAATTAATTCTGTCTTCAGAGAAGCATTTGAATAATGTACAGTAAATAAGGCCTGGGGCTACACATTGAACAATGAGGAGAAAACAAAATATTGAATGGCTGCTCATTAAGTGTACACTGAATGAGGCAGGGGTCCTGGTGGTGAAAAAAGAGTATGTGACCATGTAAGTTAAGACTATGATAATGTGTGTGTACACAGGGAAACAAATTAAGGTCATACAGAACATTAATTCTGGCATATAATAACTTTTGAGTGTTCGAGTTTGCAATCTTATAATTTTCTTTTTAATGAAGGTTTTCTTTTGTGTATAATATGTATCAACAGTTCACTCATGATTCTCTCTCTCTCTAGGTGCAAAAGTGTGTGTGTGTGTATATATATATATATATATATATAGGGAGGGAGTGGGAGCAAGAGTGTGAGAATGAATGAAAATATTTCCTTCTCAGTGATGTGTGTGTGTGTGTATTTAGCTCACGAAAGCTTATGCTCAAATAAATTTGTTAGTCTATAAGGTGCCACAAGTCCTCCTTTTCTTACTCAGGATGAAGCTCTCGCTGCATCCAGACACGTGATTATTTGGGTTAAAGCATGCTCTGGACAGGCAGCTCATCCTTTTCTGAGGTTCTTTTGTACATTTAACTGAATTACTTATAAAACTTTATCTACAAAAGAGTTTTTAGATGAAAAATTTAAAGATTAATAGCAAGTTTCTAATAAGGGGGTTGTGTGGACCTGTGATTCTAGCCTTGTTTCAGCAATGTGACAATACACAGTATGTAAAATGTGACTCTTTGCTTCCAGTAGATATCCTTTTTTAATCCTGATTTACCAGCTGCATTGGTTGCCAACAGTCTTCACAAGTATTTAAAAAGTAATGCATAAAAATATTTTAATATATTTAACACACAAAATATTAAGGGTAAATTATCAAAGTAACATGTTGAAATATACTTGCTCAATCCCAGTTATTAAAGTGAATAGGGATCATATGGCTAAATCCCAGTTCATTGCTTTTTAAAATTTACCTATAAGGCTATAATTTCTAACAGACAAAAGGAAGGTTCTGTTATGCCTGAAGTTACTCCTTTTAAATTCATGATGTGCTCTTGCAGCACATTATTATTTAAAAATAAAACCAACAAACATAACAAGAATGGCTGTACTGGGTCAGACCAAAAGGTCCACCTAGCCCAGTATCCTGGCTTCCGACAGTGGCCAATGCCAGGTGCCCCAGAGGGAATGAAGAGAACAGCTAATCATCAAGTCATCCATCCCTGTCATCCATTCACAGCTTCTGGAAAACAGAGGCTAGGGATACTACCTCTGCCCATCCTGCCTAATAGCCATTGATGGACCTACCCTCCATGAATTTATCTAGCTTTTTTAAACCCTGTTATAGTTTGTGCCTTCACAACATCTTCTGGGAAAGAGTTCCACAGGGTGACTGTGTGTTGTGTGAAGAAATACTTCCTTTTGCTTGTTTTAAACCTGCTGCCTATTTATTTTCATTTGATGACCCCTAGTTCTTGCATTATGAGAAGGAGTAAATAACACTTCCTTATTTACTTTCTCAGCACCAGTCATGATTTTATAGATCTCTATCATATCCCCCCATGGTTGTCTCTTTTCCAAGCTGAAATGTCCCAGTCTTATAATTCTCTCCTCATATGGAAGCTGTTCCATATCCCTAATCATTTTTGTTACCCTTTTCTGAACCTTTTCCAATTCCAATATATCTTTTTTGAGATGGGGCAACCACATCTACACGTAGTATTCAAGATATAGGCATACCATGGATTTATATAGAGGCAATACGATATTTTCTGTCGTCTTATCTATCCCTTTTTTAATGATTCCCAACAAACACCTGCTGGTGTAAGCCTGAGCAATACAAAGGGGTTACAGTCATGTCAGGAGGAGGAAATTTCGGCCTTGCAGATCTATATGACATAAGTGAATATCAATAATATTTGTATATCTACAGACCCTATTATTGTAATATCTGAGTACCTCACAATCTTTAATGGGTTTTATTCTCCTAAGACCCCTGTGAGATAGGGCAGTATTACCTGTTTTACAGATGGGCAGTTGAGACCATGAGTAGATTGTATGACCTTAGGCAAGATCACACATGGTGCAGGTGGCTGTGCTGGGAATCAAACCCAGGTCTCCTGAGTCCCCATCCTGTAGAGTATTTACTGAACCATCCTTCCTAATCTGTAAATTCAGACTATGAACATTTTGACCTATATGTATGGGATTTTTAAAGAGGCCTAAGAGAGTCAGGCACTAAACTGCCATTGAAATACAAATGAGCACCTGACTCCCTTGGGGCCCTTTGAAAGTCCCAGCTCATATGTTTTCAAAAAGAGTGACTATGCAACTCAGTGGCTTAGAACTGTCCATACAATGGGGCCTGAGCCTGCAAAGACTTAGGATGTGTCTACACTGCAATAAAACACCTGCAGCTGGCCCGGGTCACCTGGCTCAGATTGCAGAGCTATAAAATTGCAGCTCTGATGGTTGGGCTCAGGCTGGAGTTCGGGCTCTGGAACCCAGGAGCCTGAGTTAGTCGATACTGGCCAGCTGTTGGTATTTTATGCGTAGGCATACCCTTAAACAACTGAGTATCTTGACTCCAGAGGGAAATCCCTTTTACTTTCAGGATTAAAGTTACTCAGTGGTTTAATCTTTGTAGGATCAATCTCATCTTTTCTATGTAAGTTTCCTTAGACTGGTCTTGGAACTGTGATAGTCAAACAGGTTCTCAAAGGAGGGGTGACTTAGCTTTTACCTGAGAGCTATTCTTTTCTCCACTGCTGTGAGTCTCCACTTCAGAAGCTCTGTTATTGTCCTGAGGTGTCTGGGAACGAGGAGGGCTTTGTAAACAGAAGCAAAAGGAGGGAAAAGTCTCATTAAATTCTTCATGCTGATATTCTCTATATGTGGAACTAAAAGTTAGCAAACAAACTTTGTTGGCACAGCTGAAGTTTCTTCTACTGGACAGTTACAGCATGGGCAGCAAGGGCACAGGCTTCTCCACTGATGTGCTTAAATACTGACCTAATGGAACTACCTCTAGGGTTGCAGCATAACCCATCCTCCATGCTCATTTGACTACATCTGCCAAGAAGGAAGTCAGTTTAATGCATGGTATAACTTTTTGCAGATGTGGACATCTGTCTACAGGGTTACTGGACTTATCCCCACGACTTAGTTCATAAATATCACTGAAGAACAGCGGATAGATGACAATGGCTTTTCGCCTGTAGTCAGACCAGCCACTTAGAAATGGGAGCTCCCACATCCCCTTGCCCATTCCATAAGTCTTCTAGTTCCTTGAATCAAATTAAACTTTATAGTGAGGATCCTCCACTGGTTTAAATTGTCACAGTCCCAATGAAATCTGTCAATTTACGAGAGCTGCCCCATATGGAAATTTGCTTTTAAATGCTGCTATTAGAAAGCTCCATGGTCCGTAAATTAGATTTAAGCTAAAATATCATTTTAGCAATTACCTAAGGTCACAAGCACACATTGTTTTTATCATTCCTTTTTTACCATTACTTTTCCATAAAGCTAATAAAGTAACACCTTACACCCTGAGAATGGCACTGGCATTGTTTCCACACAGACTGATCGTACAGTCTCTTAGGATGGCAGCCACCATGTGCAAACCCAGGTTGTGAAAGCATCAGATTTTCTTTTATTATCGCAGGAATGTTGCCAGTGATTTAGCAGTGTATCTGTGCAAAGTGCAGCTGATGCTCATACACTTTCCCTACAAAGTCCCAGCATGTCAAAAACTTTGGGAAGACCCCTTTACATTGTGTGATTAAATTTTCCATGGCTCTTTCCCTTACAGTTTCTTTATGGTTTCAGGATGGGCTACTTCAAAATGTGTTCCTATTTTTACTTACTATAAAAAACAATTTGTTGTAAATTTTTATACAGATATAAATGTGTTTATATAAACACATCTCTCGCGCACACACACCCACACACCAAGAAAATTGCACTATAATGAGCATTTCTGTGTTTGTAATAATGTATTTATAGCTACCTATCGCAGCGGGAGCTTTCTCTTGAACTGCTTCTTCCGGATTCATGCTGCGCATCTAGGAGTATTTTCTCCATGTCACCATTGTAAATAGAAATAGAGTCTGGTACTTGCTCGTGGCTTGTTGGCTGCACGGGGTTACCATTGCCATTACTGCTGAAGTGCAGTTCCACCCAGGACCCTGCTTGGCATAATTAAAAACAAAACAGGAAAAAGTCACAAAGACAAATATTGAAAGTTGCAAAACAGACCAACACCCAGGTTAGGTCTGATAACCTCACTCCTGCTTTCTACAATGTGACTACACCTGGTACACATGGGTTATTGCTGGTTAACAGTAAAACTCTATTCTAACATGCCTTTCAAAGAGGTAAAGTTGTAACCCTTTCAATTACTTCCAAAATAGTTGTCTGAAGACATTTTTCCCCAGAGTAAATATATTGGTACTGTTCATACTGTTTGTTCTTTTTATGCCACTTTCTTGTCCGTTAAGGACCCAATCTAAAGCTCATTAAAGTCAACAGAAGTCTCTGAATTGAGTTTAATGGGCTTTAGATCAGGCCCCCCCTCAGACATTTGTGTAATATGGTTTGTTTTATAGCAACTGCACACTTGTGGACAAGTGGCTCTGTGTAAAAGGAGCTAGAATGTCAGACCTCCCACCAAGGACTTTTCAGTGTGATGTAAAATGTATCAGAAAATACTGGCTCAACGCCATAGTATTCCAGCTTATGAACTGGGGAAGAATGGCTACCATAATACTTAGATGCTTTTCTTAGAAAGCTAATACGTCATGCAGTTCTGGTTCACAGGAAAAATATGAAAGTACAAAGTGTCTGTATGCATACTCCGTTACAGAAGCTTTCATTTTAATTTGGTGGGATAATCCACTGTATGCATCTTCACAGCTCAATGCAGTTGACAGATACGGATTCTACTCTCAAGGACTGACTTCCTCTGCCAATGTTTTCACTGTTAATTTATTCAATGTAGTAGGATCATTGCTCCATAAAAACAGTGCTTGTTGTTTACCTTCTTCATTAAGCACATTTTAAAGTATCACTCTTGGGCAATATAGGATGTCTGGCAATTGCTAGATCAGCTATTTGCTACCTACAATAAATGTAAGATCAGTTGACAGTGACATGTTTATTTGTCTTATCAAAATGTATTCAGTAACAACTAACTTCCATGTTAAAAGCACCACCCATATTTCAAAGGACCTGGAGTTGGTTCTTCATTTATAAAATCAAATAAGTGAATAACATTTAAATAATTACATATATACACACAAATCAATGGAGCTTATTTATATAAAATGTTGATGTACACAAAGCTTTACAATAGTAAATACCACAATATAGTGTCCGTACCCTGAACAGTTTATAATCTAAGGCAGAGGTTCTCCAACTGTAGTCCGTGAGCTCCATTCAGGTGGTCCGTGGATAGTTCCCTTTAAGGTGCGCGCCTGGGCAGCTGCACATGAGAAAATGAAGGGCCACCCACCTAATTTGGTGTCTGAACCTTGCAGAAGACACACACGTAAGGTGAGGTGGTGGCCTTCGGGGGAATAGGGGGTAGGTGGGAGGGGGCAGTGGGGTGAGAAGAGGGGGGCGGGCGAAATTTGGGATGTGCCGCTGCCAGAGAAAGAGGCGACTTTCACCAGTTCCGGGGCTGTGGCTGCCGGGGAGAGATGGCCCTCCTTCCCAGCCTCAGCTCTGTGGCAGGGGAGAGAGGGCACCTCCATCACCTTAGAAAGGTAAGACTACTGATATTAAAATATGAGTTGTGTGCTTTTATTTGTAGAACAAAAAAGTTAATTAAGTTTTTTTTATATAGCGCTTTTATCCAAAGTGCTTTACAATAGTTAGCTAACGGTACAAACAATATTTGGAAAGATCATTAAGTGGTCCGCTGAGACCCTTGGCAATTTTCAAGTGGTCCGTGCAACCAAAAAAAAAAAAAAAAGCTTGAGAACCATTGATCTAAAGGCATTCCAGACACAGTACAATTAGGTAAAAGATGACAGTATTTGCATTTTGGTGAAGATAATAGGTGGGACTTTTTTAATGAGAGCAAGTGGAAAGGGGAGGGTACTGGCATGTATTAACTGGAGGGACCATTCTTACAAGAAATTTAAAAGAAGCCAATAAATCAGGACCAGGAAAAGGAACAGTTAGGTGAGAGGCTTGAGCAGAGCGTAGGGAGCATGACATACACAAAGAAATGAAATCAAAATAAATAAAGCAGTGGCTTTAATAGAACGCAGAAGGAATGGAGCCAATACAGAGATCTGTGAAGTGTGAAATGTAATCTGAGCGACAGGACAGAGAGGATCTTGCTGGCTGTGTTCTGAGTGGACAAAATGTTCAAGAGATAACAGGAATCCAATCAAGCCATTTTGTGTTGTGAAAAGAAAAGGAGTACTTGTGGCACCTTGGAGACTAATCAATTTATTTGAGCATAAGCTTTCGTGAGCTACAGCTCACTTCGTCGGATGCATACTGCGGAAAGTGTAGAAGATCTTTTTATAAACACACAAAGAATGAAAAAATACCTCCTCCCACCCCACTCTCCTGCTGGTAATAGCTTATCTAAAGTGATCACTCTCCTTACAATGTGTATGATAATCAAGTTGGGCCATTTCCAGCACAAATCCAGGTTTTCTCACCCCCACCCCACCCCCCACCACCATACACACACAAACCCACTCTCCTGCTGGTAATAGCTTATCTAAAGTGATTTGCTCAACCTGGGATATTCTGTCTACTACCCAAGATCCATAAACCTGGAAATCCTGGGCGCCCTATCATCTCAGGCATTGGCACCCTGACAGCAGGATTGTCTGGCTATGTAGACTCTCTCCTTAGGCCCTACGCTACCAGCACTCCCAGCTACTTTCAAGACACCACTGACTTCCTGAGGAAACTATAATCCATCGGTGATCTTCCTGATAACACCATCCTGGCCACTATGGATGTAGAAGCCCTCTACACCAACATTCCACACAAAGATGGACTTCAAGCCGTCAAGAACACTATCCCCGATAACGTCACGGCTAACCTGGTGGCTGAACTTTGTGACTTTGTCCTTACCCATAACTATTTTATATTTGGGGACAACGTATACCTTCAGATCAGCGGCACTGCTATGGGTACCCGGATGGCCCCATAGCATGCCAACATTTTTATGGCTGACTTAGAACAACGCTTCCTCAGCTCTCATCCCCTAACGCCCCTACTCTACTTGTGCTATATTGATGACATCTTCATCATCTGGACTTATGGAAAAGAAGCCCTTGAGGAATTCCACCATGATTTCAACAATTTCCATCCCACCATCAACCTCAGCCTGGTCCAGTCCACACAAGAGATCCACTTCCTGGACACTACAGTGCTAATAAACGATGGTCACATAAACACCACCTTATACCGGAAACCTACTGACCGCTATTCCTACCTACATGCCTCCAGCTTTCACCCTGACCACACCACACGATCCATCGTCTACAGCCAAGCTCTGCGATACAACCGCATTTGCTCCAACCCCTCAGACAGAGACAAACACCTACAAGATTTCTGTCAAGCATTCTTACAACTACAATACCCACCTGCGGAAGTGAAGAAACAGATTGATAGAGCCAGAAGAGTTCCCAGAAGTCTCCTACTACAGGACAGGCCTAACAAAGAAAACAACAGAACGCCACTAGCCATCACCTTCAGCCCCCAACTAAAACCCCTCCAACGCATTATTAAGGATCTACAACCTATCCTGAAGGATGACCCAACATTCTCACAAATCTTGGGAGACAGGCCAGTCCTTGCCTACAGACAGCCCCCCCAACCTGAAGCAAATACTCACCAGCAACCACATACCACACAACAGAACCACTAACCCAGGAACCTATCCTTGCAACAAAGCCCGTTGCCAACTGTGCCCACATATCTATTCAGGGGACACCATCACAGGGCCTAATAACCTCAGCCACACTATCAGAGGCTCGTTCACCTGCACATCCACCAATGTGATATGCCATCATGTGCCAGCAATGCCCCTCTGCCATGTACATTGGTCAAACTGCACAGTCTCCACGTAAAAGAATAAATGGACACAAATCAGATGTCAAGAATTATAACATTCATAAACCAGTCAGAGAACACTTCAATCTCTCTGGTCACGCGATTACAGACATGAAAGTTGCGATATTACAACAAAAAAACTTCAAATCCAGACTCCAGCGAGAAACTGCTGAATTGGAATTCATTTGCAAATTGGAAACAATTAACTTAGGCTTGAATAGAGACTGGGAGTGGCTAAGTCATTATGCAAGGTAACCTATTTCCTCTTGTTTTTTCCTACCACCACCCACCCCAGACGTTCTTGTTAAACCCTGGATTTGTGCTGGAAATGGCCCACCTTGATTATCATACACATTGTAAGGAGAGTGGTCACTTTAGATAAGCTATTAGCAGCAGGAGAGTGGGGTGGGAGAAGGTATTTTTTCATGCTTTGTGTGTGTATAAAAAGATCTTCTACACTTTCCACAGTATGCATCCGATGAAGTGAGCTGTAGCTCACGAAAGCTTATGCTCAAATAAACTGGTTAGTCTCTAAGGTGCCACAAGTACTCCTTTTCTTTTTGCGAATACGGACTAACACGGCTGTTACTCTGAAACCTGTCATTTTGTGTTGTGGTTGACTAAATGGACAATTTAATAACCTTCCTCTAAAATTTGGAACTCCATATAATCCTTTGCATGCAAATATCTGGTGATAACAAAGTTGGGGAAAACTCTTTACTTAACTGCCATCTGTTGCCTTCCTACGTTTTCATCTGTCTGATTGTCTATATAAAAACCTTTCTTCGTCCTTCTGTTATGTTGTGGTGGAAATCCTGAACAGGCTCAGAAGAGTCATCAGTGTGGATGTTTAAGTAGATGTGGCCTGACTGTGGCCCTGGCTTTTGCACCTTCGGCAGTTTTGAGCCTACCATCTGGCTCCCATCCTGTCCTGCCTTGCTCCAAATGCCTCTTTCCAGCCCTCGCTCGCCTTTTGCTCTTCCATTTACTAGGTGTAGGATATGAAAGAAATTAAATTGAAACTATGCCTGTACTTACAGTTACAGGAAAAAAATTAGCTTGTCACTGGATGGTGCACTGGTGATATCACATAACTCAGCCAACTGTCATACAGTACAAACTATATATTTGCATACTGCAATCCGATTGGTGAAAGTACCGTAAGTCAACTTTTAAATAATAAGCCAAATATTTGATTTTTTGCTAGCATGCCAGAAACATATGAATCAAAAAACTCTTATCCAAACAACATCAGAAATATAAAGGTAGGATTTGTACATACATGCAGTGTACTGATTACTACCTTACATGCAGTCAGCTTTGTACCAAAATAATGTAACATGCTTTACTATTGTGAATCTGGACAGGATCTTTGCTTAGAATAATATTTGATTATTTAAATAACGTTTAAGTGCTTTGAATTTGAAAAATGTTATCCTAATGCTAGGTTAATGTCTGCACAAGTAACCTTATTTCTTTTAATCACAGTAAGTACTCAGCATTTTATCTCTGATTGCAAATGGCTACTCATTCTCCAAGTTCTAGCAATGTCAGAATACTTATTCAAATTAAAGACAAGATAAACAGTGATAAGTGCTCTCACGACTGATTTTAGACTTTAAAATATTTCTGTAGTCCTGCAATAATTAGAATGCACAATAATATCTGATTAGAATAAATGGTTATATTAGGCCATGTTAAACAAATGGAAATCACAAGTAATACTCTGTTTGCTATTCTAACACCTAAGGGCTGTTTTATTTCTTTAGCCTTTAAGGGCCCATCCACAATACAGACGCAAGTGTCAGGAGCCCCCAGTTGCACCTGAGTTAAATCACTGTTCCATCTTTTACTCTTTGAACAAGATCAAACTATGTTCTCATATGATGGAAGAGATCTGGACCTAATTTGTATGTGCTGTACAGAAAGAACCTCTGATAACTGCTAGTGCTGGTAATAGTGTTAAAATTGTCAAAATCCCAGCTTCAAACCCATTTTTAATGATCATTTCCTATTTATACAGTTCCACAGACGTTCAAAACTGCTTCACACAGCAAACTAAAGACAGTCCCTGATTTAACACACAATCCAGACATAACACAGCAGTATATGATAGAATATGGAGAGGACAAGAGTTATGACTTTAAAAGATCATGAGCTAAATACATGTTACATATACATTGTGTTCTTTTTTTATATTGGATATTCTGGTGATGGGGGCGATGGCTAGATTACTATAAATCAGCTGTTGCAATAGTGATTAGATACTGAAGGCTCATGTTTTTATAAAGAACAGGAACATAAACAGATAAGAGGGCGGAGGCTGGAAGGCAGGCTTGGGGAGTCATGGGGAGGGATCTGAAGGAAAAAATAAGGTTAACTTGTGCAGTGGACCAGACAAGATTATGCAAAAATAGGGACCAGCATGAGAAAAGGCCTGGATGGAGTAACTGATGGGATATCATTGGCTTTGTGAATATCTCTACCACAATACCGTACTTTCAAAATTAGTCACTGCCACAGAACATTTGCACAAAATTCTGATGTCTGAAATGACAAACTGTTCAGAGAGCAGGAAAAACTCAATTTGTACAGAGTAGAAGTCTCTCTCTGTATATCACAAATATATCAGCGAAAACCCCCTTTAAAACAACTGTCTTTCACATGCTTTAATGCTCAGCCACAGTCTTCCTCTTCACCTCCCCAACAAACTCCTTTGCATTTCCAACATATCATCCTATACAAGGAAGATGTACAATAACACTAGAGCACATTTGAATGCACAATCTCTTAACTCTGATTTTGGTTTGCAAATAACACACTCTGTACCTTACCAGGGAGCACATATTTCTTGAGAATCTATTCGTGGCGGTGGGGCTGTGTGATTGAGATTTGAGTGCTTTTTTAACGTGTTCCATTTTTCATGTTAGTCAGAATTTCTTTCATCTCTATTGTCACCTAGACATTGAGCCAGCCTTGACTTCCCGGGTGGAGAAACAGCTCTCTCTCTCTCTGACTTCTCTGAGAATCTCCTGCCAGAACTGCTATAAAATTACAACTCAAGATACATAAAATGGAACATTATTTCCCAAGAAAACCTGATATTTCTATCCCAGGTGTAAGCATGGGTTTATCAGGCAAACTTGTCTTAGTGTCCCATTCCAGATGTGGCACCCATATAAATGTTTGTATATAGTGTTTAACATCATTAACTTTTCCAAACATACAGAGGATATGAGACATACCAGACAAAGTCCCTTTATGCAATATGTGTCCTATCTCCCTGTATCAGTGACAGAGAAATAAGACCATCTGAGTCTTTTTTTTTTTTTTTTAAATCTTCCAAGGCCCTGAGAGTTATGAAACACCCTCTTGTGGTTTTGCTACGTGCGAAACTCCTAAACTGGTATATATACACTGGGTAATCAAGTAAACCAAATTGCTCTGTCTGTCACATTGGCACAAAGGGAAATCCTAGAGAACAGTGGGAATGTAAACTAGATTTTTTTCTTTATTTCCAAAACTCCTATATCTATCTATCTATAGGAAATACCCACTTTCTCCAATTTGAGGTGAATAAGGGAAATTCATTTCTCCTTTTCTGCAAACTGATTTCTTTATTTTTTTAAGTATGGCAAATACATGCCCTGATTTCACTTCCTTTTTTACGCTTAGTAAAATATGCATATCTATTATAATCCTAACTCACTTTGTTCCATTTCCATGGTGCCTAAGTATTTTGAAACAAATGTATATTCAGTCAAAGTATTATAGTTTGCTGCAAGGGGTGGAGATGTCAAACTAGAATAGATACATCTGAACTTTAAAAAGATGTTAAATGATAGCTCATCATTATTTACTTCCAGTAGAAAATCAGTGTCTTAGGGTATGGCTACACTAGGAAATTAGGTCGAATTTATAGAAGTTGGTTTTGTAGAAACCGTTTTTATACAGTTGATTGTGCGTGTTTTCCAAACAGACTCAAATCCACCATACCTGGCCCATGGATTCTCAGTCTAAGGAACATGAATTATATCAGGGAGCTTGTAAGAAGGTGTTTTTCTTTCTTAAACACCCAGCCATCCATGCAGCTATAACTGTACCTGCCATGTTACCATAACTGGATTGCTGCTAATGGCAACCTCACGGTGGGGGGGGGAGGGGTGGTGTAACGAGATCCCTCACTGACTGTGTGGTTTTTAAATGGCTCACATTAACCCTGTATCTAGGCAAGATTCAATCAGCCCGCACACAATCACACACTCATTTGTGGAGTTAAGGACAGCCCTGTATATCCCCTGCGCATGCAGTACTGATCACCGTCCATTGGCCAGTGCTGACATTTTCCCCCATGCTTGTCAAGTTTCATGTTTACTGCATGATTGTGAAGGAGCGTAACAGCAGACCTAGACTTGGGAAGACGTCATATGCTATAAACAAAGGGAACCCGAGTCTCCAACAGCCCCCGTTCTGGCCAGCAAGTCCTTAGGCGACAGCAGGCTGATGGGGGCGCTTTCCCTAGCAAGGCCTGCAAATGAAGGGGCCCAGGCATTGCTGGGAAAGGGGGGGAAGGGCTGGCTCTTACCGTGCAAATTCTCCTCTTGTAGGCTGGGTCCCTCGCCCTGCGACATTGCCTCTAGTTTCTTCTAGACAGGAGCGTTTCTATTTTCAGCCCGCCCTCGCTGCCTGCTCTCCCCGGACGCCGCTGGCGGGAGCAGCTGCTGCGGACTGTGGCCACGTACGCACCGCCGACTGACCAGCAGCTGACACAGTCTGTTATTGTTATTGCTGCTGCAGGTTCTGGGGTTTGTTTGTGATTATGACGTCTCGAGGGAACGGGCCACCCTGATTGGTTGTCATCACCTTCCTCCCCTTTTGCCCCTGTAACGCTGGCTGGTGCGCTGGCTGCCCGGCGAGCTCGGGAGCTGCTGGAAAGCAGCACAGAACCTGGGTGCCACCAGCAAGCAACAGCAGCTGCAGGTATCGATTGATTCGAGCAGTTACTGTCCTCGGGGTCCTAGTGGCGCCCCGTCTGTCATTGAAATGTGGGGGGACGCTGTTACTAAGCAGTTATGTAGCACCATCCTTTTTGCACATTACAGAGTTTTAAAGCCTCCCCCTCTCCCCCGCTGGCCTTGACTCCTGATTGGCTAAAAAAAAAAAATGGTAAACGACTTTGACTTTGAGTTTGACTTTGCATTGGACACTTAAGTGTAGCTGGCCTCATTTCAGATTGGATGGGAAATGGGGACGGTCAAAATGCTCAATTTCTAGCACACTAATGTGCATTGATTTATATGCATACATGCATGACCTCATGTTCTAGTACTAATATCTGGATCACTTATTCATTCCTCACTTGCTACGCGTCAGCTATGGTCCTGCTATTGTGGGGAACTTTCCTGGCTTATACACTACCCCGGTGAAGTGGGCTAGCGAAAGGATCTGAGTCCTCGCTACCATTTCCTTTACCCAGAGGCCTGCCTGACCTCGAGGGCTCCCATTCCACTCTCCTGTGTGGCAGAGTCCTCGTAACCCCAACAAGACTGGACCCAGGATTCCTGAGGGCTCGACCACCAACCTTGTTGTGGTCACCTAGGGCAGGGGCTAGGGTGTCCCCACTCTGGAGTGCTCTCTCCATTCTGGACACTTCCCTGACCCACTGATCATTCCATACAGTTCAAAGCAAACACAATTTATTAACACTCAATTAAAAATAGATAAGGACAACATGGGAAAAGTTAAAGGAAAACACATATCCCCATGCCACAGAGCGGGGTTATTGTTAGGGGGCTTATTCCTTCACCCACTTACTTCCCTGGTCCTTCTCGCATGAACAGAGAGCAACAATACCCGAAGTCCAAAGGTGCAAACAATTCGATGTTTATTGGGGTGAACTTCCAGCAAGCATGATTCCAGTTTCCTTCCTTAGTATCCTCCTTCCCAGCTCTGACACCACAAAGCCTTACACCTGTGTCCCTGTTCCCATTCCTGCCCTTAGCCAAACATGATTCCAACTTCCTTACTCCCATTCCCTGTTCCCATTTCCCCCTTTAGCAAAACATGATTCCAATTTTCTTACCCCCATTCCCTGTTCCCATCTCCCCCTTTAGCAAAACATGATTCCAATTTTCTTACCCCCATTCCCTGTTCCCATCTCACACCCACACCCCCACCCCCACCCCCTCACTTCCTCATTGACTACAGATTATATAGTAAAACTTGAGTTCTGCTTAGCTATACCTTAACCAATCATTTTCCTGAAATTTAACTAACCAATCCTAACATATTGTAACATGATTATGTAACCAATTATATCCCACCACCTCAATTAGTTTACACCCAGCAAAATTAATTATACAGCAGACAGGAACAATCACAGAACCAGACAGAGATTATACAGACAAACAACAGCAAAGTGGGAACTATAATGACAAAACAATACAGAAGTGAGGATTTCACATCCCAGCTATTGATAAGTGAGTTCTTGCCAGACAGGATGCTATCAAACTAAGTTTCCTTTTACATTTTCTAGGCACTTCCCTTTCTCTGGAGGTGATAGGAATACAATCCTGTCCTGATAGTGCCTAACAGCCCAATAGCACCTTATTTCAATGTGACTAGTTTGGAATGTGAGGATGTGACCGTTCGCTTCCCAGCTTATGGCTGCCTCTGCTGCTTAGCCAAAGGCCTTAGCCTAAGAACAGGGCCTCAGACTGTCACAGTAAGAGAAGGCCCTTACACCAGCAGACAGTGATCTTGATTCTTTCTTTTATACCTCTATCACTAGCCAAGTGATAAGAATACACCTAAATTCTTAGAGTACAGGCCTTTGCGGACAGGCCTGAATATCTATATCCTAACAGTTATCACAACCAGCGTCTCTGGAATGTAAGGGAAGTTCAGTCTGTTCCTCACAAGTCCCAGGCCTCCTCTTCAGGCCCTGGCTGTGCTGCAGGGATGCTGTGGGTCGGACACTCGCTCTGACGGTGGCCACATGCCTTCAGGCTCTAGGTGGCAGGACTCTTCTTCCCAGCGTTGCCCCAGCCCCATCGGGTTACGGTTCCCTTCCAAGTCTGGCCTGCAAGGCCTCTTGGCTGGGGGCGTCTCCCTATGCTGGGTCCACTGCTCAGAGTCCCCCTCACTCTCCCTAGCTGCTCACCACACCTGGCTTCGGACGGCTTCAGCTCCAGCTCCATTCTGCCTTAGCACTGCTGCTCTGCCTCCAGCTCCCTGGGCTGCTTTTCTTGCCCCTCTGGCTTTGGTTGCTGCAGCTCCTCTCCCAGCACTGACCTGCTCCCTGGGCTGCTGCTCTGGCTGTTGTTGCTGTGACTTTGCTCTCCAGCTCAGCTCAGGCTCCTGCTCTCTCCTTAGCTCAGCCCCACTCTGTCTCAGGCAATTCCAGCTCACATGGAGAATGGGACTCCTTCTGACTCCCTGATTAGCCTGCCTGCCCTGTCAATCAGGCTGACCTGGAGCATTGACCTCTCCCCATTGTTCCTGGGGACTGTCAGTTTCAGTGTCCTGATTTCCCATCAACTCTTCTCCTTTCTTTTGGTACTGGGAGCTAGCCAATCAAAAACCCCACTGAGTTTTAGTAAGGGGCCAACTGTCCCCTTGCATATGCAACTTGTTACTGACCTGTGTGCCGAGAAGTATTACCTTTCCCTACTCTACTAATTGTAGTGGCCTTTAGCCACTGTGGGGCCTGGTTTACACTAAAACTTGGGTCAACCTAGCTATCTCATTCAGGGTTGTGAAAAATTTCACACCCTGTGTGACATAGATCAACTTAACCCACGTTGTGTACACACTGCTAGGTCAAAAGAAAAATTATTCTGTCAACCTAGCTATTTCTTCTCAAGGAGGTGGATTTATTACAGTGATGGGGAAAAAAAACCCTTCTGTTGCTACAAGAAATGTCTACGCTACAGTGCTACAGACATTTCTGATCAGAAGGGCACAGTCAAATCTCAGTTTGTTATTGTAAATTTCTTTTGAGCCATCTTTGGCAAATAAACAAAATTCTATATTAATTTTTTTAAACTTTCTCTTTCAACACTCTCTTGTTTTATTGGTGGCAAAAAGGGTTAATAATTATATGCAGTTACAGCACCCTGTGAGTACACATTTAATAAATACAATGTAATAAGAATTAGACCACTGCATATCTATGAAAACACTGGTGTGCTGCATTGAAAAATTAGAAACATAGGTACACCTCTGACTTCAAGGCCTCTCCATGCACTTTCCTGGTACCATCATCTGAAACTCTTTTCAGAAACTACGGGACCAGTTGAAAATAAAAATGATTTTAAAGTTAAGGGTCTGAACTGAAACTACTGCTCTTAACAAGCTCTTCTAATTTAACTTACATTTTAGCTATAAAATTGGTAAAAAGGTTAACCTTTTGCAAAAGTTCTATTGAATCTAATAGGGATTAAACCAATATTTTTCTTCTGAAATTATTCCAAAATCCTAAAAAGTGTGATAGGTTTTTTTCTTACCATCCTATCAAGTTCTATAGCAAGGATATATTTCATTATTCAAAAACCTATAGAAAGATTATCTTTTTCTCTTAAATTCCATATAATCTTTCACAGAGAAAATAGGAACTGTCTTGACTCATATTTTATCACTTTTATAAAGGGCCTTTTGTGTTGATGCAATATGAATTGAGTGGTTACAATACATTCCCTAATGACATAAGGAGCAATTCATGGTGTTCACTTGCTCACTTTTTAAAGAGACAACACCTTATTTTTTTTGAACACTTCAATTAGTAAATCATGGGATTATATCCCCTGCTATTCTATGCATGACATTAACAATAATGGCTTTATACAATTTCTGAATCAGGTAATTAGACTCCACCTTTTTAAATCATCCCTACAGTTTCAATCTAGTTTAAACGTGTCAAACATTTGAAGCTTCTCTCACTTTACTTCGTATGCTTTTCTGCAGGGTAATAGATCTCACTGTCAAGAAATTTCCCCTCAACCTTAACTTTACTTTCAACCCATTATTCTTACCCATTTACTATGCCAAGTAAATCCTCTCTGTCACCCAAAGACCTCTTGATGACAATTGGCAAATGGCACAGGGGTAGATAGGGGATTCTTGTACTCCTGGGTTCACTAAAAGAATGCCATGAAAGCCTGTGATACACTGGTCGTTATAACCATTGCAAGATTTATGTACAGAAAATATGTGAGGAGTTATGTATATATGTACAAAGGTCTGGTCTGGTCTGGTCTAACTGGAGTGCAAATGAATCCTCGGGCATCCTTCAGTTTGTGAAGACAAGCCACCTGCAGGCTTTATCTTATGAAAGGGGGATTTTAGCCAGCCTGGCTGAAACCCTAGGAAAAGGACTTGGGTAAGCTATGGGAGATGAGGGAATTTCATACGAGTTAAATTTAGGCTTTAGAAAGCATGTTATGATTTTTTTTAATATATTTTCCCAATATTCTGATTTACCATCATTTGAAACTCTCTATTCTTTGATGAGAAACTCCGAGGACTTGGGGGTTGGTGTGTGCCTATTGCTTACCTGTAGAGAGAAGATGAGAGCTGTGGAGGCCTAGAGGAGAGTGCTTGTGATGCCACAGGCCAGTGGAGTCAGAGAGCTAATCCACAACAGGCTAATCTCACATTGACCCATTGACTTCAAAAGGGCCAGGATTTCACCTTTACGTATTTAATTAATATACAGTGCTGGTTGGGAATTTTTTGACAAAATGTGTGATCAGAAAATGCCAATTTGTCAAAACCAAAACTTTTTGTGATAACATATCCGTTCTGGTCAAAGCGTGGGTGTGTGTCCTGGGCTATCCCTGTGGTTAGAACACTCGCCTGGTGAGTGACCCAGGTTCAAGTCACTCACCTGGCATGTGAGAGACACAGGGACTTGAGTGACTTGAACCTGGGCCCTCCACATCCCAGGTGAGTGCCCTAACCACTGGATTTCTCTCTTTGTGGTTTTTCGTTTGTTTGCAAAACTGTCAATATCCCTAAGTGGAAAGAGAACTGTTTGAAACCTTGGAAAAATTTCATGGGCCAGGAAAACTACTTCATGCTCGGTTTCAGAGTAACAGCTGTGTTAGTCTGTATTCGCAAAAAGAAAAGGAGTACTTGTGGCACCTTAGAGACTGACCAATTTATTTGAGCATAAGCTTTCGTGAGCTATGTTTTCCCCAGATGGTTTGCATTTTTCTGTTCAGCCTCATTTTGTTGTTTCTGATCCCTCTAAGAATGCTTCTATTTCTCTGTCTTCACTGGTGTTCCCAGCTTCTGATACTGAACAGACTGGAATGGGGCTTCCATTCCTCAAGGGAAAGATTAAATAATGGGAAGAATAAGAATACTCAGAACCAAAGTGGAGAAACATCTGCAGCATACATAGACTTTAGATCCTGATTTGGGCAGTGACTCACATAACCTACAGGACCATGTAGGCTATGGGGATTAGATGAGTTGTAGACTGAAAGAGTTAACTCTGACCAATCAGCTATTAGAATTCTTAATTGTATTTATATACGCACATTATTATTTCTTCATATATTTCTTAATGCTCTTTAGTGTAACCCTTTCAACTGAAGTAGCCAGTATTCTAACTAACCTCTGCCTTTTATCTCTTGTCCTATGCCTTTTATCTCTGCCAGGCTGGGGGTAAAGGTCGTTTTATGTGGCTCCTGATGTGTCATTCTTGGGGGAACCCACACAACGGTGACTATATTGCTCTGATACTAGAAGTATCTATCACACTTGCCTCCAGGATTTGTAGTGTGGTGTGGTTGCCATGGCTATCAAAAGGAACAAATCTCTGTGTATGACTGCTCAAATGGGCTCAAGATCCAGCCTAGCTTGGACAAAAGAGGGTGAGTTACCATATTTTGCTTGTGTCACCTGTGAGACACCTGTGCAAAGTACAAATTAGCAGAAGAAGCCAAAGATAAGAAATGTTGGAGGAAAATATTTCCTCATAATAATGACATTGTTTGTGATTTTAAAATGTTGCAAGATGGTGAAAGAATGAAAGAGCAAATAGATATACTTTAATGATTACACTAGATTCTGAAATTACATATTGCTCAAAAAGTCACTTTTAGATTTAGCCCAAGTAAAGTATTGTAATGACTAATTTGGTGACTTTAATTTTTGTAATGATGTTGGAGTGGGAAAAGATGTAATGTTCTCAGGGTGATATAGTCTAAGAAAATAGACTATCTCTGTACCTACTACAGCTGAATTAGAGCTGGTAGATGTGCAGAGAACAACACCCCAGTCAAAACAAACACTGTTTTCTCCCTACTGGATAAATCTCCATTCAATTTAGAAATGACTATGGGTACCTCACAGGAAACTTTGTAAAACAAAATAATCTGAAAAATAACCCCAAACTCTTGTCTGATCACTATCTGTTAATCTGTGTTAGTCAATTGACCTATATTCTCAAACCGCATGCCACTATCCCACAGGTACAGCTGTTTACTGATGCAATCAACTCCAATATTGATGCTTTCAAATGAGCCATTTGCACAGGAGATGTGACTCAGGGTGTGTGTTGAGGCCTTGAAGGCTTTCATAAGAGGCTTTTTAACTGGTTACTCAAACAACTGAAAAAAGGGGAAGGGGAAGGAAAACCCTTGACAGATTTAGGAGATCTAGAGGCTGAACTGTTTCACTGTTATTCCTTGGAAACAGAAGAAGCAATCTGCATGACTACAAGAGAATTGGACGGACTTTGTTAATGTTAAGAGCTAAATCAGACTGTTCATGTCTCAAAGGGATAATAGACATGGGGACAAAGCAAGCTTCCAATTAATATGAATCATAAATAAACTCCCTATTAGCTTGGCTCATATTAGCAAGCCTCATCAGACTGTAAACTATCTAATGCAAGGATTAGGTCCTTCTTTGGGTTTCTATGTGTCCCAGCACAATGAGACACCAGTCCTAATTTGGGACCTGTGAGCATTAGTGCAATATAAATTATTATTAATAACAATAGACTGCTCCTTCGTGAAATTAATAGACTGGATCCCAAGCCCATGGAATCTTTCCATCAACTTTAGGCTTTGGATCAGGCCCTAATACCTCACGCTCGTGACACACAGCAACAATGCTTTTTTCATAGATTGAAAGAATAACAAAGTATTTGTCACTATTACTCAGGTGCATACACTTTTGAATAAATATAGAATTAGGAAGCCATAAGTAAAACTTGCTTATGGGGCTATACTGTTTGGTCAGTAAGCAATTAGAGTAATTCACAGTGCAGCAATCTGTGATCTAACTGGTGTGTTTGCTTTGGAAACAAGGCACTGGGACCTGATAAATTTCCCATTGTTCCCCCTTGTATTTAAAAAAATTTGCAACCAAATGATCCCCTTTGCTGTTGGCAATGTACAGGGAATGTTTTGTTAAGAACAGACCACCACACATCATGAACGAGGCTATGATCTCAGTAATGGTTAAGCCAAATCAAGATCCACTACAGTTTTCATTTTATTGACCACTATCATTCCTAAATGATAAATTTAAGATAATTTTTAAACCATTAGCTAAAAGGAAAGAGTACCCTTATTTGGGATAAAATACAGAGATTAATCAGGCTTAGTGAAGTCACCTTCAGTGTCTTTGAATCTGAGAAGTTGGTGACCTATAAATAGTGGGCTCACTTAAAGTGGAAACCATCTTTGGCTACATTGACTGTGGGCTTCCTAAACAGAAACAGATGAGTTTTAGTAACAGTTTTAGAGAATGTATTTCCACATTATATCGTGAAACTTCAGCCTGATTAATACAATTTGGTGATGGCTGGTTGAGACCTTCTTGTTTTCTAAGGGGGTTGAAGAGGACACAACATTTCTATTCTTTTTTCTGAAAAATTTTGTACCTTGACTGGAGGGTAGCGATAATGGGAGCACTGGTGTAGAGAAGGCACCAAGACCCACTGACATTTTTACTAGCATACTGTGTAAACCTGCATTGTACAGGTTTAGATCAAACAGTGGCCACACTAGTGTTAGCAAAACTGGAAAATCTTTCAGAAAAAAAGGCTCGGATAGACAGTCTAAGAGCCACAAGTGTGTTATCTACTATAATTAAAGCTGAACTGGAAGACCCTACTAATGATGCAATTCACTTAGCTTTTATAATCTGATGCAAGTTCTTTAAATTCTGCAAGGTAACGCAGGGCATAGCCTTTTTCCAGTCACTGGTCTATAACTCCATAGAAGGTACTGAGTGTTGCAAGTTTGCTGGGTATCTGTGAAGGGGAAACTCATATATTTTCTGAGAAGCCCACAGGTTGTTAGCATATCCCTAAATCACAGCTCTGGAGAGATATATTCTGCAATTTATGCACTATATAAGGCATTAACCAACCCCAGACCAGATTCATGTAAAGCAGAATAGCTCTATTGACATCAATGGAGCTATGCCACTTTACACCAGCTCAGGATCTGGCCTGTATTTAATCTGCAGAACTACCAGCTGTTGGTTGTGTGTCCTTCCAATGTTGTTTATCAATTTTGCCAGATGAACACTAGGGAAGCCCAAGTGAGAAGAAGATATAGGAATTAAATATTCCAATGATTAATTAGTAAATGTGCTGGGTGTGATCAGATCAGAAATAAATCTATAAACTCCTGGCACAGATTGGTGTGTCTACATTCTGTTAAATTTAACTAATCTGCTCATTTGAGGATTTGTCCCAGAGCATACCTAAATCCTCCATTGAGGCATAAAATAAATTATATCAGTGATATTGATGACAAATGTATATAGGTGTAAGATGTTGGCTATCTGGCATATCATTTGACATTGTTGGGCTGAGGAAATGATAGAATTCTTGGACATCTAGAATCTTCATCGGCTGCAAGCATACCTCTCAAGTGTCCTGCACTGTGCAGGACATCCTACATCTGGCTCCAATTTATAAAGTTGTCCCTCCATTCTACATTGCCATAGCAAAGTCCTGATTCGGCTGCCCCAGTGCAGGTCATCATGGCTGCAGAGTGAGCTCTGACCTGCGTGAATAGGGCCCTACCAAATTCATGGCCATGAAAAATGTGTCACGGACTGTGAAATCTGGTCTTTTATGTGCTTTTACCCTATACTATACACGTTTCATGGGGGGACCAGCGTTTCTCAAATTAGGGGTCCTGACCCCAAAGGGAGTTGCAGGGGGGTCGCAAGGTTATTTTAGGTGGGCCACAGTATTGTCACCCTTACTTCTGCGCTGCCTTCAGAGCTGGGTGGCTGGAGAGCAGTGGCGAGTGACTGGAGAGCAGCAGCTGTTGGCTGGGCACCCAGATCTGAAGGCGGCGCCCCGCCAGCAGCAGCGCAGAAGTAAGGGTGGCAATTCCATGCCATGCCACCCTTACTTCTGTGCTGCTGCCTTCAGAGCTGGGCGGCCGGAGAGCGGCGGCTGCTGACTGAGGGCCCAGCTCTGCAGGCAGCAGCGCAGAAATGAGGATAGCAGTACCGCAACTCCCCCCAAAATAACCTTGCACCTCCCCAACTCCTTTTTGGGTCAGGACCCCTAAAATTGCAACACACTGCAATTTCAGATTTAAATAGCTGAAATCATGAAATCTACAATTTTTAAAATCCTATGACCATGAAATTGACCAAAATGGACTCTGAATTTGGTAGGTCCTATGCATGAAGCAGTACCTGTTCTGAAGTGTGTTCCAGCACTGCGCCCTCAGGAAGCCTGCCAGAAAGGCCAGGAGCATCAAGGCCTATGGTAGGGTGCAGCTGCTGCTGCAATGGGAAGCGGGGCAGACTCCAGCTCCTCTAAACCTGCTCCCAAAGTTGGTCCAGATGCCCCTGTGGGCACCTCTCAAGGTACCCCTCCTGCCAGCCCCAGGGCTCCCCCACCTGCCATTCCCATTTCTGCCACGCTCAGAGGAACCTCATCCCATTCCTGCCATTTTCAGGTATCCTTCTGCCGTTCCCAGGGGACTCTCCCCCCACACAATCCCTGCCAGTCCCAGGGACCCGTGTTGCATCCTTGCCAGATGTATTCAGTAAAAAAAATTGATTTCCCTCATTTGGAGGGTCACTGCCCTCATTTCAGAGTCCGGGGGTTGACAGGTATGGCTGCAAGTCTGTGTTCTTAATGGTTTCCCTCAAGCTGAATAGAAGAAATATAACAACAGGTTGTGGTGTTTGGGGGTTTCTTGTTTTGTTTTTTCAATCACAGCTAAGAACTGTTTCATGCAGCACTAAAGATGTGAAATGGACTAAGAAGAACCACAGATCCCTGCCATTTGTAAGGTTAGTTGCAGGCCAGCATGTGATTTGGCCTAATTCAAAATTAGGGAGAGCTTGTTCTAACTCTGCAGAATGGAGAGAGCCACTTGTGGATGGGATTCCTTGCTTTCCGACAAAATATACCTCCTGTTATTCATGTCACTGCCCACATTTGCTTGCTTGGTATTATTTACTACACTGTACTTCAAACTCTCTTTTGATCATATTGCTCATGTTAAGGTCTTAATGTTTTATGGAAGCCAATAACAATCCTTTAAAAAAAAAAAGATTATGCACAACTAGTGGGAAGGTTGTGCTTGAATTTCAAAAGATATTGCACATCTGAATGCAAAAACACAAGCTCTGGCCTTGAGACTAATCCACAGCAATCCTGCGATGAACTGCCATGGAAAGTCTTAAAATTGTCAGACAATGTTATCTCTTTCAAATATTGACAGAGGGTTTAATGCCATCAGTATAGAAAATGAGTGGTCTCCAAAGATAGATCGCTAATTAAAAAGGAGTGTTGCCATCTGACAGCAGCTAACTGGTTACTGCAGTGAATTAATCCAGTCAAGAAGAACAAATGAAGTATCTTCTGTGACAGAGGGGCTACATTTTGCTTCTTTTAAATAATCTGAGGATGCCGACTCTAATTCACTCTAGGTGAAAATCTTCATTTCTAATCTACAGCAAAGCCAAATTTTCACTGAAATGCTCTGCTGGGAGTAGAAGACCAATCTGTGGCCTTCCTTTTTGCTTAAAGCCCTTAGGCCCTGATCCTGCCCAGACAAAGCCCTGCACTGATGCAGAGCCCCAGTGAATGGGGCTCCTGGAAGGTACAAGATTAGGGCCTTACTAGTTGCTATATTGTATTCGGAGTACACCACAAAGATGACAGCACAAGTATTTATCTCAAGTATCAGATATTGGTTATTGCCAGAAACAGGCTGTTGAACTCAGTAAACCAGAATGATAAATTCAGGGTCAATCTTCAGTTGTGCTAAGTTTATCCTCTGAACCATCTTTTCACTTCCCCAATCCTGGGCCTGCAGCACGGACTAACATGGGGTGTTCTAGTGGAAGGTAAAGTTGCATCTTTAACTATGAAGAGGCTATTGTCCCTCCATAATATATCACGTCTGATGAGAATACCCAACAGGTAAGCTTAAAATGCAATTTAAATGAGCATTCATGTGAGAAAAACTCATTCACTTTAATGACACATTTCAGAGTAGCAGACGTGTTAGTCTGTATCCGCAAAAAGAAGAGGAGTACTTGTGGCACCTTAGAGACTAACAAATTTATTTGAGCATAAGCTTTCGTGGGCTACAGCCCACTTCATCAGATGCATAGAATGGAACATATAGAGAACATGAAAAGGTGGAAGTTGCCATACCAACTCTAAGAGGCTAATTAATTAAGATGAGCTATTATCAAGATGGCCCATTTCAGACAGTTGACAAGAAGGTGTGAAGATACTTAACATAGGGAAATAGAATCAATTTGTGTAATGACCCAGCTATTCCCAGTCTCTATTCAACCCCAAGTTAATGGCATCTAGTTTGCAAATTAATTCCAGTTCAGCAGTTTCTCGTTGGAGTCTGTTTTTGAAGCTTTTCTGTTGCAAAATTGCCACCTTTAAGTCTGTTACTGAGTGGCCAGAGAGGTTGAAGTGTTCTCCTGCTGGTTTTTGAATGTTATGATTCCTGATGTCAGATTTGTGTCCATTTATTCTTTTGCGTAGAGATTGTCCGGTTTGGCCAATGTACATGGCAGAGGGGCATTGCTGGTACATGATGGCATATATCACATTGGTAGATGTGCAGGCGCACGAGCCTCTGATAGTGTGGCTGATGTGATTAGGTCCTATGATGGTGTCACTTGAATAGATATGTGGACAGAGTTGGCATTGGGCTTTGTTGCAAGGATAGGTTCCTGGGTTAATGTTTTTGTTGTGTGGTGTGTGGTTTCTGGTGAGTATTTGCTTCAGGTTGGGGGGCTGTCTGTAAGTGAGGACTGGTCTGTCTCCCAAGACCTGTGAGAGTGAGGGGTTGTCTTTCAGGATAGGTTGTAGATCTTTGATGATGCGCTGGAGAGGTTTTAGTTGGGGGCGAAGGTGACGGCTAGTGCCGTTCTGTTATTTTCTTTGTTGGGCCTGTCCTGTAGTAGGTGACTTCTGGGTACTCTTCTGGCTCTGTCAATCACACATCTTGGGAGACACTCTGAAAAGCTTGCCATAGAAACCAAATTGTCCTCATTGTCTCCAGATCACAAGTGAGGCACAGAGGTGGTTAGTGATGTGGAGAAACCTGTACTGGAGCTGACATGTCAGTGGGTAAACAGAAGATGATAGTCTCCAGGTCTTATTAATCTAACTCCAGCACTAATTCATTTAAAAAAATAGAGGGGGAAAGCATTAAGTTAGTTTTCCAGTAGGGAAAATAGAATCAAAGATATGGACCCTGCAGATACCGTGGTGATAAGAGAAGCAAAAACTCCTAGATAGAACTAAATGGAAGCTTTTATAATTTAACTTTTTAAGAAACACTCTTATCATTATTATATATCCATGTGCTAGTCACAATAGTGATTCAGATATTTTCCTCCTAAGAACTGAATATGCACATAGCCCTGAACATGATAGTATTCTAAGGTTAATGTACTCTGTGCTTTACTGTATTAAGCCTATAGCTCTCCATTGCCCTCTGCTGTCCATTTAGTCTCATACTAGCATCTAGATGGGAAAAATATCCTCAGGAAATCTAAGACAAAACCCACAGCACTGATATGAAAAATATGTTTAAAAACATTCAAAAAAGCAGACGTGTTAGTCCTGCCTAGCTGCATATTATGTATTGAATCATAGAATCGTAGAATATCAGGGTTGGAAGGGACCCCAGAAGGTCATCTAGTCCAACCCTCTGCTCGAAGCAGGACCAATTCCCAGTTAAATCATCCCAGCCAGAGCTTTGTCAAGCCTGACCTTAAAAACCTCTAAGGAAGGAGATTCTACCACCTCCCTAGGTAACGCATTCCAGTGTTTCACCACCCTCTTAGTGAAAAAGTTTTTCCTAATATCCAATCTAAACCTCCCCCACTGCAACTTGAGACCATTACTCCTCGTTCTGTCATCTGCTACCATTGAGAACAGTTTAGAGCCATCCTCTTTGGAACCCCCTTTCAGGTAGTTGAAAGCAGCTATCAAATCCCCCCTCATTCTTCTCTTCTGCAGGCTAAACAATCCCAGCTCCCTCAGCCTCTCCTCATAACTCATGTGTTCCAGTCCCCTAATCATTTTTGTTGCCCTTCGCTGGACTCTCTCCAATTTATCCACATCCTTCTTGAAGTGTGGGGCCCAAAACTGGACACAGTACTCCAGATGAGGCCTCACCAATGTCGAATAGAGGGGAACGATCACGTCCCTCGATCTGCTCGCTGTGCCCCTACTTATACATCCCAAAATGCCATTGGCCTTCTTGGCAACAAGGGCACACTGCTGACTCATATCCAGCTTCTCGTCCACTGTCACCCCTAGGTCCTTTTCCGCAGAACTGCTGCCTAGCCATTCGGTCCCTAGTCTGTAGCTGTGCATTGGGTTCTTCCGTCCTAAGTGCAGGACCCTGCACTTATCCTTATTGAACCTCATCAGATTTCTTTTGGCCCAATCCTCCAATTTGTCTAGGTCCTTCTGTATCCTATCCCTCCCCTCCAGCGTATCTACCACTCCTCCCAGTTTAGTATCATCCGCAAATTTGCTGAGGGTGCAATCCACACCATCCTCCAGATCATTTATGAAGATGTTGAACAAAACCGGCCCCAGGACCGACCCCTGGGGCACTCCACTTGACACCGGCTGCCAACTAGACATGGAGCCATTGATCACTACCCGTTGAGCCTGACAATCTAGCCAGCTTTCTACCCACCTTATAGTGCATTGACATGACTCTGAATGAATGTGCAATGTTTCAAGAACCAAAGGCTAAATATGATAGCACGGAGGATGTGCTCTGACTAGTTCATTCGGCTGGGGGGGGAAAGAAGGTTAATTAATTAATGCTTTGTTTCACCTTTTCAGTCCCCATGCCTTTCTATGGGGGAGAAGACATTAGCTCTCATCTGTTTATTCACATCAACAGCCAAAACCTGCACTGTGCTCACCCTGCAGTCTTAATTCTGGGAACAAGCAATAATGTACTTCATGCTGTAGATGAATGTGGAAAAATCAGACTGAAATGGGCTCTGAAGCTTTTTAAAATCTGTCGTCTAATAAGAAAATCTGATAAATATTTGACACTTCAGAGCTAGTGAAACACCAAGCATATTCTGTATAAAACACAGCGCAGTCAGAATGTATTTCCTGTCTCGCTCGCACATATATCCCATTGTTTTAGAGCTGATTTCTTATGTTATCAGTGTTTCAGCCCCTACGGAAGGAGAGTTAGAAGAGGGAAATCTATCAAAGATTTCCTGATGGAACTCCTTTGTTATTCCAATGGAGGGGAAAGGAGGCAGGGTGTTGCCCTTACCTGGCAGAATAGGACATGGTGCATGCTTCATAATTTGGCAGCAGCTCTCAGGGGATCTAAGCAGAGGCCTTGTGCTCTGGTGCCAGTGAGGCTCTCCTTCCCCAGCTCCCTGGCAGCGTGGTGTCATTGGACACTTCTGTTGCTCTAGGGTGCTGGGTGGGGAAAGGTTTCTCAGCGCAAAAGATAATACATACCTATGCTCTGTTATCTTTTCCAGAGAATCTGTGTGGAGCTAGGAGGATGATCTGTGTCCTGCCTTGTGCTTCCCCGAGCTCACTCTGTCCCCTCCCTTAACCCAGATCTGTAGAAGGCCCTTCAAAGGAGAGGAGTGGGGAACAGTGCTACAGAAATGTCTGAATATCTGTTCCATTCACCTGTGAGCAAATCTGAGTGGGATGCTCCAGGCCAATACAATTACAGAGAATTGTCCAAACATGCCCAACCACTGTCACTCTCACACACTGCCTCTTGCCCCCTCCCTCTTTTCTACATAGACTCTTCCTTCTGTTTTATTCTACAGCAAAACTTTTTACTACATAGCTTTTATTTTACTTGCCCACGCTCTTAGATAAGATCAAGTGCAGTATCAGAGGGGGGGAGGGGGATATTTTCCATTTTTAAATTCTGTTATCATTCTGTCCATTGGTGCAAACGATACATTTAATGTTGATCTGAAATTCCTGTAGCTCACATGGTATGCTTAACTTTAAAATACAGTATAAAGAACTAAAATGTTAGACAAGGAAAGCAGAGGGAAATTACTCTGAAAAATCAAATTCTGAAAAAGGAAACTTAATCCTTTCAGCTGCAAACAGGGAATCGCTGGTGTAGCCATTATGCTAATTCTACATAAATTCCGGTTGAGACCAAACTACCTGGCAGCTATGGCTGTGTTATAGACTGTGACCTCTGATGCAGAGGGGTTTTATTTATAGAGGTTTATATACATTTTGAAATGAGACTGCATAGTCCACTGTCCCCTAATGTAGGGATTTAATTTATCCATTCTTTCTAGTTGCAGTATGAACAAAGTTTAATATTTATACATATACTTGAGAATTTCTCATAGTCTGTCTTGTTACTACATAGATCCATAAGAGAACAACAGGGATATGTGTACATGTTTAGTGGCTTAATATGCCTTCCTACAGGAAGTGATTTTACAACCTTATACTGTGACTGAAAATACCATTTGATCATTAATTTGAATTCAAACATAATTCAATCCTATGGTGAAAAAAAATCACAAATTGCCACAAATGGGATTTTCTGTCTAATAAACTTTGAAAGGTTAAAACTAAATGCCTCTTCCTGAGTAGTCTAAGTTGCCAAAGTGAGCGAAGACATTCAGGAAAGGTTATATTGTAATTTATCTGTCAAAATTTCCCTCACTTCGAAAGGTAATTTGTTTTGCAACCCATTGGCCAGATTCTGCTCTGACTTGTGCCCTATGTAACTTATTGATTTCAAATTGATGGGGCAAATTCACTACTGTAGTAACAGCAGGTGTAATTACTTTCGCAGATGCAGTGATGCCTAAAACGTGGCATGAATACTCAAGAGATATAGCAGAGATATTCAGTGATAGCACAAAGTGAGCGTCACCATTTCTGGGCTATGGGGATGGAAGAAAGCATGTCAGGCAGTGAAAACAGACATGTGTCCAACAGTAGGGCAAGTAATCACATGTGTGACTAAGGTGGGTGTAAACTGATGCAGCTTCCTTCTCCCATCTTCCACATGGTGTACAACTGACCTAAAATCCAGCAAGCAGCTGACAGCAGCAAGACAACTCACACCCAACAAGTTCTCTCTCCTTCCACTTGTGAGAAGTATTGTTACACCCCACAGCTCAGATTGCTCAACATCAGTAGGATAGAGTGGAGTGTGATGGGCTGCAGGCACTGGGGTTCAGAAACCACCACCGGTGGATATCAGTGGTGGTGGGTATTGGTAAAGAAGCTTAGTTAGTGACTGGATGGTGAACCCGTGTAAATGCAATCCATCAGCCTGTCCGAGGTAGGGAAGATGGTAAAATGGCAAGTTGCAAAATCCCTTGAACAGTGGTTCTCAACCAGGGGTATGTGTGGGTGCATCAACTCATCTAGATATTTGCCCAGATTTACAACAGGCTACATAAAAAGCACTAGTGGTGTCAGTACAAACTAAAATTTCATACAGACAATGACTTGTTTATACTGCTCTGTATACTATACACTGAAATGTAAGTACAATATTTATATTCCAGTTGATTTATTTTATAGTTATACGGTAAAAATGAGAACATACAGAATTTTTCAGTAATAGTGTGCTGTGACACTGTTGTACTTTTATGTCTGATTTTGTAAGTTTTTAAGTGAGGTGGAACTTGGGGGTATGCAAGACAAATCAGACTCTGGAAAGGGGTCTGAAAAGGCTGAGAGCCACTGCCCTAGGAAATAAGCAGCAATGGTTCCATTGTGTCACTATGGGTTCACTATGCAATGGGTCCATTTTGCCACTCTGCCAACCGACAGCTGTTTGCCATTGCTCTGCAATTAGGCAATGGCAAGTAGTAGCTCTGTGTAGCACCCACACAGACACACTGATATGTGCCACTGTGCCAGGCAGAGGGCCAGATATTTAGTTGGTGTAAAGAGATATATCTTCATTGTCTTCAGCCTAGTGTGCTGATTTACACCAGCTGAGGATCTGACTCATAAAATTGCTGCTTTTCCATTTGTAAAATCCACTTTCCTTTTACATCCTGTTCATCTCCTACTTGGGATGTGAAGGTGTAATTTACACATTTCTTTTTAACATGACCTAACAACTGAGTTCCAGAGTTGCATGGGAGGAGAGAGGAGAATCTAAATCAGGATATAGTCCTGAGTGGCAGAAGTCTTTGAAATGGGCACAATAGACGTTCTTTTGATGGCTGAACATTAATTCAGAAAATAGATTATAAAATGGCCTTTCTCAGTTGGTCTTAAGGCTGATTGAAATAAAAACATGTCAAATTAATTTTCACGTGTTCTAGGAAAGGTCACAGAACTGATATGTGAGAGATTGCTTGTCTCTGGAGCCTTTTGTTAGCAATTGGAAGTCTGCATTTATTTTAATGTAAATCTTCATGGTTAATGCCCACAAGATAATGACACAGAAGCACCCTGCTGTTATCTCTCCCAATTGTACATTTATATTGGACTAAATCATTTATAAGCCTATTGATCTGTTAACCTGTGATCCTGCGCCATGCTGTGATCCATTAAAACTTCTTTACTTGCATGTCAACACAAAAACCACCTGTTGGTTATTTCCATTTAAATCTGAGACACTGACCCACCTCCTTCAGTTAGACCAACTAGATAAAAGGTACAAAATTTCAAATATTTTAAAGCCACAATCTTTGTTTCAGATTCACTTTATCGTGTTTAGTTTAAAGCACATTTTTATTCTTTTTTTCTTACAGGAGCACCTAAGGATCTCTGATCAGAGCCCCATCATGCTGTGCACCGTACAAAGACTGTTCATAATCTAAGATTTAGATACAAAGGAATAGGTGAATAAATAAACCAAGGGGAGAGGGAGGGAGGACAAAGTTACAGCATAAACATGACCAAATACTCAACACAGTGGTCTTAGGAGTCACAACATGGCGGGGAGTGGGGAAAGCCTGGTCACTTTGAGTGGTCTCCGTTGGAATTGTGTAGCTCAGACACTGCACACTTGCTTAAAAGATGGTCCCTGAATGTTTCTGAAATCCTCCATTCTCCCTCTGTTTCATACACCACATAAGTTGTCTCCATTATTAAGCCTTTTTGTTGTTGTCAAACACTTACTGGCCTCTCTCAGTCAAATCAGTATAATTACTTCCATGGCTGTGCAATTCGCAGAACAGGGTTCACTCATTAACTGTCCAAGTGGTCATTGATTGTTGTTCCTTTGAGTTATTCATTGCTGAAAAGATCATGCATGACTCTTACACGTCTTATCGAGACAGTTGGGTTGCTCATAAGACATGTCGTAGACATGCACAGTCTACTGTGTGTCTCCTTTATATCTGCAAATTAAAAAACCAAAACAACACTGCCACAGTAGGGTTAATGGTCTGACTTTACACCTGCTCCGCAGAAATAAGGAAATGAAGGGGTCTGGTCTATACAAAAAAATTGTACTTGTGAAACTAAATTGGTTTCTAAATTGATTTAGTTATATTGGTGCAGCCCCCTTGGTTTAATAGTGGTTAATATTGATTTAGCTTAATTTGGTTTGCTACTGCTTTAAGTCAATATCCATAATTTACACCCTTGAAATCCCATTACACTGCCAGAACAGTGTACTAGGGTCTCGTTGTGAATGACAATCAGACCCTTAGAATTCAAATCATATTAAATAAATAAATAAATAACACATCTTGGCACCAGCCAGATGTGTGCCAAACACAAGGAAACCAATTCGCATATAGTTCTGTTTTGGTGATTTTGTTTTAGTCTCTTGTACTCCTGGAAGCCCCATGTTAAAATTTTGCTATCATGTTGGATGCACGAAGTCTCATGTATTTACCAGGAATGTACTCGGGGAGGATACCTCCAAGATCCACTTGCAGTTTCCACAAACACTCAATTGAGCAATGTGTGTCCATAGGGAACAGTCCTGAATATACTTGTTTGCCAAGTATATTGTTGGCTGTGATAGTGTTTTGAGTTAAAAGGAAAAACAAACAAACATATTCCTCAGTCCTTGACTCTTCCTCTTTGCATAGCACTCTGTGCTCTTGGTGTTTAATACAGACAGAGGAGGTAGGGGTTTTTGTGGGAACTCCCCATACAATAATGTAGCACAACCTTTCCTTCTCTCCTTTGCCTTTATTAGAACTGGTCAGAATATGTCCACGTTCTCCCCACCCCGATGGAAAATATTGATAAAAATAGAGAAATATTTTTATTGAAAATTTTCCACTGAAATTTTCAATTTTTTTTTTCAAGAACACCAGTGTTGCCAACTCTCATGATTTAATCACAAGTAATATAATTTTGGCCTCTGCTGGAGCCAGTTTTGTGACAGGGCAAGAAACTTTTGCATTCATGAGAGTTTCAGTCTTGCCTGGGGGAACCCCCCTTGATTGGCTGCCTTTCCTACTTCCCCATCTCCTGGGGAACAGCAGTCAATTAGATCTGCTGCAAGAGGCAGGTAGGAGCTTTTCTCCTTTCCCTACCTAAAAACTCCACTGGCACCTGGAGGGAGTGGGGGACAGGGAGCAGTGGATATCATTTTCACAAGAAGGAAGGAGGGAGCAGAGAGACCATGGTTGCACCCTCTTTTCTCCATCCCTGTAATGCCAGACCTGCAAAGGCAGAAAGGTGGTGAAGAACTCTGGAGCTGTCCCCTCTGTCTGGGAAGATGGTGAGGGGGTTGAGGACCACTTGAGCTGCCCCTCCTCTTAGGCGTGGAAAGGAGGAGAAGAGGACCCCACTGCAGCTGCCCCCAACACCTGGGAAAAGGAATGAAGGACCCCTAGACCTGCAGCAGAAGCAGAGGTACACTATCGGGAGTGGGACAAGGGGCAGATGGGGCGGGTCACAATTGATGTGGGAGTGGGTGGTGCATAAATAATTGTTGGGCTGGGGTCGGACAGCTATAGGGAAGAGATGGCATAGAATGGGTTTGCAAAGCAGCTGGAAGCTCTGCACCATCGGAGAACATTTTTTACAAAGCTGTCTCATTTGATTTTAGTTAGGTTTTCCAGTGAGAGCTCCAGTAGCAAGGCCCAAAATAAACTTACTGTATAGGTGTGGTAGAGTTAGCAACACAAACAGGGTGGGCAAGGGCAGTTCAATAGTCAAAACAGACCAAAAGACATGATATATAGTCTTTGTTTTTTATCTTATTTTGGGAAAGAGGGTCTGAATCATAGATTTTGAACTTTTGGGGTTGGCAATACTGGAAACCTAAATCCCAAAAACTTTCAGCTGAAAACTGTAAGTTTCCAAAAGTAAAATTGAAATGAAATACTTGGTTTTGTGTCTGGTTGACCTGGATTGGATGATTTTGGTTTGTCAAACCCCATTGAAATGTTTTGTTTTGGGTCACTTGGACATTAAAATGATGCCTGCATACACTGCTGTTGTTCTTCAAGGGAGTTATAGTTTGGGTGCTTCATGTCCCCTGTTCTCTCTATGGTCTGGGCTCCCTGGCTGGACGACATATCCCATGATGCATCATGGCCTCCTCTTTTACAGATCTGTTGTGGTATAAAATGGGAGTCATGTGGCTATGGTGTATCATGGGAGATATAGTCCAGGTTCACCCTAAGGGCTCAGAAACTGGAAGGCTAATAATAAAAATAACCCCAAATAGTCTCATGATTTTTAAGCCAAAATGATTTTGTGGGGCCTGACTTTGAATGTTTGGGGTTGCCAATACTGCAGACTGAAGAGTAGGCAACTGTCATAAATATAAAGGGAAGGGTAAACACCTTTAAATCCCTCCTGGCCAGAGGAAAAACCCTTTCACCTGTAAAGGGTTAAGAAGCTAAAGATAACCTCAATGGCACCTGACCAATGAGGAGACCAGATGCTTTCAAAGCTGGAGCGGGGGAGAAACAAAGGGTTCTCTTTGTCTCTGTGTTGTTTTTGCCAGGACCAGAGCAGGAATGCAGTTCAGAACTCCTGTAAAAAGTCAGTAAGCAATCTAGCTAGATATGCATTAGATTCTGTTTTGTTTAAATGGCTGATAAAAATAAGTTGTGCTGAATGGAATGTATATTCCTGTTTTTAGAGTAGCAGCCATGTTAGTCTCTATTCCATTCCTGTTTTTGTGTCTTTTTGTAACTTAAGGTTTTGCCTAGAGGGATTCTCTCTGTTTTGAATCTGATTACCCTGTAAGGTATTTACCATCCTGATTTTACAGAGGGGATTCTTTTACTTTTTCTTCAATTAAAATTCTTCTTTTAAGAACCTGATTGCTTTTTCATTGTTCTTAAGATCCAAGGGTTTGGGTCTGTGTTCACCTATGCAAATTGGTGAGGATTTTTATCAAGCCTTCCCCAGGAAAGGGAGTGTAGAGCTTGGGGGGATTTTGGAGGGAAAGACGTTTCCAAGTGGGCTCTTTCCCTGTTATATTTGTTAGACACTTGGTGGTGGCAGCAATAAAGTCCAGGGACAAAAGGTAAAATACTTTGTACCTTGGGGAAGTTTTAACCTAAGCTAGTAAAAATAAGCTTCGGGGGGTTTTCATGCAGGTCCCCACATCTGTACCCTAGAGTTCAGGGTGAGGAAGGAACCTTGACAGCAACTGTGGGGCAAAAGGGAGGGAAAACACAGGGGACATGAAAATTTAGGGGTAGATTGGAGATGTGACTGAGTAGCTATCCTGTCTAATTAGGCAGAAGGATACAGAAGACGAGAATGGCAGCTCCCCACACCCCAGGGGATAGTAGAGATCAAGGAGCATCTCCTTTGATCAGTGAACTGGGAAGCTTGCATTTGTGTGTATGTATTTAAGGTTGAATTCTGAGATGATCTAATATCAGTTGGAGGGGGCTTCTGGCTAAAAGTGAAACAGAATCAAAAGGTGGATAAAAACAATATGGTTTATTATATTTAAGCCAATCTCATGAGTTTTTAGATTCTGTCTCATGATTCTTGAATGTTTGTGGTTATCAGTTCTGTAACATCAACACTGAGTGTGGGCGTTTGCCTTTGTGTAAGTGTTATTTTTTGATTGCATCAATTTTTGGAGGTCTGGTGATGATAAGCTGGTGATTATCATCATTTATTCCTAAAACACCATAGGTGTGCATTGCACTGTACAGAAGAGCAAGGCAACATCTACTCTAATTAAGAGTAAATTGGTTTAAAGATAAGATAATTTACTTTAAAGGATACAATACCTTAAGAGCTCCAAAGCAATGACAGCCAGAAATCTCTACTCCTTTCCTTACTGGCAAGAAACTATATATTTCAAAATGCAGAAGAGAGCATATCTGAAATACAAATAAAGGAAAACTCCCTTAGGACTACATCCTATTAACTTGTTCTAGCCTCCAAGTGTTGTGATAGTGTTCCTGGAAGGATGTGCAAAAGAGTCTGTCTCTGGCAGAAGAAACCTGTAATAATAATAATAGACATTAACTGTTCCCACTTTTTTTTTTTGTTCTCAATATAGGATTTTTATCCCTGTTCCTAAAAGTATGTTGAGTTTAATACCCCTCTACTACACAGTGTCATATCACAGCAATATTCTCTTGGCCAAGGGGTCTAGATTTAACTCACCTTGGTGAGAGAGAAAGCTGCTCCTGGCTTGGCCACAGTAGTTCTGGCACAGTAATATGGGTTGCTCCTTCCTATGGGTTGGTTGTGCTACCTTTATAAGGGTCCAAGCCCTTACTGGACAAGAGACCAGGAAAGGTGTTTAAACCCAGGGACAGCAGAATGCTATCCACACAGTCACCAGTGTGGCTTTCTGTTCTTCATCAGGGCTATATAGTAAATTGTGAAATAGTATAGAGAGAAGGGGTTAAAGATCATAACTTTAAAAAAAAACCTATTTTTTGTCCAATATTTGAAAAATTTTGACCAGCTCTAGGGTTTATCAAAAACTTGGAAAAATACTATGGAAGTTTGATCAGCTTCCCTTTTCCCCAGTGAATGAAAATTTTAAAATTCAGCTCTAATAGTAAGATTTCTGGTATGCTTGCTAAAGCTGACACAGAACTGAAGGGTAGATTGTGAGCCTGGTCAACAACTAGAATAGCACGGTTGGAGTTCACTAAGTAACATTAATTGCCCAAATAATGTTTTTCAGTGCAGTTAGTCAGCTGACAAGCCTAGAGTAATGCTTTCTGAGTGATATAAACTTATGATGGCTTCTTGCTTTACACCAGTTTAAACAACTTCCCTCATGTACATGTCTGCATTTATCCCACTTTTTCCTATAGATCTTTCTACGGGTCATCAGGTGAGAAGTTAGTCTCAATATATTCCTCTTCTGACAGATAAAATGTCAAACTGTTTGGATTATATCTGAAAAGTTGGCAATATACCTCTAACTTCATGGAGGGGCTTGTCTCATGTCACCAAACCCTGCAGTCTCACCTCAGATTTCTGTATAAGCAATTTCCATTATGTTTTGCTCACTCACTTGTGATGTTCTGAGGTAGTTAAGGGTATTATCAAGACATATGTAAGAGGTGGAAAAATACTACCTGCATTTATGGTGACCCTAATCAAATCACTAATTGGTTCTTCAAACCCCCTCCAGGAATCTACCTTATGTTCCTGAATGCTGGATTGTGCTGAACATGGTTAACATCCTGGAGACCAATATCAAGCTTCTGAGGAGGCTTGAGCATATATTGTTCCTTCGAAAGTCAATCTTTCTTACGCTCATTAAAATGACTCCTAATCTTCTTAAGAAACTAGCCCCCCTTTGTGCAACTACAGACTCAGACAATATGCAAACAGGAAGAAATGCACTCTTTGGAGAATAGCAGAATGTCCATGGATTGTAAATTGAGCAAAGGGGTTGCTGTCAATCCCGCTAACGTGCACAATATTTAGTCTTTACTAACTACATGACAGATCATATTGGCACTAATGGATCAGATATTACAGCCTGAATTTCACAAAGTCCTCAAACATTTATTTATATAAGCTAAGGTCTTATTTAAAGTGATTTCAGTGCTAGGGAAATACACCCTCAATGCTAAAGGTTACCATAATGCTACACCAGTGTTCCCCAGATCTCTTCTGAAGGGTTCTAGTTTAGGAGTTCTCAATGTGGGAGTCATGACAGATGTCACAACCAACCTATCCCTCACATACTGACAGATCGGAGGAGGGTCCGTGTCTAGACCGGTGTAGGAGAGTGTGTGGGGCAGGGCAGTATGGGAAAAGTTGAGCTGTACTGTTGAGGAAGGATTAGCCACATTAAGGTATAATTGCATGATGAAGTGTAGGAAGAGCTGGGCAAAGCAGCTAGGTTTTTTGTATGTACATTTTTTTCCCCCAAATCTAAGAAACTGTAGAATTTTCTGAAATTTGCAACACTTTCCCTCCCCCACCCCTCAATATTATATGTAGCAGCTTTAGTGTGTGAGTTTAAGGCACTGTTCCTACAATATGCTTCTTTTGGGCAGGCCATTGTATCCCACATGAGACCCATTGATTTCGGCGGGACTCTGCACAGGGAGTCCATTTGCACAGAACTCATTGCTGGATCAGGGCTTATGACAAAACACTGCTTTCTTTGTGGTAGAACAGTGAATGAGCAAGAGGTTAGGTCCTCCAGTTAGTTAGATGGTCATCACTTAACTACTGTATGCAGTGCACAAAGGGATGGGGGAAATAGTCTCAATGCAAAACAATAAATTGACACAAATCTGACTTCAAGCTTTATAACATTCCAAAACCAGTAGGAGAACACTTCAATCTCCCTGGACTCTCAATAACAGACTTAAAAGTGGCAATTCTTCAACAACAAAAATTCAAAAACAGACTCCAACAAGAAACCGCAGAACTGGAATTAATTTGCAAACTGGACACCATCAAATTAGGCCTGAATAAAGACTGGGAGTGGATGGGTCACTACAAAAACTAATTTCCCCCTGCTGATACTCACATCTTCTTGTCAACTGTTTGAAATGGGCCACCTTGATGACATTGAACTCATTAGCACTACAAAAGTGATTTTCATCCCTTCTTGTCAACTGTTAAGAACAGCCCACTTCCACCTTAATTGAATTGGCTCTGACCCCCAACTTGGTAAGGCAACTCCTATCTTTTCATATGCTGTGTATTTATACCTCTCTACTGTATTTTCCACTCTGTGCATCTGATGAAGTGGATTTTAGCCCGCAAAAGCTTATGCCCAAATAAATTTGTAAGTCTCTAAGGTGCCACAAGGACTCGTTGTTTTAGCTTAAAAAGGGTATCATAGCTTCAGTCAGGCTTTTTCATTAAGTGAAACCTGAGTGCAGCGTAAGTTGAACAAGTGGAACTTTATAAAACCCTGTGGCCTGCTCTGTCCAGGTGATTGAGTTGCTTCCAACCTAAGTCCACTCATTCCCTGTTCCTCTGGTGCCCCCTTAATAACAGTCCCTCCAGGTAATGTGGGCCCTCTGACTCCAGTTCCACTGATCATAACACAAGGCTCAAGATTTTAGCTATCTTCTGGATATTTTCTGGATAGCTTTAATTTGGTCTTTCATTTGGTCTCAGCTGGCTTTCATCTAATCTTTCATTTAGTCATGACTGTCCTCTTTTTTTCATTAAAGTTGGCTTTAATTTGTTTTGGTTTGTGATATAAATCTAATCCTTACTGGATTTAATTCTGGCTACTTTTTTGCTTCCAATCTAAGAAGAGACTTGACAAAACTGAGAAAGAGGTAGAGTCATGAGAGAAAAAGAATTAAAGTAATACGTTCTTCTGGAAACAGATAGGTTATCTGGCCATTAGTCCTGCAAGCCTCCCACAAAAACTTGTTGGCGTGGAGGGAGAATGGGTAGGGCACAAAGCCATATGGGCTGGTAGTTCGTCATTAGACTTGCATGTAGTTTGGCTATAGTGAGATTGGTGTATGGTATGCTGTGCTTTTATGTGTAGTTTGGTTGTGGTGTGGCTGCCTTATCCATTTAGGTGTAGTTGAGTTGATACCCTTGCAGTTTTACAGTATTCCTCTTGGGCAGGCAACAGGAATCTTTAAAGCTTTGGGGGCTGTGATGCTTTGGGATTCAATCAGGCCACTAAAGGGTTTAGTCAACATCTGCCTTGCAATTCTGGCTCACAGCCTTACAATCATAGAATATCAGGGTTGGAAGGAACCTCAGGAGGTCATCTAGTCCAACCCCCTGTTCAAAGCAGGACCAATCTCCAACTAAATCATCCCAGCCAGGGCATTGTCGTGCCTGACCTTAAAAACCTCTAAGGAAGGAGATTACACGATCTCCCTAGGTAATCCATTCCAGTGCTTCACCACCCTCCTAGTGAAAAGTTTTTTCCTAATATCCAACCTACACCTCCCCCACAGCAACTTCAGACCATTACTCCTTGTTCTGTCAGCCTGGACACCAGCAGTAAGCACAAAAGCAAGAAGGTTTCACCTTGGCTTCTGCTGCTCAGTTACTCTTTGCAGCAGGACTTTAGCAACTCTTCCAGCCCGAAGTTTTCCCCAAGAATGTTTTTCTTGACTAAAACGCTCACAAAACCTTATCAAGTTTGTTGCTCCTTTTAAAGAGACAGTACACCACAGCTAGTTAACTTACCTGGGGTTAACACGCTCTAGTTCAATATACAGCACTGAGCTGGTTTATAGTAAGAGTAAAAGAAGTTTATTAAAAATAGAACACATATTTAAGTGATACCAAGTGGGAGGAATAGGAGTAGAAATGGCTACAAACAAAAGTAAAAATACACTTTTTGGACTAAAATCTAACTTAACAAACTGCAGTCTTTTATTCAGAGTAGTATTCTCATCATAGTCATTTTTCCAGCATGGCTAGACAGTCTTTGGCCAGGATCCATCACAGAGCCTGAAGCACTTGGCTTCTTTATCTCCTCGGATGAAGGAGACCAAAATAAATGTCTTTCTGTTTCTGCTTATATCTCCCCAAGTTCATTGACCATGTTACAAGAGTCAGGAAGGCTTCCTGCTGTTCTTCTCCATCTCCCTGATGATTTGTATGTATATAGGGCTTTCATTGTTTTGTTTCCATAATGTTTAATTTACATTGGAGACAGATAGCTGCCTTCCCTCCTGTCTGAGAGAAAACTTGTTTCTCCCTTTGTTTGGTCGCAGATTTTAAAGTCTAATATCAGTGAATATTCATAATTTATCATATAGTGTTAATGTGTACATTTCACAATGGTATTAATCACCAGTGGGTCACCAGCTTTCATAAAAGACCTCACTCAATACACTTTTATAGTACAGTAATATTGTATATAATCGGTCAATCAAATTGTTTATTCTTTTGAGGTTTAGGCCTCCTGTTCTTCCCCGGGGGCGTCTGGGCCCTGATTGTCAGAGGGACACTATGGGATTCTGGTGGGAACCAGGACGGCTTACCTTCTGCCTTCATTATCAAATGAATAATACAATTGTACACTCCACCTTTAATCTGCTTCAGTTGTCTTGGCTCCCCCAAATTTTGGATTAAATTCAGAGTCTTCCTCAACTGGCTCCTCTCATGGTTTCCTGCTGCACCCCCAAGTACTGGAGGAAAGAGGGAAAGAGGAACTCACAGTGGCAGGACTACAGGGCGATCCCGTTGATGGTGATGGAGCAGAAATGGTGCCCTCATTTTCTGCCTCCATTCCCATGATCACACCAGCCACCTGCATCGCCACCTGTTTGCACAGTGGCGGAATGACTCTGTGTCACATGGATAGTGGTTATCAGCCAGAACCAGGGGTGAACAGTTGGCCTCTATATTAATAGTATTTTGCAGTTTTATAGCGTTTTTCATCTTCAGAGCAGTTTACAGGCTAACCAGTCCTCCAATGTCTCTTTGCAGAATGTAATAGTATACGCCTTTTTCAGATAGGGAAATGGAGATCAAGAGGTTATGTGATTTGTCTAAAGTTGCAAATTGTCAGTGTCAGATCAGGCATTTCCTGGCTCCCAATCGTGTATTCAGTCCAGTAAGCCCCACCTATATGTTAGATGGAATCTTTGCTTAAGTAAGGGTTTTTACTTGGAATGTTAAATCTAAAAAACCCTGTAACATTTTAAATCAATTTATGACCAGGGATTGAACAATTGTCAGAAAGAAAAAGTGTATCTTAGATCTTGCAAAGTTCTAGTGTGGATCAAAATGTCTTGTGACCAAATCCACCTTTCCTAAGAGAGACTGAAACCTAAAAGGCACCCAAAGTACAATTCATGCCACTCATTGGCCCACTTGTCTTTGTTTGTTACCATAGAAATAATGGTGGGAATGCTAGTATTGTGAGTGTGATTGCTGAATATGCTCAGATGGCAAGAGGCAGTAAATAAGGGGTTAATGACAATCTTTTACTGTCTGCAGTGCTTTCATTCTCAAATAATACATTATAGAAGCTCAGGAAAGCAGCTGCCTTTTTGCCATTTTCACATAATTGCAGAATGAAGAAATTATGAAGAAGAAATTATCCTCAATAATGACATTCTTATCAAAAATAAGTTGCTAATACCTGGCCCTGCACTGGAGTGTGTGAGGATTTCTGTTTAACATGATGCACTTGAAATGTCCCCTTTGCGATGATCAAGTGCAAAAGCTACCAGTTCTAGTTAAATGTGACTATCCTTTAAATCTTATGTATCCTGTTCAAAAACATAACCCTTGCAAGAGGAAGAGTTAAATCCAGATTCACACTGTACAGAATGCAAACTGTAGGCTTAATAAAAACAACAGCAAAACAGGCGAGCCTTTATGATTGCCTCCTATTTTCTAGGGACTTTTGGTTGTGCTAGTTGTGGGGTGCTCTAATATTACATCCCCATTTGTGTGTTTGACTTAGATTTCTAAAAAGGAGGGTTTTCAGTTTTATAAGTGATCTCCTGTGATGACGTTCCTGCACTCAGCTGGTAGCTGCAGTGAGACTGCAATGGCTGAGGGGCGGCTGTTGGATGTTCGCAATGAGCTCATTCTCCCAGGAGGGAGCAGGGCTTACAGTGTATCACCCGGCAACTGCAGCCTTCCTGTGAAATTCATCTTTAGCTTCTCCTCAGTTAGGTTGGTCTGATTCTTCACTTTGGGGGTGTGAACATGGTGAGCAGATTTTACTGTATGGTTGATTCCTTTCCCCCACCCTTCTTCTAAATGCTTCCATGGACTTATTGATGAATCATTCCTCATCTGGTCCCACTATTCAGAGGATAGAAATGGAAAATGTAATCTCATGCAGCAGGGATGGATTTTTTAAAAAAAGTCTTTTGCAATGTGAATCGTTAAAAAATCCTTTAAAATCTGTCTGCTAGGAACAGCCCACAGTTTTTAGAATGAAGTGCACTGCATACAAGGAATGGTACTATCCTCAGGTAAAGCAGACAAGCAGTGTGTATCATGATGGAGCGTGCCTGTAAGGTTAGTTTCTATACATGTTTGTCAATATATATGTATATGTACATAATAAATATACGGCTTCATATGTACAGTTACATAAGAATGATTTATTTATATATTTTGTCTAATCCATTTTCAAACATCCTGTTTTGCATGCTCTTTTTGGCATAATTTTTCTAATATCAAACATCTTTGGAATGATTAAGAAATGCAGCTACGATTCCGGGCAGCTTTCATTTAGGAAGCATGTAGGCCTTCCTAATACCATTATATTTTATTAGATAAGTAGCTTCACCTTCTTGCTGTAGCTATTAATTCATAGAGTCTTCATAGAGTCTGAATCAAATGTGGTTGAACTGAAATGCCAGAAACTATGTTTGTAAATACAGATCCTTTCTGCATTTTTGCATGTAGATGTTGCATTATTTTTAGGGCCTTGCAACTTATGGATTATTGTCTCAGGGTACTTCTTATGTTCACTAAATTAATGATTTTGACATTTCCTATTTTCTAAACTCTGACAGGTGCATATACTGCATGTAATGAGAACCATTTCCTATTCTGTGATGTTTAACCTGTTAGATTAAAGGGAAGCTGCCTTTATCCAAATGTTTCCTCCTTTTTGGCTATAAATGTTGTTTATTCCCATTAAGCTTCTTTTCCTTTCAATAAATGTGTCTACCTCTGCCTGGACATTGTTTAAAATGCAGGCAGAATCTATACAGCAAAAACATTAGATCTGAATCAGATTGGTTTTTGTCTGTTATTTCTCACATCAGGATACTTTCAGAGAATCCATGCATTGTACAACAGAGTCTACATTTATGGTATTATTCCTGTGCACCGGTCATTCACTTGAAAGATATAGCTGCTTATTGCTACCAGCAGTTTGGACTCAGTTCTCTTGGTTTACATATAATGGGTAATATGTTGTCATAAATGCTGTGCTTTGTTTTTCAGAGTGGGACTGTGAGTGTATTACAGGTGTTTGGAGTACACAGTACAGGAGAATTTGAGATGGGAGCTGTTTTAGTACTTTATTCTCAAAGTTTAAGTTCTGCTTATTTCATATCTGCATTGGAAATGGATGACTGTTCTCTGGAGTAAAATATCAATTGCAAGATGATACAAGAATTAATTCTGAACAGGTCTTGAATTAAAAAATAGGTTAGCAATTCTACCAAAATAGGGACAGGCACATTCTTGGAACAGGAGAAACCTGCATTTCTAACTAAGACCCTGATTCAGGAAAGCATCCCTATTCAGAACAGCTCTTTAGCATGAGCTAATTTTAAGCCCATGCTTAAGTCCCACTAACTGTTCTGAATAGGAAACAGACTTAAACATGTTTCCTAAATCAAGATCTGTCTCTGTTATTAAATATTTAGAAAGTGATAGTTGCTAACATCCCCTGCACTGTAAAACTTTCTAAAAAGTTTCTACATGTATTATCCATTTATGTGAGCAAGAGCATAATTTGGCTTTACTCTTGTCAAAACATAATTTTTAAACATTGCCTTGTATTGCAGTGGGTTCAGATTCAAAACTAATTGACAAATTAGTACTTACAGATGAATGCTTGTCTCAATAACAGAATGCTTTTGAATAATGATTCCTTCATTTTAACACCTTCCTTCAAAACATCTGTGTTTATCCTTTTGAAGGAAGGTGACAAACATCTCAAAAGTTTGTAGGTGTGAATCTTATTTTACTATATAAGTAATTAACCCCCCTGGTTCAAGATTTCCTTTCATGGAAGGTGAAAAGAAAAAATGCTCAGAAAATCTTGCGTAAGCGAATTGACTTGAATCTGGGATCTAAACACATCTTGATTCAATAAAGTAGCCAAAATCAATCTGTCAAATAGTCATAACATGGTTGGATTTTAACAGGACTGGATAACTTTATGACCAATAGTAACATTTGTAGTCACGCATCTTGTGATAAGAGTAAGCCAGATATAAGCTAGTCGCTGTAAAGGACACTAGGGAATCAGTCTTGCCTTTGATCCCCATCTCCATCTCTGTAGAACTGGCTAGGAACATAATATGTGGTGAGGGTTGAAAGGAAAGGGGAGTTCACCTTCTTCTGAAGCTTCAAGTATTGGCCATCACTGGAGGCAGGATACTGGACCTGATAAATCAATGGTCTATTCTGGAATGGCAGATCTTATTTTCCTGTGTTGTCTCCTATGGTAAAGTCCTATTGGAGTAGATAGAGACCAACCAAACATAAAAAGAAATTAGATAAGGTTCTATAGAAATTACTCTTTAATAGGGAATGGCATCCTTCCTTTTGAACCATCCTATCCAATTCTAGAGTAGGGTCATAATTTTCTATTATGTTCTATAGGTGGTCACAAAAATCTATGACACATTATCTTGCACTCTTAATTTGTCCAGGACCATTTCATAAAGGGTTCCTTATTAACTGATGACACTGAAGAAAGGCAACAGGTTCAGTAGAGTCCAGCAATTACCCAGCAATTCAATTATTCCAGCAATACTCTTTAGTCTCCAAATGCAACTCTCACTTTTGTATTCTATACAAAAAGAATTAATAACTGAAATGAAAGGGTTAATTAAAACATGAGAAAAATAGTTTGGGGGCAAATCATATTTCTTAAAATAAGTGCTTATGGGTTTTTTTGGGAAGGTACGTTGGCATACTTGAAAACAACACAAATGGATGTTCTTTTATATTGTAATTTCCACATTGTTCAACCAACCCCAAAATCAAGGGACTTTGACCAAGGGAATATGCAAAAAAGGGGAATTATCTTTCATAGGAACTGGCTCAAGATAATAGGTTAGCTTAAATTGGGAAATGTATGGATATTATCACTTGGTTTTTTTTTTCTGGATTCCCATTTTCTCCTTTTCTAGATCCCACCCCAAATCCTCATATTGTAATGCCAACTATAAAGGCTGAATTGCTTTACTGATGAGATTGCTGGTTACTTTACAGCCTGTAAACTTGGGGCTACTTAGAGGTGCTCCAGAACAGTGGCCTCTGTGATTCTCCTGGACTTTCCCAGGCTAAGATGCGAGTGTCCTGAGATTTAATTCAAATCTGGGTCATCCGCATAAAGCTAGTAACCAAGTTACATCTGTTGTTTTATGAGAATTATTTTATCATAAGCCATGGCTTGAATGTGTTTCATGTATTGCTAAGGTTGCTGTGGAATTACTGTAATCTAATATTAATTGAACAGAAGACTATTAGCTATGCAAACCTGATATACTATTCAGTGATATTTAGACCTGTCATCTGTCCATGGTAGCCCTGACTTCTATTTCAACCCTTTGTGCAAATCTGGATAAATGTAATTAGCTGATGGAACCGGTACTTTGGATGCACAAAAACTTCTCTTGTTTTTGCTGATGCTGCTCTCTTTTGCCTTGCCTGTCCCTTGGTTGCATAATGGATGTGTCCCTTGGCACATGCCAGAAATAAAGAGCAGCACTAATGAACTCAAAATGGTATTACTATACATTACTAGGATGTAAATCTGAATGAGATTCCACATTAATGGTGCTTAATTTTCTTTTAATAATTAAGCTTGAATGGCCTAATCCTACCTACTCCCATTTGAGCCAAAGGCAAAACTTCTATTAACTTCAAAGGGAGCATGATTGAACCCTAAAGGTGAGATTTTTTTTTTCCAGAAAATGCCTAAGGCATTTATGAGCACAAGACTCACTGACTTTAAATGGGACTTGTATTCCTAAATCCCTCTGTCACTTTTAGAAATCTCCCTCTAATTTAACATTAAACTTATTTTATCCCCATGGTCTTATTAGTTCCTGATGAATAATACTAAAGAGTCTGAAAATATATTACTTTTTTCCTTTCACTTGGATAGTGCCTTAAAAAGAAACTTCTACATTTAGGAAAATAATGTTTCATATTTATTATTATTACCTATATTAGTGTTTGTAATCTTAGTGTTTGGAAGGGTAATCAAGATGGTAAAAGATGCAAAGATAAAGATATTCCCTCTCCCAAAGCTTGTACAATCCAAGCCCTGATTCTGCAAGGTGTGCAACACAGACAGATCCCTGTGCCCAGGCAGAGCCCTGTTGATTCCATCCACATAGAGTTAGGGCTAGGGAAGTGTTTTTTCTTAGGTCCATGAAATTTCATTTAATTTTTGCTGAGATATAAGCTATTAAAATTTGCTATTTTCTTTCTCTTGCTTGTGTTCCTCAGGAAAATTTTGCTCATGCCATTTCCAAAGCACCACCACCAGTAGGCACAGTACTGAGAACTCCAGTGAGCTTCCAGACCATTTGTAGTAGAAGAGGGCAGGGGGAGGACAGCTGCACTCACCTGGGCCCCAGGATAATTGCACAAGGGGGCAGAATCTAGGTTGCATGAGGAACTGTAAATCTGGTATTTCCCAACTTTCAAGTATTTGATTTTGCAACCTAAATGATATTTTTAATGTCCTTTTTTGGTATGTATCACATACTCTACAGATGTAGCTAGCATTACAACTGTACAAAGGCCCACATCTGTAAGAGGACTTAAGGCTTGTCTACACTACCGCATGGGGTTGGTCTAAGATATGCTACTTCAGCTACATCAATAGTGTAGCTGAAGTCGAGGTACTTAGATCTACTTATCACTGTGTCTTTGCTGCGGTAAGTCGACAGCTGACGCTCTCCCGTTGACTCCGCTTGCGCTTCTCATTCTGGTGGAGTACGAGAGTCAACGGGAGAGTGCTCAGCGGTCAATTTATCATGTCTGATAAATTGACCCCCCCGCTGGATCGATCACTGCCGGCCAATCCAGTGGGTAGTGTAGACAAGCCTTCAGGCACCGAAGTCAAACATTTAGGGGCCACTGAGTTCTTGACTACACTACCCACTGGATCGATGGGCAGCAATCAATCCTGCCGGGGTCGATTTATCGCGTCTACTATAGATGCGATAAATGGACCGCTGAGCACTCTCACGTCAACTCTGGTACTCCACCAGAACAAGAGGCGCAAGTGGAGTCAATGGGAGAGCGTCAGCTATCAACTTTCTGCAGTAAAGACACCGTGGTAAGTAGATCAGACCACTTCAGTCCCGACTCTCTCACTAGTCTCATGCTGAAACTCCAGCAGAGTTCTCACACTAGGTTTACTCACCGCACACTGAACTCCTCACAAAATGGGAGCCGGAGGCATCCACCCTTATAATCTTTAGCCAAGTGTTTATAGCACCCACCAGGTATGTGGGAAACTCAGGTTCAATCCCCCCCACCCTTCTGCCTGACATGGAGAAGGGACTTGACCTGAGGTTCCCCCCGCTGCCACCTGATCCTGCAGATGAGTGCCCTGACCACTGGGCTATGGATATCCTGGTGTGGGTCTTTCTCAGTCTCTACTGTTTAAGCTGTTCCACTGTGTATAAATAATTAAATATGTGTTGGGCCAGAGAGAATGAAAATGACTCTATAGTCCGGTGGTTAGGTATAGAGTATCTTAACCACTGGGTAAAGATTACGGGAGTCTGCTGTTTTGTGGGGAGTTAGGTGTGCTCTGCTGCCTTTCTTGCAAGAAATGGCTTAGGCACCTGACGTCAGGAGAGGAGTCTGGATGTGAATCCCAAGGGGAGATAGAGCCTTCCCTTCAGCCCTGATTAGAGGAAACATTATCTGCTCACACAATGGGTGTACTTATGCTTTGCATCAGGATGAAAATCCCTCTTTTTTCTTTTTATGACTACTATAGCATTTAAAGGCCCTAACTGTGTTTAGGACCCTCATTGTGCAAGGCACTGCACAAACAGTGAGAGAGAGTCCCTGCCCTGAAGATCTGCCATCTAAATAGGTAACAGCTAGGGTGGAAGGGAAAGCAGATGCACGGAGAGAAGAAGTGACTTGCCCAACTGAGAATAGGATCTAGCTCTCCTGGCTCCCTGTCCACACTCCATCCCCAGACCATGCTGCCCCTCCACTTTTAAAAGCTATTTAGTTGTATATCTGTGGAACCATTCAAAAATATCTTGAGGCTGTATTCTTCTCTAGTAACGGGACACACATTCCTTTAAGAACAAAACAACAAATGGATGTGAGATTTGAAAGGAAGAAAACGATATAGGGATGAACAATATAACCATACTTAAGGCAAGGGGACTGTGGCTTAAAGGTTGTAACTTGTCACTCTGGATAGATCACATTCTAAATAATGAACTCATAAATTACTGGTCAGCATGGGATATTATTTTCTATGCAATATTAACAGGAGTAAAGATATTTTTAAATGAGATTTTCCAGTATGTCACAGCAATAAATTAAAGCAATCCTCTTGTCAAATACTGCCATAAAAATAAAATATCAATATTAAAAGCTAATTTCAGTTCTGTTCAGTGTGTGGTGCTGGCTGGTGTTGGTGGCCTATGATATACACAAGTCTCAAACTAGATGATCTGGTGGTTCCTTTTTGCCTTAAACTCTATAATTGAATGAAAAGCCGAAATATTTTTATATAGAAATCCACATAAGTTGGTTCTCTTAAAGCTGAGCATTTTACTAGTCCATTTGTTTGTTTTTTCATTGATTATTAAATGTCTTCTCTTTCATAGAACTAGACAAAGTTGCTCAAATTAAATAGGATATTTGGATGTTTTCTTACATTTTCTAATTTAGCAAAGAACATTTATGAGAAATTTGAAAGCATATTTAAGGGGTCTAATCTCACTGGGCAAAGCACTACTCTCTTATCTTAGAGCAGTGCTTAATTTGTAATGAGAGAGGTACTGAGGCTCAAGCAATTTTTTTACTTTCATAACTGACGTGGCAAGCCCAGAGGTGCCAGGGCTATGAACCTCCCAGCCTAGAGGTGCCGGGGCTCAGCCCTAGCAAATCCTGGCACAAATTAAGCCCTATCTTAGAAGCTAGGTCTCAAGTGTCACTTGAGTTGGAAATGAGCTTGTTTGTTTGTTTTTCAGTTTAAATCATCCCTCATCAGCAGTTGATATCCACATACTGCGTGCTTCAACAGAGTCATTTTTTTTGCAAACTAGTAACCTCTGACAACTGTGTGAAGAATTGGGATGATTGATTGACAATAACTTGATTATACTGACTCCAGATATGAATTTGGTCCTAAATTCACTCTTGCCCCCAACAAGTAAGAAGGGCCAACCTGAGAATAAGTGATCTAATACTAGGACAAGGGAAGCTATTACTAGGCACTGTAGAAAATGTCCTTTAGCTCAAGGCGTAGAGGCCTGAGCTTTCTGGATTTGAAGAACCAGGGTTCTATCCTTGGCTCTACAGTGGTGGAGGTGATTTATTATTTATGTTGTTTGAAGACAGATTAATTACAGTAGGGTTTCATTATTATTGTCTTTTGTGTCCTCAGTATTTTACATGAGGCCCTAGAAGATAGAAATATTGTTCCACTCTTTTCTCTCCTCTGGCATTATCCTGCTCATCTACATACAGGAAGCACATATTTTGGGGGTTTGGTACCTTGTTCAGTGGGTTAGTCCACCTCTCTCCTTTTTATTTATTTGCTTTTTTTTCCTACCATCAAGTGTACTTTAAGTGCTTTTGTTCCTTGATATTGGTTGCCAGCTCAAATAAGTGTATGCTGAATATAAAGAAAGATGAGCTGACTTAAAAGTTCCAGAAAATCAGTATGGAACTTTCTCATTGCCACTTGTGAGATTTCACAGTTGAAGATTCTAAGCTGCGTAGTTCCAATTCTACAGAAGATTCTGAAATAGCTCTGCTTAGCTCTGTATTTTGCAAGTGTACTAAATGTGCATGTGTGGAACCTACATTTGCACATGCATACAGAGCAATTAGTTATCTGATTACACGAACTATGCATGCAGATGCCCATTTGTATGTGTAAATGAATACAAGCAGTGTGTTTATGTGTTCACAAGACAGAGGCCTACTGAAGACGTATCCCCAAAAGTCTGTTTGACAGGGTATCTGCCAGGCCATCAGGGATCGGGGGAGACCCTAGCTGCCTCAAAATGTCATTGAATGGCAGTCTCATTATCCTTAACCAAACCTGTGATACATTCAAGTTCAGCAGGGGATAGTTGGGTTTGCTGCCAGGTGTTCCTCATTATGCTGTCAATTAACCCAACAGGCTGAAACCTGCTGACCTCTTCTTAGGCAGGGGTCTTACATAATCACACCAGAGAACCTGCAGAAAGGATTCTTCCAAAAATGGGTTGCTTGGTCTGTCTTGTAGATTTTTCACAAAAAGATCTGAGTGTGCTTAAGATCTGGCCAATGGTTTTAGCCCGAGGATGTTCTCAATCCTGATTGAGAGACGAAAACACAGCAGATGGGAAAGCAATCCAGAAAAATGGCAAATGAAATCATCATTGGAAGTCTTCATGAAATAAGTAGATTTTAAAGAGGAATTAAAAGGAGGAGAGTGCTTGAACACACAGTAGGTTTTTCTCAGCAGAAGGATGGCAGGGAAAAGGTGTTTGAAGCTGAGAGTAAAGGGAGAGAAGTAGAGCAGAAAGGAGCAGGGGCCAAATGAGAGTGAGGATGTAGGTGTGGGCAAGATTATTATATATTCAGATTCAGGCTGCTTGCCCTCTTTATTAGGCAAAATACATAGTTATAAGGATAAATACATTAAAGCTTGTGAAGGTCTTTGAGATCTACTGATGACAAGTGCTGTATAGGTATTATCATTATCATTATTTTATTATCATCATCAAGAGGGCAAGGAGCTGGAACCCAGATGAATACATGTGCTCCTCTCTCCTCCTCTATTTTTGAGACTTTGTGAAAAGGAGAAAATATCTAAACAGAAAAGAAACTTTGCTGGTGTGTGTGAAACTACTTTCTTCAGAGCTGTCTTACAATCAGTAAAATCATGTCAGAAGGGTGAGATGGAATTTGGGATTGGGACAGAGAGAGTATATAAAAAAAGAGAGTATTTTTCAGACCCTAAAATCTTCAAAATATATACATATCTATGTTGACTTGATTTCTCTTGCTTTACATCGAAACATTTGAATGAAAGATTTTCAACACTTCGGTGGCAGAGTACTTCTATCAGATTATTTTTCCCTCCTTTCTATGAAAAAAATCAAAATAACATACCGTAAAAAATCAAGATATAGCAGAAAAATGGTAATATATCTTATTTTAGAGAATGTTGGCTTGAAACTGGACTTTTGCTCTGTAATAAATGTAGGGCACAAGAATATATATGTATTTTTGTGTGCATGTGCGTCTATTAAAAAATCTACATAGATCTGATTCAGATCTCCAGAGCTGGAGGCTTTTCCAAGATGAGTCTTGAAGACTAACTAGCATGAGCTGGTGATATTTCAGTTCCTATTTCAGAAAACCAACCACAGCAGTAGACATCAACTGGCAGCCTCTCATCATGATCAATGGATATTGAGAGCAAATTATAATCTTTTTTCATAAATGGGGGCCCCCTACGTCAGTCCACACTATAATCTCTTTTGTAGATAAGCAGTGATGCCAACTGGGTATTTTTCAGATGCGCTAAACTCACTTGAAAGAAGAGAGAGATTATTACATCTCATTTACTACAGTTCCAATAATAATTTCTCCCATTTGCCATTAAATGTGGGATTTTCAAAATTGCTCAGCAGACTACAACAGGAACAGATTTAGACCAAAGATGAGCATTTTTGAAAACCCTCCCTAACGAGAGGGAAAAGATGCCCACTAACTTAGTGACATTGAAAACATGCCACAAAAGAAAATTAAGTTCACTAGTAAACAAAAAGAAAAGGAATACTTGTGGCACCTTAGAGACTAACCAATTTATTTGAGCATAAGCTTTCGTGAGCTACAGCTCACTTCATTGGATGCATACCGTGGAAAGTGTAGAAGATCTTTTTATACACACAAAGCACAAGGGGGGGGGGAGAGAAAACCTGGATTTGTGCTGGAAATGTCCCAACTTGATTATCATACACATTGTAAGGAGAGTGATCACTTTAGATAAGCTATTACCAGCAGGGGAGTGGGGTGAGGGGAGGTATTTTTTCATGCTTTGTGCGTATAAAAAGATCTTCTACACTTTCCACAATATGCATCCGATGAAGTGAGCTGTAGCTCATGAAAGCTTATGCTCAAATAAATTGGTTAGTCTCCTTTTCTTTTTGCAAATACAGACTAACACGGCTGTTACTCTGAAACTAGTAAACAAACTAGACCAACACTGTTATCCCTTAAAAACAGGCCACTAAAAGGCTGCATTTGTCATTTTGAGACAAAAATGTCAGAAATGTGCTTCTTTCTTTCCAAATCATGACTGAAAGATGGAAGTAACAAACAAAATGATTTGCTAAAACAGCGGCATCTTTAAAACAGAATTCAGAGGAAAATCTCTTGACGTTAATGCATTAACACATACGAGCACTATACAGAAATCCAATCACCCAACCGCTAATGGAAACTGGCCTGGAAATTCTGAAATGTACCGCTATTGCCCACAGCCAAACCCACTGGCATAAAGCCTCATCTTTTCATTGTATTTTAGTGTTTGTTGTTGTTGTTTTATCACTGTCTCTGGGAATGTGACCCACAAGTGTAGCCTGCGATTTGTCAGCATTTAAGGATGTCTTCAGTTCTCTCCAATTTAGTTTGTAGTCATTTAATCCTCCCTTTGAGTGTCACCACTTCAGGTCCACCTAGGTCTATGCCTTTTAGTATGGACAAATTCACTATGATCAATTGACTGACATGTCTCATTATAATCAATGGACATGGCAGTACTTGAGGCCATATAGGTGTTCTTTAACAGCACTCCTTTTGATAGCTGTCCTTGGCATACAAGAGATACAGGTTTGAATCCCTGTCCTGGAGCAGGTTTCAGAGTAACAGCCGTGTTAGTCTGTATTCGCAAAAAGAAAAGGAGTACTTGTGGCACCTTAGAGACTAACCAATTTATTTGAGCATGAGCTTTCGTGAGCTACAGCTCACTTCATCGGATGCATACTGTGGAAACTGCAGAAGACATTATATACACAGAGACCATGAAACAATACCTCCTCCCACCCCATAGCCCAATGATTAGCGGATTGGAACTCAGGTCTCTCCCCTCTCACGAGAGTGCTCTAATCACTGGGCTATGGGGTGGGTCTCTCTCAGTCTCTCCTATTGAAGCTGTTCCACTCTGTGTGAATAATTAACTAATCATTGGGCTAGAGACAGAGATTGAGAATGACTCTATAGCCTAAGGGTTTGGGCACTCCAATAACTGTCTAATTAGTTATACAAAGTAGATCAGCTTCAACAGGGAAGACTGGGAGAGATGACCCCCTCTGCCCTAGAATAGCCTATAGTTGGAAGTGAGGTATGCTCATGGGAGGGGGGAGACCTGGGCTCCAGTCTCTGCTCCAGAGCGGAGGATTCCCTAAGCACTGAGCTAAAAGCTCCACCTTGTCCTCCAACGTGTAAAATGAGGATGAGACATTTGTTAATGTGGACATGGTTTGTTTCAGTATTTCCAGTTGTTTTTGTTTTGTTTTAACTGGAAAATTTCACTAAAATTAACACAAATTCAGAAATGTTTCAGTTGACCTAAATCTGTATTTTTCAGTGGCAAAAAGTTTTAGTGGAAAAATTTCATTCAGCCCAACTTGCTTAGTGTTTAGAAGAAGGGTTAAAATAAAGGCAGTAGAGGAAACAACAGCTTTCCTTCTGGTGCTAATGGCATAGGAAGACCTCCCACTCCTCTCCATAAACATAAAAGCAGCTCTCATCCTCTTGCTTGACTGGCACTGAGAGAGCTGTCACTCCTGTTTCAATGTACCATATCTGCTGAGTTAGAACATGTGATTGGTGGTTACTCCTGGCCATGCCACTAGCTTCCCATGTGCCTTAGGCCAGTTACTTAACTCGTTATACTTTGGGTTATTAAAGTGTATAACAGAAATAACTACTACTGTAGATACTTGAAGGGGTTGTTGTGGTTTCATTAATTGCTTGTAAACTGATTTGTAATCATCAGATGAAAGTTACTATCTAAATGCAAAGTGTGGTTGTTAATGATTTTTACTTAGCGTTCTCTCCCTGTCTCTGATACTCTCTAAGGCATCAGTTCTGTGTATGTCTACACTTAAAATGTTACAGCGGCACAACTGGAGCACTTCAGTATAATCATTCGCTACAGCAGTGAGAGGGGTTTTCCCATCACTACAGTTATTCCACCTCCCCTAGAGGTGGTAGCTAGGTCAACGGAAGAATTTTTCCGTTAGCCTAGTGCTGCCTACGCCAGGGTTTAGGTCAGCACAGCTGCATCTCTCAGGGGTGTGGATTTTTCACACACCTGAGAGATGTAGCTATGCCAATGTAAGTTCCCAGTGTAGACCAGCCTTCAGATACTGATCTTCCTCAATTCCTGTTGCATCTAGTGAGAACTGAGAGCCCTCAGCACCTCATGGAATCATGTTACATAGTTGCCTACAGCCCCTAGGGATCATTTTTTCACACAGGCCTATACCAAGCCTATACCATGACACACTGAGTTTTTGAACTGCTTGCCACCATGGAAGGATTCCCCATTCATGCTTACTCAGTGAACTATAAAGCAATGTTTGTGCGTTTTGGATGCCTTCCTCTAATTCTCCCCACAGTCCTCTGAGGTTCTAGTGTATGTGGAACTTATTCTTCTAACAAAAAAATTACTTATTAATGCAACAAAAAATAAATCTTTAACAATACAGTAGTAAAAATCAGGCTAATATACAGTCATGGCTTGCTATAAAACATATACCAGGATTTTCTAGAATAAAGCACAACACATCACAGCAAAGGACACTTCCGTATATGTGGTCCATGTTGCCTAGCAACTGCAGCCATTTAGGTAAAGAAAGCTTTAAATATTCAGCAATTTTATTTTTTAAGCCACTGCAAGTTCTCTGTAGATTTGTTTAAAAATTTTTGGTTCCAAGCCCTTTTGGATGAACTTCTATTTTAAAAGTAAATAGCTTGCAAATACTCTAGTCATACTGAAGAATGTGTTGTCATCTTTAAATCCAGGCAGCAACAAGTACCAGGTCAGTCCAAACTGTCTGAATACAGCTAATTCATCCTTTGCAAATAGTATTGTCTGGGTTTTGTCTTTCAATAAATGAATTAGCAAAGAACATAATACTGCTTTGTTTTATTGTAGTTGAGAAGAATGTGGGACTGTTGACATTCTTAGCTCTGGAGTGTGAAGTGGAGAGGGATGGAATGGGCATTCTAAACTGAGGATAATCTACAAACATTGGTGTTTTCAGAAGCCTGTGATTAAGTCAGTTATTGGGACAATCTGAGTGCTTGATTCATACCACTTCAAATATTTTTAAATCCCTCCTCCCCCCAATATGTATATAGTTGACTAAGCAGAAAACAACTGGGTATAATTTTAAAAACAGGCACAATCGCTGATATGAAGTATAAAGGAAGCATCCTGTCCTATGTAGCATAGGTACTCCCTATATAAATGTAAGTACTTTAGTATTCTGCAGTAGTGGTCCAAAGTGCTGCTACGGACAGTAGTGATATTTCAGTGTTTCAATCTATTGTTGTATTTCTTGATTAAAGGTTTCTAAATGCATTTCATAAGGCATGAAATAGTCTGATATTCTACTGCAGTGTTTTCTTATAAAGTCATTCATGTTCAAATTGTTCTTAAACCATACTTACTGGTCCTGGTTTTTCTTTCGTTAGCACCAATTACTCCATTAATTTCAACAGATGTATCTCTGATTTACCAATGTAAGGGAGAAGGAAATCAGGGATTTGCATAAACCCCCCAAACTGTATGTAATTGTAAAATTCTGCAGTAGAATCAGTGATTTACATTTGAAATAGGCAGGTGTTGGAACACTCTGGACACCAGCTGTCAGCAGGTGTTCTCTCTTCCTGTCCAAACCTGGCCTACACATGTATACACTGGGCCACAGTGAGATGCAATGTTATGTTACCTCTAACAGATACACATTAGTAGGTGCAATAAGGCTATTATGGGCACTTCTGTTTTCCTTACTGTCAGTTGACCATGAAACCAGTGGTCCCCAAGTTTTTTATCTTGTGTCTCCCCTTACCCCTATCACCTCCCCCGCCCCGCAATGGAGCCGGGAGTTGGACCACAGCTCTGAGAGTGGGGGACGCAGACAGAGATAAGGGGGCTGGGGCCACGCTGGGGGTGGGAATGGACCGTCAGCTGCAGGTTAAGACCTATAGCCACAGCTGGGTGCAGAGCCCCAGGGTGGGGCGGGCAGCCGGGGCTGGGGCCAGGAGCAGAGTTGGGCAGTGCTTCCTCCCCACCCCTTGTAGTGGCTGGTCTGGGCCTCAGCTTCGCCCCCACAAATGTTACTCCATGCCCCCCGAGGGGGGGCACGCCTCACAGAATGAAGACCTCTGCACTAGACTAATAAATATTTGACCTTGGCGGTGTGTAGTGTGTGTCAGTTAACCTAGAATTTGAATATGTCTGCTTCTGGCAATGCAAAAGGAGTGCTCCATTACTCTGTTGCAATGTTAATCTACTGGCTGACAAGCTCCTCCGATATGACAGTGAGAGTCTTTGTCAGGTGCTATGAAAAGCATCCCGTTTTCTCTCTCCTGATCCTTTTTCCTCCTGTTCAGTTTAGCTGACCAGATCAAACCTTTTTGATGCCTCTTCCCAAAGGGAGGGTTAAATGGCCTTTGTTTGATAGACCTCTGGCCACCTTGTGGCATTACACTTAATCTGTTCTTTTCAAAGGCCTCCTGTCATTGCCCTGGTCTGTCTGCAATGCCTGGTGGCATTGAGTTGTCATCTCCACAAGTAATAGCTGATGTGGATGATTGAGAGGAAGTGCTGACTTTGAAAATGCTAAGTCTCTGTAGTGGGAGATGGGCAGCAGGAGGCAGCTTTTGAAATCCATGGAGTTCTGTGGGATTGTTTCCGCTCTCCGCCATGTGCTTTCTACTGTGCATTCAGGGGACAAGGTCCTTTCTTAGAACCTTTCTTGAAGCTCACACTGGCAGACATCTTCTTGCCAGGTCACTGTTGATGATCTTAAATATTGTAATGATTTTTAAAATATGTAATGTGTGGTTATAGGAGTCATATAGGCATCTATTACGCACTTCTGATGGCTGAAGTTTGGGTGTACTGTCCCATCGTGGTGTGATAATGACTCATCATTGCATCTGTAGGATTCAGGCATCCTTGGTTTCCTTGCATTTTGAAACATGCAGGCTTTAGCTTTAACAATAAAAATAAATAGATAAGACAAGACTAGACTTGTAACCTGTGAGACTATATTAAAACCGCCATGGCTTCCAATGTACAACAAGTAAGGAAGTTATAACAATGATGCACCTCAGCAAAAGTTAGAGAGGGAACATGTATTGATGCAACTAGCCAGGAGAACAGGCACAACAAGGTCCTTACAGTATATCATAGGGACAGTATTTTTAAAGTTAATCCTAAAGCTGTGGAGGGAAATTATTTAAAAGGATATATAATTCCCCAACATGGCCAGCATGTTTGCTGTCATGCCACCAGGGCCAATCAAAGGGAGTGGGGGGCAGGAGGGCCATTTGGACTGGGCCTCAAGCTCAAAGGGGGCCTCAAATGTAGACACTTATTAATTTTTTGGCATTTGATAAGTTTCGCAGCTTGTTTTTATGCACATCCCTATCGGAAGAAAATGTGATACACACACTCAGCTTAGAGCTTCAAATTTAAGCAAATAAGAGATGTGATTTGGTAAAGGACATATTTTTTTTGTTAACTGATACAGATTTTGTCATATTAAAGAGTTTAAAATGTTCATAAATATTAATAAAAATACATCGGTTCTGATGGCACAAGATTAGACCATGATGAACATGTCCTCTCAGATCAGCTGATTATATAAACAAACCACTTGTTAGTGGCTGGTGCTGGATCAAGTGCATGTTGAAAGGTAGAGAATTGTTACATTTTAGTGTCTTTATAGTTTTATGTCTAGTTGACTACGGAATTATGTATGTGTGAGAATTCATCATTATTATCTTCATATGGTAGTTAAAAGAGGTGACTGGTTGGTTGGTTGAGCCCTAGCTTGGTAGCTTGGTCATCATCATAGGCTTTCGTAGTCTATAGGCCCAGATTCAAGGTGAACATTTGTGAGTACAATCTTGTACAGTGAGTTTTGTGAGGACACATGTTTGAAATTTTTGGACATTATCCCTCTGTCTGTATCTGTATTTACTATATATATGTCATCCCTTTGTCTTCAGCTCAGCCTGTTATATTATACCTTGCATGCTTGAGTTTTGATTCAGTGATAGGGATAATAATCTGTCTGACTGTTTCGTTTTGTGTTCTTAATTAGTATTCCTTAGTTTTAAGTCTTTTCAGCATTTGTTAATTTTTTTTTCAAATTGTCTCACACTTTTTTTTTTTTTTTTTGGTGCCTTGTTTTGTTTTCATGTGTCATCATTTTTTATTTTTTTTATGGCTAGGGGCCTCAAAAGCTGGAAGTGGCCCGGGCCTCTCTGGACTTCTGAGAGGGCCTGTGTGTCACTAGTAGAGCTCTGGCACATTCTGGATCTGGGCCTTTCAGCCACCTTCTCCATAGTCTGAGTTTATGGACAGTGTAGCGAGGCGAAGACTCACAGGCACGGCACCTCCTGCTGGTCATGTGGGAATTAGCTCTTTTCCAGCGTACGGAGCGCCTTCTGCAGGCCAGTGTCTCCTTCCTGGACCCTGGTGCCCCTTTACCTTGGGGTTCTGCCCCAGCAGTACCCCCACTCTCTGAGTCCCCACTCCTCTATCCCCACCTTGCCTCAGTGACTACTTCCAGTCGTCATCTTGCCCTCTCTTGCTGGGGCAAACTGCAGTCTGTAAAGGCCACTCATCATTGGCAAGAGGGTCAGACCAGCTGCCTCTGCCTAAGCCCGGGCTGCACCTCTGCAACCCCAGTACCTGTTTTGGCCTTTAACAAAGCCCACAGCCTGGAGATTTGCCAGGCTGGGGCTCCCGAGCTCCTCTTGCCTTTCCCAAGCATTGCTCTACTCTGGTACCCTGAGCTCCCAGGCAGCCAGTCCTTTCCACTCCAGGGCTAGAGTCAGACTCCTCTCACCAGCTCCTGGCCCCTAGCCCTCTTACTGGGGCCAGCTGGGCCCTAATTGAGCTGGCCACGGCTGTGGTTTCTTCCCCAATCAACCTAGCTTGGCTGCTTTTAATCCCCTGTTCTCCAGGAGTGGGGCAGCCGCCCCACTAGAGATAGTAATAGTGATTTGTTACATTTTGATCAGTCTTTATGATGGCATGTTTCCTCATTCACTGGTTTACAAGTGAACTGGAAATCTACAATTGATCTTGCAAGGTTCAGGGCAACTCCTAAGTGTAGACCTCCATAGGCTTTCATTGACTTCCGCTTCATGCAGGATTGGGACCTTTGCAAAATCATGTTAGTGATGACTGTAATATTAAACAGCATAAAAGAGTGAACATCGTTTATTTCAGGGTTGCTTTTGGAAAGCTAAGATTTCTTCATTTTTAATCATTCATTGTAGATGAGGGTCTGAATCCTGATTTCAAATGTTTGATTTATTTATTTATTTTGAGACACAGATTTACATTTCTGTCTTGATTTTTTGTTGGTTTTAATAAGCTAGTCAAATATTAGCCTAGACTTCCTCCTGTCCTTCAAAGCACCTACATGGTATCAAAAGTTAAAGGGGACAAAACTGCTTCATTTCAGAGTCAAGTGTAAGTTTGATATTTAATCTCACTTTATTAATAAGCTAAAAAACAACAGCGAGCAAAGTGCTGTGAAGTAGTAAGGAGGTTGGGGGAGTGGCACGGGAAAGCTAGATTAGAGACTGCTCTTCTGGCAACAGGGAAGAGTGTTCTTTATGTAGCTCTTTGTATTTTATGGTACTGTGAATTTCAGCATAACGCTTTCTTCAAATCAAGTTCTCACTTTACTAGGAAAATAAACAAAGAAATGAAAGATGAAATTTCATGGGTCATCAAGCCCATGTAGTTTGTCTGTGGTTACTGGAGCTCAGACTTTTGCTTTACTATTCAGTTGGTTGACAACACAGATACAAACTTGCAAATTATCCTAATTTAAACTGAAAGCAACTGCAACTAGGAAAATACCAAGTTTGATTAATAATTAAGCCTCTTTCATGTTTTTAAAATACTAAGGGGCATATCCTCAGTTGGTGGAAATTGACACAGCTCCAATTTAACCAGCTGAGGATCTGGCTCTATATTCTGAAATGTCTGAGTAAACTATTGGCAGAGTAAAAAGAGCAATAGGACACAAAATAGTAGAGTTGGATTTTTAGAGCTCCTGAGTACCAATTGTTCCCACTGACTTGAAGATGTGGAGTCTTGACACCGCTGAAAATCAGGCCTATAGTATCTAAATACAGTATTGCCAACCCCAGGTGTTCGTGATTCAGTATCCAAAATATCATGCCTTAAATATTAAGAGATTTAAAAAAAAACAATAATATGTTTTAGGTTCTCTTCCTTTACCTTCAGGTTTCTGAGCCTTTAGGGTGCACTCAGGTCACATTTTCAAACACTTCTCCACAAACACAAGGGCTAGAAACTTATTTGTTTGAAGTGAAAGCTGAGATTCTTATGCAATTCCAGAAGCTGGGGCATTAAGAAGAACACCAAATACCACAAGACTCATAATAAATTTCAGGTGTTTTTCTTCACGTGGATTCCGATGAAAATAAAAATAATAATGTGACATCAAGGTGTACAGCAGTTTAATACAAGAAACAGCAAACAAAAGAATGTGCTTAAAGTTTTCCTCCCCTCATTAACTTCCATAGTATTTTTCCTCCTTAAATAAAAATGTTTGGTGCCATCAAAAGGATCCTCCTTGGAAATATCGATCTGACATTTGTTTAGCTGAAACAAGCTAATTTTGCTGATGATAAAATTATGTAAAATACGGACATGTTTATAACACACCATGAAGGTGGAATGAGGAGGAGGAGTTAAGATTTTACAAAATAATTAAAAGTTCCAGGGCCAGATTCTTTTCTCTGATTTTTCCTCTTTTCATTGCCCTAGCAGCACAAAGGGGCTGGGAAGCGGCTAGATCTGGCCTGCTAAGAATCCCCTTGGCATGGGGAAGTTCTCAGCTGGAGTACCCAGCTCCTGTGCCACTCTACATCCAGCCTTGGTGGGATGGGGTGGGGAGGGCGTGGTCGGAGCGTGGTGTGGATCTGGCAGTCACCAGCTCGCATAGATCCCCTTAGGGAAAGTTTTCAGCATGAGCCAGTGTCAGGAGCATAGTCAGCTAACTGGTTCTCTAACTACATCATGCCTCTTCCCCACGCTTTGAGGGTATCTTGGTGCAAGAGAGAATTTAGGCCAGTATTTTTATTTGGCTTTAACTGTATCACAAACACAAATCCAGAGCTGTCTGAATTTGCAGCATAACTCCTTCGACTATAGTTTTCCCTTGGAGTTATAAGACTCTACCTTTTCTTTAGATACAGTGCAGATACATGTTAGAAAAATATTATTTCTTAGCCAATATTCTTTCCAAACAGGCTTATATTTTATTTTTCTGAAAGAAACTCTTCTCAGTTGTCATAATGTAACTGGACTGGTTGGATTTAGTGAAGATGTCTCAGAGGACAGCAGAGAAATGGATCATGGAAAGAGATCCTCCCCTTGATGTAGTGACAGTTTGGTAAGTTCCATCTGAAAAATAAAAGCTGATCTCTTTGCTGAGTCATAGACCCTTCGGAGCTGAAGTGCAATAGCTGGAGTTTAGACAAGAAAGGAAATACTTATGTTCTGGAATTAAAGCAAAGGTGAGGAAAGCTTTATTCTGCAATTTTTTGATGGATTAGCTTACTTTTGTCTTAATAAGATTTTCTTTAAAACCTTATTGTCAAACTGGTTGTCAAATAATATTATAAGGTTAATTCAGTCTGTATAACTTCACATTGATTTTCATGTATTACAGAGCTTTGGAATGCACAGCCCTTCTAAGGCAAATGTAGGGGGGAATATTTGAATCACGGTAGCTGGCTCCTAGGGTATGTCTACACTGCTATTAAAAACCTGTTGCTAGCCTGTGCCAGCTGGCTTGCGGGGCTCAGGCTATGGGGCTATTTAATGGTAGTGGAGATGACCGGGCTCAGGCTGGAGCCTGGGCTGTAGGCCTCGCAAGGTGACAGGGTCCCAGAGCTTGGGCTGCAGCTGCTGGAACGTCTACACCACAAACAGCCCCGCAGCCTGAGCCCCACGAGCCCGTCATAGAATCATAGAAGATTAGGGTTGGAAGAGACCTCAAGACGTCATCTAGTCCAACCCCATGCTCAAAGCAGGAGCAACCCCAACTAAATCATCCCAGCCAGGGCTTTGTCAAGCCGGGCCTTAAAAACCTTTAAGGATGGAGATTCCACCACCTCCCTAGGTAACCCTTCCAGTCAGCTGGCATGGGACAGCCGTGGTGTCTAAATGGAGTATAAACATACCTATGGACTTCATGCCTCTGCTAAGGCAGAATATAGTGCTACCACCAGAAATATCAAAAATTAAATTGCTACTAAACCTGATCCTGGGTACACTGAACACTGTTTTATTTGTGCTCATTTTATACTGTACCATTCTAGCCATTGATTGATATATAAGTTAGAGACTTGGTACAAAATAATATGGTTCTCTAAAGATGGAAAACCTTTCAAAGAGGCAGCTGCAGATTGAAAATGGGTACTTTGCCAGCTGGGCAGACTGGGTAATTAGAGGAACTGATCAGAAAATTTCCTTCAAAACAAAAATGTTCACAGAAGACATAGTTAATGGAAACATGTTTTTCTTACCAGATCTAGTAACCAGACTGAAGGGTCAGGTGGATAGCTTCCCCAGTGGTGGAATTTGCTAGTACCACAGGAACTGTCTAATCTATGCCTGTGTTTTGCTCTTGGTTTACAATTGACTTCCTCAGTGTTCTGTGATCTCTCCATGCTTTCCTTAACTCTACAAGTGTCTGTTTAAATCTAGTTGTCCTAGGGGTTTCTCCAGCCTTTGGAGCAGGTTTTGTTTGCTTTTCAGGATCTGCAGGTGCAGTAGCTATATTTGTGCTTGAAGTTATGCTGTAGCAGTTCAGACAAGCATTCGACCTGTCTTATCTGAAGCTTGTCCATCTCCTTAAGCCTGCAGAATGGGGTTTGAAATCCAAAGAACAGGCTTGTTAACAGTATTTTTGGATCCATTTGAGTAATAAATTCAGGAACCAAACATTCAACCAGCAGAGTATAAAGATGGGAGGAGGGAGTTAAATTACTCAGTAGAGGGCATGTTTAAGTTACTTACTGTAAGGAAATTGTACACATTCAGAGTATGTCTACACAGGGATAAAAGCCGATGGCACAGCCATAGTTGGCCCAGGTCAGCTGACTTGGGCTTGTGAGGGTTGGGCTGTGAAGCTAAAAATCTCTGTGTAGACATCTGAGCATGGGTGTAGCCTAAGCTCTGGGACCTTTCACCCTTGCAGGGTCCCAGAGTGCAGACTCCAGCCTAAGCTCAGACATCAGATTTTTCAGCCTCAGAGCCCGAGCTCCTTCAGCCCAAGTCAGCTGACCAGAGCCAGCCGTGGATTTTTTATTCCCGTCTAAACATATCCAGAATGTACAAGCACCTATTGATCACAATTAAAATGTCACCGTTACCATTTGAAATTAACTAGCATTTGTCGATCTGCAGCTCTACTCTGTTATATATAGAGAAGAAATATTTGTCATGGTGAATACTTTTAAAAGATAAATGCCAACCTTTTAAATGGTGATGACGTGTCTTTTGCAACCTTAATAATGTTCAAACTTTGTTAAAAGAAAGTTAGGAAATGCCAGAATTAAGTTTGCACAGTAGGTTTCTCTGGGGGGTTTTTGGTGTGTAATTTCTTGAAGTTTTAAAAAAGCAAACTGAATTAACAGACAATCCCCTCAGGTGTTGTCATGCTGACATCACACAGGTCATCAGCAGGGTTGGAACCTCTAGATCCTCTGCATAGAGCTGCGACTTGAGATAACAGGATCACTTTGATAGTAATAGGTTGTCATCCTCAGTGTGGACCTGCACTAGAGAGGAAGGGGGGGCATATTTTGAGATTGGATTTCATAGATATTTGCTGACAGCAGAGGAGTATGTCTCAGGAATCTTGGGTTCCTTTCCAGGCTCTGGAAGGGAGTGTGCTGTAGTGGACATAGACTCTTCTGACCATTTCCCCCAAGCTTGAGCCATTCTGCCCTGGCCTCTCCAACCGGTCTCCATAGCATGTCTCTTTCCCTCTCCTAGCTCCTTATCCCAGTTCCCTTCACCTTGTCTACTCGGTCCTGGTCTCCATTTCTGAGGCTCTCATCCCAGTCCCAATATTCTTGCCCAGCTAGTCCTAGTCTACCTATCTGGCTCACTGTGTAGTCCCAATCTTCCCCTTCCCACTGCCAGTCTTTCTTCTCCCCACACCCAGTCCTAGTCTCCTTGCCAGCTCTCCCAGTTCCCTCCTCTCAGCTCCTCTTGTGACCTGTCTTTGTTCCCTCTCTGTTTTACACTCTCTCCCCAGTACCAGTCTCCCACACACCTCTCCAAAGCTCTTTATCCCAGTATCTTTGCCCAGGTAGCCCCAGTTTTCCCTCCATACAAAACTCCTTGTCAAACCTCTCTCCCTCCTCCTTGTCCCTGCTTCCTCCATATTGTTCCTAATCCCAGTCTCCTCCTTTGTGTGATCTCATCTCTGGCCAGCTGGATCCTTCCCCTCCTCCATCCACAGGGTCCCTGATCCCCTTCTGCCCAGTGCCAGCTTCCCTTCCCTTCCTCCCCAACCCTGGGTGCCTGTTCTGATTTCCTTGCCCAGCCAGTCCCAGTTTCTCTCTCACCCTCCTGTTCTAGTACCATTGGACTTCTTGTCCCAATTTACTGTTTTCCCTCTCCTTTGGTCTGTCTTTTGTTTCCTCTTCATTCAAATCAGATGGCTTTCTCCTCCTTGCTGCCAGCAAAGGGTGGGGGGGTGTCATTGAGACCACAAGAGAGACAGGATCCCTGCTCTCAGTTCTAGTGCTTGGCCCCATCCTGGCCTGGAGCAGCCATTACAGTGAAGGTCTGGCTTGGCCCCTATAGGCTGGGGCTGGAGCATAGTCAGTTACCCTGTGGAAATCATGTATGTACAGTCCAGTCAGCTTGAAAGCTGTGAGGGGATGGAGCATGCTCAGTAAGGATTGAATCTTCCGAGATTTTAGCTGCTAAAATCAAACAAGTCTCTACTGAGCATATGTGAACTGTAATTGTTTTCAAATTGGCCAAATCTGGGTGGATTTTCACAGGAATGACAAAACGTGCATTCCTGAAACAAAGGCTAACTCTGCCAAATTTGAAGTCTCTACTCCAAGTGAAGGGGGTTGCTAGAATTGTTCAAATAAAAGGTTGTCAGAATTTTTAACATGGGCAAAGCAACATATTTTTCTCTACCCTTGTTCTTAGAAATGGCTGAAATGTTTAGACTGGAATTTTTTAAAAGATTCAACTTGCGGCAGACTGCCAAGGTGGAAGGAATTCAGCCCAAACTGTTAAAATTTGGCAAAGTTATAAGCAATTGAAAATAGATCTTATAATGGGACGTATCGGGCAACCTTAAGAAGAGTCAGCACTGCCAGCCCTGCCTACACTGTGTTGGATGTGCAGTAATTAAGTGTTAGGCGGGTAAGATGAACTCAGAAGGTCCTTAAGGTTGCAATGGTAATCCCTGTGTAGTTTATTCAATATGTGTTGCACATTCTATGCGTTTTATGATATGCACTTAAATCAGTAGGAGTTTTGTCATTGACTCAAATAGAAGCAGAATTAAGTCCTTAATGAAAACCACAGTAATATGTGAACTTTCAGTTACTAAAAAAACAGGAATAGGAAATACTGCATACCTGCGAAGAGGCTAAGTTAACATTGCTTTTCAAACCTTTTGCATGTCCTGGCTTTTGTGATTTAGTTCACTGTATAATATTAATGAACACAGGGATTTTTTACATTTAATTTCCTAGATATTTAGAGAATAAAAAGAAGAAGCCACGAAGAACAGAACAGAGAAATAACCATTTAAAATAAAAGGGGGAGGGAGGTAAAACTGCACTAACTTTGCTCTAAACACGGTGATTTCATTAACTAGTGATGCCATGAAAAAACAAGTCATACGGTCTGTAATGCCAAAGAGAGGAAGGGACTGGACTTGGACCCAAGATATCTAGTTCAATTCCTGGCTCTGCCACAGAATTTCTCTGTCACTCTGTGCTTCAAAGCCCCATTTTACAAATGGGGATAATATTTCCTTTCTTTCACCCTGGGCTCTGATTCAGGAAAACACTTAAGTACGTGCTTGGGCCACTACAGATGTTTTACATCAGTCTGTCAGTGTAAAAGGCCTTTAATATTGGTATACATTACATTTGAATTCATGAGTAAGCACGATCTGAACGAATGCTTCCCTGACAGCGAGCTGGGAGGGGAAGAGACTTGGGGTGCGTTTATGTAAATAGAGGTTTCAGAGTAACAGCCGTGTTAGTCTGTATTTGCAAAAAGAAAAGGAGTACTTGTGGCACTTTAGAGACTAACCAATTTATTTGAGCATAAGCTTTCGTGAACTACAGCTCACTTCATCGGATGCATACTGTGGAAAGTGTAGAAGATCTTTTTATATACACACAAAGCATGAAACTACAGCATTTGCTCAAGAAACTCCCTGAAAAAGCACAAGATCAAATCTGCACAGACACACCCCTGGAACCCCGACCTGGGATATTCTGTCTACTACCCAAGATCCATAAACCTGGAAATCCTGGGCGCCCCATCATCTCAGGCATTGGCATCCTGACAGCAGGATTGTCTGGCTATGTAGAATCCCTCCTCAGGCCCTACGCTACCAGCACTCCCAGCTATCTTCGAGACACCACTGACTTCCTGAAGAAACAACAATCCATTGGTGATCTTCCTGATAACACCATCCTGGCCACAATGGATGTAGAAGCCCTCTACACCAACATTCCACACAAAGATGGACTACAAGCCGTCAGGAACAGTATCCCCGATAATGTCACGGCTAACCTGGTGGCTGAACTTTGTGACTTTGTCCTTACCCATAACTATTTTACATTTGGGGACAATGTATACCTTCAGATCAGCGGCACTGCTATGGGTACCCGCATGGCCCCACAGTATGCAAACATTTTTATGGCTGACTTAGAACAACGCTTCCTCAGCTCTCGTCCCCTAACGCCCCTACTCTACTTGCGCTATATTGATGACATCTTCATCATCTGGACCCATGGAAAAGAAGCCCTTGAGCAATTCCACCATGATTTCAACAATTTCCATCCCACCACCAACTTCAGCCTGGTCCAGTCCACAGAAGAGATCCACTTCCTGGACACTACAGTGCTAATAAACGATGGTCACATAAACACCACCTTATACCGGAAACCTACTGACCGCTATTCCTACCTACATGCCTCCAGCTTTCACCCTGACCACACCACACGATCCATCGTCTACAGCCAAGCTCTGCGATACAACCGCATTTGCTCCAACCCCTCAGACAGAGACAAACACCTACAAGATCTCTATCAAGCATTCTTACAACTACAATACCCACCTGCAGAAGTGAAGAAACAGATTGATAGAGCCAGAAGAGTTCCCAGAAGTCACCTACTACAGGACAGGCCTAACAAAGAAAATAACAGAACGCCACTAGCCGTCACCTTCAGCCCCCAACTAAAACCCCTCCAACGCGTTATTAAGGGTCTACAACCTATCCTGAAGGATGACCCAACACTCTCACAAATCTTGGGAGACAGGCCAGTCATTGCCTACAGACAGCCCCCCAACCTGAAGCAAATACTCACCAGCAACCACATACCACACAACAGAACCACTAATCCAGGAACCTATCCTTGCAAGAAAGCCTGTTGCCAACTGTGCCCACATATCTATTCAGGGGACACAATCACAGGGCCTAATAACATCAGCCACACTATTAGAGGCTCGTTCACCTGCACATCCACCAATGTGATATATGCCATCATGTGCCAGCAACGCCCCACTGCCATGTACATTGGTGAAACTGGACAGTCTCTACGTAAAAGAATAAATGGACACAAATCAGATGTCAAGAATTATAACATTCATAAACCAGTCGGAGAACACTTCAATCTCTCTGGTCACACGATTACAGACATGAAAGTTGCTATATTACAACAAAAAAACTTCAAATCCAGACTCCAGTGAGAAACTGTTGAATTGGAATTCATTTGCAAATTGGATACAATTAACTTAGGCTTGAATAGAGACTGGGAGTGGCTAAGTCATTATGCAAGGTAACCTATTTCCCCTTGTTTTTTCCTACCCCCCCCTTCAGACGTTCTTGTTATACCCTGGATTTGTGCTGGAAATGGCCCACCCTGATTATCATACACATTGTAAGGAGAGTGGTCACTTTAGATAAGCTATTACCAGCAGGAGAGTGGGTTTGTGTGTGTGTGGGGGGGGGGGTGAGAAAACCTGGATTTGTGCTGGAAATGGCCCAACTTGATTATCATACACATTGTAAGGAGAGTGATCACTTTAGATAAGCTATTACCAGCAGGAGAGTGGGGTGGGAGGAGGTATTTTTTCATGCTTTATGTGTATATAAAAAGATCTTCTACACTTTCCACAGTATGCATCCGATGAAGTGAGCTGTAGCTCACGAAAGCTTATGCTCAAATAAATTGGTTAGTCTCTAAGGTGCCACAAGTACTCCTTTTCTTTTTATGTAAATACAGTTTGCTCCTGCCCTGCTTAGATATTCAGCAGATAGAGCAGTGTCAAAGTAATCAACTTTGGCTGGTGTTGGGTTACAAATCACTTAAGTACTGATGAAAGGGTAGTGAAATACAGTTACCAATCTTGTAATTATTGTAGGAATACAGGAAAGCAGGACTTTCAGTTGAAAGAACCTCGTTAAGGTGGAGCTGGAATGCCAGACTGCGATCCCTCCCCAAGGGTCCTCCCTGGACTGGTTAAACCCGTTCCTCCCCAGTGTTCAAAGAGCTAAATAGGCTTCATTAGGAGACTCTTTGTTATTTTTAAATGCTCAATCAGAGCAGAAACCATGTTGCGGTAGGACTGTGTTTCTGCCCTGCCTGCTAAGACCTAGAAATCACTTGAGATGGGGCTGTGTTTCTGCCCAGCCTGCAAAGAGCTGAAAATTACCAAGAGACTGATGTGCAGAGGTCATGGCAGAGAGGCAGGTGGCAGCAGAAGGTGACTAACAGTTGGCTGGCGAATGAGTGGCTGGTGAGGCGGAGATGCGCACCATGCAGCCAGCAGGGCAGCTGGCGGAGAGGGCCAGAGCAGAGCCTCGCAGAGGGGAACGATGAGTGAGTGCTTGAGCAGCGGAACAAGTAAGGTGCCTCTTTACCGCCCCCTCCACCCAGGTTGGGAAGTGAACTCTGCAGATGCACCTCTGAACTCCAGGTCTGCTCTGACCAAAGACAGCAACTGCAAGTGGGGTGCAGATAAGGGTCGGGCACGTGAACCCAGCTCTAGTTGCTGCTGGCTTCACCGGGCAGAAGGGTTACACATATTAATACCGCTTTGCACTGCCAAAGTGGTGGAAAGCACCTATCATGTAAATGAGAATCAGGCCCACTTAAGATCATCCCTTTTCAGCACAACACTTAAGAACTTGATTATTTCAAGGGAACTTAAGCCTTTTAAAGTTAAGCACATGCTTAAATGCTGTCCTGAATAGGGATTCTGACCTGAATTTGGACCTTAGATTGTAAACTCTTCAGTGTAGGGATTGTTCTTACTATGTATTTGAAAAGTGTGTAGCACAATGAGGCCTCAATCTCAGCAGGGACTTAAGGGGCAGTTGTGATACAGATTAATAATAATATGTATGAAGACACTCTAATGAATCTTAAAAATATATGATTTTGCTATTGGATAATCTAAAATAGTGGCATGTTATCTCTAGACCCTACTCTTTAAATGATGCAAATCTGGGAGTGATGTGAGACATCAGTAGAGGTAAGGACCGTCACAGAAATGTCTTTTCATTTTAGTGTGGGTGGACTCCAGAATACTATTATAGAACATATCGTAGTTGAATATTACCTAGAAGCAGGACCACAGGCTAATATTAACTTGAGATGGAAGGGGCCAATTATCTGTACCCATCCATGCTGGGAAGTCTGTGATGAATGTTCAGTGAAGAGGGGAAGTAGGAGTTTAAAAAAAAAAAAAGCAAACAATGATAGTCCTGATAGAAAAGGAAAGTGAATACCCAGCTATGTCGCCAAGGTGAACCTAACACTCTGACTTATTTCCTTATAGGAGAGTGCTATGTTTTTAAAAGAAAAATCTGTGACCAATGATAGTGGAGAAATCAGGGTTCAACATGACAATTGAGATTGGGCCTTACAAATTACTATTATGAAAGAAAATCGCCTTGCAACCTCCACAGTTATTTTCTTGGTAAACATCATTGAGTTAAAGAGGAAATTATGAACTACAAAGACAGAGATTCGGTGACATTCTGAAACCATGGCCAGCAGGTATCGTAGGCACAGGAAGGCTTTGTTTGCCTTCTCAAACAGTCTGACGTCTCCCCACCCATGCTCCACCCCTAGGTCCCATCTTGCCTGCTGTTTCCTTTGTGCCAGAGGCTGGGGCAGGCAGACTGTGGGCCTCAGTGCACCCCCAGGGCCACACCATGCTGCCTGTCCTCCCGGCACTGTGGCCGCTCCGGCTGCGCTGCCTGCCCAAGGCTGGGGCTGGGGTCACTCTGGCTGGGGGGCGCCTTCAGGGGCGAGGTGGATGGGGGGGCGGGCCATGCGGTGTGGCCCAGGGAGGCTGGGGCCATGCTGCCCAGCTCTCCAGTACTCTAGGGCCAGGGGCAGGGAGGGGGCTTGGGCTGCGCTCTCTGGGGGTGGAGGGTGCTTGCCTGGCTGTCTGGGGCAGGGGCCAGTGGTCACAGTGGGGGCTGGGCTCCGGTGGGCATGGAAGGGGGAGTCCTATGGCGGCAGGGGAGGGGTTGGGGGGCTAGCCTCCCCAAACCTGGGATACGCTCATCGCTCATGACAGAAACCACAAACAACAAACGTTTTAGAACTTTCCTTTGGTCAGTAGTCAAAGCCTACACTAATGGGGATGAGAGGGGAAGGAAAGCTCAGGTATTTTAAAGGAGGTGCCTGAGCTATATTTGAAAATTCAGATATTTGCCTTGCTTTAATGCTGTTACTTCAGTTCACAGCAGCAGGGCCTCTTGCCATCTTTAGAGTTTAGATTTTGAAATGTCTTATCTTCAACATAAAATGGAAAAGGCCAAAAATGATTGTGAAAATTCTGTTGCCAACAGCACATTGATCCCTAGAATATAGTGTTCCTGACATGCAAAGGATATATGTAATGTACATTCAAAGCAAGGCTTTCTTTCTGATCAATTATTTACTATTGGTTTGCACTTGACAACACTTGGGAGCCAGCTACAGCAACAACTAAAATAGGTGCTTTCAGCTTTGCTGCTTGTTGTGATTGAAATTGGACCCACAGAAACGGTATAGTGTTAGGATAGCATCTAGACATAATGCTGCCTCAGGCTGTGTGCTGACTATTCCTGTCACTGATGGGAGCAGTGGGCCTGCTTATCTGATGTCCTGCACCTTGTGAACTAATTTACACCAGTGCAAAGTGGGTTTACCAATCAGAATGGTAGCACTTTACTCCCACTTTGCACTCCATTTGCAGTGCTGTAAGTGACTGCACAAGGAGCAGTGCAGTGGAGAATCAGGTCCGGTATCTTTAAAGAAGTAGAGCAGAATGTAATATTTCAGTTCCTTGTTATGGAACAGGAGAGCAAAGCACAGTGGAATGATCAATAGCCATACCAATTTGAGATCTTTGTAGGGTTGCCAACTTTCTAATTGCACAAAACAGAACACCCTTGCCCTGCCCCTCCTCTGAGACCCTGCCCTTGCCCTGCCCCTTTTCCAAGCCCCCACCCCCGCTCACTCCATCCCCGCTCCCTCTGTCGCTCACTCTTCCCAGCCTCACTCACTCATTCTCACTGGACTGGGGCAAGGGTTTGGGGTGTGGGAGGGCGTGAGAGCTCTGGATGGGGGTGCAGGGTCCAGGGTGGGGCCAGAAATGAGGAGTTCAGGGTGCAGGAGGGGGCTGCGGGCTGAGGCAGTGGGTTGGGATGCAGGAGGGGGTGAGGGCTCTGGATGGGGGTGTGGCCTCTGGTGTGGGGGCAGGGATGAGGGATTTGGGGTGCAGGAGGGGGCTCTGGGCTGGGGCTGAGGGGTTCAGAGTATAGTAGGGGGCTCCAGGCTGGGGCAGGGGGTTGGAGTGCAGGTGTGTGTGTGAGCGCTCTGACTGGGGGTGCAGACTCTGGAGTGCATCTGGGGATGAGGGATTTGGGGTGTATGAGGGTGCTCCAGGCTGGGACTGAGGGGTTCAGAGGGTGGGAGGGGGATCAGGGCTGGGGTAGGGGGTTGGGGTGCGGGGGGTGGTGAGGGCTCTGGCTGGGAATGCGGGCTCTGGGGTGGGGCTAGGGTTGAGGGTTTTGGGGTGCAGAAGGGTGTTCTGGGCTGGAACCAAGGGGTTCAGAGGGCAGGAGGGGGTCAGGGTTGCAGGCTCCGGGTGGCCCTTACCTTGAGCAGCTCCCAGAAGCAGCGACATGTCCCCCCTCTGGATCCTAAGCAGAGGCATGGTCAGGTGCCTCTGCGTGCTGCCCCGTCCGCAGGCACCTCCCCCGCAGCTCCCATTGCCTGTGATTCTTGGCCAATGGAGGCTCCAGAGGTGCTTGGGGCGGGGGCAGCATGTGGAGCCCCCTGGCTGCCCTTATGTGTAGGAGTCAGAGGAGGGACATGCTTCTACTTCCAGGAGTCACGTGGAACCATGGCAGGCAGAGAGCCTGCCTTAGCCGCACTGTGCCGCCGACCAAACTTTTAACGTTCCTGTCGAAAATTGGACATCTAGCAACCCTAGATCTTTGTCAAAGAGGAAATACTTCCTCTTTCATAGTAGAAATGGCATAGAGTCTGTAAACAGGAGAGGCTACATGGGTAGGTGTCATAACAAAGGCAGCTATTGAAGGGAACAAAGTGAAATGTGAAGACTCTAAAGGTTGCTTAAAACGCTGAACGAAGACTGTTAGGTTGTAGGAAATATATTTTGAAAAAGCTGATTTAAAAGTTAAACAAACCAGAAGTCAAAACATGGCCACAGATTTGCAGAATATTTCTCCCACAGCCTGGTGTAGCCAGTTGGCTTGTCAGTTTTAGTGTTTTGTTAAATCAAAATTAGGAACATTAAGCAGGTGATTCAGACTCATGGTATTGATCTCTAGAGTTTCATAGCTGTGATTTCAGTGCACAAAATAACTGCATATAAGGAAGGGTTTTGCTGGAATTGTGAGGGTTCTAATCTATTCTTGGAGTGAATATGTTGAGCCAAATTCTTCCCCCATGTCATAGCAGCAGGAGGAGGAGGATAGGAAAAACTATAAAGCGTGAAGTGGATGGGTGAAGAGGAAATAAACATCAGCAAAGGGGGAAATGAGCAACAATTATATGTATTGGAAGAGGAAATAGATCTGGAAAGGCAAAATCACATGCACATGATCCTTTTTTCTCTCTTTTTCTGTCCACTTCCACCTTGGTTGATTGGAAGTGGCATATATTTTATCATCAAAAAGAATATGACATGCTGCATGAATTGCCATACCAAATCAGACCATCTGCAATGGTCTAATTAATCTAGCACATATTCTCTTAAGGCAGCAAATGCTGCATAAGGAGGAGTAAAACTTCAGTAATACATCTTGTTGTGAAGTACTTTCCCAGATTATTTATTTTGGGGGCAGAGGGAGAGTGGGAATGGGTAAAGAAGGGATTTAATTCTAGCCTGCTGTTAGTGATTAGTTTATACCCTAAAGCACAAGGATTGATATCTCTAGGTTAATTATGCATTTCATTTTAAATTTTCTTTTCTCTTTTTAAAATGTGTAGTCTTTTAGCGTCATTAGATTGCTCCTTGGTCTTGTAAATGGGAACATTCTGTTGACCTTCTGTACATCAATTATTAATTTATATACCTGTGTCATCCATCTTTTTTCATCTCTCTATCACCATCCCCTAATTTTTTTTCCATCCCATTGTTATATTTATACTATAGTTCTTTCAGAAGCATGCAATATTCATATTGAGTGTATACCATTTATTTTACTGTGGTATTATAATGTTTTTCTTCTCGTTTCCTCTCTCCTGCTCAATACAGCTTAACATCTTATGCACCTGTTTGGCTGCATATCCAACAGATGTTCACAACGATGACTTGCTCTTTCCCACAAGTTTACAGATACCCTTCACACAAAGGTTTTGGACTAGTCAAATTGTGCCTTCTAATGCATAGGTTTCAGAGTAGCAGCCGTGTTAGTCTGTATTCGCAAAAAGAAAAGGAGTACTTGTGGCACCCTAGAGACTAACCAATTTATTTGAGCATAAGCTTTCGTGAGCTACAGCTCACTTCATCAGATGCATTCAGTGGAAGGTACAATGAGGAGATTTATATACACACAGAACATGAAAAAATGGGTATTATCATACACACTGTAAGGAGAGTGATCACTTAAGATGAGCTAATACTAGCAGGAGAGCGGGGGGTGGGGCGGGGGAGAAAACCTTTTGTAGTGGTAATCAAGGTGGGCCATTTCCAGCAGTTAACAAGAACGTCTGAGGAACGGGGGGGGGGGGGCGGTGGGGTGGGGGGGAGAAATAAACATGGGGAAATAGTTTTTCTTTGTGTAATGACACATCCACTCCCAGTCTCTATTCAAGCCTAAGTTAATTGCATCCAGTTTGCAAATTAATTCCAATTCAGCAGTCTCTCATTGGAGTCTGTTTTTGAAGTCTTTTTGTTGTAATACTGCTACTTTTAGGTCTGTAATCAAGTGACCAGAGAGATTGAAGTGTTCTCCAACTGGTTTTTGAATGTTATAATTCTTGACGTCTGATTTGTGTCCATTTTATTCTTTTATATAGAGACTGTCCAGTTTCACCAACGTACATGGCAAAGGGGCATTGCTGGCACATGATGGCATATATCACATTGGTGGATGTGCATTTGCACGAGCCTCTGATAGTGTGGCTGATGTGATTAGGCCCTATGATGGTGTTCCCTGAATAGGTATGTGGACACAGTTGGCAACGGGCATTCTTGCAAGGATAGGTTCCTGGGTTAGTGGTTCTGTTGTGTGGTGTGTGGTTACTGGTGAGTATTTGCTTCAGGTTGGGGGGTTGTCTGTAGGCAAGGACTGGCCTGTCTCCCAAGATTTGTGAGAGTGATGGGTCATCCTTCAGGATAGGTTGTAGATCCTTGATGATGCGTTGGAGAGGTTTTAGTTGGGGGCTGAAGGTGATGGCTAGTGGCGTTCTGTTATTTGGTTTGTTGGGCCTGTCCTGTAGGTGACTTCTGGGTACTCTTCTGGCTCTGTCAATTTGTTTCTTCACTTCAGCAGGTGGGTATTGTAGTATTGACGACAGCACTTCCTTTGTCAGCCTTTTTGATTATGATGTCCAAGTTGTTTCTGAGGCTGTGGATGGCATTGTGTTCTGCACGGCTGAGGAGGTGCTGTCGTCTCAATTACAGACCTAAAAGTAGCAGTATTACAACAAAAAGACTTCAAAAACAGACTCCAATGAGAGACTGCTGAATTGGAATTAATTTGCAAACTGGATGCAATTAACTTAGGCTTGAATAGAGACTTGGAGTGGATGGGTTATTACACAAAGTAAAACTATTTCCCCATGTTTATTTCTCCCCCCCCCCCCACCGCCCCCCCCTCCCGTTCCTCAGACGTTCTTGTTAACTGCTGGAAATGGCCCAGCATTTGATTACTTGATTATCACTACAAAAAGTTTTCTCCCTTGCCGCCCCCCCCACCGCTCTCCTGCTGGTATTAGCTCACCTTAAGTGATCACTCTCCTTACAGTGTGTATGATAACACCCATTTTTTCATGTTCTGTGTGTATATAAATCTCCTCACTGTATTTTCCACTGAATGCATCCGATGAAGTGAGCTGTAGCTCACGAAAGCTTATGCTCAAATAAACTGGTTAGTCTCTAAGGTGCCACAAGTACTCCTTTTCTTTTTTCTAATGCATATTCTCTTGTACTAGTCAATACTGAATTACATGTTGCCTAATTACTTTCTTTTGGTAGTCTTTGTTTTACATTTGGACCGAGTCCTGACTGGCCTACATAATTTTGTGTTCCCAGCAACTTTTGACACCTTACTATTCATTCTCTCTTCCAGGTCACCAATAAATAGTTCAAACATCACCGCTCTTACTGCTGAGCCTTGACGTTCTCTATTATTAATCTATTTGCACACAAATTGGCCATTTATTCCTACTGCTTGCTTCCTACCCCAGGATAATTTCACATCATGTTACTCTTTCCTTAATTACCAATTAAGTACATATGCACCCAACCTGTGAAATTCAGACCTGAATGGGAATTTCACAACATTGTAGTTTAGGATTATTTGGGGCTGGGGGCTGGTTTAAGTTTATCTCTGTTAGTGATGAACTCCACCCAAGGACCGGAATGTGACCTCCTTACACACATTAGTGAGCAGCTATTCGTATAAGCTAGTCCCAGTGACATCACTGGATTTACTTATGCATGTAGATGCTCGCCAGTGGGAGAAGAGATTCACAGTACTTTCCCTGTTTTAGAAACGTATGGTGAATTGTTTTCTGAACTATTGCTCCTTTTACTGGTAAAAAATAAAAAAAGAGGTGTAGCAGTGGTATCATTGTGAAAACCATTTAAAAGGTAGACACAGTGTTCATTATTCTCCACTACAGATGCTGGTTTTCATTATTAAAAACATATTTGTTCAGGTGCTTAAATATTAACTGGCAAAGCAGCTTTAAAATTGGCCTTCACAGATTGGAGCCATTCCAGTACAAAGCAACCAGAAAAGCAATATGTAAATGCAAGATATTAATGGGTATTTAATGTTTATTGATAGAGTAATCAGTCAAGGAAATAAGAAGATGGGATGGAGATTTCCTTATGAGCCATACAATAGACAGATCACTTCTCCAATTTGGAATGAATGCAACTAATTTGCAATTACACATTGATAAGACTTTCTATTGTAACTATTCTATAGAAACCTACAATTAGGCAGCCAAGACTTCTTGGAATTTTTGGCCAGGCATTTTTAATGACACAGTTACACATCCCTTTTTCACTTAAGTAGTAATAAATCTAGGGATGGGTCTTACTGCATTTATGTCTGTGGCCTTTTAAGGGTGGAGTATGCCCTGTGCTTAAGGCTAATATACTATTATTGATCTACACATGAACCTGTTATTAATGTAACTGCAAATTCCATGCATAGTTCTAGGATAGTAGGGGGCCCTAAATGTGTTGGTACATTAGCAAGACTGACACAGAGGTTGGAAACTTTTCAGTTGGTTATCTTATTCAGAGGAGATAATGGGTCAAATACAACACATGTGTAAGTGGGTGAAGCTCTTCTGAAGCTAATGGAGTTGCAGCTCCTAACATGGGGGCAGATTTTGGTTCACATATTCACTCCAAGAATCGATTAGAACACTAACAACTTAAGCAAATTCTTCTGGATACGCAGTAATTCTTTTGTGCACAGAAACCGAGCCAGACATTGCTTTCACAAGCAGAATTTAGTGTCCACTACTTCCAGATGAACTACTGCCTGCTGTTCTGAGGAACAAATGAATCATTGCACATGAAAATAATTAGCCAATCTGATATGTGCTCTCAGTTAAAGAGAAGACTGGCACACAATGATGCACGTGAAAGACAGGGTAGTCTAGAGGAATTGGTATCAGACTAGGGATCAGGAAATAAAAGTTCTAATCCTAAACCTGCCAATTACTTGTTGTAGGACTTTGGGCAAGGAACAGCTCCTCTGTGACTTTCCTGTCTGTAAAATAGAGATAATACTTACCTGGCTCACAGATGCTGTCATAAATATAAAGGGAAGGGTAACCACCTTTCTATATACAGTGCTATAAAATCCCTCCTGGCCAGAGGCAAAATCCTTTCACCTGTAAAGGGTTAAGAAGGTAAGGTAACCCCGCTGGCACCTGACCCAAAATGGCCAATGAGGGGACAAGATTCTTTCAAATCTGGGGGGGGGGGCGGGGACATAGGGTTTGGTCTGTCTGTGTGATGCTTTTGCTGGGAACAGATCAGGAATTCAAGCCTTACAACTCCTGTAAAGTTAGTAAGTAATCTAGCTAGAAAATGTGGTAGATTTTCTTTTGTTTAGTGGCTTGTAAAATAAGCTGTGCTGGAGGGAATGTATATTCCTGTTTTTTGTGTCTTTTTGTAACTTAAGGTTTTGCCTAGTGGGATTCTCTATGTTTTGAATCTTATTACCCTTTAAGGTGTTTACCATCCTGATTTTATAGAGGTGATTCTTTTACCTTTTCTTTAATTAAAATTCTTCTTTTAAGAACCTGATTGATTTTTCATCGTTCTTAAGATCCAAGGGTTGGGTCTGTGTTCACCTAGTACCAATTGGTGAGGATTATTATCAAGCCTTCCCCAGGAAAGGGTGTGTGTAGGGCTTGGGGGGATATTTTAGGGGAAGACGTCTCCAAGTGGGCTCTTTCCCTGTTCTTTGTTTAACACGCTGGGTGGTGGCAGCATAGGGTTCAAGGCCAAGGCAAAGTTTGTACGTTGGGGAAGTTTTTAACCTAAGCTGGTAAGAATAAGCTTAAGGGGTCTTTCATGCAGGTCCCCACATCTGTACCCCAGAGTTCACAGTGGGGAAGGAATCTTGACAGGTGCTTATGAGAATTAGTTAATGTTTGTACAGTGGTTTGCAAGGTGCAACATGCTGTATAAAGGGGATCTAGTGTTACAAGAGTGATTTATAGATATGATGCCTGAATATGTGAAAATAGTTAATAGATAAGGTGCTGGTAGATGTCCCTCAAGAATATGTAGCATAGATCTCGGGTTTTGTAGGACAAATAAAACATGTTGCGCGCTGCAAATGGCTTCCTTTTTATTTAGGGCCCTTTACCTTTACAACCCTGTGCAGTGGGGTAAGTGCCATATAGTTGCCATTACACAGATTTCCTGGATCCTCATTCTGTGCTTTGAGGAGAGGCTGCATGTGGCCTTGACTTATTCCAGCATAGGAGAGTGGAGAGAGTTGGTTAATGATCTAAGCCAATGGAAGCGGGAGGTGGGAATGTGGGAATGGGGGCGGGGGGACCGAGGGAGGAATAAACAGCATCCTGTAAATGGCTGTTACAGATTACTGCCAACTCTATTACCACTTTCTTCCCTGGGCCATTCTTGTGACAGCACAGCTATACGTAGCCACGTGTCATCTCGCCCTAAGTGCATAATACTGTTACATTGAGAAAGTCATGCATAGGAACAATTTTAAGAATAAGCAACGTAAGTAACTGTTGAAGACGTAGAGGCAGACTTTGCAAGTTGTTTGTACCAGGATGCACCAACATTTGCAGAAAATAAAAAAGGAAGTGGGAAAATGTAACAATCAGGGCAAGCCTGATTAGGACATTGAAATTGTTAGCAGTCGATGAGTATCTTCAATTAAATTATGCAGAAAGCAGGAAGTCAAGTTTACTGCAGTCACCTAGACCTTACTCAGATGAAAAGCACTTCTTTGAAACCATAGTTTTTCATTCACTGAGATCTGTCAAGTAGTGCAGTTTTTCTTTCATTTCCATGAGACAGCTTTGCTGATATGCTTCTTCCTTCTCTGAGGTGTAGGTGAAGATGGTTTTCTGTAATAAGCCAACATATTATAATTATATAGTTCTTTATATTCAATTGATATCTTTATTTAAATATTAATTGTATGTGGAATAAACTAGTACTTTGGCTTATACTAAACATTATAAAGCATAGTATGAACTTTCCAATAACAACAAAATTAAACTGAAATTTAGAGAAAATAAATTGTCTTCTGACCTTTGCTCTCTAAAGACCCTGATAGAGGAAAAACTTTGCAGTTGATTGCAGGATTTCAAAAAATTCTCTTATTTTTTTTTTCCGAGTAACCCAAAAAATACAGGTACAGTCAAACTAAATGCAGTGGTGTTTTATCTTCCATGTATGAATAGCGAAGATTATTGTAACTAATGTTAAAGAATATTTTTAGTTGAGAGAGAGAGAGAGAGAGAGAGAGAGAGAGAGAGAGAGAGTGTGTGTGTACATGCACATGCCCTCAGATTTGCCTGGTCCCTGACAATCTGTTTTCTGGCCTGCCTGTGACTGCTCTGTTGTGTTAGCTAACCATCTCCTTCCAATGGAAAAAGGCCAGATGGCCATGCGTATTCTTTTTGATCTGTCACTACTGGTTAATTTAATTGTGATTTTGTTGCCTTTGACTGGAATTGATGGGACCTTTAGAAGGAGTTGATGGGATCACTCTTGAGTAGTTAAATTCATTCCTGTCAGAGAGAGAGCTGTAGTGTTAGCTAATTGCTCATCTACCCAGAAGGCACTTCTGTGAAGGATACAGAAGGTTCTAGTCTGTCTCCTTTCCTGCTCAACATGAATGTGAGGGTGCTGAGGAAGATAATGAGATAATTTGGCCTGTGTTGCCATCAGTTGTTGACATACAGAACTACATCTAGTTTTCAGTTGACCTGGAGTATGTGTTATCCTTGCTTTGGTGGTGCCTAACTGAGATAGGAACTTAGGTAAAAATGAGCTGAAGATGCTTAATAATGGATAAGATGGAAGGATACTGGAAAGTTTAACTGAAATGGTGTCTGCCCCCATTCAGGTGTTGTGCCTGTCCTTCAGAAATTAGGCTTTCATTGGGGGGGGGTTCTTCTGGCCCCTTGTTTGGTTCCAGAGACCCGGGAAACTTCAAGGGCTAGAAATAACTTTCTTCATCTGCACTTAGTGTAACATTTGCACCCATTTCACATTGATATGGACATTGTTATAACAGTCCATGCTTTTGTGACATCTAGATTAGAGCACTCTAATATAGAATAGAGGCAGATGTGATGGCCTGCTTATTTAGTGGAATGACCACAGGGAGCACATTAATCCTGTGCTGTGAAGACTGCTTTGGATTCTTCTTCACTCCTCGGTGTAATTCAGGATGTTGATCTGGATCTTTAAAGTTGTGCATGATTTAGGTCCTAACCTAAGACATTGTGTCACCCCACGTGCACCACTGCAGCAGTTAAGATCAGCTGAAGCATTCCCAGGGTCCCCAAATTTTAACATTTTTAGAGCCTCTGACAGAGCATTCTTGGTAGATCCCTGTTGATTCAATAAAGAAAACAGTTACATTTTCAGGGTATAGGTTCATTTATGCTTTTGTTAGGATGTGTTTTGTGTTAGGATGACTCAGGGAGTGGGTAGGAGACATAGCCCTTGGGTCTATTATTATGGTGGCAGGGTGTAGTTGTAAATTCAAGGAGAATTCTTGTTGCTGTCAGAGCATGAAGCTAAATTTTGTTTAATCTGTGTTTTATTGATGTAAATACAGCCAGAGCATAGGCAATGCTTGTATAGATTTTCAAATCAAAGTATAAATAATAAACATAGAATAATAGAATTGTAGAACTGGAAGGGACCTCGAGAGGTCATCTACTCCAGTCCAGTTCACTCATAAGTATTATCTAGGCCATCCCTGACAGGTGTTTGTCTTATCTGCTGTTAAAAATCTCTAATGATGGAGATTCCACAACCTCCCTGGTCAATTTATTCCAGTGCTTAACTACCCTGACAATTAGGAAGTTTTTCCTAGTGTCCAACTAAACTACCTCACTGCAATTTAAGCCCATTGCTTCTTGTCCTATCCTCACACGTTAAGGCGAACGAACAATTTTTCTCCTTCCTTGTAACAACCTTTTATATACTTTAAAACTGTTATCATATCCCCTCTCAGTCTTCTCTTTGCCAGACTCAACAAACCCAGTTTTTTCAATCTTCCCTCACAGATCATGTTTTCTAGACCTTTATTAATTTTTGTTTCTGTTCTCTGGACTTTCTCAAATTTGTCCTCATCTTTTCTGAAATGTGGCACCCAGAACTGGTCACAATACTCCAGTTGAAGCCTAATCAGCATGGAGTAGAGTGGAAGAATTACTTTTCGTGTCTTGCTTACAACACTGCTGCTAATACATCCCAGAATGTTGTTTGCTTTTTTTTACAACAGTGTTACACTGTTGACTCATATTTAGCTTGTGATATACTATGACATTATCTAAATCATTATCTAAATCATTGATGACGATATTGAACAGAACTGGACTCAGAATTGATCCCTGTGGGACCCCACTTGATATGTCCTTCCAATTTGACTGTGACCCACTGATAACTACTCTCTGTGAATGGTTTTCCAACCAGTTATGCACCTACCTCATAATAGCTCCATCTAGGTTGTATTTCCCTAGTTTGATTATGAGAAGATCATGCAGACAATATCAAAAGACTTTCTGGTGAAAACTGAAACAAAAAAATCATTTAACACTTCTGCCATTTCCACATTTTTTGTTATTGTTTTTGCCCCCTCATTGACTAATGAGCTTACCCTGTCCTTGGTCTTTCTCTTGCTTCTGATATTCTTGATTAATATCTTCATCAATGATTTCTTGTTACCCTTTATGTCTCTAGCTAGTTTAATCTTGTGTTGTGTCTTAGCCTTTTTAATTTTGTCCCTACATACTTGTGTTATTTGTTTATATTCATCCTTTGTAATTTGACCTAGTTTCCTAGTTTTTGTAGGACTCTTTTCTGATTTTCAGATCATTGAAGATCTCCTGGGTAAGCCAGTATGGTCTCTTTCCATACTTACTGTCTTTCCTATGTTGTGGGATAGGTTTGCTCTTGTGCCTTTAATAATGTCTCTTTGAAAAACTGCCAACTCTCTTGAACTGTTTTTCCCCCTTAGACTTGCTTCCCATGGGATCTTACCTACCAACTCCCTGAGTTTACTAAAGTCTGCCTTCTTAATCCATTACCTTTATTGTGTTGTATTCCCTCTTACCATGCCGTAGAGTCCTAAACTCTACCATTTCATGATCACTTTCACATCTGTGGTCTTCTACTCTCAAATTCTCAACCAATTCCTCCCAATTTGTCAAAATCAAATCTAGAACAACCTCCCCCGAAGTAGTTTTCTCCACCTTCTGAACTAAAAAATTGCCTCCAATACATTCCAAGACTTGTTGGGTAATCTGTGCCCTGCTGTATTATTTTCCCAAAAGATGTCTGGGCAGTTGAAGTTCCCCATCACCACCAAGTCCCTGTGCTCTGGGTGATTTTATTAGTTGTTTAAAAAAAACCTCATCCACCTTTTCTTCCTGGTTAATCTGCTGTGTGATAGTTCTGGACAGCAATCTGTAGTGGTCTAGTTTTGTTCTGTTTTTTAATTTGTTCTTGCCCTTGACTCATATTTTATTGTTTAAGGTGGAAATCTAGCAACTTTAGGTTTGATTTGCTTGCTCCACTTCCCAGGGGGTTAGTGCTGTTGAGCTTGGGGAGTGGTGAGCATGTTTTAATTTGGAAACTCAGCCTTCAACCCCCAACCCTGTCTCTTGCTAGTCCTTGGCTTAATGAAAGCATTAAACAGAGCTCATACCTCAAAAAAGAGATCATTGCATTTGGAAATTTGTGAGACCACAATGTAAAGTTGAGTTAAAATTGCCCTGAGACATAGACTCTTTGTTCCTTATGAAAACCTAGAATGTTTAACCCTGGGTTTTTAGACTGGTTTCTGTGTTATGGACAGGAAGTGTTAAACCTGGTTTTTGCTCTGCTGCATGAAATTGCACAGAAGTTGGTATCTGAATATCAGCAAATTGACTAGAAAGGATGAAGCAGCATCCAAAATCAGATCAGCTTTTAAAAAAATCAGATTATATCTTTAAAATGTTCAGCTATCTAGGTCTGGAAATTGCACAGCCACCTACACAGAATAAAAATTACCCTGACAAGGTCAGCATGACAAAACAATGCAGCTGCATATCCTCAGCCTAACAATAACTTCAGTAATGTGCTTCAGACATAGAAAGGCTCTGTTTCATACCTCACTGAGCATTTCTTGTTCTTTTTACTTGCTTTGAGCATTTTTCTCATTTTTGTTGAGGCTTTCCACTCCTGGCAATATCAGCTCCATCACTGCAAGAGACATCAGTCTCTCTGCTTTGTCTCTTGGAGGACGTTTATCTTTAAAAATCTTTTCTTTATGGGTAAAAACACACATTAAGAAACCTAACCAAATGAAAGGGGGAGGGCATTCATATTTTATGCAAATCTTGAGATTTTTGTGAAATGAGAGAGCTGTAAATGTGGGCCATTAATTATTCAATTTATTAAATACTGGAGTATAGGAAGGATGGGCTCAAAATCCCATTGGAATCAATAAGAGTTTTTCTGCTGGCTACATTGGGCTTTGGATCAGTCCCTTGGTTTGCAGGACCATGCTTTCATTTTTTCAAATCTCTGCATACCTGAACCTATAATGTAGAGCCCTTTCAGTATCTCTGCAAAACCTATGGGATTTATACCAGTTTGTTTAGTTGCTTCTCATATGGCTTTGCTCCTGATCACTCTATCCACTCGAAAAGCGTCTTAATTCTTCATAAAAATGATCCTCTTGATATAGTCTATTGTGCATCTGCTATCTAACATCTAGTTTTCTGTCAAATGTTCCAGATTCCGTTGGTTTACGATCTATTTTCCATGGCTTTTTCAAGTCATTATATGGTTCTTTGAATGACAGAGGAAAGATTCATAGATTTTTAAGGCCAGATGGGACCGTTAGGATCATCTAGTCTGACCTCCTGCATAGCACAGGCCACAGAATTTCACCTAGTGATTCCTGCTTCATTTTCCATGTTCATCAACCTCACTGATGATGGACTGGGCTCATTATTCACTTCCTGTACCAAAAATCAGTTGTATTAACTGTAGGTCAACTATTGATATACTGGCTCTGAGCACATATTATTTATGAGGTAGAGTTGATTAGAGGGCAGATGAAATCATCTGAAGTTAGTATGGGTCTTGATATGTCCATCTGCCTAACCAATTTTTTTCTCATCCAGTCCGTTTAAAATCCACCCCAAACTCTACTCCCACAGTTTTATCACGTTATAAAGTGGAATTACGTGCACAACGGATACGCATCAACAAAGTGCTTTGCTGGAGTACAGTTAAATGCAGATATCTAATCTTGATTAATGAGCTTCCAGTTGCTATTTAGTGTGAGCTGATGCCATCCCCTGATGGCTATATATTTTCTGATTATTATAAATGGGGCTCAAGGTAGAATTGCAGTGCTTATAAAGTGTGTTTGGTTGGAAGGGTGACGTCAAGCACAAGTATGCTGGAATAATTGAAGACCATTAAATTATTTCTTACAGGGAAATACAGTATAGTTCTACTGATGGTTTTGTTTCAGCCTCTCATATTAAAATAAAAAACAAAGCAATTACAAACTCTTAACAAGGGTGCTAATATTTTCATAACACTTCCATTTACATGTTTATGAGAAATTGCAGAAGTTTGAATGTTCTAACTGACCATGGAAAGAAACCATGAGCTTGGAAAATGAACAACTACAGTAGGAGTCTTGACTCTGACCTAAGCACTGAAGATAGAAAAGAACCTGGTGTTGGTATTGAGGAGGGATGTAAAGTTGATTTTGTACATTAGGCAGGGGTGGGCAAACTTTTTGGCCCAAGGGCCACACTGGGGTGCAAAACTGTATGGAGGGCTGGGTAGGGAAGGCTGTGCCTCCCCAAACAGCCTGGCCCCCGAGCACTATCTGACCCCTCCCACTTCCCAGCCCCTGACTGCCCCCCTCAGAACTCCTGCCATCCAACACCCCCTCCGCACTCCTTGTCCCCTGACCACCGCCCCCTGGGACACCATCCCCTATTCAACCCCCTCTGTTCCCTGTCCCACCCTGAACTTCTGCCCTATCCAACCACCCCCTGTTCCCAGTCCCCTGACTGCCCTACCCTGAACCACTGCCCCATCCAACTGCCCCCTGCTCCCTGTCTCCTGACTGCCCCCTGGGATTCCCTGCCCCATATGCAACCCCCCCCCCAGCTCTGGCCCCCTTACCATGCCACTCAGAGCAGCATGTCTGCAGCCGTGCCACCTGGCCGGAGTCAGACATGCTGCCGTGCTGCCCTGATGAGAGCGCAGCCCCGTAGCCCAGAGCACTGCCCGCGCGGAGGCGTGGCTGCAGGGGATGGGGGACAGCAGGGGAGAAGCCGGGGAACTCGGGGGCCGGGCAGGATGGTCCCATAGGCCGGATGTGGCCCACGGGCCGTAGTTTGCCCACCTCTGCATTAGGCAATAACACAAGGCTTGAAAAAGATGTAAGATGGTATTTAACAAACTTTAGCTCTGGAGTTTGTAATCCTTTAAAGCCAAAGGAGGTGTATTTTGTTGCACAGGCAGGAGCAGTGTAGGCTTCCTCATATTGTCCCATCAGTGTGCTTCATTCCTGAATTGGAAAGGTCCCTGGAACAGAGGAGCAGGGTTCTCTTGTTTTCCCAGCCTTTTAGCAGCTGCTGGAACCCTGCTGGGAGCAGCAGGAAGATTACTGCTGTCTGACTGGGACAGATGTGGTTCTTTAGACTCCATACTGATATGTTGGGCATGAGAATAGCCATGTAGAGAAAAGAGCTAGGGTTTTGGATAGTCGGAGCTAGAGAGAAGAAGGCCGTAGACAATCATACAGAGATGATTTAGGTAGGGGACTATTTAGATGCATGGCCTGTTACTTCAGAATAAGATTTTCATTAATAAACCAAGCCCCAAAGGGAAGAGTTTTTGCCTGTGTGTGTAGCTTTTCATTCACAGGTGGGTGAAGACTTTAGCAGTTTATATCTACTTTGGGGGTTGGGAGGTTAGTTCACTCTCTATTTTCATTCAGATTCTTGGCCTTTCTTCTGAGACTTTCAAGTGTGAAAACTATGATGCTAGTTTATAAATGTGGGTATTTGTCTACTAAGAAGTGGACTGAGAATACCCAAAAATCTGTCAAACAGCAGTGGCTTTCACTCCTTCCCAACTTCAGCAAAAAATGTACTGGCAGTAACACTCCCCTGAGTCATCCAGTTCTTCAGTGTCTGGTTTTCAGGGTCAGTCATTTGGGAAAGTATTATTATTGTTTAATAGATCTAAAATGCTTTTTTTAGCTACACTAAGGAGATCATTATTTATAAGCTCTTTCATAAATTGAATAAATACAAAAGTACTGAAATTCTATAGACAACGTTTGGCTAAATCCTGTCTTCAGTGTTCTGAAATCCAGCTGTGTTGTGTGTTCATGCTGAAAGGGATTGGAGAGGTAAATTTAAATAGTTATTTAGGCCTGTTAATAACATGCTTAAGAACAATTTCATAAAGAGCTTTTGGATCATCTAATGCCATCTGTGTTAAAGTTGATTATAGTTAATTATACAGGCATGAATTCCACAGTAAAATGGATGTCGTTGCTAGAACAGTTTGTTTGTGTTCAAGACAACAGGCTGACATAAAGTTAAACAGATGGAATTAGAGTCGGAGACGCAGTCTGCTCTGAATTAATCTAATGTAAATGAAAGAATCAATTGCATTTCCTCCCTTTTTACTGTTCCAAGGGAGGGGCATATTGAAACTGCTGAAAAGATTATGTAATGTTATATTTTCAGTCTCAGAATCTCAAGTTTTCTGTACATTATTCAAATGTGGCAATAACCACATCTTCCCACATCTAACCAGATCTTCCACTTGCATTTAAATTATTTGAATAGTATATGCAAAATTCTATTGATATTTTCCATTTCCTTGATTCTGTGTTGATTAGAACGAGTAACTATGTAGGCTATACATCCATTTGAGTTACATAAAAAGTCAACATTTGTTCTTTGTTGGAAACTCATGCTCTTGTATAAAACACAGAATAAATATATAAATATTTTTATAAGAATTAATTATGCACACGTTTTCATGAACAGTCTGACCAGGAATGGTTAATCTGAACTATATCTGGGGAATTAATCTTTTGAGTAAAATCCAGGTCATCCAGGATTAAGCATGTCTGTTCAAGCTGTTGCTGAAATTGTACTAATCCTACACAGAAACTTTGGCTAGACTTTCATCAGAGGAAAATGATTACCATGTATCATTATGTTAACAATACTTATGCAGATCTACCTAGGCAATGGGCATGACAAATTTATTTCCTTTCTCTTCCTTCCACAATCAGAATTTTCAGGGGTTTTTTACATACTTAATGTTGCCCTGATTAGGCCATTTCCATTTGATCTTCATCTACTAATATATCTTAAGTATTTCCAAGGCACCTATCACTGAAAAAAACCTAGAGCTAATATCATTTCCCTAATACAACTCCACTGTGCCCATCTCTCCATGGTCCAGGCATTTTTTTAAGGCACAGGGGGTTGTCATGACATACAAAATTACATTTCTTCGTGAACAGAAGGTGCTTATTAAAGAAAACAACTATAAACTATAGACACTCAAATGGATTTCCACACATCTTGCCTCCTGGAGGAATATTGGTGTGACAAGTCCTGAATACTTTTGTTCAGCAACGCTTTGAGTAATTGGTGAAGAGAGAAGAAGTTAGACATCATTTGAGCTATAAAATAAAGCCTTTTTTGTTTTTACTCTTTCATAACTCAGAGAGGGTCGAGGGATTTTCGTCAAATATGGAAAGCTTCAGCCAAAAGGGAGAATTTTTGAGAAATTTCAGAGCATTTTAAAATGGAAGACTATAACAGCACTATAACAGCTTTACCTAAAAGCAATAATAAGGTGTATGTCTAGTGCAGGGGTCAGCAACCTTTCAGAAGTGGTGGGCCGAGTCTTCATTTATTCACTCTAATTTAAGGTTTTGCGTGCCAGTAATACATTTTAATGTTTTAATAAGGTCTCTTTCTGTAAGTCTATAATATATAACTAAACTATTGTTCTATGTAAAGTAAATAAGGTTTTTAAATGTTTAAGAAGCTTCATTTAAAATTAAATTAAAATGCAGATCTTATCAGTTTAGTGTGATCCTTGCCCTTGCTTTTCCTTGCTGAGTTTTCCAATGTCTGGCACGTATTTGGATAGTTTAAGCTGCATACAGGCTTCTGAGTGATCAGTTGTTAACTGGCTCCGAGAGGGACAGAGGACAGATTTCATGTGTGAAAATATCTGTTCACACAGGTATGTGGATCCAAATGCTGAAAGCATTGCAAACACAATTTTCTTCAAACAGTTACATTTCGCTGGCAGGGATGTCCAGCAGGTCAGAACAGAGGCCCCATGATCTCTCTCAGTAGCTTCAAGTGCACTCCGCAGATCTCCAAACTTTGATGCCCACAATTCTGAGCTTTTGTAACTGAATGAGCTGCATTTTGAAATCTTCAGCACCCATCCACTGAAATACAGACAAATCCAAGGCCCTTTCGTTGAAATTTTCAGGTTTAATTAGAAAAGAAAGCATTGGGCCAAATCGCTGGAAATCTTGAAATCTGTCAGAAAATTCTGATTCCGGTTCTTGCATGTACATTCTAATCTCAACATCAAATGCCGTGCGCTGTTCCACGTGGCGTGATAGTGATGTAAGCAGGACTTAAAAATATCCCAGTACAGTGGCGCTGGAACAATTTTTAAGGTGGGGGTGCTGAGCTGTGCCCCCTCTTGCCCCTGTCTGCACCCCTCACTGCCCCAGGCTGGGGCCAGTGGACCACAGCTGCGGGTGGCTGCAGAGCCCTGGGCCAGTGGCCGGGACCCCAGGCCAGTAGCAGAGCCCCCGGACCGGTGGCCAGGACCTGGGGCTGGCAGCCGGTACCCTGAGCTGGCAGCAGAGCCCCTGGGACCGGTGGCCAAGACCTGGGCAGTGTGAGTGCCACTGAAAATCAGCTCGCATGCCGCCTTTGGCACGTGTGCCATAGGTTGCCTACACCGGTCTAGTGTATCTATCTAGGTAAAAATAGCCAACCAGGCTTTCACTTATCCATGGATTAATTTGATCCTAATATAGTTCAACAAAATGCAGTCAAACATCAGGATAAAGGTTCACAAATCTCTCTCTTTCACACACACACTCACTCACATTCACTCCTGGGGGAAAAAAAAACTTTTTTTTTTCTTCCAACTATACTGGACTTGGAGCTATCTCCACCCTAAAATAGCTTTAACTGAGGTACTATGCTCTGCAGGCCATCTTTGTGACAGCACTGGTCATGTCTGCTAAGAAAGTCATCATGCCGTCCTAGACTTCTGCACAAGTTCATACAGAATTTTGATCTCACCCTGAATGTTACCTCCTGTGACTTAGTTGCTCTCTTATGTTTGGACACTTGTGTTTGCCAGAGTTCGTGTCCCAGGTGAACAGCTCATTTTAACTACACTCATACCAGCTTTCTCATGTCAGAGTCCATTAACCAAATTTGTATTGATTGTAGTTCAGTTGGAGCCAAATAAACTAATTTACAATTCAAATTCTAAGAGTTGCCCAGTAATGTATTTTCTCTGAGAAATATATGCACCAAAATAGCACATGATATGATTACATTAGCAGAACCTTTTGTCTAATGTAAAACACACCCCCATAAGAAAACTCATTTTCTTGTGCTGCGATGTACAGACTCTACGGCAATCTTAAATGAAGAATTGAGAATACTCAAGAAGAAATCGCCCATGTGTAGAATCCTGGAAGTGAGGACTCAGCCATCAGCAATGCTGCCAGTCAGTTTTTATGAGAGATTTTTCATGCAAAAGACAAATAATTATGAGTAAACCTAAAATTATTAACGAATTCTTCCAGTAAAAAGGATAGAGGAAAAATATCTTGCAATCCTTTCCCATAGTACTTGAAATGGCTAAACACTAATGGTGGGGGCTTCTGAGACATGTTTATACTGTACACACTGTTTTTTAATTTTTTTAAAGTAATGTTGGAGTATAGATTTCAGACACTACGATCTCAAAAACATATTTTCCAATGAAGCTTGATCTTGAATAACAAGTCAGGAGGCAAAAAGAGTGATGAGTCTGACTAAATATTGCTTATGGTGCATTATTAATGCCATCTTTAACATAATACATGCCATGCATTGTATGCACAATATATTCTCCCAGTATCAGAAATATGAAGCTTTTACTATTCTATTTAGATGAGGTAAGCTGACTTGCCCCATTCAACTTGCATAATTCATTCTTATTGCAATAAAATAGGAATTATAATGGCAGAAAAAAAGCCATTTAAAATAAAAGCTATTAATGGACTGCCTCAGATAATCTCCCTCATACTGCCCATGTCTATGTAGGTATGCTGTTCTGCTATGTTTTAATGTCATTCCTCAAAGAATTTCTTCTGAAAGGCTATTCCCAAGAGTGGCAAGTGAGCATCAGTTACTGGAACCAGAATACTGGGGCAAATTATGAACTTTTACTTCTTGCATGCAAGTGCATCTCGTGGCTGAGTTCTGTCCAGGCCAGAGTTCTGCCTGTTAGCAACTTTTCAGAAAGCGATACACAGATTCAAAGCTCAGCTCTTGCATTCTAACCAGTGTATCCTTATACAGACTTCCATAAAGACTGTTCTTGCCACAGAGAGAGTACTCTACAATGTCTGCATTACAGTGGAGGAATGCATCCGATGAAGTGAGCTGTAGCTCACGAAAGCTTATGCTCAAATAAATCGGTTAGTCTCTAAGGTGCCACTAGTACTCCTTTTATTATTCCCTTTACAGTATAAACATGCACACACATACAACCAAATTCTTTCTACTCTGATCTTTATTAATGATTTCTTTGTCTATGGGGTTGCCTAAATAATAATGTTTTATCTGGAATGATAACTGCAGTGTCGCTCAGTTCACATGTATATTATTCTATTTTGCTGGCAAACAGAAAAGTCTGGCCTGTGAATCCTTTTTGCTGGGAGCAGTCAGTCCTCTCTGAGTAGCTGACACACTCTTAGTTTGTTTAATCTTTTCTGTAGCCATTATGTTATAAATATGAGATACCTGCAAATAAAATAAAGCATTCTCAAGATTTCTACTGGGCTGTACCTCAGAGGACACTGTCCTTGCTGAGTAGGTCCCATTGAGTCAGATAAGAGATTTATAGCCTCTCATCTTATTTAGCATTACTGCTGTTCTTGTGTTCATTAACTAAGAGAAAATCTTAACATTAAAGCACCTGAAATATCTAAAGGTGGCTTTCCCAGCTTAAGGAAAAGAATTCCCCCTCAAACCATTCCCTCTATGGTAAACCACAAATTATTTTTCCAAGGGCATCCCTAATAAGTAAAGGTTTAAAATAACACTTAATTAGACCCAAAATATTGCAGGTATGTGACACAGCCATGTTTTCCTGGCTTTAATCTCCCAGCTAAGACTGATTGGAACTCACAGATGCTCCTGTATAAAACCACTCATCAGCTCCCCTTCAGCTTTGATTGGTTCATCTCCTGTGCTGAGAATGTGCAAGACTTGCAAAACTGCCTGACGCTTCCTCTTCTAGATTTTTGTGGTCACTTGTAGCTGTGCTGTCTGCTCTGCTTTGTACATGTACAAAGAGAAAAGCCACACAAATTATTCAAGGGCTGGAAAAAATCCTCTACAGGAAGAGACTTAATGAGCTCAATTACAAAAAGACCAAGAAGTGACGTGATTGTGGTATACCTTCACAGGGAGAAAATACCAAGACAGGGCTCTTTAACCTAGAAGAGAAATGCATAACAAAGGCTGGAAGTTAAAGTCAGACAAATTCAAATTAAAATAAGGGGAATTTTTTAGCAATGAGGGTGATTAACCATTGGTACAAACTAGCAGGGGCAGCAGAGAATTCCACATCTCTTGATGACTTCAAAGCAAAACTAGAAGCTTTTCAGAAAGATGTAGTGAAACACAAGTTATTGGTCTTAATACAGGGATAACTTGTGGAATTCCATGGCCTGAGTTATACAGGAGGGTAGATTAGGTGACCTATTGGTCCCTTCTGGCTTTAACGTCTGTGAACAAATCCATTGCTCTCCCTTTGTCAGGGTATAGCAGAAGACAGACAGAAGGCAATGGATGTGTTTTAATTAGGCCACAACTTTATTCACTCAAATATCTGGCAACAAATTATATAGTGCTGGTTGTTTCCAGGTCATTGGGCAGCTCACATCTTGCCTAGGGTGTGATGCAATCCTGAGCTGGCATGGAAGGAGGTGAGCTGCCCAATGACCTGGAAACCCCATCTGTGTGCCTAGTATATAATCCTGAGCCTGCAAGTCCATACCACTGCTCGCTTGACCTGTCTGCATGATCCTAAAAGTGGAAATACAAGAAATTTTTTCTACATAAAGACTGATGTATAGCCTGTGTGCACTTGAATGCTATCATCCAATTGCCTGAATCACTGTGGCCCTAGCCTTATTTGGGTGGTAGCTGTTGTAACCCCATATGGAAGGAATTGGAATCATATTCTTGCACCAGGAGCTCCAACTTTTTAAGCTCCCTTTTGAAAATAGTAACAAAATAGTATGTTGACGGGTTTTCTATCACCATAAATAAAGAGGACCCCCCTCTCCAATGGATGTCATTGCTGTATAAGTCCTCAATGCCCTTACTAGGCAAATCCTTGCCTCCTCCACCCACCCCACCCCCCGCCGTAGCAATATGGATTCACCTCTCCATCCCACTCCCCACCCTCCAGATTGTTTTTTGAGATCCTGAGTTATGATGAACAATTGCTCTTCCCATCATAAATCCCTCCACTCCTAAGCCTTCTCAAAGCACACCAACCCAGGCACTCGTTTGCTGACTCCATATGTTCCAAAAAACACTAACAGCCTTTGACAAGGCCACCTCCTATCAGCTTCTGCATATTTGACTGAGAACTTGCACCAAATCTCTGAGCATTTAAACAGTAATGGGATGAAGTGGATCCTCTCTAGGGTCCATTTCCTGAGACCACCCCATGAAAAACCTCTGGACTAAGCACCCACTAAAAAAATCTGGCTAACCTCTCATCCTACTGGCAAATATAAGGCCTGATAGGTGAATGGAGATGGGAGATGATTCCAGCCCATGGGTTGCCAGAGAAACCATGTATTGTAATATCCCATCTTCTGGAAAGGGCAATATTATCGACAGGCCCTCCTCTCTCCTCTGAAATGGCCCCAAATCATTAAAACTCCTGTCATAGGCCCTAAATGTTCATGGCACTTCCAATCCTTATATTACCTCAAGAGCTATCATACGTCAAGATTCCAGAGTGCTAGCGGCATCCATTTGGGTTCCTTGTTGGCTTCCCAGTGCCAGGTCCTGAAATTTGTCCATCTGAAATCGAAAGAATGTATCGGCTATGCCATTGTCAATCCCGGGCATATGCTTGGCAGAAAAACATCTGTTAGCATTTACACATTGTAATATAAATGCCCTCATCAAACTCATAGTTCTGGGTGATCTGGAGGATGGGCAACTGATTATATTTACTACTGCCATGTAGTCACTCCAAAAAGGCATGCTTTTGTTTGCAAAATCTGTTCGCTAAATAGTTTCTGCTACCAAAATGGAAAGAATTCCAGGAATGTTATTTTCTGTTCTGTACCTTTTATAGCCAATCTGAATATTTCTGGGCACTCCATCTAACATGGTAAAATACTTGAAAAACCTATTTCTCCTGATGCATCTGAATGAAACTGCCTTTATCATCCATTCCTCCCTCCAAAATCACACTCTTAAATTGATTCAGAAATTGTTCCCAAATCCTCCTCCATCTCTTTCTTATCCTTTATAAAATGGCTGGGCTTTTCTATTCCTGTGGTGGCAGCTGACAGTCTGGTGCAAAAAGCCTGCCCCAAGGCCATCACTCAGCATACAAAGTTAAGATGCCCTATAACAGTAGCTCCCATGGCTTAATCTTCTTTGAAAGAGGGTGTCTCTGAGGCTGTATGGCGTATAAAGACCCCCTGACTCTCCCAGTCAGCATGAACTGGGAGTGCAGTGACTGTCTCCTGACCTGTCCCCGACTGTTTCCTGTCCTTTGTGTTCATCCATATAAACTTTTCTCCTCCTCCTCCCACACATTGTAAGGGAGCCCTTAAGGGGCAATGCCCTGTTTTTCCAGTTTGTCAGACAAAACCCCCTTATCTGGAAGGTTGCAGTGAGCTAATTCTATGGCCCTTACAAAAAAAGTAGCATTAAAAAGGAGGTGGGATTTGATACATCATGTGAAGTGCATTATTTGTAGGAGTGACACAGAGAAACTTGTTGGTACTTACTTCAGTCAGCAGAATATGAGACATGGAGAATGAGTAGCAACATACTTGCTCCATCTTTGGGTCATGACTTCTCCTAGGCTAGAAGGTCCCACATTTTGGACAAATACCCAGCCCACCTGGCAGGGAAGCATTTGCTTTGATCCTGATTGCAGCCTTTTTGGAGGGGGGGGTTTCCTGTGTTATTTTGTAGTAAGAGTACCTGCGTTCCAGCTGCCATTGATAGAGGCATGAACCTGTTATCTGCTGTCATATTTTATCCATGTAACAATATTGATTAGGATGGAAATTATAGTGCAGGAGTGGACAAAGTGTGGCTCGTGAGCCAAATGCAGCTCTTTTACCATTAAAGTGTGGCTCATGGAGTCCCCTCCCGCCCGCCTCCATTCTCCACCTACCAGACTGGGGTTGGGGGAGCTCAGACCTCTGCCTTGCAGTGGGGTGGTGGGGTAGGGGCTTCTCCCCAGTGGGGAGGGGAGTCTTGGGGCTTCAGCCCCACAGAGCACACTGGCTGGGGCTTGGGGCTTGGGGCTTCAGCAGGAGTGGGGCTGAAACTCCGAACCCCGCAGGTGCGCCCTGGCTCTCAAACCTCTGAAGATTGCTGTACGTGGCTCGGAGGATCAGTAAGTTTGGCCCTCCCTGTTATAGTGGAAAGGGAGTTTATTTGAGAGTTTTACAAAGAAATATCAATGCACAATGTTCTAATAAAATGCTACCAAGTTATTGAAGCTACACAATTAACAATAATGCTAAATGTAGCAATGAAAATAAAACAAAAGCATAGAAACAAAATTAGTTTTTATAAATTGCTGAACTATATGAGGAGCAAGCATGTTCATTACATGTGTTTGATAACATATATGTCTCTGGGTTTTATTAACTTCTTGGTCACCTTGTTGCTTTTGTAGCAACAATTTTTTGAACTCAGTAAAGTTTCACCAAGTGTATAGTAACCCACACTAGGGTAAGTAAAAAGAAAGGGAGTACTTGTGGCACCTTAGAGACTAACAAATTTATTTGAGCATAAGCTTTCATGAGCTACAGCTCACTTCATTGGATGCATTCAGTGGAAAATACAATGGGGAGATTTATATACATAGAGAACATGAAACAATAGGTGTTACCATACACACTGTAACAAGAGTGATCACTTAAGGTGAGCTATTACCAGCAGGAGAGTGCGGAGGGGAAGAGGCGAAGAGGGCACCTTTTGTAGTGATAATCAAGGTGGGCCATTTCCAGCAGTTGACAAATACATTTGAGGAACAGTGGGTGGTGGAGGGAGGGAAATAAACATGGGGAAATAGTTTTACTTTGTGTAATGACCCATCCACTCCCAGTCTCTATTCAAGCCTAAGTTAATTGTATCCAGTTTACAAATTAATTCCAATTCAGCAGTCTCTTGTTGGAGTCTGTTTTTGAAGTTTTTTTGTTGAAGAATTGCAACTTTTAGGTCTGTGAAGTGAGCTGTAGCTCACGAAAGCTTATGCTCAAATAAATTTGTTAGTCTCTAAGGTGCCACAAATACCCCTTTTGTTTTTGCGAATACAGACTAACACGGCTGCTACTCTGAAACCTATCAGAAAATAATAGAATACTACAACTACCAGCTAATGGAATTTTTCCTTTTGCTCAAGTAGATATCTCATACCTTTCAGTGCTGAAGATCCTGGGTTCAAACCCTGTTGACAGCAAAAGAGGGCTTGTTATAAACAGACAGGTTTGAATATAGCCAGCTCCATGTGAAGTGGTAGTTTGAAAATGTAGGCCCAGATTCTGAGCTGCATGGTATGACTTTGCATCTCACCATTGGTGCAAATGCTCACATCACTGGTCCTGGAAGTATCTACCTCAAAGTAAGGGGCTCTTCTGATGATGTAGAGAGCTCCTATATCATCCCTGTGTAGATAGTATATCGAGGACGTGGCAGGGGCAAGGGGGAACGCCTGGGGCATCACTATGTCCTGCTGATTCCCAGCTGCCAGATGTTTTTGAAGCCATTTGCAGCTGGCACATTCTAGAGCATTAAAATAGAACCTGCCTGGTGCACAACCAATACAGGGTTGAGGGAGCACAAAGGTGGTTTAAAGCTCAGTTTCACTGTGCACTCCTCAGCTGCAGTTCAGCAGTGGGATCTGAATTCCCACTAGTTAAATCAGTATGTTGAATTGAAAACGTTTCCCTACACGTACATCAAAGCTGATTAATAGCCAGGCTTCTAGTGACCTTTGAGGATCATAAAGGGAGCAGATATGTTTGTTTAGTGAACGATGTGAGGAGGGATAAGAAGAAAGGGACTGGAGGGGGTAAGATTGGCATGGCAAGAGTAAAAAGGAGTGAAAGGATGGGAATGGAGCAGAGGGGCTGGGAATGAAATAGAATGCAAGAGAGCAAAGAGTAAGAAAGAAGCAGGAAAGGGATGGCTCCCCAAGACTATGTCTCAAATGTGAATTTTAGTGGAGCATGCCTAGTACAGACAAAATCTTTGGGGGCTAGCTGTGAAATTCTAGCAAGGATCTGTGGTGCATGTTGGAACTGCAATTTTTTACAAAGGCTTAGAACTGGGCAGATTTTTCATGGGGATGGCAAAAGGCACAAAGGGCCACCCCCTGCCAAATTTGTAGTCCCTGCTCCAAAAATGGGGACACTAGAGCTATTCAAAGAAAATGCCACCAGAATTTAACATGGGCAAAACAATGTATTTTTCCCTAGTCTCATTCTCAGAAACAGCTGAACTATTTTGGCTGCTATTTAAATAAATAAATAAATAATCCGCCTGAGACAGACACATGGTATTGGAAATTTTAGCCCAATTATAAGCAAAATTGTAAACAACTGAAAAAAGGTCTTATAATGAGACGTATCAGGCAATCTTAATAACAGGTTTCAGATAGCAGCTGTGTTAGTCTGTAATCGCAAAAAGAAAAGGAGGGCTTGTGGCACCTTAGAGACTAACCAATTTATTTGAGCATAAGCATAATAGGGCGTGCTATAATATATTTGGTTACAAAAAAACTATGTTTATTTAAGAATCATTAGCAATCTTTTGCACAGGAGAGAGGCTGGAATTTGAGAGCCTGTACAGGGATGTACTCCCCTGTGTGACATGAAGCCCAACTTCATAGGGGCTCCCTTTGCAGCAATTAGCAGCAGCTCTTTGGGTTCAAAACAGGCAGGGGTTTGTGAGATGGGGCCAGTAGCTGTGCTTCTACATAGATTAACTATTCACTCCAATGTACTGATTGTGGAATGGGGGTGGCTACATAGCCCCCATCATCACATATATTATCCCACAGCTGTTGAGTTAGTCCGTAGTGCGCCTAGTAACATACAATTTACAGTATTTTTATGTTTAGCACATTGTATCAATTATTTGATTTTGTATCCAGTACCCAATTTAAAAAAATCAAGTCTTTCACAGTCTGTCAGAACAATAAACCTGGCTGAATAAAACTAATCTCATAAATACCAGTTTTCTTCAGATTGTTATGTATCTGATATTCAAATCTAAACTGCTATAAGGTTGTTTTATATGCCTCTAATCTGCTCAGGATCTAAAACAACCCCTGACCACACCTACTGTGTCCATCTTTGCAACATATGGCTTAAGAAAATAACAGTAATATGCATGAGTACTTTGTTATTACAGTAGAATTCAGTGCCTGTGGCTATAGACTGTTCCAGTTTTGGTCTGTATGAACTGAAGTTTTTCATAGTGAAAATCCTCTGACATATGACAATCACTAAATTAATAGATCTCATTAATGCAAGAAGCAAAAATTTTGAAGGCTAAAGAAGGCTAGGTTTACCGAATTGTAGAATTTTCTTATAATATCAGCAGTTTTTGTTTGCTTTTTCTGTAAATTGTATTAAACAAAAAAATATATTAAAAGAATTTTAAGGTTGCAGAGTCAAGTACCCAAAAGTTAGGAAATGGCATAATTATGGTTGCTCATACAATCTTAATTCAGCTGTCTAGTGCATATGCAGTCTTTAATTACATGATCACATGGTATTTTTTCCACAGTCTTCCACATCTCCTTCCAAGTCCCAGTCTCTCTCTCCAGCCAGTCCCAGTCTTTATCCACACCATGCTTTGTCCAATCTATTTTCCACTGCTTCCAGTAGCGCCCAGTCCTGTCCCCAAGCCTTTTCTGCTCTCACAATCTCCTAAACCAGTCTCTTTACCAGTCCTATTCGCCCATGTGCAATGAGTTGGAAGATCCTGTGTTTAACTTTAAGCAGATGAGTTGTTCCATTCAAGTCAATTGGACTACTCACATATTTAAAGTTAAGCACATATATAACTATTTGCAGGAGTGGGGCCATAAAGCTGAACTACACACAAAACAAAAGCAGTCTTTGTTTCTGCCCTTTACTGTGACTTTATGATGTATAAAGATCTCCCCAGAAAGCTTTCCAAAAAATCGGTTTGTGTTTTCTCCATAGAAATATTGGAAATAATGGAACATTGTAATTGAAAAACCCTTGCCTTTCAAGAGAGTTGGGACAGAATGTTGAATCTTTCTTCTACATCCCAGGTAGAAGTCCAGACCAGCTGCGGCTCAGGTTTCAGCCTGTAAACAAGATGTCATTATTCAGATCTTCTAAAGATTTTCGAAGTCCTTCAGGGGAAAATAAGGAAATCAGGAAATAAAATGATTGATATTTCTATTATAAAGAAGGAAAACAATTTAAAGAAATCATTGTCATCTTTATGTATAAAGGAGCAGTAAAGGTAGATGATGATTGTTGCTTTGTGTGTGTATTGTGGCTCACCTTTAAAGAAAGAAGAAAATGGGCTTCCTTATCCATAGTCCAAAGAGAGTACAGGAAGGAACATCCATTTCTTCTCTTTAACACGCTCTCTTGATCTCTCTGTCATTAACATTTGCCCATGGAGATCAAGTTGAACCACTAACATTCAGTAATAGATTGCTTGCAGCCAGGTTGCTGGCATTCTGCTACAACCCTGTCAGTAGGGCCCTACCAAATGCACTGTCTATTTTGGTCAATTTCACAGGCATAATGACAGGTTTCAGAGTAGCAGCCGTGTTAGTCTGTATTCGCAAGAAGAAAAGGAGTATTTGTGGCACCTTAGAGACTAACCAATTTATTTGAGCATGAGCTTTCGTGAGCAGCTCACAAAATCTTATGCTCAAATAAATTGGTTAGTCTCTAAGGTGCCACAAGTACTCCTTTTCTTTTCACAAGCATAGGATTTTAAGAATCGTTAATTTAATTATTTCAGCTTTTTTAATCTGAAATTTCACAGTGTTTTAATTGTAGGCATCCTCACCCAAAACGGAAATGCAGGGGGTGTGGTCGCAAGGTTATTGTAGCGGGGGTTGCGGTACTGCTACCCTTACAGTGCTGCCTTCAGAGCTGGGCAGCTGGAGAGCTACAGCTGCTGGCCGGGAGCCCAGCTCTCAAGGCAGAAGGGCTGCCAGCAGCAGCACAGAGGTAAGGATGGCCTGGTATGGTATTGCCCCCCTTACTTCTGCGCTGCTGCCTGCAGAGCTGGGCCTTCAGTCATCAGCTGCCACTTTCCGGCCACCTAGCTCCGAAGGCAGCAGCGCAGAAGTAAGGATTGCAATATCCTACCATGCCATCCTTTCTTCTGTGCTGCTGCTGGCAGCCCTTCTGCCTTCAGAGCTGGGCATCTGGCCAACAGCCACCACTTTCCAGCTGCCCAGCTCTGAAGGCAGCACAGAAGTAATGATGGCAATACCGCAATCCCCCTAAAATAACCTGGTGACCCCCTCCCCCCCGCACAACTCCCTTTTGGGTCAGGACTGCCAATTTGAGAAAGGCTGGTCTCCCCGTAAAATCTGTATAGCACACAAAAGACCAGATTTCATGGGGGTGGGGGAGACCAGATTTCACGGTCTGTGACGCGTTTTTAATGGCCAAGAATTTGGTAGGGCCCTACCTATCAGCTATTAAGGTGGGCCTCAGGTTCTTCAGGGCAAGGACTTTCTAACCCAGAGCCACACATTCTGGGGTGTGGGGTCCTCTGATCTTGTCCTAATGAGACTGAAAGTTACAGCCATGTAATATCTGTTGTTGTTTCTGACCATGCTGCTAGAGAAAAGAACTTTGATTCAAAACAACTTTTCATTGTGAAATTTTAATTAATTTATACTAAAAAAAGGGTTACATTTTAAAAGGTCAGAATCCAAATACAGTGTTTTGAAATTGTCAGATATTTTGCCTGACCTGCTCCAAAATGTTTGTTCTCTTTCAATTTTCATTTTGTGGGAATATTTGAGATTTCTGACTTTTTGTTCTGTTTCAAGATGAAAAAACATTTTTGAATCTCAAAAAAACCTCTCCTGGGATGAAAACAAATGATTCCTGCCCCGCTCTATTAAGTGGCAAGAGACATGAAGTACAATGGGGATTTGGCAATATTCAGACATGATTCTCACAACTAAGCAGCAGAGTGAAAGAGGAATAAAAGGAAACCTTGGCAGCAGTCGGGATAATTAGGAATCTTTAGTTCGTACATAAATGTGGAATCACTACAGTGTTTTAACAAGATACTTTTTTTTTATAAAAACAGCAGGTTCATAAAATTTTACCTTGAGTGAAAGAAGAAATAGACAGACAGGGGCATTGACTTATAAGCTCACACAATGTGTCCACATCCTCCTGACCAAGTAATAGACCAAGAGTGGATTGAGTTTAACATTCTGAACAGTCTTTCCTGACTATTTTTTGTTGTTTTGAAATGACATATGCTCAAGCTACTGAAAAATAGAACTGTAATTATAGATCATGGGGAAGAAATGAGGTACTTTGAGTGACTTGTTGATAACTTGTGTAGCACAGACTTTTGTTCCAGTGGCTAGACGAGCAATTTTCATGGACTGTCTGTAAACTAAGAATTGTGTGAAATTGGATCACATAGAGACAAATCCTAATAACTGCTCTCCTTGGGTAGCATTTACCTTTGTATAGAAAGCACAAGGCTTATGCATCATGTAAGCTTGACATCAGCCCCCAAAAGAGGGTATTGTACGTAAGCTTTATGCTGTAGCTTTCTGCAAAGGGATGAATTTCAACCAGTTTGACAAATATGTTTATTTTAGCTTTATTTTTCTTTGCCAGGAACATAGAAAAGAAATAATCCTACCAAACCTCTGATACGCAGAATGCGTTCAGCATCCAAAAAAAAAAAAAAAAAGCGGGTGGTAACTGCTGTTCTCAGTAACCCTACTGACCCCCTTACCTCAAGAGTATTGATTTATAAGATCTTTTATTTTCATTGATAATTTGGCATCCTAATTTCTACACATCCACTATTGTAAATTCTGTGTATGTTTAATTATGCTTTCCCCAATTCAGATTTTTTATTATGGAACAATCTTGTGCTACACTACTCCCAGTGGGTGACATTAAAGTAGTGGAGAGACAAGGTGGGTGAGGTAATATCTTTTACTGGACCAACTTCTGTTGGTGAGAGAGACAAGCTCTCGAACTTACAAAGAGTTATCTTCAGGACTCTTCTATAGTTTTAACATATAGTCCATATTACCTTTAAGAGGACTCTCCGAGACACTGCCTGTTTTTATAATATTGTTGTAGTCTGTTGTTTGAAACATTAATTCTTCCTCATAAATACATGAAAATTAAAAATTCTGTTGGCAATTGTTTACCATAATCTTGCTGAGTTGTGTAAGTTGATGCACTGGGGGAAAACTGCGGGCTATTAGTCACTGTGACACATTTTATTACTCTGAAATAACTTCTCATGAACTGCTTTGAAATCTTGTCTGAAGTCACTACAAAAATGAATCTTGCATTATTCTTATTTGCTAATTGTGAATCCCGCTAAACTCTGGCGCTTTCACGGCAGTTCTGTTTTTCCTCTTTCTAGGTGAATAAGAAAATGTAGAGGACAGAAGCAAGGAAGAGAAACCTCAAGTGGTGGAACGGAGGGTTCTCTCTGTTTGGGATTTCACCCTCCCTGTCACGCTGCCTCACCATGTCAAAGAAGAGTGCTAGCAGCCGAGCTAAGGGAGAAAAACCTGATGCCTTAGCTGCCTTACAAGCTGCCAATGAAGAGCTCAGGACAAAACTCACAGACATTCAAATAGAGCTCCAACAAGAAAAGAGTAAGGTGTGCATCTTTTTTTCCATTAATTAAAAAAAGAATATCTGTTGTTATTTTCTAAACGCCCCTCCTTCCCAGCCCTACAAAATGAAGGGTGAGGTACAGTGCTATTTGATAGCCACTGTATAGCATTTTTTCATCCAAAGGGTCAGAACTAGCCAGGTACTGCTGCATTTTGTTGGTGTGCGTTGTGTGTGCTCTTTGGGGAAAGTTCATCATTGAGTAAATTAGATTCAAGATTTGCAATAAATCTCAATAAAATAATATTGAGCATTTTTGTTAGAAGGTTGCTCATGAAATAGTCCAACAAATTTTACAAGGGGTTCCTTTAATTTTTACTTTTTATATGAAACCTGCAAGTTATGTTTGCACTATATTTTTGCACAAATCCATGTCTTGATGAATTATTTAGTAGCCTCTCTAATTGGCCCCTCTGGTGGTTGAAGAAGCTGTGTTATCAGCAGGTACAATACATCAGAAAAAGAAGGGAGGATACCATCATTAATTTGTTAAAGGTACACATCAAACAAGCAGGCATGGTAATTTGTGCTCAGGACAATTTGTTCTTTAATTCCGAGCTATAGTAGCAAATTAGACTAAATGATAGTGTATTCAGAAACATAAAGCTTGGATTTGTTTTTAGAAGAGTTTACTGAAAACTATTAGTGGCCTTTTTAGGAGTGGTAAATGCATTTTGTGCCTTAAAAGGCAAAATTCTGAAAGAGATTCTGCAGGAAGCAAATTGTTAGAATATATGTAACTTACGAACTTTACTAACATTCTGTGCAAGGCAGACAGAGAAGATCATGATTTTAAAAACTGCATCAGTTGTATTTCAAGGTGAGATATGAGCTAAAAGATTTTATTCTCTACACATGTTAGAATCCATCAGTTCCTCATATTCATCTAGTACTTTCAGGGTTACAGCCTTTTGGTGGAAAAGCAAAGGAGTATAAATATCAAATTCCTTAGCAACCAGTGTCTCAGATGCATACTGAATGCTCGATACAGAAGGAAATGAAGTTGAAAAACAGTAGAGCTAAATGCCAGAAAAAGCTACAGGAAAATATGCATCTATCCCAAACTAGACAGATGGCATGTTCGTAGCAATAGGCTCAATGCTGTCCAAATCTTTTGTCTCTCTCATGAATACTTTTCCACTAAATGTTTACATTTTTTTATCTTCCTTGCAGACAATTTGTATGATACCGGGATTATTCTCATCTTTTACTTTTTCACAATTATGCCAATTGTGTCTGGGTTTTCTGCTAACAACCCATCAAGCTGGATGCACATTACTATTCTAGATCAAGCTCCAAGATTTCCAATCCCCAGTCCAAAAACCAAGCTACAGTTTTGATTTGCACCTTTACAGGCCAACAAGCAGTGAAGTCTGGGTTTGAACGTCAAGATCTAAGAGTGTTTTGGGGCCAGAATTTGGCCAATCTGTTAACTATGGTTTAATGAATTTGCTACAACTAAGTTCCCCCATCTCAATTAATTGTGTGTTAGTATTTACAAAGAATTTAATTTTTCAGAAGAGCTAAGATACAATGTAAAGTACACCTACTTCAGCAGGAACAGATATGCACTATGCATTTTACCATAATTTGCATCATTACTTGGCAATGTCGAATACAAACTTCATTCTCGAGGTGGTTTCCAAGATTATACATTGATTTTTAAAAAAGACACCAGTTAATCATTGTGTTGTGGACAGGAAAGCTCAGATCATTCAGACTGAGTACTGATTTGTCTGCTTTCACTGTTTAATACATCTCTTTCAACTAGGAGATCGGGTGAGTTCATACTGCATTTTTTAACTGAAATACAGTTTGGCTCTGTTTAGGCTCTTCTGTGCTCACGGTATTCGAAAGCATTTTCCAATAATGAATTTTATATTACAGTGATGGACTGTGTAGGATAGCATGACAGTTATGTGTTCAACAGTTGTACACGTACACACACACACTCCTCTGTATTACTGCGAGAATAAATGCACTGTTAGACAGAAGATCTGGATTATCCCCTGTGATTTTTGAAATGTGCCATGACATCTTTGATTTCAGCTGGACATCCACAAAAGATGAGCAGAAAAGGCTTTAGTTTAACCACCAGTAAACTGGCTAATTCCTAAATGTTTAACACCTTGGACACTAGGTAATTTCTAAGGATTAAGAGGTGGTCACTGTGAGCTCTGAGGAGAAACAAAGTGTTTCTTGTGTTGAGGGGGAATCTTATCTTCATTAAGTCCTGACTAGTCCTGGCCCCATCTGCTAGAAACATCTTCTTTCAGTTCTGGCCTACTCTCCTGTGTGCCTCACTTCCCTTCCCCTACAGCCAGTTTGTGTCCTTTCAAGTCAAGAATAACCAGGAAGAGTTGGAATCATTTCAGAGTCAAATCAGGCATCTGGAGAGCACAAGTTCTTTTCATTTAGACACACCTCCATTTTCTAGTGTCATGACTTATTTTCATCTACTGCACTAGGTCTGTGTGTATAGTTTGTTCTATTCCTATTGCCCTCTGCTGCGTACATGGCCAACAGTCTTGTCGAGCGTGCTACACTTCTTTACTTTGTAGCATATGCCTCAAAGTGGATGGGACAACTGAGGCCAAAATTTTCTGAAACTCTTCAGAAATTATGTTTTCACTGGCACTTAAGTTTGAGACAACAGAATAGTAGTTTGAAGGTTGGGATGGGAACAGAGAAAGGAAAATGGTCTGAGAATGACAGGAGAGATGACTTGGAAGAGAGATGGAGAGGGAGAGAATATGCTGAGAGAGTGTTTGTAGGGGCCAGACCTCTGAGCTCTTGAGCTTTCTTCCTGTAACCCCATGGTGTAATGGAGCCAGAGTTTGTTGACTTTCAAGCATGGTACAAAGTCTATTTGTTTATCCAATAATTTTTCAGACAGAAAGGGTTGATTAGGAGATTTTCAGGTTTGGAGGGAAGATCTTACATTTTAGAATAAGAACAATGTTGTTGGCAATGGGTAAACTATATAGATATACTGTGTAAGTATAATGTAAATCATTGACACTCAGAGCATTGGATAAGTATATTTTTATGAAATAATCTGGTGGAAGTGTGTCCTTGGGCAAGTCACTTAACCTCTATGTTCTTCAGTGTACCTGTCTATTCAATGTAGATGATAATACTTACCTACATACATACATTGTATTAATTAATGTTTATAAGGCACTTAGAGATCTGTGGATGAAAGGTTCCTAGAATTGCAAAGGATGATTATTGGTTTGATTGACTGTGCTAAAATCGAGACAAAATCAGGATGTTGTCTTTCAGGCTTTTATATTCATTACTGATCATTTACAAAGGACTGTTAATTTTGTTTCTGTTTTTCCAAGCCTAATTGTGTTTCATGTTGTGTTGACCTTTAGAGATGTTTGGTCTTTTCCTTTGGCTTATTGGTGTCCTTTCTCTTATTTTCATAAATTACCTTCTCCACTGAGGAATTATCCTATTTATAATACCACATGGCTATTTCTCGAGAGAGATTTTTACATCTGTCTTATGTAAATCTCTTATCTTCAGAGTTTCCCCCTTTATGAACTAGTTTTAGGGTCAACACAATTACAACAACACTGCGACATATAGCAATGTTTTCTCTTTTGCTTTGGGGAGATTCTAGATCTCAAGAATCTAGTCTAGTTTACTTTGGAGGAGGGCAGATTCAGAGTGCAGACAAAGGCTGATATATATGCTTTGGGTAATTTGGGCATATATCACATGTTGGATGGTCTTGTTTTATAGCCTTCAGGCTATTGGTGGGAACTTTGTAATAGAAACAGTGTAGTTTTGGAGTTTGAGTTTAAACATTCAGTACAATTATATTTATGGTGGCTGTTGAAGGAAATTTGTTTTCTTTCAAAAATGAAAGGTGCGAGTTTCCCTATCACCAAAAAGCTCCTTGAGTCTGATCCAGCTCCCATTGAAACAAAGAGAAGTCTGTTGATTTCAATGAGAGTTGGATCAGGCCCTTGTTGAGAAATGGTAAAGATTGTTCTGAACGATTCAATGACTTACCAGTATCACAAGGACACTTGCAGAAGCATGTCAGTCAGATTTAAACACATACATAAGTGTTATTCTAGATAGGATAGGAATGCTTTTTTGAACCAGAGCCGTGGAGAGGTGGTTGGGGTAATTGAACTCCCCTAATTTCTTGTCTATTTTAGTCTCCTGTTTCTTCATTCAGGCTCTTTTGTTAAAAAATAAAAAGCTCTTCCATCACTGTGCTGATGCCTCTGGCATTCTACAGTTATTGTGGAGATGTGTGCCTCAGCTATCACGGAGCCCTTAGAGGTACTGCAGTTGTCACAAATTACTGTAACTGTATAGCTGTGTAAAATTAATTTCAAAATGAACGTCAAAACCAATTTGAATCAAATTTGATTTTTTTTTAGAAGTGTGTCCAGGTTAACTGTGTGTGGGGAAACTGCAGTCCAGGGTAACTTTTCATGCTCTGTTATAACTCTGAAAATCATGATTTACAGCAGTGGTTCTCAAACTTTTTGGGCTCAGGACCTATTTGTAAATGTTTATGGTCTACCGTGATCCAGTAAATAGTCTGGGGGTGGAGGCCCTGGGGTGGTGTCAGTCAGACACTCCCCTGCCCTCTGTGAGGTTGTGTTCTGCCTGGCACTCACCCCACAATGGCAGTTCCTGCAGCTCCTGTGCTGTGGGGTTGGCTGGCCTTGGCTCTCCGCTCTGGGGTTGCAACCTCTGGGGCTGCAGCACCTCTCAGGTTGGCCCTGGCCCTCCTGACTGGACCAAATTTGTGGGAGTGGAGTTGTAACCTGGCTCTTGGGATTGCAGTGCCACTCACTCTTATTTGGCCTACCCAGAGTCCCATCATCATGATGACTGGGCTAAAACTGAGTGGTGCTGGGACCGCATAGACTGCAATGCCTGGAGCAGGGAGGTGAGCCCCGGCAGCCCTGTCGGACTGGAGTGCTCCCCACCACTGGCATGTCCCCGCACAGCTGGGCATGGTGTTGCAGGTTTTTTCTCCATCTGGCATCCTGCGGCAGTCTCTTTGCCTGTAAGAGAGACAGTGCGGGTGACGTAATATCTTTTACTGGACCAACTTATGTTGGTGAGAGAGACAAGCTTTTGAGCCACACACAACTCTTCTTCAGGTCTGGGAAAAGTACTCCAACCTGGAGAAGAGCTCTGGGTAGCTTGAAAGCTTGTCTCTCTCAACAACAGAAGTTGGTCCAATAAAAGATATTACCTCACCCTCCTTCCTCTCTAATATTCTGGGACCAACATGGCTACAACTACACTCTTTCCTGTAACTGAGCCCTCTAGCCTGGATGTGACATTGCACCCCTAATGCTTTATGGAGGTAAATATGACATAACTGGAATATGTTTTATGCTACATATGCCATGTAACATATCTCTGCAAAGGTTATGATATACTGAATATATTCATCCTATTCGTATGCATGTATCATTTTTGTATTTGAAGTTACGAATATTGGCTGTATACTTGTTTACTACCTGGGGGTGGGGGCAAACAGCTGTGCATATCTTTCTATCAGTGTTATAGAGGGCGAACAATTTATGAGTTTACCCTGTATAAGTTTTATGCAGGGTAAAACGGATTTATTTGGGGTTTGGACCTCAGTGGGAGTTGGGCATCTGAGTGTTGGAGACAGCAACACTTCTTAAGCTGTTTTCAATTAAGCCTGTAGTTTGGGGGGACGTTGTTCAGACCTGGGCCTGGGTTTGCAGTAGGCTAGCATGTCTGGCTCAAACCAGGCAGGGCATTGAAGTCCCAAGTTGGCAGAAGTAATCTGAACACATCAGTTGGCAGTTCCCAAGGGGTTTTCTGTGATCCAACCCGTCACACCGGTCATATTTAAATCCATCCCATTGTCCTTACAAAAATGTCTTTGGTGCTACTTCTAAGCCCTATGCTCTTCATCCCCTTCTCTCATGGTTCTCTGTCATCCATGTTCTCTTCTCCTGACTAATGGCACTTTACCAGTGGCTGAGAGAAGAATCCTGGTCCTGCCAATATACTGAGTTCAAGCCCAGGGATGCTATAACCAGCAGTCAGGGTCTGATCTGCATAACTCCTTGCTGCTATCTCCCTGGACTGCTTTCAATCTAGTCTTTCTCAGGCCTTCTCCCCTGCAATGTTTCTAGCTTCACCCTTCTTTTAGGGGTGGGACTCACAGGACCGTCCTGTGGAATCACCTAGGAAACTCCAAAACATAAACATAAACTCACTTCCTTGGGCTTGTCTTTACATCCATCTCTGCTTTCCCCTGCTCTGTTCCCCAGCTGAATGCATCCCAGATATGACGTGACCTGATGGTAGCGTAGTCTATGTAGGGTCATTAGAGATGCATTATGGTTTCTCATTGACTTTCAGGAAGATTTCTTCTCAATATGTAATAAATCAATAAAGAACAATGAACCAGGATTTTTCAGTTACTACTCATGCTAATCTTTAGAAAGCTTTTAAGATGTGGAAAAAGAGGGAACCCCATCCACAGTTGAGTTTTGAAAAATGTAGTAATAATCTAAAATTAATAATGAAATAATATCAAAACCCCAGCAAAAGAAAAGAAATTCATAGTTACCTTTCTAATCTTCAGTGGAATGTGCATACACACCAGAAAACTGAGGGGTAGCTGTGGGAACAACTGGCAGCAGTTGGTTACCCTAATTCTGCATGTTCTGGAAATTGACATAGGTCTTCCATGCCTGACAAAACAGACAGCTGATAGAAGTATGTTGGGTATGGTCACGAGCATGGTCTAATGTATATGGGCGCACGTTCAACTGTTTAAGACTAAGGCAGGAGCCTATTAACACTGCTTCACTGCCTCTATGTCATTCCAGTTCACTGAAAGTGGTGTAGGCCATCTTCCTCACATTAGCCAGAACTTCATAATATCTAGTTGCTGTCCTGGAAGAGAAAGAGACTTCTGTTAGGTGGCACTGTAGTGCTATTAGGATATCATTGGTCTTGAGGGCATAGATTTACTTTTGTACACACTTCAGGTGAAATCACTGCTCTAAGCACAAGTAAATGAGCTAAGTGCAGGGAACTCCATGGAAGTTTAGGGAAATAGTATTCACCCTTCTCCACCTGGGAGCAGGCTACATGCCATCGTGTGCACTAGAATAGTGGCCACTGCCTCCCCACCCTTGTTACAGCATTTTGTTGGGCTGCTGGATTTGAAGAATCCGTGGATTGACTTCCCCCTCCATGGCTCACAGGGCATCTGGAGGCCTCTCTGCTCTATATATCCATGGGGCTTAAGTAGAATGGAGGGCATTGCACAGACCCTGCACACTAGTCATTATATTCTGTGAATATAATGTAAACACTGAACCAGTGCAATAAGGATAATATGGTGAAGCTGCAGCATTAACGCATCTTTTGCCTAGATCAACAAAGAAAACTCTTGTTTACAGAACTCCTTATTAAGAGTTGCCAAAGTGATTTGATTGCCCTGGAGAGGAGAGTTGCTTATTCTCCTTAAATATGGCTAATTGGTTTTGCTCAAGAACTGCCTTGAAGTTACTAAAATAGGCTTCATTTCAATCTGTATTTGTGGAATAAACTTCAGTAATAAGAAGTAGTTTTTAATTGAGAGAGAATTTTCAAGTATTTTATTTTTGCTACATAAACATCTCTCATTTTGATGTGTTTCTTAATGCTACTTATATGTGCTGTAGTGATAGTCCATTGGCATTTAAAAACCTCTTGCAATCTCAAAATCTAAAGCACAGTGAGCTAAAGGTTTTTTTCTTTAAATAGAAAAAAGAACAACTTTTGAAGTGAGATGTGAAACCTGAGCTATTTTAAAAGGTTCCTCATATCCATGGGGCTTAAGCAGAGTAGAGTTAAGTTCCTCAGCTGATGTAATCAGAGTAGCTCCTTTGCAGTCAATGGAGCTCTGCTGATTTACACCAGCTCAGGATCTAGCCTAACCAGATAATGCTTGGAGAAGGTATGCGATCGCATCTCTGGAACAATGAACTCACAGAGCTCTTTAAATAGTTAGGAAATTGACAACTGTGTGCTAAACTATTATACTAGACTATATATCCTCCCTGTAGTTTTTAAGTGTAAGTTTATTTTCTAAATCGTAACTGATCTGACAACCCATCAGTACAAAGCATATTTATGTTTATCCTCTTCCTCTTTGCAGCCTTTACAAGCCCTCATAGCAACCTGTCTCCAGTCCTCCCTAATGAATATCCATTGTGTCATTGCAGGTGGTATTTATTGGACATTTCCTCTTCCTTCCATGATAACACCAGCCATGACAATATAAACAATGCATCTTTTCTTAACAGCTGGAATATACATGTATGCAAGGCAACAAAACCAGTAATCACTAATTAAAAAATAAGAAAGATTTTTGACAGATGTAAGTGGTATAAATAAAAGATGTCTGCTATAGATGAGCAATTATATTCCAGAGTTTTGAATAGACAGCATATTTGTGATTCATTGCCATTTAAAATATATGTAGCCTATGTTTAATGCTTGCTCCAATATTCTCTTGCAAATTAGGTGTTCAACCAGTTCAACATTATTGCAGCATTGAATCATTTATGTAACACAGCAGCATTCCTGGAATGACATTATTAAAAACAAGCTATTTCTGTGTTATGTTGGGAAGTGTCTAAACTCTAGGTCAGAGGTAGGCAAACTACCGCCCGCAGGCCACATCCGACCTACGGGACCGTCTTGCCCGGCCCCTGAGCTCCCAGCCAGGGAGGCTCACTCCCGCCCCCCCCTGCTGTTGCCCCTCCCCTGCATCTACACCACTGCGTGGGCTGCACCCGCCCACCTCCCAGGCTTTCAAATAAGCCTGTCCTGCCGCTCTGAGCAGCATGGTAAGGGGGGAGAGGGGGGTTGGGTAAGAGGCAGGAGGTCCCGGGGGCAGTCAGGGGACAGGGGGCAGTTGGATGGGGCGGAGGTTTGGGGGAGCGGGTGGTCAGGAGACAGGGAGTGGGGGGGGAGGTTGATAGGGAGTGGGGTCCCGGGGGAGGACTGGGAGCAGGAGGGGTTGGATAGGGGGTGGGGTCCTGGGGGGGCAGTTAGGGACTGGAGTCCCGGGAGGGGGTGGTCAGGGGACAAGGAATTGGGGAGGGCTTGGATGGGTCGGGGTCCCAGGGGGGCAGTCAGGGGGCGGGGGTGTGGATAGGGGTTAGGGCAGTCATGGGACAGGGAGCAGGGGGGGTTGGATAGGAGGTGGGATCCCGGGGGGCGGTTAGGGGTGGGGGGTCCTGGGAGCGTGCAGTCAGGGGACAAGGAGCAGGGGGGTTGGATAGGTTGGGAGTTCTGAGGGGCGCAGTCAGGGGGCAGGAAATGGGAGGGGGTGGATAAGGGGTGGGGGCCAGGCTGTTTGCGGAGGTCCTCCATACCGTTTCGCAACCCCGATGTGGCCCTCAGGCCAAAAAGTTTGCCCACCCCTGCTCTAGGTACGATAAGATAGTGCTTCTACCTTCAATAATTTCAGACTGGATGAATCCCCAAAACAGACAGCCAAATAATCAGTAAAATGGCCTACATTTATTTTAATTTAACTGTTATTTTATCATTGTAATTTAAACTATTTTTTAGCCTAGGGAATCTTTATTTTCTTGCAGCAAGTTTGTTAGTGTATGTGAAATGATGCCCTCAATGACCTGGTTCTTTGTTAGGAGTGTTGTGGTGTATTTCATAGCATCATAGAAGATTAGAGTTGGAAGAGACCTCAGAAAGTCATCTAGTCCAACCCCCTGCTCAAAGCAGGACCAACCCTCGCTAAATCAAAACTATTTAAAAGTGTGTTAAAATTATAGGCTGTCATTTTAAATTTCAGATTTTTTTTTTTTTTCTAATCCTGTTTGCAGGCTAGGGGGCTCTGTCGGGAAGCGTGCAATCTGGACCTAGCAACAGTCAGTTAAGTTTGCAGGCAGTCAGCCAGCCTAGAATAAGGTGGAATGAGTTGTTCCTCACTGTTTTAGGGAGCAGCCTATTTTGTCTCCCTCTGTTTTGGGTAGGGTTGCCAGGCATCTGGTTTTCGACTGGAACACCCAGTCGAAAAGGGATCCTGGCGGCTCCCGTCAGCATTGCTGACTGGGCTGTTAAAAATCCGGTTGGCGGTGCAGCGGGGCTAAGGCAGGCTATTTTATAACATGTATTAATATACTTCCATTTAACGAGTGTTAATTAACATGATTATTATACATGCTAATGTAGACACTTTAGAAACATTTGTTCCTAGAACTTACATTTTTCCTAGTTATGGTTTATCCCTGTAATACTCATCCTTTCTACTAGAAGGGGGCACAGTCAGGATACCTCTATGCTACACCAACCTTACGCTTTGTTTTTTGGCGCCTAGTGGTCATTACTCACCATCAGAATTCATAGTAGCCCTCAGACTTTTCTAACACAACATCTAATGGAAGAAATGCAGAAAGCAACACTAGGATCAGTATAGTGGTTTATGCCACCTTGACACCCCACCCTGAGCAGTATGTGTTTCTGGAACTCTAGAGAATCTGGCCTATTATTTAATGGAGGGCTTGTCTACATGGCTCTGCAATGTAGACTGGGGGCGGGAGGGAAGGGAGACAGTTGCGGCGTGCACTATAGTGTTGTGCTGTAACTCTCCTATTTAGATTCTGCTAGCACAGGCTAAAAGGTACCTAGTTAGTTTTAACATCGTCCCATTGATGTTAACGGTAACTAGATACATTTTAGTTTGCATTTGAAATAATAGAAAAAAGAGTCTACACAGGGCAGTTGCAGTGCAGTGCTTTAGTCCATGCTGCTGCTCATACCCCCATAGTCTGCAGTGCCATGTAGGCAACATTAGATATTAATAAACTGTATCTAAGATACATCCTGCTACATTAGATGTGTGGCTATCCCCTGGATTTATGGGCATTTTGCTTTTAATTACCCAAGAAATGTGTGCAAGTATCCAGTATTGTAGCTACACTCTTTAGTAAGCAGACTGCTTATAATATAAATGAACACATCAACAATGCTACACAGTGCCTTGAGAGGATTGACACTTTTCTTTCTCCTTGAGTTCCTCTGACAGAAGACACAATTGATTATAGGCTGGATTAATGACAAACTACTACTAACTTGCACTGTTTTCAGGTTGCAGTAAACCAAAATCCCCGATTTTAAATGGCACAATTAGTACCTATGCAGTAGTTGAGAAAATCTCTTTACTTTTTAGCAAAAAGAAAAGGAGTACTTGTGGCACCTTAGCGACTAACCAATTTATTTGAGCATAAGCTTTCGTGAGCTACAGCTCACTTCACGAAAGCTTATGCTCAAATAAATTGGTTAGTCTCTAAGGTGCCACAAGTACTCCTTTTCTTTTTGTGAATACAGACTAACACGGCTGTTACTCTGAAACCTTTACTTTTTAGATAATTAATTGTAATTTATAGCTGAGTAAACACAACCACCATAAATTGGGCTCCCTTATTATTTACAATGAATTGTACCTTGTTCATATATATTTAACTAAAAATATTTTATAATTAGTTTGGTATGAGGAGTGGGAAGGGGCATAGTGAAGTAACAAGCTGATTATTCTAGGTACCTTAATTTATTCCAGCAATTTTCTTAAGTGCTGCTGGTGGACCAAATACTATGATTCATTTTGTAGTTAACAAATATGTCAAAGTGAGATTAATTACAAAGTAAGATTAAAAGGCTGACAAAAAATAAAAATAGTATATGATAGGAAATTCAGATATATAGCTTGTCCTCTGCTGAGGTCCCTTTGTGCTGCTAGAATAAAGCTAAACCAGCCCTATGGAACTGATGAGAATCCCCTTAGCATAGTTGTCTTAACACTGCATTTGCTCAGTAGTTAGTATTCAACAGTTTTTAATCCAAACTTTTTAATCCAACAAGCTTCGTTGCTTGCTAACTCCGATAGTGTTTTCTAACGCTGTAGAGTAATAGCAGTTTCCCTTTCTAGGTCCAAGCATGGATTTAAGTGCTTTGTTGCATGAGGTCCCTAGATTGTAAACATAGTGCTTCTTTAGTGATCCAGACTCAATATGCTTGACCTTGTTCAGTTACTGTTTCACCGAAGCTAATGACAGTTCTGAGGAAAGGAGGTATGTAGGTGTAGGGAAAACCAATTAAAGCTGGTGCATGCAGAGCCTGATTCAAAGCCCACTGAAGTCAACAAGAGTCTTCCCATTAGCCTTAGTGGGTTTTGGATCCAGCCCATACAAAGCAGCAGTGTAAAATGCCTTTACAGCCAAATCCTGGTAGCTTCCAGTGGAAATACTTATGTGAGAGAGGCCCGTGGGATTTGGTCTTTGATCTTAGATACAGCAAAGGGTTTGCCTAAAGCACTGGTAATTCTCAAAATGGAAGCATTTATCTACTGAAAAAATATAGATATCTGACCCAGATGACTTTTTAATACTTTCTTCACAGAGTCAAAAATACTTTTCAAATGTGTTTCTTTATCATTTGATAACATATAATCTTTAAATGGTCTCTGTGCTGAATCTAAGCTTTTTAATTGCCTTACTTTAGACTTTAGTGTTTCTTTGACAAGCATCTTCATTTATTTTTTAACCACCACCCACTTTAATTCTGAAACTAACTTTTGTGTGTTACCTAGGCCTAAGGGTTTGTCTGTATAGAGATGTTGCATTGTTTTAACTAAAGGTGTGATATTAAACCTATTTAGTTAAATCCAAGAAATTTCTGTGTGTAGGCCAGGCCTAAACTGAGAATAGCCTCTTCTGTTTTTTGCTCTACAACTAGATGTGCCAAGAAGCGCTCATTTAAGGTATGAGATTGCTTCTCTACAATTTGTTGTCTTTTGTTAATTTATATGCAGGTAGCTTGCTCTGTATGTTTGAGAACAAGCTAACTGAACATTCTTGGAGGATAATTTGACCAAAGTAAGACACTAAGGTTAGGTAAACAAATGTTGAATCCATTTTATTTGCAGATTAGTACTGAGGCAGTATTTAAAAGCAGTAATTGTAATTTCAGAGTGTTGTTTATGGGGATCTGTTAAGGGTAGCCTGCTGTCAATTCAAATTACTATAAACTGATTTCACAAGCTTTTTATTACAGCCTGCACTATGCCTACCAGTGGGAGCACTACAGAAAAAATACAAGCCACAAACAGTTTTATTTTTACTATTTTCTAAATGGATTGTTAACATTTTAAAAACCCTAGCTTTTAGTTAATTAATATTTTACCCACAGTGTGCTGTTTGGTCACCAGCCTTATATTTTTTTTGTCCAGATAATGAGACATAATGTACGTGCTCATATAATAATCATTTATTAATACAAATAATTGATAATACTTCATTTTTAATGCCTTGTCATTAAAGTTTTGCATTCAGTGGAGTGTGAATCATGTAACAGTTTAATGGATCATAACAAATTCATGTTATTTACATATAGTCTACTTCTCTAAATTGTATTGTAATGTAGCATTTATTAATGTATGGAAATCAAGGGCAGTAGTTGACAATTAATGGATAATTATTACCAGTACAGTTCTAATTCTGTTGGCACTTCCTTGTATTAACTTAATCATTAGTATTAATCATTAAATTACCCCCAAAGGCAGGTTAATAGAGTAATCTCTTATTTTTATTATTGTGATTGTTTTAGTCATTTTCTTCTGGGGTTCTTTCCTCTATTTCTACCTATGGGAAAAAAAAATGATGCAGAGACTTGAATTAATAATTGCTGTAAAAATATTCTGATCCCTGTTCCTCAAAGCTATAATAATTAATAAATAATATGTACTATTTCTTTATATTTGCAAGGAGAGACCCAACACTTTGCTTGTGTGTTTGTCTATCACTGTTTGTCTTGCCCATTCAGGGCCTGATTCAAACCCCATGTAAGGTAATGGGAGTCTTTCAATAGATTTCAATGGTGTTTCGTATTGAGACTGTAAGGTTTTCAGTGCAGAAACCATCTAATATTCTGTGTTTGCACACTGGGCTACAATCCGTTGAGATCTCTTAAACTAAGCCTGATTACTACTGTGATAGGAATCCTTCAGGGACCTCCTTTCTTCCTTAGCAACTCTTTGCAAGAGAAGACTCTCATTTGTTTGCTAGGGAACTGCTAGCACTAAAGATTCTGGGATGCTCCCTGGCCCCTTAGTTACTAAGGTGATAACAGCAAGTCTGTTTCCTGATCTTATGTAATTTTAGACAGAGCTTAAAAAGTCCTATATGAAAATTATTTTCAAACTCTAAGCTGGGAAATTTTAAAATGATGATGATAAACTCTGGAGTGATGCCTCACTCTTGTGGGTATTATCTGTTAAAGGAGTATTAAGTGCTAAAGGAGTTGGCGGATGTGATTGCAGAGCCATTGGCCATTATCTTTGAAAACTCATGGCGATCGGGGGACGTCCCGGACGACTGGAAAAAGGCTAATGTAGTGCCCATCTTTAAAAAAGGGAAGAAGGAGGATCCTGGGAACTCCAGGCCAGTCAGCCTCACCTCAGTCCCTGGAAAAATCATGGAGCAGGTCCTCAAGGAATCAATTCTGAAGCACTTAGATGAGAGGAAAGTGATCAGGAACAGTCAGCATGGATTCACCAAGGGCAAGTCATGCCTGACTAATCTAATTGCCTTCTATGACGAGATAACTGTCTCTGTGGATGAGGAGAAAGCAGTGGATGTGTTGTTCCTTGACTTTAGCAAAGCTTTTGACACGGTCTCCCACAGTATTCTTGTCAGCAAGTTAAAGAAGGATGGGCTGGATGAATGGACTATAAGGTGGATAAAAAGTTGGCTAGATTGTCGGGCTCAACGGGTAGTGATCAATGGCTCCATGTCTAGTTGGCAGCCGGTATCAAGTGGAGTGCCCCAAGGGTCGGTCCTGGGGCCGGTTTTGTTCAATATCTTCATAAATGATCTGGAGGATGGTGTGGATTGCACCCTCAGCAGGTTTGCAGATGACACTAAACTGGGAGGAGAGGTAGATATGCTGGAGGGTAGGGATACGATACAGAGGGCCCTAGACAAATTAGAGGATTGGGCCAAAAGAAATCTGATGAGGTTCAACAAGGACAAGTGCAGTGTCCTGCACTTAGGACAGCAGAATCCCATGCACCGCTACAGACTAGGGACCAAATGGCTCACTAACAGTTCTGCAGAAAAGGACCTAGGGGTTACAGTGGATGAGAAGCTGGATATGAGTCAACAGTGTGCCCTTGTTGCCAAGAAGGCCAATGGCATTTTGGGATGTACAAGTAGGGGCATTTCCAGCAGATTGAGGGACGTGATCGTTCCCCTCTATTCGACATTAGTGAGGCCTCATCTGGAGTACTGTGTCCAGTTTTGGGCCCCGCACTACAAGAAGGATGTGGAAAAATTGGAAAGAGTCCAGCAAAGGGCAACAAAAATGATTAGCGGACTGGAACACATGACTTATGAGGAGAGGCTGAGGGAACTGGAATTGTTTAGTCTGTGGAAGAGAAGAATGAGGGGGGATTTGATAGCTGCTTCCAACTACCTGAAAGGGGGTTCCAAAGAGGATGGATCTAGACTGTTCTCAGTGGTAGCTGATGACAGAACGAGGAGTAATGGTCTCAAGTTGCAGTGGGGGAGGTTTAGGTTGGATATTAGGAAAAACTTTTTCACTAGGAAAGTGGTGAAACACTGAAGTGCGCTACCTAGGGAGGTGGTGGAATCTCCTTCCTTAGATATTTTTAAGGTCAGGCTTGACAAAGCCCTGGCTGGGATGATTTAGTTGGAGATTGGTCCTGCTTTGAGCAGGGGGTTGGACTAGATGACCTCCTGAGGTCCCTTCCAACCCTGATATTCTATGATTCTATGTTACATATTACTCACAACCATTATTTTTTACCCTGAAGCATGTCTGGTTACTGGTTTTAACAAAAATGACTACAAAACTGTAGCCTTCTTCCAATCACTCTCTTGTGACCTTCAGTAAAATAGGATTGAACTCAGCAGGTCTGCAAAGGTGCAAGGTAAACACTCATCAGTTTGGGCTGCTATCTGAATATTATCTTTTTGGGCTACGAAACTGGGCTAGAAATCTGGTTGGAATACGCTTTCTTGTGCAATCTCCAGCTCTTCCGCTTAGAAACCAGAAATGCAGTGATATGCTATCTTGAAAACAGCAGGGACAAAAGATGATAATCTTTTTTCTTTTTTTTTTTTTTTTTGGTTAACCTCAAAATTGGTTGGGTCATGGTCTGGGTGGAAAGACTGCTTGAAACGGAGAAGTGGGGTTGCAGAAGTTTATGCCATGTCTGCATTTCTTACTGCTGATAGTTGGGAAAGTTGTTGATTCAGATCACTGTGCTTGCAGATATGTGGTATGCCATAACTCTTTGTTCAGTTTGATCACTGGCACCTGGGAAGCAATCAGATTTGTTATTTCACGTAATGCAGTTTGTCCATTTCTACTCATAACAGAGGTTAAGTCAGTATCCCTGCAAACTTTTTAATAACAGGGCATTAACATTTTAACAACAGGTAGGGAAAATTGCACTCTTAGAGTAAATATATAGTTTTCCCTTTTATCAGCAGTTTGGCACATACAATCTGCCTCAGTTTACCATATTTTAGTAGGCTGAGTAGGGAGTGGAATACAAAGAGAGACTATGTGTGAGCTTTTACAGTTTCTTTTCATACTTCTAAGGATGAAATATTGCTCTTTAAAATTTTGAATTAGCACGAAGACCTCAGCAAATCTTTAACATCATAATGTGCATCAGATATCATTTCTGTTCCGTAGCAGCAAGTTTGAGAAAAGGCACTCTTTTCTCAATACTGGTTGGAATGCATTTTCTAAGGAATTAAGATATGATTATGACATTTCCTCTTATTTGTTCTTTTTTTTTCCCACTGACATCACAGCTGAAAAACAAAAAAATCATTAGAATAGTTGTGGAGAAATTCACAGTGCAAGAAGTTCATGTTGTTTTTCTTGGGATCTTTCTCCTTGTAAAAGCATCACAATATAGAGGATGATAATAATACTTTGCTCTTCTACAAATCCTATTATTTAAAGTGTTTAACAAACGCTAACATGTCTGTGTCACAGTTCAGGGCAACTGCCCCTGTGTTTCCCCTAAGTGGTCCAGCAAGGGTACGCTCTCCCAGGCTTTCAGCTCCCCAGCTGTTGCCTTTCTTGAGTAGAGACCTAGGCCTCACTCCTTTTTGACTGGGGTATTTCCAGGCTGTACAGTTCCTTGCCTTCAGTGTGTTGTTCCCAGCAGAGAGAGGCTGCCCAGCACACCTGCTTGCTTCCTCTTCAGAGACAGGGGGCTTGTCTACACTAGCCTGTTTACATCAGCATAGCTGTACCAATGCAGCTGCACTGCTGTAAGATCTCTCTCGTAGCCACTCTATGCTGATGGGAGAAAGCTCGCTCAGTGACTTGTAAAACCACTTCCATGAGTGGCGGTAGCTATGTAGGCGGGAGAAGCTCTCCTGCCGACATAGTGCTGTCTACACTGGCGCTTCTGTTGGTGTAATTTATGTCACTCAGGGTTTTTTCACACCCCAGAGTGACATAAGTTATACCGACAAAAGTGGTAGTGTAGACAAGCCCTAACAGAGTGATTGTCAACAGGTATAAGTTATCCACACAGAACTTCTTATGCAAGGCTACTTCATTTTAAGGTAAAAGCACTAAAGACAAAACATATTTAAAACAATGAATAAGAGAACTAACATACATGCTACGAAACTTACCAGACAGCATCCCAACTCTAACGTGGGCTCTGGCAGGGCCAGTCCTTCAGCACCCATCCATGGGCTTTTCTTTGTGGTCACAAGTTCATCACAGCTTTGGCTGTGAACAAGCACACTCATAACATGTTTAGTCCATCCTTTATACAGTTCAGGGGTCTTTGATCTGGAGTTTCTAGGAGCGGGTAATTAATAGACAACAGGTTTTTCTGCTCCAGGGCATAGGTTCAAAAGGGTGGATTCAAAGGGGTCATTTGCATTTCCCTCACTCCCAAAGTATTTCCTTTTCATGCATTGTCCCTAAAAAGTCTATTGAAGTTCCTAACATTTACATCAGTCAAGTCCCTAGAAAAGTTACATACAACCCTACAGTAACACACAAAGAATTACATTTTAAGTGCAATGGACCCCAGAGGCACCAAACCCAATTCAACATGGTTTAACTTTATAGAATTAAGTTTATTCTTAATTCAATAAGGTTTGTTCAGGATATATCAGGATACTGTCAGTCTGTCACAGTCAGCAACTAGTGAAAGGGAGCTAAATCTCAAATGGATACTGAGCTGTTCAGTAGTCCATTACAAGACTACACAACATGTTAGGACTGGAGGTGAAAAATACTGTATCCAAACCATGAAGGAAATTTAGATAGTATTTTAATTATATTAAGTTTGAATTTCACTGCAACACCAAGTTTAGCCTCTCCCGACCCACACACACTAATGATATTTGAAAATGTCCATGAAAATTGTTTTTGACAGAATATTGGATTTTTGATAAAATACATTTCTTTTTTTTGCTAAAAGTGTTTGCTTTCTGAGAAAATTTAGACTTTTTGATGAAAAACCAAACACCCAAAACCCAAAAAGTTTTCAGTTTTTCGCTACATATTTTTGGCCAAACCCACAAACTTTTCAGTTCAGGAATGTTGGCATGTTTTGACATTTCTGAATTAATGTTTTGCTTCAGGTCTGTTCAACATTAAACCTATTCTCCTAAGCTTCTGGGAGAGTGTAATGGGATTTGTAGTTCACATGTCTCATGTGTGTGTTCTCCGCTATAGGCCTGGCTCCCCACTCATACTACGTCTCACATGATGCACCACAGCCATATAACTCCCATGATGTACTGTGACAAGTCAGCTAGAGGCTGTGGTATATCATGGGGGATGTTGACCAGCCAAGAAGCACAGTCCATAGAGGAGAATAGGGAGCCAAAGATCCTGGAGAGCACTCCCCCACTCCCCTCCTGGTCACCCACTAGGACTGCTGTAAGGGGAATCCAAGCCTCTGGGCTAAGGATCCCCTGAGGTGTGTTAAGCTTCTAGAACCTCAACAGGCTTCAGCCCTGCTTCTTTCCATTGGCCTCTCTGGCACATTTCCTAGGCACTGAATCCCAGTTTGCTATTCCTTCTATGAAATGGGGCTCCTCAGCCCACCTGTCCTAGGTCCAGGACCAATACTGACCTCTGAGATACCTCAGTTACTTAAACACACCCCTTTCCCAGAAATTTACCACAAAAGTGTGAAACTTCTGGTTTAGTTTTAACTCTATCAAGGACACACAGCAGTTGTGAAATAGGTAACATACAGAGAAACGCTTTGCTTAGAGTCTAACCCCTTTATGCTCTTCATTACTTTATTGTGTAAAGCACAGGAGAGTACAGATCATACAAAACAATAAACATCTGAAACCCAAATGTCTTTTACTTTCTATCTCTCCCTTTTCCTGGGAGCCCTTGGGTGAACTATCAGGGTCTGGGAAGACAGGCAGGCGGGCAAGATGTCCCCTCCTCATGCAGGCTTATGCATGCTAGCTGGTCTCTCTCCCTCCTGGAGCCCCTTCCCAGCTTCTGTAACTTTGCTTTCTCCTGACCCAGGCTTCCTCTTTGTTTGTCCCCCTATCCCAGTGTGTTTCTTTATTTTAAACCTATCCTTGTTACCGGGCGTCTTTTGTTCTCCTCCTGGTAACTTTCCACTGCTTCTACCTTCCCCACTCCTTAGGGAATCAGCTAAACTATTTTTTCTACGGATGCAAGTCATCCATTGTCTAAGATGTGTGAACCTGAATATGTTCAATAAGTCTCAAGCACCTTCCATTGAATCTGTCTGGGGCATACACGCTACATAACTTGTCAGCAGTAGTGGACCCACATACATATAGGCACTCATGACACAGCAGATTTTCATAATACAACTTCATAATCTCAATCAGAATGCATAAATTGTACAGACATAGCCCCGGTTTCATCACAAGGGGCACGAACTAAAACTCCCATGAGGCACCTCTGCAGTGCAGGTGAACACAGTTTAATGTCAAACTGACCCAAATTGAAATGTTTTGATTCAGTTTCACATACTGAAATATTTAGACTTGGGTCAACCTGACCTGAAATAACGTGTTTCATTTAGATTTTCCTGATGGAAACTTTCAGTTTCCATCCCAACTCTTCAGTTTTCAGGTTTTCAACAAAAAGTAAAAGAAAAAAGAAAAAAAAGTGTTTTCCAACCAGCTTAAGTCACCTGTCAAAAATTTTAAATGAGCAAAAGTAGTCAGCAACCTGGAGTTTTCGTATCGTTGAAAAATAGTGGATGCCCTTTCAAAGATTTGTGGTTAATTTTAACTGTGCAGCTTCCATTGACTTTCACCAAGGGTAAGATTATGGAGGTTGAGTTCATGAATCAGAACCATTCCAAATATTGACCCAAAACTTGAACAAGAAACCAAATTTAACTTAATTTTTAAAGAAATTGGCTATTTTTTAGGTATATATTTGTTTTTCTGTTCTTGGTTCCAGCTGGGACCAGTAGTGAAAATGCCAAGATCATACAAGAAAGGCTGTTTGCATGTTTCCAGCCCAATTTTGAAGACTAAAGATGTTTGGATAATTTAAATAAGATTCAGATTTTTAGATTCCTGATCCAAATTGAACCTCTAAACCATGAGGTTCACCCATCAGTAGCCTGTGTGCATGCGGGCATGTGCACACACTCAGACAAACAACTCAATAGCACATTAGCAGAAACGCAAGAGAAGGGGGGAAGAATGAAAGGAATGAGATTTTAAGCCAGTGCTTACTTTCAGTGTAACGCCCAACCCCATTAGAAAGTACTGGTCATGTTTTTAGGGGTCATATTCCTTATCACAACTGATTGTGATGATGGTGTTAGCTGAATATATAGGAATTACAAAGCAGACAGTTATCTGGGCTTCTTGATCAGCTGCATGAGATAATGGGTCTATGCAGTACTGACTTGAAGTGTTCACAAAGAAGTGTTTATGTTGCAAAATTGAATTGACTATTATTAGCTGAGAGTCCCACTGACTAAGTCATCTATCTGAATTTCAAAACTTGGTTTGGTTGCAATAAGCTCTTAAAACTCCTTAAAAGGGTCAGCTATATTTTTAACCAAAGTTTATGACATTGAAATAAAACATTTCCTTAAAATTTTGAAAAAGCCTTTTCCTCCCCAGGAAAATATTGTAGTGTAGATTTTGTTTAGCTTTATGAACAATCAGCTTGTGTCTAACGATTCTAAATATATAGTATTCCCTCATTTTAAGGCTATTTCTTGCATAAAGGTGTTTGGTGCAGTGAAGTCTATAGTAAACCAGTGGATATTTCTTCTGGACAGCAAAGGAGTTAAGTGCCTGAGTTCAGTGATCTGATTTTCATCTGGAATCATTGGAGAAAGGAACATTCACCACATAATAGAGCGATGGATCATAAAATATGAACCAAATACCAAATAAAGTCTAATTCTGTGTATGATAGAGCACACTGCAGTAGGTTTGTGTTTTGAGCTAATAAACAATTAAAGAACTCTGTTACAAAATTATGAAATGACAACTCCCATTATATGTTGCCCCACAATACAGAGATTCCCACTAAATGAATTATTTTGTTTGCAAAAACCTGTATTTTTTTTATTCTCTTTTTAGATCAGCAAGTTGGAAAGAGAGAAAAACCAGGAAGTTAAACAGATCAAAGAGCACGAGCAGCATAAAAACACAGTGTTAGTAACGGAACTTAAGGCCAAACTTCATGAAGAGAAAATGAAGGAGCTCCAGGCTGTTCGAGAAGCACTTTTGAGACAGCATGAATCTGAGCTTCTTAGAGTCATAAAGATTAAAGATAATGAAAACCAGAGATTACAGGGCCTTCTTAATGCTGTACGAGATGGAGCTCCTGATAAGGTTAAAACAGTCCTTTTCACCGAAGCAAAAGAGGAGGCCAAGAAAGGGTTTGAATCTGAGAAAATAAAAATGCAGCAAGAAATTTCAGAACTTAAGGGGGCTAAGAGACAAGTGGAGGAAGCCTTAACTTTGGTCATTCAAGCTGACAAAATTAAAGCAGCAGAGATAAGGAGTGTGTATCACTTACACCAAGAGGAAATCAGCAGGATCAAGAGAGAGTGTGAAAGAGAAATTCGCAGACTGGTATGTGTTGATGTAAATATATATGGTTTTGGTTTTTGTTTGGTTTTGGTTTTTTGGCTGTTAAAAAAGAGCTCTGGTCTGGAGTAATGGTTCAGATGCACATGATTGGGCATCCAAACTTTTGGGTGCTTATTCAAGCAGGATCTCTGACATTTTTTTCTAAGGTTTACCCATCACAATGACAATGTCTAAAATGAGGTTTTCTAAATACGTAGGCTACATTTTTAACACGTGTTTACAGCATTCTTACTGCCACTAAGGTGAGTGCTGCACAACGTTTGTCAAATGCTTGGAACAAACATTCTGTTAAAAAGATAGCTCAGGGAAATCCTGCAAGATGATTGTTTCTCAACTCTCAGAAATTTAGTTCAAAGCTTTTCCTTGTTGTGCTGCAGCATCATGTGTTTAAATTACAATTTCTGTTCCAGAAGGCAAGCTGCTCCATATCACTGGTGAGCAATATATGGTGGCTTAGAAAACAGTAAGTTTCACAAAGCTGTGAACAGAAATGAACTGAAATCCTAATACCATCTGTCTAAATTCACCCTTGTTATCTTTCAGTTTGGTGTAGATTTAACTACTCAGTGCCTCCAGAATGGTTAATGGGTACATAAAAGAAAAGGGGAAAGTGTTATGCAAATTTCCCTGCATCAATCCACATTGCAAATCTTATCCACAGTGTGGTTCTCTTATCTACTGAGTAAATTTCGGTTCTATTGAAACTCCCACTTACAAGAATGGGAGTTCTGTGCATGGAGCAGAGGTTATTATTATTATGAGTAGTAGCATTTAGCCTCTAGAGCCCCCAGTATTGATGGGGACCCCATTTTGCTAGACGCTGTGTAGACATATGCAATATACACAGTGCAGGTTAAAGATGCAATTGTTTTCAGAAGCAATCATATTTGCATTAATTATTTTGTACTCTGTGATTCTTTTAATCACTTTTCCTCAGAAAAGCTCTTTTGAGTCCCCTTATTATGTGATTAGCACCGGGTGGAATAAAGTAATTGCAGTTGATCAACTCATGGTATAGAAGCTCAGAATATTTCAGTGGGTAAAATATTAATCCCAGGTAGCAAAATATGTCTCTTCTCAAATTGTGGAAGTTCGTCTCCAAAATACCTGTTTAATGCTGCTGCAAAATGTGTTACCTTCCACTGAAGAAAATCAGAGTTGAAGCTAAGTTGACCTCCAAAGGAGTTTGTGGAAAGAGGATGCTAACAGCTAAGGGAAAGTACAGGACCAGTGCAATTATAGACAGATAACTATGAATTTATAAATTGCTGATAGCCGATGGGTGATTGAAAAATAAGGATTTCCTATTCCTTTTGAAGGACTAGCAGTTATCCCACTAAACTTCAAATTTGGTTGAAAAATAAAGCACAGTCAGAGTAGTTTCAATACAAGGGTAAGTTTAGTGTCAGTCTTTCTGAGGATCTCTTCATGTCAGTAGAGACACACATGGTTACTTTGTAATAGCAGATCATTTTTCTATCTTGTGTAACATAGAGTTTAATTAGCTTGTTATGCATTTTCAAATTTGTGCCCAGTTTCTTGCATTGTCTGTGTCATTGTAAAGTAACTAAACACTATACCCATATGTTAGGTTAGTATTGTATTACCCAAGATCCTTTGAAACACCTGCTTATGTGCCAGGTAGCTCAGATTTGCCATCTGAGCCCATCTCAATGAATTGTGACACGTCTAAAACTCATTTTTAATAATGACTGTTGTATTGATTGACTATTGAATTATTGATAATGAAAGCCTGAGACTAAGGGTATTAAAATGCTTTACCACTTTTGAAGTGTGTTGGGTAGGCCAGAACTGACTTAGATGTGTGATTCATTGGATTTTTTCAGTCTTTTAAAATTAGAAACTTTGAAATGAAAATCAAATATAATGAAAGTCAAATATTTCCCTGTAATTAATGCATTTCACCTAACTTGGTGTACTCAGTGTGTCCTCAGAATCAATCTTGTATTTTTATTTATTTGCTATAATGTTGCTAATGAACCCGATTCAGAAAAGCAAACAAGCACGGGGTTAGATTTGAGCATCTACTTTCGTCCCACTGAAGTCAATTCTTAAATTTAAGCATAAAACTACTGTTTTGCTGCATTGGAACCAACATTCTTAGCATTGTATAAGGCACAAAAAAGGCATAGTCTTGACAAGCTTGTAATAAGATGTTAAGGGGACTTTGAATGGAATTGTCATTCCTTAAGTACCTGCTCAATACTGGAACAGAGATTTTTCTATGAGGTCTACTTTCTCTGCTATTCTTTGTGTCATGTATCTAGGTTACCCCATTGATAGAAGGGCACCTTTCATGTGCTCCAAATACAGACTCCACAACAACAAATCCTCAAAACTCTCTAAAGGAAACAAAATCCCAATTCATCTTGTGTCCTTCATCTCTATGTCTGATTGTATGTTTGTACTTCTGCTGATCCCCTCAGCAGTGTATGTCACATGCCAGTTTCCTCATTTGTGATCAGCTGGAAAGGAGGGTTTTTTTGAGGGAAAGTAACAAATTTAGAAACATTTTATCAGTCAATGTAGAAAATATTTGCAGTAAAAATGATGGAGAGAGGTAAATAACAGGGTCCCCCAAGGATCTATACTTGATGTATGTATTAACATTTAGCCAGATTAAAATGCAAGCAGTCTGCGTCAATGACCTATCCTCAGGGGTGAAAGTACCCTTAATGACTTACCGGTACGCAGAGCGGCTGGGGTCCTGGGCAAGCTGGGGGAGTGGCTCTGGGCCCCTGGAAGCGTTGGAGCTTGGGCGGAAGGGCCGGGGCTGGGGCCAAAATCCCCCAGCCAGCCCTTCAGCGCTATCTGGGCTGCACTGCCCAGGGCTTCAGCAGTGATTTGAAAGGCCCGGGGCTCCGGCTACAGATGCAGTGGCAGCAGCCGGGAGCCCTGGGCCCTTTAAATCGCCAGGCCCTGGGACAGCTGCCCTTTCCCTCCACCTCCCCCATCAGTGGCTCTGCTGATACGGTCAGCTGTGTACCAGTGGCCACTTTCTTACAGGTACGCCATACTGGATCATACCAGCTTACTTTCACCTCTGACTATCCTCTTAATCCTTTACCATTCTCCCAATTTTTTTCTTGTCTGCAAAGTTTATCAGTGATGATTTTATGTTTTCTTCCAAGTCATTGATAAATATGTTAAATAGTGTAGGACAAAGAACGAATCCCTGTGGGACCCTACTAGAAAAACCATAGTCGTTTGATAATGATTCCCCGTTATAATTACATTTTGAGACCTATCAGTTAGCCAGCTTTTAATCCATTTAATGTGTGCTGTTTTAATTCATATCTTTCTATTTTTTAAAATCAGAATGCTGTGTGGTCAAGTCAAATGCTTTACCAAAGTCTAAGGATACTACATCAGCAGTATTACCGTTATCAATCAAAATTGTAATCTCATCAAAAAAGTTATCAAGCCACTTTAACCAGATCTATTTTCCATAAACCCCTGTTGATTGGCATTAATTACATTATTCTCCTTTAATTCTTTATTAATCTACTTCCTTATCAAACTGCTCCATTATCTTGTCCAGGATCAACATCCAGCTGACAGGACTGCAATTACCCATGGTCATCCCATTCACATATTTTAAATATTGATAAAACACTAGCGTTCTTTCTGTCTTCTGGAAGTTCCCTAGTATTCCAAGACTTATTGAAAATCAACATTAATGGTCCAGAGAGCTCCTCATCCAGCATTTTTAAAACTCTTGGATACAAGTTATCCAGATCTGCTTATTTAAAAATGTGTTAACACCTTCCTGAGATACTAGTGGACTGTTATTATATGATATGAATATATCTATTTTTCTGCAAATGAAGAACAGAAATATTTATTTAACACTTCTGCCTTTTCTGTATTATCATTGATAATTCTACCATATCTAATAGCATTGTTAGGATTCTGTTTGTTCCTAATATACTTAACAACTCCTCCTTATTGTCCTTAACTCTGCTGCCCATAGAATCTGGCCTTTTGCTTCCCTTATCAATTTGCCACACTTTCTAACTTCTGATTAATATTAATTACCATCAACTTCTCGTATCTTCCATTTGGGGGTGTGTGTGTGTAATTTTTATAGCTGCCTTCACTTTCCCTCTAACATCGGTCTTTCTTTTTTTTTAAATCAAGTCAGTCTTCTTCTTTGATTGTGGCTTTTTGGGCATCTAATAAAGTGTTTTTAAACAATTCTCAATTATCATTCACATGTTTCTGATTAAATTTGGCCTCCTAGCTGATACGGCTCACAATTATTTTCAGCTTTAAAAGAAAACTGTCCCTTTTAAAGTGCTAAGTCTATGTACCACTGGTCTGGACTTTATTCTGTTTGTACATATAAATATGGTCAAGTCATGATCACTTGCACCTAAGTTACCGTTAATTTTTAGTTCTCCAATCAGTTCTTCTTTATCTGTCAAGACAAGGTCAAATACAGAATTCCCCCATGTTTGATGCTACACTTTTTGAGTTAGGAAATTGTCATCTGTAGTATTTAGAAATTCCAAGACAGGATCTCTGCCTTGCAAAAACTGTATATAAATGTTTTCATTTATTAAACCAGTTGCAAAGAAAAACAGCAGTATAATGTGTAATCCTATAAGAGATACATTTAGGCATCAATTGTGCATACCAAAAATCATAAAACAATTTGTTTTTCACTTCATAAATTAAATAACGTTAATAGTAACAGAGACATTGTATGCTATATTATGAGCTGGATATTTCTTGTGGTGGGGGAGGGATAGCTCAGTGGTTTGACTATTGGCCTGCTAAACCCAGGGTTGTGAGTTCAATCCTTGAGGGGGCCATTTAGGGATCTGGGGCAAAAATTGGGGATTGGTCCTGCTTTGAGCAGGGGATTGGACTAGATGACCTCCTGAGGTCCCTTCCAACCCTGATATTCTATGATATTGCTGTAAATCAACACAGGTCTAGAGATTTCAGTGGAGCTTTGCCACTTTACACCTGCTGAGGATCTGGGCCTATAAGTTTAAAGATTTTATAACTAATATGCATTTGTTCTGAAAGGTGTCTATGGTGCAGGAAGCTATTGGTGGTTTGCCTTGATGGCATATATTGCTTTATTGAAATAAGCCATGCATCATATTTAGGCATCGTTTCAATTAACCAATTAATAAATATACATTTATTTTCTAATGCAATTCCTAGGTAATATTTTGCAATTGTTTTTAAGGGCCTGGTCCTGTTTAGTACTGACCAATCACAACACTCACTGAAGTCAGTGTGCCACATTAAATTCTCAGCATCTAAATTGTGATTTAAAATAGATCAGTGTGTCAAAACAAGACTCCAGGGAAGTATAACTTGAAAGGCACTCATCAGTGAAAGAATAGAATTCCCGTAAGTTATGAAGGGTGATGCTAAATTTGTATGCCATATTCTCTCAGCATTTCTTCCTCCAACGGAAGTGATTATTCCCCTCTATTCGGCACTGGTGAGACCACATCTGGAGTATTGTGTCCAGATTTGGACCCCCCACTACAGAAAGGATGTGGACAAATTAGAGAGAGTCCAGCGGAGGACAATGGAAATGATTGGGGGGGGTGGGGCATATGATTTATGAGGAGAGGCTGAGGGAACTGGGCTTAGTCAGTCTGCAGAAGAAAAGAGTGAGGGGGGATTTGATAGCAGCCTTCAACTATCTGAAGGGGATGGAGCTAGGCTGTTCTCAGTGGTGGCAGATGACAGAACAAGGAACAATGGTCTCAAATTTCAGTAGGGGTGGTCTAGGTTGGATATTAAGAAAAACTATTTCACTAGGAGGGTGGTGAAGCACTGTAATGGGTTACATAGGGAGGTAATGGAATCTCTATCCTTAGAGGTTTTTAAGGCCTGGCTTGGCAAAGCCCTGGCTGGGATGATTTAGTTGGGGTTGGTCCTGCTTTGGGCAGGGGGTTGGACTAGATGATCTCCTGAGGTCTCTTCCAACCCTAATCTTCTACGTTTCTATGCTTTGACTTTCCATAAGTTATTAGCTATGCAACTAATTACTTTTTCAGTCTGGTGACACTTTCCTCACTCTCATTTGGGTGAATAGATGGTGCAGTGTGGCTTTCATCACTGATTTTATTCTCTTATGCTATCCATGTCATCATGGGCATTTCTCTCTCATACAGAGTAGATTATTCCATATTTCACTTATTGGATTATCCAGTTACACTTGCTCCAAATGTCTGTTTGATTTAGCACTGAGTATATTCAGAAAATTTAGAACTAGCAGATAACAGTCCCACAGTCCAGAGCAGCCCCCAGCTGTTGGAAGGAGTAGACAGGATCATAGGATGCTCCACTGACACATATTTAATGTTTGTGTTTGTGTATGGGTATGTCTACACTACAATTCAACACCTGCAGCTGGCCCAAGTCACCTGACCCTGGCTCATGGGGGTTTGGGCTGCAGGGCTGTGAAATTGCTATGTAGGCATTCGGTCTCAGGCTTGTTTTCAATATGTTTTTTCTGTAATGCTTTTTTTTTTAAACTTCAGAATAAAGTAGGCTTGCATATGAAAAGCTGTGTGGTAGTTTATAACTGTAGCAATTATAACTGTTAATGGTCTCTGAAGAGAAAACAAATGTCCTTGGGCACCCTGTCTGTGCTGGGAAATACAGTGAGGGCAGGGAACTGTGCATCCTGGAAATACCCTTATTAGAAGGGAGAGAAACATACATTCCACCCAAGAGAGGCAACAGCTAGGGAGATGGAAGCCTGAGAGTGGGCACCCTTGCTGGACCACTGAGGGGGAATATAGGTGCTGCAGTTGCCCTGAACTGTGACAACTGCGTAAATGTGTGTATGGTAAAAGGCATAACTCTGTTTGAAGGGAGATGTACTCATACTGGCAGAGAGGAGACTAACAAGCTCCTCTGGGCTTGTTCAGTACTAATGAGGTGCACTGCCAGGTTTGTTCTGACTGGAGCTTCAAAGAGAAAACCTGCGCAGCAAGTGGTGGTGAGCAGGAAGAGGCAGACAGCAGAGAAAGGCCAGCCGAGAGGGAGATAGCATTAGGCCTCACTGCTCCCAAAGCTTCATGACCTAGCCTCAAAGCAGTAAGCCCCAAGAGGAGGGGCTGGAGGTAGATCCCTTTTAAACAAAGACCAAAGGGCTAACCCAGGAAGACTACCAGATATCCAGGTCACCCTTCCCTTTCTTTGTTTTCCTACAGACTCCCCTCTCTCATGAGGGAAGGAAGAGGCACCAGAACTTTTGTTTGTTCAAAGAATTCCCCCCCGACCCCGGCTCCTTGGGCATCCACTGAGGGCGGGGGAAGGGGGAGGGGAGGACATTATAAAGGAATGGAAGTGGGGTTTGGAGGGTACTTGAGGAAGCCCTTGCCCTCCCACCCAGTTTGAATTCACTATGCACCCTTCTCTAACTGTACCCCTCCCACACCTCCAGCAACGAGTTGGGTTCAAAAGACACTTATAGCTACAGTTGTACCCTCTTGTGCCTTGTACCTCCACAGTGAATTAGTTTCCAATGTATAAGTATTTGTCATATAGCAAGAGGGGGTGTATTCACTGGAGCTCATTTAGAAGTTATGGGAAAGTTTAAAAAGCTATTCAAAATTCCATTGTACCTGTGACTGTTCCTGGTGTTACAAATTAGCTATTCTAAGTGATGCTGAGTTGGGGAAGTCCTGTCTGGCTTGTGTGACACTAGCACTGATTTTGTAAGCTAACATATTTTGCTTTGGGCAAGTCATAGCTAAGTCTCAGGCTGGATATCTGTACAATGTTCCTGCTGATCTTCTTCCCAAATAGCATATAAGTGGCTTCTCTGACCTTCGTTGATATAGACCAGCTGGGGATCTGGCCCATCATTCATAAACATTGCTTTGCTCTTCTCTGCAGTGCAAACGTTTTGTTGCACATTTAGGGACTACATGTTTTTGTAAAGGACATGGCAGACATCCAGTTCTACATTGTCAATGGAATTATGACAGGACGTTAAAAGCTGCTTGGTTTATGTGCAATTCATTATTTAGTAATTTTAACAAATGTGGTGTGATAAATCACACCAACAAACAACTATTTCACCCTTTGAAAAAATACTGTTTTTTGTAAGTGTGGACGAGAATAGGTTCTACCCAAAGACCAGTCAATAATTTTGCATTGAGATTAAGCCTTTTTAAATAAAAACCCTTTGAAGCTATTTATTGCTGAAATGTACACTTTTTAATTTTAAGCCAAATTATTCCTCTTTACAATTACTCACAGAAGACATCCTATTGCAACATGGCAGTCTTAGCTGCAGAATGGAAAATAGATCCATACGTAAGCAGCTAAAATTTGCTTTAAAAAGGTAATTTTGTTTTGTTCCTATATTCTCTTTTCAAATAAAGATTGATGTTATTTTCCTTTTTTATTATATGTAGATACAATATAGAAGATGATCGCGTCTCACTTTAGACCTGCAGAAAAATATAAAATATAATTTTAAGTAATAAATATTATATGGCAACCTCAAATTTAATAAATAATGTATGACTAATTCAAAAGTCTTAAACTGTGAGCTGCAAGGTAAGCACTAGTTAATCAACCAAGGAGCAGCATTATGTGAAATGGGAATCTCCAGAGGCTCAACTTAACCCTGAGGGGATGGGAATTAATTCTGGTCATGATCCAGTAAAGCATTTCACTGTGTACTTAACTTTAAGCACCAGAAATACACCACTCTGTAATTTCATACCATAGGTGCTTAAATATTACATACTTCTGCAAATGATAAAAGCGAATGGAGCAAAGAGTCTCTCATCTCATAAATTTCACAGTTAATATTTACCAAAGGGGAGTTCCAACCTATTACAGAGTGCGGCAGGTTACTTACCAAGTGACGGGCGACATTTATATGTTAATACCAGTGATCCATGGAATCATAAACTTTGGACTCATTTGGATTCACCTGTCTTCGTCTGTGAACGCTGCAATAAAGAAATTTTTGGATTGAAAATGGGTATATTTGTTTTGAGCTTTCGTGAGCTACAGCTCACTTCATCAGATGTGAACATCTGATGAAGTGAGCTGTAGCTCACGAAAGCTCATGCTCAAATAAATTGGTTAGTCTCTAAGGTGCCACAAGTACTCCTTTTCTTTTTGCGAATACAGACTAACACGGCTGTTCCTCTGAAACCTATATTTGTTTTCTAACCGTGTATGTAAAAACATTCCACTTAATAGACTTCTCAGGCATTTTATATGAAAAAGTCATGAAGTTATGACTTTTATCTCTTGTATTTGAGCACTTCTAATTAGATCAGATGTTAATAACCCAGTGCTGATTACCTGCAGGCAAATTTTGCCCATCAAACAATATTGCTAGAATATAATGTATACATTATTTTGCACACAAAGTCAAAATGTTTCTTGAACATTTAATTTGAGATTTTTACACTAGTAACACGTGATGTCATAATTTTATTTTTCAGAAGCCAGTAGCAACTAGAGATGGATCAGACCTAGCAGCCATCTTGTCTATCCCCATGTGATGGATTTTCAAATGGGCGTTTTCTGATCTACTATTAAATGTCTGAAGTGAGCAGTCTTTACTGCCTCTTTTGGGAGATTATTCAAATTTCCACAACATAGCCAAACTGTTAGAAGTTTTTCCTTTGCTCAACAGCATCCCATTACTCTTACTTATACTTTCTTGGACCATGCTAAAAAATGATCTCCTCTTCTGTTTATTTCTTTGATATTTGTGTATACCCATGGTTTTCACATCACCTTTAGTCATTGCTTTGCCAAGCTACACCTGAGTCATAGATTAATATGCTTTATGGCCAGAAAGGACCATCATGATTAAAGGTGCAAGTTTGTCATGGAGGTCACGGATTCCATGACTTTCCAGGATTCTGCAGCGGCCAGTGTGGACTGCCCAGGGGTCACCTGTGCAGCTCAGGCAGCCTCTGGGCTAGCCACATCGGCCGTTGCTGGGGCAGTCTCAGGCCACTGCCCTCCACAGCCAGCAGCAGCAGGAGTTAGAGTGTGGGAGGGGGCTCAGGGCAGGTGGTGGGGCATAGGAGGGGGTGAGGGCTCTGGGTGGTGCTTACCTTGTGGGGCTCCCCAGATGGGACAACATCCCCTCCCTCAGCTCCTAGCAGATGGCTCCACGCGCTGCCTCTGCCCACAGGCACCACCCCCGCAGCTCCCATTGGCCATGGTTCCCAGCCAATGGGAGCTGTAGAGCTGGCACTCGGTGCAGAGGCACCACACAGAGCCAGGTAGTGAGCCTGCCAGCCTCTCCAACCCCGCCCCACAGCACCTGTGGGGTTCCCGGGCTGCATGCCGCCTCCCCCATCATCAGTGGGTGTCCCAGGCCGTGAGCCACTGCCCACCAGCCCCACAAGCACCTGCCTCACCCCCCGGGTTGCCGCCCCCCAGCACCCACGGTACCCTGGGCCACCCCCCCCCCCCAAGATTTAGTCAGGGGTATATAGTAAAGTCATGGACAGGTCATGGGCAGTAAACAAATATTCATGGCCCGTGACCTGTCCATGACTTTTACTTAAAATACCTGTGAGTAAAACATAGCCTTAATCATGATCATCTAATCTAACCTCTTGCCTTGCATAGGTCATAGAACATCACTTTGTAATTCCAGCATCAAGCTGACCTTCCTCTTCAACCTAACCTGATTCACTCAGGTGTGCTACCTTCTACTCATACAACGAGTACAATTGGGCCCATATGGTTAGGAACAATTAAGTGCATCTAGCATACTGCCTAAAATTGCACCGGCTATTTTTCCCTCTTATCACTATATAAGTAATGGATTTTTCATGGAGGACCCAAACTAAGTATTGACCAGCATTGTTTAGCTTGTGAGACTAAATGAGATCACAGTCTTGATGGTATCGCTGCAGACATACATAAATCCAATATAAATTCCATGGTCACATAAAAGAGATTCCATTTACAGGTGAAATAAGATTGAGCTCAAAAGTACATTTCAACATCAAAAGGCAAACACTGACTGGAAAATAATAATTTCTATGTAAGTGTTGAACTTAAATTGAGTATTTTAGAAGAAAAGCATTTGCTGGAGGCGGAAGTCTTCAGAGAGCAGATGGTGACATTGACTCCATTTCTTGTGTCAAGGAAGTTCTAATGCACAGGGCTTATTGTTTTTAAAATGTGACATCTGTTTTGAAAATAATACAAAATGTGATTTTGTAAAACTGGGATTTTACATATGGTTTTACAAATCATCACTCAGTAACTTCTCTTTCCCGCTGGATACAACAGAATTTAAAGTAGGCTTTATCACCCCAACGTAGCATCTGGTATGTGATCTCTGATCACACTTCTAGTTTCTGTAATTTTTCATGTCTGTCATAATGCATTTCATCAAAGTCCTCTTCCACTGCTATTGTTTATCCTTATGAAAAATGTTGCAAGCATTTGTCCCACATTTAAAGAAATGGGAAGAGGTTTTGGTCACATGGAACATTATTTTATCTGTTTAATCAAGAGTGAAAATTGTATCTCCTAAACCCAAGATATTTTTTTTCTTTTTGCACATATGGCATGAGCTATTTATGTCTGGAAGTTTGTATGTGATGATCTCCAGAAAAGCAGAACTTTAGCACAGTCAAGTTGTCCCTGGTTCACTAAAGTACAGTTATGCAAGATGAAAATCACATGTCATTTTGTAACAAGTAGGCATATGAACAATGTCCTCTTAAAGAACTTGTAATTATTTAATAAACTTGATTTTTACTTTTTAATTTGTGGCTCTCTAAATATCATAAAATACTACCAGGGTGGCTTCAATTACATTCTTAGGGTCTAGTCTCCCTCCAATACATGCACATTTTCTGTTAACATTAATGGGAATTATACATGCATGATGCCTATCAAGGAAATATAGACCCATTAGTCATGTTAGCATTATCAGATTAGTTGGACTGCAATTTATGCACAGTAGGGACTAAAATCCAAGATAATGTAATGTTAGTGTAGGTTTCATATGAGATGTATGTTGGTCAGAAAAGATAAGTGATAAACCACAGGATAGACCATTCAAAGGGGACTGTACTATGAACCAGATTTTTTTAAATGGCTGTTGTTGACAGTGACTATTTAAAAGACTAATAGCTCACCAGTGTAGGATCATGCAGTGTTCCAAATATCCCTGCTTCTTATAGAGATGCTCTAGCAACATAGGCAAAAAAGGCAAAAATCTTGTTGATTACCAAGCGCTACATGTTTACAGACACATGCGTCTGACACTTCTCACTTTCCCGAGGAAGTGGTAACATATGAAGAAATGTGGGTGTTAAAGCAAAGTGTCAGGTGAGTCGAGTAGGAAGCAAAAATCCTTCAATTGCCCATTTTACTGTTGATTGACTCAGTCCTTTATTTGTAAGTAAGAAAAGAATGGAAGACATGCTGGTTAAAAATTCCCATGAGCAGTAGTAAAGGTGATTTCTCGGTTTAATGGCATCTCCATCAGGCTTCCTATAGTGAGAGCCGGTCAAATTATTAATTATGCATAATATTAATTGAAAATTATAGCTCATTTTTCCTGTTTGCAGTCTGATCTGTATTTCTACTAATATATTTGTTTTTCACATCTATCCACTAGATAGTTCAGATGAACAATTATCAGCTTATGGTTTCTTCTCAAACTAAGTATTGGCCATTCATTATTTCTGTGTGATGGTCACTTAAATCACATGGTAAATAATAATACGATGACTTAAATATTGTAAAATTCAAATGATGAGTAGTGAATAACAAATAGTGATACCAGTTCATAGATATACACTTGTGTAAATGTGAACATTGTTGTTTGCTTGAAGATTTTCTCCCATCATTCAGACAAATAAACCCCTTTCATGTGGGTCTTCCCAAATAGTGAATAACAAAGGAACAAAACATGATCCAATTGAATAGGAGTTTCAACAAGTGGTCACAAACACTGTTTTGCACTATTTACCTAGCTCCGATAGTTAAGAGTCTGTTGGCATTAAAACTGGGCCAGATCCTGGCCCCTGCTACATTCCCTTTCCATCAGTTTGGCAACACAAAGGGAATGGAAAGCTGCCCTGTCATAAATTTGCATAAGGGAATCCCTGGATGGCATAGAAAACTACTTGCTTCTGCTTGCACCTTGTGTAGTGATTGCAAAAGGAATGCTTTATGAAAGATATATAGAGATATAGAGATATCTCATTGATACATAAGGTGACAGTTGATTTTGTTACAAATTCAGACTAAACTTTAGCATTTAGGGCCACATGTTCAAAGTGGGCTTTATCTTGCCCTCTTCATCAGCACCTGTAATTCTGCACAGAGAAGGTCATGTCCTGAAATGGTGTAAATTGAACTCCTCTTCACTAGCTTCAATGAATCTGTGCCAATTCAGTTTTGAGAACCTGGCCCACAGATTTTTGTGCGTACAAAGGAAAAACTATCCCTTCTATTTATGTATGCAAATGGGCTTTCCACATGTGCATGGACAAATGTAGGGTTTTAGGCATGAAAGATTCTCCACCCCCAAGATTGCCTTTATTGCAGTTAAAGTATGCCACATTTAACAGATTGTGGGAGAGCTGGCTGTCATTGCTTTTCCCATGGTCATGGAGAGCCTGGCTTCAGGCAGACAGGTGGCCTTTCATTTTTCTGCTATCCATGCTGACGGCAGCATGGAGCCTTCAGGGAGCAAGGGGAAGTGGCGATGGCTGGTAGGGAAATGAGGGGGAGCGTGAGGGACAGGCTTGGGGTTGGGGCAGAGAGGAATAGAATGGGGGAGCAGGGGCTGGAAAGGGACAGAATTTCAGAGACCAATAGGCACAGGGGCAGAATAAGAGGCTGCCCATGGTTCTCCCAACAATCTTACTACGCTTCTGTTTCTGTGATGGTAACACCAAGAGGCCCCTGCTGTGATCAGAGACCCATTGTGCTATGTACTATATAAACGTTGGAAGAACAGTTCCAGCCCTGAAGAGCTTACAATCAAAATCGATGAGAGAGAATGGAGGGCTTATTACCCCCATTTTACAGGGAACTGAGACGCAGAGAAAGTTGGCCCAGGGATCACAGAACTAGCAGAACTGGGAACCCCGATCACCCAAGTCCCAGTCCAGTGCCTTAACCACTACTACCTTGGTCACTCCTAGTTTCCCAAGCATATCTCCTAGTTTCCCAAGCATATGTGTCTGCCCTTGTTCTCTGCAACTCCCCCTGGCTTCTGAAGTCTTCAGGCAATATGTTCCTGCCTCCCCCAAGCCTGCAACTACTGATGGGGCACCTGGGAGGGAAATCTAACATTTTTCACTGTTGAGAAATGTCACATATGAAGATGCACAAAACGTAGCAGCTGTGAATTGCAGGCACAGATTTAGTCTGTTTTCTAAAGTGTAACCTATGCTGTTTGAGTGCTTTTGCTCCCATTCCCCAGATGTGCACTTCGGGGATAGTAGGTAGAGTGTTTTTTTTCTGGTAAACTTTCACTAGAAGTTTACTCACCTTCAGAGTGAACTTTTGCCATTTGGCATTTGCTTGCCCATGGGCCATCTCTGAGTTACATATGATTGGTTAGGACAGTCCAGGAAGGGCTGCTGCATAAAGCAGTTTGATTTAATTCAGTTTTGCATTTAACATATGGATTGTGTGCAGATGCTACATGGATGGATGCCAGGCAAAATAAATACATATGAAAAATGAAATCAATGAACAGAGGCTAGAGTTTTTTTGTTGTTTTTGTATTGGAGCTGGAGTGTGAATTTTTCAAGCTATTTAGGAAGATGGAAGGATATTTCATCATCATCAACAACAACAGAATCACCCTTTCACTGCTTGTCCTCCACTGCATCTGCTGTGTCGCTATCATCCATTCATAACTGAATGACTGAAATCAATGTTGGGATGATACAGCACATATGCTCAGTTTAGATGTGCTTGGAATATTTAGCAGGAGTTAAGTAACATTCTGGACTTTGGCTAGTTGACAGTGTCCCTTCACAGGGAGACTGTCAGACCCAATCAACCTATAAAATATAAAACACAGTAATCTATACGATTGTGTAATACTGGTACAAGTGTTCTGAGTTATTCCCTCCAGTGCAATTGGTTTGACAGGGACACAAAGTGGTTAGTTACTCCTCTGTACTTACTTTACATTAGAAAAGATCCAAAGAGGCAGCTATGTTAATATATTTCAAAACACTGAGAAAAACCTTCATGTTGAAAGAAGAAATGTGAAGGAAAACTGAATGAAGGTAAAGTCCTACTGCATATAGAGACGTTCCACTGGTCTCTCCTTCTGTCAGAGTGCAAGTGCACATCCCCATAATGTCAGGGAGACTGACTTGAGAAGAGATCCCCTTTCTTTTAATCTAGAACATTTAGTTACCATTCCACTAATAAATGATTGACAGCTCATTCACCTGCACTTCTGAAACTCATCGCTAATGCAGATTATTTTACACATTCTAATTGCTTGCTCTGACATGCTGCCTATGGGGAAATGTTTATGTCATGTAACAGCTTCTGCCTTGGCAAGGGTTTTCTCATTTGCAATTAAAACCTTTTTTTGGGGAATAGCTTTGGCTTTTTTAGCATAGACATATGAAGCTTCAAAAGCAGACTTCTTCTGCTGTTTACAGTCATGTTAATGATGCTTATGGAGACTGCAGAGCTATAAATGCCATGTGAACATTACAAGAGGAAATTTCTACAGCATTGAAGCTTACATATTGATTTTTATATTGCCCTAGAAATCACGTCACAAGGTTTGAAATCAGCTTGATGAAAAATAATATTAGAAATTTCATTTGCTAGCACAAGGGATGGGGGCAGGACCCAACTTTTCATGCCTTTGCATTTGCATAATTGGCAGTAGCTATGCTCACAGGCTGTTAATTAATTAGCACTTCAGCATAAAAATTCATTCTAGGTGGAGACAGCCTGCTAAAAATAAAGTGGGAATATCCACACTGGTAGGCAAGACATTCTCCTTTCGATGATTGGATACTATGCTCATATATATTCATTGACACTGTTTCACAACTACTCCTGTTATCTAAAGCAACCAGATACAAATGTAAGGAAGATGGCCACATTAATCGAAGGCACTTCAGTGTTTCTATGTAGAGTAATGAAACAAGTGTGTGCAATAGCTTTGTTTTGGACACACACCTGGAAATTCACAAAGATCTTTCAGTGAGTGGCAAATAATTTTCTTTTTTAACAACACCTTAATGTTGTTCATGCTGTGAAGAAAAAACCTGTAAAATAATCTTGTAAAAATGCTTTCTTTGTTTAATCAATACATTTTGCTCCTATCAAATTATATGAATATATTTATGTTTAACAATGAACTGTAAATATAAGAACATTGTATTTAATCCATAACTATGAACTTAAACAGATAGGAGAGGTGTGAATATTGATGCTTTCTTATTTCCTCACTAAGCTAAGATTTAGTTCTTTTTTTTTTCAAAAATCAAAACCTTGCTAGAATATAATTATTTTGTTGAATCTTGTAATTTCATGTTTTTCTTAATTGAAAATGTTGTCTGTGTTACAGAATTTCTTTGTGTTCACATAAGTGGAACTTTGGCTATATAGATTTTTTTCATTTAAAGTCTCTTAGTTTAATGTCTGATTATGCGTGCCCTGGGAAGAGTTCATCGGACATCTCTTTGTTATGAGGCAAACTAGTAGATTGCTGCATTACTAGGAATTCAATATTTTAAGGCATCTTTAATGAAGTAGTACCCAAAATGTATTTTTTCCCTCCGTTTTCTAAGGAGACTAACTTTTGCATAGAAAAATATCACACATGCTCAAATTTAATTTTTACATGTCCTTTTCACAAAGGTAGTTTATAAACAATACTTGTTTTTCCTCAATTAGACTCTGTGTTTACTTCCTGTAATACTGTAGATCCCACTTATGGGTTTATTGTTTTTATTTTAGGATGTTTAAAGCTGGTGAGGAATTGTGAATACTGCAGACAGAGCACCTATCCCTCCATTGTTGCTGCAGTCGCTGCTAGTGCTTTCAGAGAATGAAAACGGAGTGTTGTGTACTTTGCTGCTCTTATCCCAGGGTCTGCACAATGGGAGAGCTCTGTATTTTCAAAATAATTAGTGGACAAGATGATTGAAATTGCAAGACTAATAGATATATACTCCTCTCCCTTCTCATGATAGATGCCCTTACTGAGGCTTTTGAGGGAGGAGAGCAGCTAGGGGAGGGACTGTGCTCAGCTTCCCAGCTGAACTTTCAAATACGTGAACTGAGGTTCTCAAACACATAGGGTGAAATCCTGACTCCACTGAAGTCATTGGCAAAACTCCGCTTGACTTCCCTCAGTGGGGCCAGAATTTCACGTGTAGCATCTCTAGCCCAAGGCTCAATGCAAGTAGATTTGCAGTTTAGTGTGCATATTACACACAGGTCTACTAAAGAATGACCAGACAATAGATATGCCCTACACAATATGAAAAGTCTGGAAGTAGGAGTTAGGTGCCTAAATACCTTTAGAAATCTAGCTCTTAGGTCATAGTGTGATCTTAGGTACTAGGGATGGTGTGCCATATGTGGTGTTATTTATTGCATCAGCTACAGTATTTAGGCACAACAGGATTGCTATGGAGGGAATGTCAGCCTTGACTCTGAATTTCCTTGTTTGCTGTTTCACAATCTTAAATGCCTGATACTATCTTTATCTGGATACTGGTGCTAAGGATTCTAAAATTGAGTCCAGTACAATAGTTCTTGAACAAGAATAATTTCAAAACAGATATAACTTAAGAAAAGCTCTTTTTTTTTTTCAAAACAGATATAACTTAAGAAAAGCTCCTGTGTTTGACCATGATATTAATTATTTAAAGCAAAGTTATTCAATGAAATATTTGGCTAATTCATTCCTCCATTTTTATCTGGGTTTGGGAACAATCCTATAAAAAACAAAACAAACAAAAAAGTGAGTAGACTGCCCAGTTCTTACTGTCTGTCCCATTAAGGGGAAAGCATTCTGTCTATGAACAGCTCACAGTTAAAAAAGCTGCTTGTTTCATTTACATTTGTAGTGTTTCAGAAGTATTTAAAGCACTACAAAGATAATAGCTATCTGAAGTTAGGAACAATATGGTTGTTTTAGGAAGTTGTCATGATTAATTTTTTCCACACCGATTCATTATCTACAAGCATATTTGACAACCATGTAACCTGTGAGTGTAGTATCTTGTATTTCCACATGTAATGGATGTTGGTGTAATCTAACTGTTGAAGGTGCTGCGGTTCTATTACAGTAGTGTATATTATCACAATCACAAAAGGGCTATTCAGGCTGCTCTTGAAGAATTGTTATTTATAAAGTAATGCATGGTTGGTCCTCTGCACAAAGGTAAAATTAAATCCTTAAAGTAAATAAGATTGTAACCTTCAAAATTCCAAACTTTGGGGGTTTAATCTTTTGGCCTCCCTCCAATCCCAAAATTTGGTTGTTTCATATCCAGCCCAGCATACAGGTAGGGTCCAGCTCTTAAATTAGCACCCAGATATAAATTCCAAACCATTTGCTCTGCAAAGTTTGGGTGGGTTCTTGAGCATTGATCTGGACCCATCTCTATGTCAAAGGCACCTGGGACCTGATACTAAGAATTCAATAACAATAAGTATATACAGTAGCTGAGAACCTCTTGGTACAAAATGATCATTTCTGCTGGATGGCTCCCAAAGTGGTTAAAAGTGTAGAAATAATAAGTGCAATATTACTAAAGCAATTAAGCAATTCTGTTCATGTGGCCACTGTAACACTCATTGCTATTTTATTTTCTAAAGGGTGTTGTTTCTTGTTAAGGAATGTCAAATCTGTGAAACTGACTGTGATATGTTTCAGAGGAACAGCCGTGTTAGTCTGTATTCGCAAAAAGAAAAGGAAAGGTTAACTTGCCACAAGTACTCCTTTTCTTTTTGACTGTGATATGGTTGTCTTTGGGTACAGTCCAAGATGCTGTGCTAGTGTGATGCTGCCAGTTTCCATGGTAACCAGAGACCTGTAACATGCATGCTTGTGTGATTGTATTTTGTTCTCCTTGTAGATGGAGGAGATAAAATTTAAAGACAGAGCAGTCTACGTGCTGGAAAGAGAGTTAGGGGTTCAAGCCGGGCATGCTCAGAGACTTCAGCTCCAAAAGGAGGCTTTAGATGAACAACTTTCCCAGATCAAAGAGTCTGATCGACATCTGAGCAGCCCCAAACGGGAACTTCCTTATGCAAGTGGTGCAGGAGACGCTTCAGATCATTCAGGAAGCCCCGTAAGCACTTTCACGTGGTTTCACCTAAACAAGCAAACAAAAAATGACAAAAATCTTGATGAGTGCACATTTAAGCAACAGCTTTCCCATAGCAGTACAGAGCAAACCAAGGAGATTTCTTTTAATGCGGCAATTCAATAGCGGGATCTTTAAAACTAAAATAAAATCTGATCATGGGAAAGCTTTTGCTTTTTTGGTTTAGTTTGGTTTTTGTTAGCAAGGTGAAATATTCAGTTTTTTAAAATGTATCCGACTTCAAACACCTGCCTTAATTTGACAGTGTGACATAGTATCTGCTGACAAATTATGCAAATGCTTTTCTAGTAATGTATGTGTGCTAGTTTTCCAGGCTACTAACAGTATGTGTTGTAAGCAAATGTAGAAGAACAATTTACAAAGGGAAATCAGTAAAGGTAGTGTAACCAACAGCATGCAAGCTTACAGGGTATTCTAGTCCTACTAGAACATCTCTATTATTAATATTTACATCCTGCTAAAGAGCTTTTGCTTTCAACCAGTGGTCTAGGAAGTGAACTAAATACCTACTAACCTATTCTCCACTGTTTCTTTCATATTATGCAATATCTTATGGCATTAAATTTGTCACCTTTTTATATTGGCTTTCTATGCAACTATGCCACCTTCCTGCTTCTGCATTAATTTGCTAATAGTAAAAATTTTCAGTTCACTGACTTCATATGTCTGTGACATATGTTAACTTTTTTCATTGTTGATTCTCATCAAGATTTATTTTGCAGCAGTTCTTAATTTTCTCAGTAAAAGTATAGATAATAGAAAACACAAACAAGAAAATCTCTTTTATCCTTTATTCTGAGCCTCTCCTGCACCTGTTGAATGAGGAATCCTAGAACTTCTGAAATTTCCATTAGGATCATGGACTTTAATTTGCTTGCTCTGATTAAAGTTCTGTACTTAAGTTTTATCAAACATTGGAATAATGCTAGTGAAAGAAAAAAAATCCTATAACTTTTGTAATGATAATGTAACTGCTCTCTGATTTAGAAGAATAAAACCATGTCTTCTTATATTTGTATTCATTTACAATTTGATTTAAACATTTTCACTTTTTGGTCGATTAAAGCATAAACCTTTATGACTGACCAGTTAGAAGCTACAGTAGGGCCACAACTTCATAGGAGAGAAACTTATGCAATAGTATAATTGCATGGACTTTCTATATTTATTTTTCAGTATTTATAAATATAATTTCCCTATAACAGACTACTTAGAGTGAGTCACATGTCTGAAATACTCATTTCAACAGTGGCATATATTGGAAACATTGCCTTAGTTTTCAATTTTTGTCTCTCATGTTTCCAAGTTTAACATTTGTGATTCTGTATTTGCATATACATACTTTTGCATTTGCATACTTTCTTACATTTCTGCTCTTTCAATTTTCTGTTGGTCTCATCTTGCAGTTTCAGTTCTAAGGCAGAAGTTCTCAACAAGAGGTCTGGGGCCCTTGAGAGGCTATGAGCAGGTTTTGTGGGGGGCCAGTGTTAGACTTTCTGGGGCCCAGGGGAGAAAGCTGAATCCCTGCTGTGTGGGGCTGAAGCTCGGGGCTCCCAGCCCTGCCACCTGGGGCTGAAGCCAAAGCCTGAGCAACTTAGCTTTGTGGAAACCCCTGTGGCATGGAGTCCAGGCAATTGTCCTGCTTCCTAACCCTTAATGCTGGTCCTGGCTTTTAGATGCAGAAAAAGCAGTTGTGGCACGGGTGGGCCGTAGAGTTCTTGTAGCATGTTGGGGGAGCCTCAAAAAGAAAAAGGTTGAGAACCCCTGTACTAGGGCACAGATTACATTCTCCTGTGCAATCAGTCAGAAATAGTTGAATTCAGACAAAAGCAAAGTTGTTGTCTTTGAAAAAGTTTGATTTTATGAACAGTTATTTGCAGTCGGTCTTTGTTTTAGGAACAGCAGCTGGATGAAAAAGATGCCCGGCGTTTCCAACTTAAAATTGCTGAGCTAAGTGCAATAATCCGGAAGCTGGAAGATCGGAATGCATTGCTGTCAGAAGAAAGAAATGAGCTTGTAAGTAGGAACTACCGTTACACTATTAGGAAAAGAATGTGTATCAGAATTTGCACTGGCAGGGGGACACTCACTAGAGACATTAAACTCCTTTATCACGGTTCATATGCAGAACATATTTACAGAGTAAGAGAAGAACATCTGCTTTGGAAGATTCAAGCATTAGGTAGTATTAATTCTCAGTTGATCCCCAGAGAGTGAATGGGGACATTATCCAGGCAGCATGGAAGACCTGAAGAGCGGAATGGAGGCTCTTGAATTTGTGAAAGTGGGAGCAAAAATGCACAGCTTCTTAGAGGTGCTTCCCACCTGGCAGAAAAAACCATGAGAAATGCTTATCACCATAAAATTCACTACTGCAAGAGGTCACAGAATCAAGTACTCTAGCTCAAAATTAAGGGGTAATTTTAAAACCAATCATTCAGCTGTAGCCATGCCTGTCTCCTGTAAAGGGCTAATCAAATCTCATAACCTGGTCAGCTCGCCCCATCCCACACTGTCCTATCCCTTTGTATGACATGGCAAAATTGGTCAGATGTATTATGGATTTTTTCCCCCTTCTTCTGAAGCATCAGGCATTTGCCACTGTCCTAGTTTGGATTTCAGAGATGATGAACCAATGCCCCAATCCTGAGGAGTAGATGCCATGTTCCTATTCTGGCACTTCCACTGCTCTTTCCAGGCAATTAAGTTACATACAAAATTGATGGAAGAAGGGCAGATGTGTAAGCCTAAAAAAACAGCAACTTTGGATTCAGGATTGGGTTTGGTTCAGGTTTTGGGAGAAGATTTGTATAGGCCCATATTATCCAAACTATTTGCTCCTTCTTATTGATTGCCCATACTTGTAGAATCTAATCTCTTTTGAGTTAAAAATACACAGTGGGTATATTAGATTTACTGAAAATGAGAACACCGTATGTAGAACATCGTTTGTCATCTCTGGTACAACTTTATGGGCCGCAATGGAATTCCACTAGGGCTGAACTTTGTCCGCCGTGGGTTTGAAATGCAAATTGCTGTGGCATCCATACAGAATGCTGTTTAAAGATTTGCTAGTTAATGGTATGTATGCTGTCAAACACAGAATGTATTTTACAGTATTGGTGCCATGCAGGAAAACTCCATATAGACTGAATTATGGAGAATATTAGACCAGCAATTCAACAGTGTAATCTGAGGTTACATATAGCATCCATATTAGATTACAAAATTGCTAACACTGTAAATCTGGACATTTGGCTTCTCTCTTTCCTTTACGCCTGATAGTATTCCATACAATAACATAACATTGCCACAATATGTTTAGTTCATAAAACAAAGAACCCTGTTTTATTTTTAAGTAGATATTGGTTGGCATTTTTTTCCAGTGGAACCTTTAATTAAATACATCAGTAGGAGTATATTTTTTTCTGCAGTATGTTCACACTATGCCCTTTTAAAGGGTCTCAGCCTTACAGTGGGCTTTTACGCATGAAGGATTGACAGTTTTAGTGTTAGAAAAAGTCTCAGGTTGCGACAGGTTTTGTTGTTTTTAACTTATAATGAATTTTAAAAACTCTTGAAAGAGGCACTGTCAAAATGTCACCTTGTTATAACTTAGCATTTGCTCAGTCAGGTCAGTGCCCAGTATGAGCTGCTGGGCTGAGCTTGAACTGATATGTGCTCAGCTTGTTCTGTATGCTCCAGTACTAGAAATGGCACAGCAAGCAGAGTACAGATCCTGCCTCCTGTTCACTCTACCAAGCATCCAGTGCCCAGAGTTGCCAGGCTGAGCCACTCCCTGCCCGCTGAGGGGAGGGAGTGCAATCCTGTGATGACACCCTCTCCAATGACCTCTGATGTGAGGAGGGGAAAGAAGAATTTCTGAACCCTCCCTGCCCCCCACCCTCCCCACCCCTCCCCCGGGGGTGAGAGTTGACATCTCTAACCCAGGTTTCTCTCCTCTGGCCTGTTGGGGGACAGAGAGAAGAATTTTCCCACAATAACAACACAAAGGAACACACAAAATACACCCAAAGTCCAGAAGAAGGAGAGGGAAATATAAATGTCTTGTGCCTGTATTCATAATGTTGAGTGATAGGTGCCATGTAAGAACCTAGATAGATAAATCAAATGGACAGATACATTTGAATCCCTGGCACCTTCATGAGATCAGCAGAAGACAGTCTGATGGAGTGCCTTGAGGACATGATCAATTTTTCAATTGATTTCAGTAGGCTTTGGAACAGGCCCCAAGTTAACAGAAATTGGAGGGGACCTGATTTAAAAAACTGCTGCTGTCATTCTGTTCCTGGCCCTGTTACATATTTTTCCCTCAACCCCCAGTACTTCACTGGATATGTGAATGAAGGGTTTGCGTGTGTAGGCAAGTGAGAGGGTTGTGTATATGGGTGAAATGAGAGTTAAAGAGGTCAAGCATCTTGCCCAAGGTCACACAGTGAGTCAATGGCAGAGACAGGAACAGAACCTAGGAATCCAAGAGGACACTGATTTGCATTTTTCAAAATTGGAAGTGAATTCTATTACTATGGTAGTAAAATGACTTGAGTTTTAATACATTCTATTGCTATGTTTTCAAGTGATAAATAGAAATCGCTACACTGAGTGAATGCATTCTTTTAATATTTCAGTTAAAACGTCTAAGAGAAGCAGAAAGTCAGTATAAACCTCTCCTGGACAAAAATAAGCGTCTCAGTAGGAAGAATGAAGATTTATCCCATGCCTTACGTCGAATGGAAAATAAATTAAAATTTGTAACACAAGAGAACATAGAAATGGTAGGTTTCCCTCTTGCCACTGTCATCTATAAGAAGAGCAAATAACTTAATATATACAGTTTTGAGGAAATCAGGAATTTAACAAAAATATCATCACAAGCTTGCAGGATATTAAACAAGTGTTTTCATTGTTCTAAGTGTTTTTTCTGGTATTATGTTATACATAATAAGTGACTTATGGCTTTTGCTTATTAACCGATGATGGTCCAGTTATACAGTGGGAAAGTGGTCAAGAAACAGTTCAGGAAATGTTTTACTTTAGCTTTAAAAAAAAAAATTCTGAGCTATAATAAAATAGTAAAATGCCTATATTTTGATTCAGCTGAATGCTCAGCAGTACTCAGGAGAATAGGGATGCAAATGATGTCACTTGAATTGTGATTTTTGTATCACAACTGCCTTCCAGTGATTTGGAAATTTGCACCGGTGACTCAATATTTTTATTTGTTTATGTTTAAAGTTGAACATTAATGGTAGTTGAGTAAATGAGAGATTACATGCATGCAACAGGACCAAAAACACTTTTTTCTTAAAGTTCAGTTTCTCTCACACTCTCCAGATCCTGTCCTGCTGAAGATAATGGGAACAATTCAGAAAAGAATTAACCTCCATTTAGGATTTCTTTTGCCACATCTTTAAATTCCTCCTTCAGCGATATAAAGCTGAACAGACTGTCCTTTCCAAGACTTATGTTAATCTAAGTCCTCAGTGGGCTACCAGATGGTGCATGAGAGCTATGCAAACTGACTTTGCTCTCTGGTGACTATGAGCATGATGCCTTCCTGATGCCCTAGCTTCTAGTTTTTTCTGGCCTGAGGAGCTAGAATCCCAACCTAGATTTATTGTTTGGGGCAGGAAGTGGGGGAGGCAGAGAGAGAATCACCATCATTTTAGCAAATAGCCCAGATGAATTACTGGTTGTGAAAGGGAAGGATTATATGCTGCACGTTGGCAAAGACTTTTAATCATTTGCAATTTTGTTCTGTGGTGTTGTTTTTTTTTCCAGAGACAAAGGGCTGGGATAATAAGGAGACCAAGCTCTTTAAATGATCTTGACCAGAGTCAAGAAGAAAGAGAAGTTGAATTTCTGAGGTTACAAATTATTGAACAGCAAAATATCATAGACGAACTCTCTAAGGTAATCAAATAGCACAGCCTTCCTAGTGCTCTTGGACATAGCAAAAGAAAAGAAGACACCAAGCAAGCAGGAACAGCTTGTGTTGTCAACAAACATACGGTGATGATTTCCATGGGCTTCCCTTTATAATGGAACTGAACCTAAAGTAATAGGTGGAACATTATTTGAAAGATCCCTTACACTCAGCTCAACATTTGCATAAAGGAGCTTCTTTCAGTTATTCTGAGCTTTCTGGGAAACACACTAATGACCAGATCCTAATCCCATTAAAGTCAATGGAAAAACTCTCTTTGACTTCAATGGGAACAAGATCATGCCTAAAAACAGGAGACTTATGAAAGGGAATATTTTCCAATGTTTTAGGGTTATTTTAAGATGCTTAAATCTTTTAAAATTTGTTTTCCTTTTAATAATTTCCTTTTAATAATGCTTCTTGTGATCAGCAAAGTTGAGGCTCCAGCCCACAGGTGTGTGGGGGGAGAAAATAAAATCTTGAATGGATCCTTAAGCAAGCTTCATAGTAAATTTTTTTTAAATGCTATGCAGATTTTTCTTAAACATCCCAAAGCCAGTTCTATAACAACTGTGGACCATAGGTCATCTACATGAGCTAATGCTGCTTTGGGAATTGTAAATTCCGTGAGTTTTTACTCAGAGTTTTTCACTTTGGGCAGGGACATTAGGGAATTTCAAGTCAGCATAAATTTCGGGTGAGGAATCCCTCTGGGTTGAGGAGTGTTTATTCCATAGACAGCGAGTGTCTTCCTGGCTCACCCCCTCCTCCTCAGGGAAAGAGCAGTATGATCATAGAATCATAGAATATCAGGATTGGAAGGGACCTCAGGAGGTCATCTAGTCCAACCCCCTGCTCAAAGCAGGACCAATCCCCAACTAAATGATGTTGTAAAGGTAGCACTCCTCCAAACTTCCACATCCCTCCTCCTGGATCCACCAGGTTTTATCCCCTCTACAGGCAGTGTTGGAGGGGATAATTTAGCTTTAAAAGGTCCCAGTCTTTAGTCCTTACCTAGGTAAAATTCCAGTTACAGCAAATGAGAGTTAAACCTAGGCATGGCCTGCAGAATCCAGTTAAATAATATTCTACTGCAATACCGATTACAGCTTTAAAGTAGCACCATGACAGGATGTTAGCCACACAGAATGGAATGCTCTCACTTGCCAGCCTTGTCACATCCATTGTGGGGGTTTTTCCTGAATAAATGAAAGATTTCTTGTGTCTTGTATTACAACTAAAATAATTCATACTTTTTTTAAAAAAAAGTGTGGAAACAGGCTGTGCAATTAAGTAGAAAGCCAATAAAATGTATACCCTTGCACTTAATAGGAAAAGAAGGACTTGTGGCACCTTAGAGACTAACAAATTTATCAGAGCATAAGATTCAGTGGAAAATACAGTGGGGAGATTTTATATACACAGAGAACACGAAACAATGGATGTTACCATACAGACTGTAACAAGAGTGATCAGGTCACAAATCAGACGTCAAGAATTATAACATTCAAAAACCAGTTGGAGAACACTTCAATCTCTTTGGTCACTCGATTACAGACCTAAAAGTGGCAATTCTTCAACAAAAAAACTTCAAAAACAGACTCCAATGAGAGACTACTGAATTGGAATTAATTTGCAAACTGGATACAATTAATTTAGGCTTGAATAAAGACTGGGAGTGGATGTGTCATTACACAAAGTAAAACTATTTCCCTTTGTTTATTTCCCCTCCTACTGTTCTTGTCAACTGCTGGAAATAGCCCACCTTGATTATCACTACAAAAGGTTTCCCTCCACCCCACTCTCCTGCTGGTAATAGCTCACCTTTCCTGATCATTCTTGTGACAGTCTGTATGGTAACATCCATTGTTTCGTGTTCTCTGTGTATATAAAATCTCCCCACTATATTTTCCACTGAATGCATCCGATGAAGTGAGCTGTAGCTCACGAAAGCTTATGCTCTGATAAATTTGTTAGTCTCTAAGGTGCCACAAGTACTCCTTTTCTTTTTACAGATACAGACTAACACAGCTGCTACTCTGAAACCTTGCACTTAATGACATTCTCTAATTATTTTTTATTAGACCCTTGAAACTGCTGGCTATGTGAAGAGCGTAATAGTAAGTAAGGCATATATTTAATTTCACTCTGTTCCTCTTTGTATATTTTAGACAGTGGTTCTTTGAGATCATGCAGACCAGCTGCAACATCTCATGTTGTCTGGTATTAATGAAGTGTTTCAAAGTAATATTTGTTATGAATTTACTTTATATTCAGAGGCTAGATTTAACCCAGGGATTCTATCAATGAAGACCCTAGCAGCAGAAATTCATTGAGGTGGGAGTAAGATTGTGATACTGGAAAACAGTTTCAACTTCCCTTTCACCTGTGGGTTTTATGAAAAGAAAGTACAGCCTAAAAAGTCAGCACGGGCAGTTGCTCAGACAATGCACCAATTAGTGCATCCACTTGGCAGCCTCAACCCCTAAAATACAGAGGTGCTTCCTGAGCTGAAAACCCAGAGGGACAGTTTCCACCAAGCAGCAGTCATGCTTTCTACAATTGGCCTGAAAATAGTTTTGTCCTAGCCACACTGGCGTATTGAGAACCTGTGCAATGGGACCCACTGCTATCAGCTAAGGATCCCTTTTGCTATTGTAGATGGGCATTTACTGAGTGCAAGTCACACCTGCTAAGTTTTACTGACGAAAGTCTGTTTTCACTGCTGTCAGCACAACAAAGCCAATGAAGCTAAGGAAAAGTGATTTCTGTTCTAGTCTGCCATTCACAAAACTATTGGCACTATTTTTCTGTTTGTACAATCTTCATTACTGGGGATGATGTCAGCAGCAATAAGAATATGTGATCAATCTGTCCCATAATATGTTTTGAATCCTGTTAGGAAATGAATGAGCTGGAGGATAATAGGGATTGGTCTTTTCTTTTAACCTGTATTGTTTTATCAATATTGGGGCTTTTCTTTGTTAATCCCCCAGAACAAAACATTTTTCATAATGTGTTAAAATTCATTACCACTAGTATTAGATCTTTCATAATAGCCACTGAATAAAAATACTTCCTGATAACAGAAAAAGCTGAAGCCTGATCTTCAGAGATGCTGAGTCCCCACAGTTCCTGTTAAGGTCAACTGAAGTTATGTGAACTCAGCACTTTTGAAAATCAGGCCCTGAATTTTCTGCAGTTGGGTCAGATGACAAGTGCCCATGGTTTCATTTGAAAATAATGGAAGCCATGCACACATCCACAAACAGTATTTACCCCTGCATCTCAATACTGCCAGGATATTCTATAACACAGAATTCAATGAGTGTTCTGCCCATGGAGCCTCTGTAAAATCAGGCCTAGGATGTCATGTATGGTATGGAGCAGTCAGGATTTTCATCTATAGACTCAAACAACTGATATGTTCTGACTACAAACTTGCAATATTTTGGAGAGCAGTTAGTATTTGATTGATGAAAAATTGTCTATTTCTCATTGCATTATAATGCAATGGCTGGTACTGAAACTACTTTTGGCCAATTTGAAGGATAATGCAAACATTTACACAGAGCAATTAAAAGATAAAACACTGACATTAGCTAACAAATGTATCAAATTCATTTTTCCAGGAACGTGATAAGCTTTTAAGGTATAGGAAACAAAGGAAGAAAATGACAAAACTCCCTAAGGTAAAAAATAAAGTATAAATCTATATTTATTTGTATAGAGCTGATGAGCACAATATCTTGCTTAGTGACATCAATGGTCGATACAAGTGCTCAGCAACTCTCAAAATCTGACAGCAAGGGTGCATGCTGGCTCTACTGAGGTCAATGGGGACAGGATTGCACCTTAAGGATCCAGCGTTCAGCAAGCAAAAACTGACTCAAACTTAGAAGTGACTTTTGAGTCTTTGGTGTAGGTCAAGCAGTTTAAGAACAATCCTAAATAGATTTTTATGGTCATCTAAAACAAGAATGTGTAGATTGATTTTGTGGGTGGAGGATGGAAGACCATTGTCATCTTTCTCACCCCCAGTTTCACCCTTGGTGTTGGTAATATTCATCCTTGATATATAATACATGTGCTATAGGAAGTCAACTGTTTAAACTGCACACTGTTTGCTTTTTAATATGTGTGCTTTAAAACACAAACTGTACTGTGCATAGTTTGAGCATCCCTCAGGAACTCAATAACAAGTGACAATTTGTGTATAGAGTAGACAGCTTCTGTGAATTAGAAAATCATAAAGTTAACTCATTTTTTACAACAGTGCCTAAAAATTCATGTCAGATATAAATAATTCATTATAAAATTGAGCGACATGCACAAAAATGATTGTCATAAGCAGCAGCAGCAGCATTACAATTAGTGCTCAGTGGGATGGAAGAAGGCAATATTAATGACAGAGTCTGTCTGATGGATAATTAATGTACTTGTGCAGTGGTTGGAGAAGGTGAAAAGTCAAGGAGCGGAATTAGTAGTAAACTATACGCTAGGTGAAGGGTCAAAGCCTCAGTGGGGTTGCAGAAGGTGTAAATCAGAGCAGTGGCCCTTGTGTTTTATGTGAAATTCAATCTCTAACTACTGTGGGCCAAACAAATCCCAGACTAATTGTACAAGGCTAGGCATGTGCTGGTATGTATGTACACAAACACATACAGCTGGATGGGGGAATGGATGATGTGGCTAAAGAACTACATACTGCCTAAAATTTGAAGCAAACTAAATAAAATAAATATGACAAAGCACTTCTAAGAGAGGACTCCATGCTTCCAAATAACATATAAAATAACCCACTCAGCAAATTAAAGCAACATACAGTTTTACTAGAACATTATGGATGGTCTAAAAAAAGTTTACCACCAATTTATAAAGAAGCAACTTCTGTATTTAGAAATAAGTAACAGATTGGAAACTCTCCTGATATTTTAGTGTGAGAACAATTCATTTTCCCCTGAGAGAGTTCATTAAAACAAATAGAGGGAAACCACACTTTGAAAAGCATATCGCCGTATGCTGAAGCAGAGTACAAAGTCTAGAATACAAATTTTCTGTTTAAGCCACACTCTGCTTCAGAATTACTGGAGATGCTCATCAGAGGGTTTTTCAGACATTTAAGGGGCTCAGCTGGCTATACCGTATTGTAAGGTTTATTTGCATTGTTCAGCTGCACTTACACATTGTCATTTGGTCAGAAGCCGGTTGTGGAGACATTTTTTGGCTATGATGAAGAAGCTTCTCTGGAGTCTGATGGTTCTTCTATCTCGTATCAAACTGACAGAACAGATCAAACGCCTTGCACTCCTGATGATGACTTGGAAGAGGTATTTTTTCATTAACCTAGAATATGTGATGACACTTAAATTTATCCTGTGTATTCTTATATCTAACTCAGAATTGTTGATCATATTATTAAGACAATTATCCTGCCCTTGTTTATGGAGAACTCCACATTGATGTACCCTTTAACTAGAAAACTAAAATCTGGTGTAGTCAAATGATCATGAGCTTAATCCTATGCATGGAGGCTGATCTTTTGGGGGCAAGTCCTTAGTCACCCACTATTGTTGGCAAAACCCTGAAACCTTATGTAATTTCTATCCCTAGAAGTGTGGGGCTTAGCAGATTTTTAGGGGTGGGAATACTGAAAAGGCTGTGCGGACCTTATGAAGCGTTTTGGCTGGGAAGATTCATATTGGGATTGAATGCATATTTAGCTTCACGTATAAACTGAGCTCAACATTCATCTTATCCAGTGACTTCACATTTTGACATAAGGGTTTGTCTGCACTACAAGCATAACAGAGCCACAGCTGCAGCTTTGAGGCTACGCCGCTATAGCATTGCAACGTTCACGTGACAGTGACAGAGCGGGTTTTTCTGTCATTGTAGTAAATTCACCCCCTCGAGAGGCAGTAGCTAGGCTTTGATTAAAGAATTTTTCCATCCACTCAGCTGCGACTACCATGCAGGTTAGGTCAACCTAATTGTGTTGCAGAGGGCGTGAAATTTTTCACAGCCTTGAGCAATATAACTAGGTCAACCTAAGTTTTAGGTGTATTTTCAGAGCACAGCCCGAATCCATATTGAATGGAATTGTCCAAATCCATGGTGTGAGCCAAGGCAGCAGAAAGACTCTGTAAGTACTTCTGTCTTTTCACCAGCCCCTCAACAGAGGTCGCCATTCTGCAGCTTCTGATGTCAGAATAAGAAGAGGCAGCTGTTAAGAAATACTGCAGGCAGGCACCAGTGGCCAAATACCACCTGTATTTTGAAGACTATTCCCAAAAGTACATTCCAGATAAAGTCAGTGAGCGTTTTCAGAATCTCATGTCAGATCTATGGACCATTAGCTGTCTCTAGGCTCCAGCAAGAACATTGCTATAGAAAAAAATAAGCCCCATGATAGTGAAATATGTTTTTACAGCATCTGATTCTTTAATACCTGCATCATTTCAATCAGCCCTTCACCATCTGTTTCACAGCTGAATTGCAGATTTCTAAAGAAGGGAATGTAATCATTCATATCCGTGTTATAGCTGGCTACACGATTTAAGTGTGTGTGTGAGAGAGAGAAACATGAATCTGTTGATTCATTTTTAATACACACATTGAGCAAATACTTCTCCTTATTCCTATAGCATGAAATTCACTCATGCAGACAGTTGGCTCAAGTTCTGTGCACCACTGAAGTTGCATATAAGCCTTCAAAATAGTCCTGGCTATTGCATAAAGTGAATTTCACTTATATGGAATTCATCATATTAATGAACCATACTAATGTAGTTCAGCATTAAAGCAGGATATGTAAAGAAGATCAGCGAGAGGTGCTGAAGATCCACATATCTCATTTGGTACATCTACACTGAAATAAAAGACCAGCAGCAGCATAACCAAGGTTGCCCTTGATCAGCTGATTTGGTCTTGCAGGGTTCAGGCTGCGGGGCTAAAAAATTGCAGTGTAGGTGTTTGGACTCGGGCTGGAGCTTGAGCTCTGTAACTCCATGAGGGCGCTGGGTGTCAGAGCCTGGGCGTCAGCCCAACTCCAAACACCTGCGCTGCATTTTTTAGCCACACAGCCCGAGCCCCATGGGCATAAGTCAGTTGACCCCGGCTCTGAGACTCTGTGCCATGGTGTTTTTTTATTGCAATGTAGACGTATCCATTGACTTCAGTGGTAGCTGTGGATGCTCAGTGTCTCTGAAAATCAGGTCATCCATTCACTATTCATTCCTTGTCTTTGTCTCATTTGAAGAACGTAGTACCAACGCAAATGTCATATGTTACTTCAGAAATGCCATTGGCACATCACCAGTGGTGACTGTGTGTGGTGCAGTGATTGAGAGTCGGTTCAACAGTTACAGTGCTTCATGGATGACATACTCTGCATCTTTCTGCAAAAAGGAGGAACTTTTCTTCATAATGGTTGTGATCAGCAGTGCTGGCAAGTAGTGCTAACTCTGAAAGACACATCTTGCATTTCAGTGAAGTGTGTCTACGTGATATTTTCCTGGCAAGATTGAAATAACTAGAGAGCACTTAAAGAACACCTTATGGACAGCACTTGCTAACTCATATTTTAAAAGTACTATAAATTATTGGCTCTAATGCCACCAACTTCCTTCTTCATAGAAAATACGTATAGATTTCTGTTAGGCTTTCTTTACTTTCAGTTTTGGAAGCATCAATTTTTTTTTCATTTCAGGGCATGGCCAAAGAAGAAACAGAATTGAGATTTCGGCAGTTGACAATGGAATATCAGGCTTTGCAACGAGCATATGCTCTGTTGCAAGAACAGGTCGGAGGAACATTGGATGCAGAACGAGAAGTTAAGGTCTAAATGGCTTATATTACGTGAAAATAAAGGATTGCAATTATGTACATTTTTCTAATTTTACTTGCTCAGGTTGTTCTGATAATGGACCAGATCTTTGGCTGGTGTAAATTGGGGTCATGCTATTGAAGATCAAGAAGCTATGTCAATTTACACCAGCTGAGGATCTGGTCAACAGTAGTTTAATATGCATGTATATATGATATAATCATAAGTTTATAAAGTGCCTTTCACAATGATAGGTTCCAAAGTGATACACTGGGTAAACTCAGAGATTGTGCCACCAACCATTTCTGGGCCAAAACACAACAACAGTATATAGAAGTTTAGGAGAAGAAGGGAAGATTATCTTCCAAATAAAATTGCAGCTAGACTGTAGATTGAGTGAAAGTAATTAGTCAGATTAGAATTTGACTAGGATACGAAGGGGTACTGCACAGTCAATTGTATGTTAGTAGTAGTTGAAAAAGAGTTAAATTGGGTTTCAACATTTTTCAGGAGGCTTCTCTTTTCCCCCCTCCTTTGTTTTCCTTTAATCATCCATGGCACTTGCTGATGTGGCCAGAAAAAACACCTGTTTGATATTCCTCATGGTAGTGTCTCTCCATAATATTGTCTTCTGTGAATAACTAATGCGTCTACACTGCTCTCTCAAATGCAGTGTTGTAATTTATGGTCTCTAAAAGCAGTCAGATTTCCACTCTCTTACACTGAAGTGCTGGTTGCTGAAGAAACCATGGCTAATGCATTTATATTTTTATACCACTGATCAGCTTACAAGAGTGTCAAGCAGAATATTTTATGGAAAATTAAGCTTCCCGTCGGTAAAAATCTATTACCAATATTCTTAAATAGTTAATGCCCAAAATTCAAACCTGGATTTACTGAGATTACATGATTCTGCATAACATTTTTAAAAGGTTTATAGTTCAAAACGAGCTTCATTTTCTTAATTGAATTGCAAAATGTATTATTTCATTGTGCCTTCCTATCTTCCTCAGATGGCCCCTTAGAAAGGTAGTTGCAGCTAATTACCTCCTTTAATTTACATTATAAATACATATCTGTATTGTATTATGAATAAATTATTCATTATAAAGTGCTGGAAGGACAATTAATACAGTCACATTTAATTTTACTATTTGAAAATTGATTGAAAGGATTAGAATATATCTGGTTTGGACAAAGAACAAAATATGTACATGTTAATTCTGCCCTGACCTCCACTCTATGCAATCTCATTCATGGAGGTGCTCCTACAAGCTCTCAATTTGGCTCTAAATCTATTATGTAAGTGATGGAGCAGTCACTTTCACTTTTCATAAGCACATTGTTCCAGGAGAGTCCAACACAGTCTTAGGGCAAAATGGCCATATTAGCAATAACTTTATTAAAATTATAAAAGTGTCAAATATTAGTACAACCATGAATATTTCCTACAGCAGTGGGGTAGTCTGATTGCTTTCCCAACCCATAACCAAATTAAACACAAAATGGATAACCCCACTTTCCCCTGCTTGAGTTCTAAGATTGAATCAATATTTTGGCTTTCCAGACCTGGCCATCTAGGTAATGCTTCATTTCCACTAAGTAACTTAAAGTAATGGGTAGGCAATTCCACAGCAGTCTATACTGCTGGGTTCTCTAATATTCTTGCAAGTAGACTAATCCCTTGTCTCTCAGATAGCCAGATTGAGAGATAAGTATTGTTTCACTCTATTTGATCTGTGAAACAGTTTTAGAAATTAATCTTCTTTAAGGCCTGCCTGCTATCTGCTCTGACATGGTAGAAGTTGCAAACATTAAGAAAGTGATGGTGAAACAAGAAGCAACTACAAATATGAGATAATTCAACTTTTCCCAATACAAAACAAACAAAACCCCACACACCAGAAGGAAAATTCACCCAGATAATAAAAACAATTAAATAAGGCAAAACAAAATATAATTACAAGGTTTCGGTGTTAACTGGCTAACTACCTGCCTCACTAACTACCTCAGTAGGTTTATAGGTGGGGAAAACTTCCTGGGATTGGGGTTGTCAGGTGCAAAAGGAGCAGAACTGGTCTTTTCCTCATGCTGCTACTGCTGTCTGCAACCTGCCCAATCACATTTATAGGCCACCAAGCTACCCTTGTTCTCAGCAGAGTAATCATGTGATCCAAAAGGTACCTTGCCTGAAGCAGAGGTTGAGGGTACAATGAGAACCCTCAATGGCTTTACAACTGAGTTCCTCTTAATGGTAAACTTGTTTAACACAGATTGTGTTATTTGCAAATTGCCAGTTCCAGTTAAACAATATATTCTCCGTTTATACTTGGGTAATTTTGCTATTGCCTTGGGAAGAAGCAGTAAAGTATCCGTTGAGATTAGTTCTTTCCAGAGTTCTGTTCCAAGTAAAATGAGTAACTTTTCTTTAAAACATAAACTGAAAAACTTTTTACCTGCCAATACTTCAGCTCCGGGCTCTCTGTTGCGCCTGCAAGACCTGATGGCAATGCTAATATTTAGTGTAAGCATCAATAGTCCTTGTTTTATTTTTTAACTGTTAGTGGGGACATCAGCTGAATAGGAAGAAGTGAACCCTGAACTCAGCTCTTGGCATGAAAGCAGAAGAGGAGATGAATTTGGATAATTTTGTTTTCAGATGTGTTTGTTTATAGATTTTAAATCTACATATGCTCTAAAATTCACTTACTCTGAAAATATATATTCTCAACCAAACTGAGTGCAGGAATAAACAAAAGAGTTGCCTTCATGTATGTTGAGAAGCTAGCAAAAAGCCAACTACGAGGTCATTTAATTAAAACTAATGTTCTAGACTTGGCACAATCTAGATTCAGTCCAGGTCACAGAACTGAAATCGCTTTAGTGGCACTGATAGATGATTTCCTCTTGTAAAATTGGTTAGAGGACAGATATGGATTGTCATCCTACTGGACCTCTCTGCAGTATTCAACACTGTTGACCATGAGAGTCTGCTGTCTCACCTAAAAGAGGTGACAGGGATCCAAGGTAATGTACTAAAATGGGTTGTGTCCTTCCTGGAAGGATGGTGCTAACAAATAGTGATGGGAAACTGCAGCTCCACTGATAGATTCTGCACTTGTGGAGTTCCACAATGATCAATTCTCTCTCCAGTCTTTTTCAACATCTGCATGCAACCATTAGGTGAACTGGTCAGATGACACAAAGACTCAAGTGTTGGCAATATGCAGCTGATGCACAGTTCTATCCATCCTTCACCACATATCACCATTACCACCAAGATGGCCCAGTGTTCAGTTGAGATCAGCACTTGTATAAAGAACAGCTGCTTGAAGCTGAACCCAAGCAAGACAGAGGTGATGCTGATGGGCAAAGTCAAGTATTTTGAAGAGCTTGCAACCACAGTGCAGTCTCCTTTGGTTGAAGATACACACTCACAATTGGTCAATTCAGTCCATAGTCTAGGAATATACTTGGATTCCTCACTGACATCAAGCTCTCACATATCAGCATTTGTGAGTAATGCTTTCTACCACCTCTTCTTGATTAGGAAACTCTGTCCCCTCCTGGTGGATGAAGACCTGGTCTCAGTTATACATGCATTTGTCACCTCTCAGATGGATTACATCAATACAATACAAACTGGACATCAAGCCTTCAGAATTTAGGAAACTCCAATTAGTTCAGAATGCTGTAGTGCATCTTTTGAGCAATACAGGCTACCAAGAACATATCAAATCTGTGTTCTGCTCCCTTCTTGGTTTCCCCTAGACTAGGGTTTCAGTCCTTATCTTCAAAGCACTCCATGGTATGGGCCCAGAGTATCTAAAGGATCATCCAAAGCTCCAGGACAAAGAGTGTGGTCAACAACTTCACTCCTCAGACACAATGGAACTCTCAATAATAAGAGTAAAGCTCACCCCAAGGAGACTGAACTTTTTCTGGGGGCAGTCCAAGACTCTGTAATGAACTCTCCTCAAAACTAAGGACCGTCACAAACCTCACCACTTTCCACTTCAAGTGCAAAAAGCATTTCTTTGGTCTTGCCTTCTCTAATATAAACACAGCAATGGATCTATTAAAAAGACACACCTACCAAAAGAAGACACTCAGCTGCATATGCTTTTTCCCCTGGGAAGAGGATGAGAGAACAAATAACATGTGACAGATGTGTAGTCATGTTGCTTAAGGCACTACTGCAAGTGCTCAGATACTATGGTGATGAGCACAGTATATAGAGGAAATATGTTTCTGGGGCAAAATACAGGACTGGGGTGTGTGTTGGGGTCACCCTGTAGCATAACCAAGGCCGGTAAGAGCCCAGGTATGGCTGATTGGTTGCAGCACACACACAGACACAGCTGGGAGTGATTTACATTTTGAAAGGAATGACACAGCTACTCATTAGCCTGGATTGTACCCTGGTATGTCACACCCATACATCCATATTTTATGTATAAAAATAGTTAAGAATTAGAATTAGCTTTATTCTCCATAAAATATATACATCACATTTACAGAAAGGTGTTGGACTGTGAACTAGTTTCCATTGGCCTTTTTCCTTGAAATCTATGTATAGTACAGTTAGACATTTGTGTACTCAAAATTATGGTCATAAATGTAGAGGCTGTTTTTGACAATTTGTGCCATCGTATTTGTTGGTCTCTTTTAAATCAGTTTAAAACAACAAAAATACAGGTAGAAATCAAGCATGCCCCTCAGCCTATTAATGTATCTTTCCTCCCATTCTTATGGGAAAACAAATCTCAATGTTACTCCATTTGCTTTTTTAAACATCCTGTTTTGATAGAACTGGATAAGGGCAAAAACTCTTCTGATCTGTGAACCAAGAGTGTAACAAATATTCGAATGTAAGAAGCAATTCATCTTTTGCTGTTTAAGTGGCTAGTTAACTGGATGATGTTCATTTTAATCTTAAATTCTATCTTAAAATTATTATCCCATCATACAAGTTTTCCTTTTAAAATTTTTAATGATTGGCCCTGTTATAGGTACTTCACTGCAAATTACTTCCCCCAAAATTCTTTAATAAGTATTTGATATATTTTAAGTGTTTGATGTATCTACATTAGCATTTTGGCTTTTAGAGAAAGTTTGATGTATCTTTTCTCATATCCTACAGACGCGTGAGCAGCTCCAAGCAGAAATAAACAGATCACAAGCTCAAATAGAGGACCTAGAAAAGGCACTTGCTGAGCAGGGACAGGTAATGTACTCTGAGAAAAATATTCATTACTGCAGTCTCTAAGGATAACTAGCTGTTCTGTACATTTTCAGCAAAAGAAACATATACTCACATTATAAAGTCTGTCATATATGATAAAAGACAGTCAAATATTTTAGGAAGTATCACTTTGATAATACTTCCTAAAATATTTGTCCCTCTTTTAATTATAAAATACATCTATCAAGCAGCAGTTATGTGTCGTTATTGACACTCTTAAATCGATTTAACTGCCCTTGCATAATTATGGGAATCCCCTTCAAACTCTGTACCATTGGATTAGGAGAGATTAATATCACATTATTCAACAAATGAGTTGAATAATTCATTAGAACTGAACATTAAATCCATTCTATCTAGGGTTGAGTGAATACTGAAAGAAAAACGTGTGAATATTCATTCATTTGCACAAAGAGAACTTTAAATATGTGAATGTGAAAATTATACACTAAAAACCTGAATCAAAGAGTTATGCTTATCCAGGCATGGAATACACTCTGTTACCTGGGGCCTAGACTCTCAGTTGATGTAAATCTGTATATCTCTATTGAAGTCAATGGAACTACACAGATTTACTTACCTATATGACAGGTTTCAGAGTAGCAGCCGTGTTAGTCTGTATCCTCAAAAAGAAAAGGTTAGTCTGTATCCTCAAAAAGAAAAGGAGTACTTGTGGCACCTTAGAGACTAACAAATTTATTTGAGCATAAGCTTTCGTGAGCTATAGCTCACTTCATCGGATGCATACCATGGAAAATACAGTGGGGAGATTTATATACACAGAGAACATGAAACAATGGGTGTTACCATATACACTGTAAGGAGAGTGATCAGGTAAGGTGAGCTATTACCAGCAGAAGAGCGGGACGGGGAAACCTTTTATAGTGATAATCAAGGTGGGCCATTTCCAGCAGTTGACAAGAATGTCTGAGGAACAGTGGGCAGCGGGGAGGGGGAAATAAACATGGAGAAATAGTTTTGCTTTGTGTAATGACCCATCCACTCCCAGGCTTTATTCAAGCCTAAGTTAATTGTATCCAGTTTGCAAATTAATTCCAATTCAGCAGTCTCTCATTGGAGTCTGTTTTTGAAGTTTTTTTGTTGAAGAATTGCCACTGTTAGGTCTGTAATCGAGTGACCAGAGAGATTGAAGTGTTCTCCAACTGGTTTTTGAATGTTATAATTCTTGACATCTGATTTGTGTCCATTTATTCTTTTACGTAGAGACTGTCCAGTTTGGCCAATGTACATGGCAGAGGGGCATTGCTGGCACATGATGGCATATATCACATTGGCAGATGTGCAGGTGAACAAGCCTCTGATAGTGTGGCTGATGTGATTAGGCCCTATGATGGTGTCCCCTGAATAGATATGTGGACACGGTTGGCAACGGGCTTTGTTTCAAGGATAGGTTCCTGAGTTAGTGGTTCTGTTGTGTGGTGTGTGGTTGCTGGTGAGTATTTGCTTCAGGTTGGGGGGCTGTCTGTAAGCAAGGACTGGCCTGTCTCCCAAGATCTGTAAGAGTGATGGGTCATCTTTCAGGATAGGTTGTAGATCCTTGATGATGCGTTGGAGAGGTTTTAGTCGGGGGCTGAAGGTGATGGCAAGTGGCGTTCTGTTATTTTCTTTGTTGGGCCTGTCCTATAGTAGGTAACTTCTGGGTACTCTTCTGGCTCTGTCAATCTGTTTCTTCATTTCAGAAGGTGGGTCTTGTAGTTGTAAGAATGCTTGATAGAGATCTTGTAGGTGTTTGTCGCTGTCTGGGGGTTGGAGCAAATGCGGTTGTATCGTCGAGCTTGGCTGTAGATAATGGATTGTGTGGTGCGGTCTGGATGAAAGCTGAAGGCATGTAGGTAGGCATAGTGGTAGGCATAGAGGTCAGCTGGTTTCCAGTATAGGGTGGTGTTTATGTGACCATCGCTTATTAGCACTGTAGTGTCCAGGAAGTGGATCTCTTGTGTGGACTGGTCCAGGCTAAGGTTGATGGTGGGATGGAAATTGTTGAAATCATGGTGGAATTGCTCAAGGGCTTCTTTTCCATGGGTCCAGATGATGAAGATGTCTTCAATGTAGCGCAAGTAGAGTAGGGGCATTAGGGGACGAGAGCTGAGAAAGCATTGTTCTAAGTCAGCCATAAAAATGTTGGCATACTGTGAGGCCATGCGGGTACCCATAGCAGTGCCGCTGATTTGAAGGTATACATTGTCCCCAAATGTGAAATAGTGTTTTAGAAAACACTGGATGTTTTTCTAAAAGCTATGCTCTAGGAATTATTCTGAGAAAGTTCTATGGCCTGTGTTATACAGGAGGTCAGACTAGATAATCATAATGGCCTTTTCTGGCCTTGGAATATGTCCCTGCTTCTGCATGCCGTTCTTATCCCCACTAGCTTGAATCCCAAGGCTGGTACAGAACCTGCATGCTTAATGTTGCCATTGCCTGTTGAGCTGTGAAAAAGAGAACCCAAAGGCAGCTAAAATTGGAGATGTGCTGGATTCAAAATACATTCTACTCACTTTTATCCATAGGCAGTGAAAAATATACCTTCATTTATAGAATATGAATATCTTCATATCTAGAATTCTTGCAGATAATAAACGCCCATACTTCCTTTGGATGGATGGCTAGCTCCATTGAAAATACCAAAAATGCTGCCTTTCTAGCACATTAGTTATTTACGTTTCCAATCCAGAAGATGATACACAAAATTATTTTTCACAACTTTCTTTTCAAAACCTCAAAAAGGGGAACAAAATCTAGTGGACTGTTAATGGAAGTAGAAGCCAGGAGCATCTGAGTCAGAATATGGCAAATCATTTGATTTCAATGTGAGCTGAGACTGTTCTACTTTTACTTGAAGCTGCCCAGCAATTGTTAGGCTCAAACCCATACCTGTTTACGCATTGGTAAAATGAGGCTGCTAATATTTATATAATTCACAGGCATTGCAAGGGTTCATTAGCGAATGGGCTAGATTAATCTAGTGTTACAGTAGCATGGGGAAAGGCTCCACCACCTCAATTCTACCAGGGTGCCCAAAGGTCAGTGATGGCTGAAGAGGAGGAAGGGTAAGTCAGATGGGTGATGTCTTCACTTAAATTTCCATTGGGGCCTTGACATGGTCATCTAGTTGTCTCTCCTGGTGGAAACTCTAAAGGATGTAGGTGGGGGTGTGCTGGCTGCCTCCGTCTCTGCACCAGCTGTGACCTGGTCCAGTGTTTGTGTGGCACTTTGAAAATGAAAAGTGCAACACACTTTGAGCACTAAATATTATTACAGTTCTGTGTAAAATCCTACTTTTGGTCCCAGTTGAAATGGATGACATCTGCAAACTGTGGGGGTAAACATGACGAGAAAGGTGAAATACATCTATTTGTTCTTAGCTGAATTTTCTTCTATCAACAAATGGCTAAATAAGTGGGAGTCCTAAAAGTCACATTAAAAATCAATATAAAATTATTCATAAATTCTTTTAGCAGCTCAGGTTCGGCTTTTACAGGCTTTATTGCATTCTTACATCCCTGGAGTTTTCACGGGTTTTAAACCCCTCCCCATATGAAATAACCTGGAGAAACTTTCAATAAACTAGAATTCCACCCCCTAAAGCTCCCTCATCAATATCCGGGCACATCTTTAGTGTGTGATTCTCCTCCATGTGGACTACCCAGTGAGAACAGGTTCTCCATGTTCTGGCCCTTTAAAAGGTGCCTAAGGAAAAATGATAAATTACCCACTCCCCATTTTCTTCCTGTGCTATTCAGCTTTTGGAATCCTATCTGCCTGCATTTCTCCCTGTAAATGTTTCAACAGGATCTTCCAAAATTGGAGGACTCAGCAAACCACTGCCATGCCTTCTGACAGGGAAGGGAGAAGAGAACTGGCTACACCAGCCTAGAAGTAGAATTTCCATAATGGCCCTCTATTCAATATCCCCCATCCCTTCAGCTAGGGCTGGAGGAGGGTTCCCTTAGGTCTTATAAGTGATGGAATGTCCTCCATCATTATAATTCCGTTTCAAACTTCTTCAAAAGATGGAATGAATCATTACAAAAAATTGAATTTTCTAGGAAAAAGACATTTTGATTTCTATTTTCAGCAGAGTGAAAAATTAATTGTTCAAAACATTCTCTACATATGGTACCTTGAGAGAATAATTGTGAAGATATTTATTATTATTAATCACTCACATAGCACTTTTCAAAGGGATTTACAAACTTTAACTATAAGTAATCACTTGCTTGCCAGCTCAGCCCAAAGCATCACTGTCTCAGTGAGCAACTAATGTTCTAATTGTTTTTTCCCCATTTCAATCTAATAAAATAATTCATCTATCTAAAAATATGATTTATCTTTCTTAATCTTGGGAAACATGGAAATCAAAATAACTGCTATGATCTGTTTATTAAATTATTGCAATGGAGGTGTCTAACTTCTCACTTTTATTACAATCATCATTCATTTCATTGATTGACAGGATTTTTCATGGTTTTTTAAAATTGGAGTATTTCTATTCCAATTACATTTTAAAAAACCACAAAATACTATGTTAAAAGAACTTTAAAATGCAAAGTCAAGCACTCAGAAAAGTAAGGAAATGTCAGAATTAAGGTTGCCTGTTAAATTTCAATTCAGCCCGCTTCTGTGTATGCATTATGATACAGTCTGTAATTACATGATCATATATTATAGCAGCACTGTTAGTTTCTCCTATAATATTAATCATTTATATTTTAAGGACATGAAGTGGATTGAGGAGAAGCAAGCTTTATATAGAAGAAATCAAGAACTTGTAGAAAAGGTATTTATTCTCAGCATTTCTATTCCTACATTTAATATGTTTTTAGTTATATAAATAAAAAGAGATTAAGGAAGGATGAGGTTGGGCTGCCATGTACTGTGGCTGGGAAGGAGATTAAAGATAATCTAGATGTGGTCCAAAAACTAAATGAATGTTTTGCCTCGGTTTTCAGTAAAGATGCTCATATGGTACATGTGCATTAAGGCAGTACCGCTGATGGAAATGAGTGTCTAGAAATCAAAACCATCAAAATGATCACATCTGACGAAGAAGAAAAGAGCTTAATGTGCTCCGGTCAAGGGGAACAGATAATTTCCATCCCAGAATACTGAAAGAACTGACTCAAGAGATTGCTAGTCTGCTAGCAACAATCTTTAAATCTGTCTCCCATATGATTGGAGAATAGCTCACTTAATACCTATAGTTAAGAAAGGGAAAAAAGTGATCTGGGCAATTACAGACCTGTTAGTCTGACCTCAGCGGTGTGCAAGCTTTTAGAACAAATTTTGAAGGAAAGAATAATTAAATCATAGAGGTAAGTGGTAAAAGGGATGCAATGCAACATGGGTTTCCCAAAGATAGATAATGCCAGGCTAACCTGATTTCCTTCTTTGAGAAAACACTGATTTTTTTTTAGATAAGGGAAGTGCAATAGATCAAACATACTTGAACTTCATTAAAGCATTTGACATGGTGCCGTATGAGAAATTGTTCATTCAGTTAGGGAAGATGGGAATCAATACACAATTTTAAGGTGGATAAAGAATTGGCTAAAGGAGAGAAGGCACTGGGTTGTGCTAAAAGGTGAATTATCAGACTGGAAAGAGGTTACTAGTGGAGTTCCTTGAAGATTGGTCTTGTGACCATCCTTATTCAATATTTCTGCACAAAAGGTAGGATGAGCTAATGAAATTTGGTGGTGATTCAAAGTTGGGAGGCATTGTCAATACAGAGGAGGTTCGGAATATTGTACAGGAAGATCTGGATGATTAAATTCTTTAGTACAAAGTGAAAGGTCATTCACTAAGGGCCTAATAATAAGAATTTCTGTTGCAAGCTGGGGACTCATCAGCTGGAAGCAACAGAGGAGGAGAGAAACCTGGATGTGTGTGTCAATCACAGGATGACTGTGCCACCATTGTGATGTGGCTATGAAAAAAGCAAACACAATCCTAAAATGTACTAGTTGAGGCAATTCTAGTACAGATAGAGAAGTATTAATGCCATTGTACCAGGCACTGATAAGACTGCATTTGGAATACTGGGGTCAATTCTGGTCCCCCATGTTCAAGAAAGAGTAAATTAAATAGCAACAGGGGAATGGAGGACCTGTCTTATGAGAGAATACTGGAAGAGCTTGGCTTTTTTAGCCTAGCAAAAAGAAATCTTAGACAAGATATGATTGCTCTCTATAAATACATTAGGGGAGTAAATACCAGGAAGGCTAAAGAGTTATTTAAACTAAAAGAAAATGTGGGCACAAGAACAAATGGATACAAACTGGCCACAAACAAATTCAGGCTGGAAATTAGAAAAAGGTTTCTAACCAGCAGAAGGGTGAAGTGCTGGAACACCCTCCCAATAGGAGTTGGGTGCAAGGAGGGGGACAAACAACTAAATTAGTTTTCAGAGAGATCCACACAAATGTATGAATGCAATTGTATGATGGGATTGTTTGTGATGGCAAAAGACAGGGCTCCAAAGCCCTGCAGCTCACTTCTGCTTTATGTCCTATGTTCCTAAAGCTCATGCTTCAGGATTTCAGACAGCCACTGGTAGGGGTCAGGAAGGGATTCCCCACCCCCCCCGCCACGCCTCCGCCAGTGTATTCTGGGAAGGTTTTTTTTACCTCTTTCCTCTGAGTATCAGGGGTGGCCACAGCTGAAGATAAGACATTGGGCAGGGTAGGCCAGGGCTCTGAGGTGGCATCAATCATTCTCTCTCTCAGGTGCTTGGCTGGCTGGTTCTAACCTAATTGATCACCATATGTGGGGTCAAGAAGGATTTTTTCCCCGGTCAGATTGGCAATGATCTTGGGGAGTTTTTGCCTTCCTCTGCAGCATGTGAGTGTGGGTTGTTGCCAGGATTATCTGGATTATCTCTGCTTGTGACAAATAATAGTCTAGTTTTCTGTGGGTTGTAATACTTTGGCCTCATTTCAGTTGTTGGATTTAGTGTGTGGGTGTTGGTAGCCTGTGATATACAAGAGGTCAGACCAGATGATCTAGTGGTCCCTTATGGCCTTAAACTCTGTATATGTAGAAGCTTAAGGAATGCGTGTGGTTTGTTAGTATTATTTAAGTACCACTACAAAATGTTTTAAAAGTATTCTGTGCCACTCTAATTAGAACAATTCCCATAATAATATCTTCATCATGCCACAGTTCAGAAGGACGGATAAGGACATTCGCTGGAGCTCGTCACCAGCTTTAGAACTCCTTGATGAGGGGAGCTAAGTAGATGGTCACTCTAGGGAGTGGCTTCTGAATTTTCCACACCCCTGGTCTATTTACTCAGCAATCCCCTCATTTCATGCAGTGTATCAGGCTGTGCAGAGAATATTCCTACTGTGGACTTGTAATACACATATAGGTCTTGAATCTGCATCCGTACCCACTTTGAGTAGTTCTTTACTCAGCAAGTCATCTAATTAAAAACAGTGTAAGGGTTGGAGAATTAAGCCCTTACTGATCAATCCTATTCCACTGTGTCTAAGATCTAAGCAGAATGATATCAGAGCTGTGAAATACAGAATCACACCTTGGGCGCAGAAGATTTGTAGAGTAACCTTGAAGTGTCACTGAATCCAAAATGTTTGCTTTTAAGCCACAAGCATTGCCCAGAGAAACTGAATTCTTAACAGGTTTAGGATTTATCCAGAAGTGATGAACCATCAAACTTTTAAAAAAATATATATTTAATTTTATTTTTCAGATAAAACAAATGGAAACAGAAGAAGCTCGGTTAAAACATGATGTCCAGGATGCTAAAGATCAAAATGAACTCCTGGAGTTCAGAATATTAGAGCTTGAAGTAAGCAACAGTTATCTATACAACCATTGTCGCTCTTTCTGCATTATGTTGTCTAAGGCTAGAAGGCAGCCAAACTTGAGGAACCCCTCTGCTTTTATATTGAAGATGAGCTCTTCATAAAAAAGTGACATCAGTGACTGGTACACAGTGATACTAAAAGAGGATTAAAAATACCCAACAGAACAGCGTATCAAAATTGACGAATACTGATTTCTACCTGTCTTCCCGCATAAGTTTTTCAAAGATCCTAACCTTTGAACTCTAGCTAGAGCCCAGTTTGTCATAGATGACTGATTTACTCTGCTGTTCTTCCACTATACCTGTTTTAAAATTTAGCAAGTGAAGCAAAATCAAAATGTAACACACAGACAATAATTATTAAGGAGTTTTTAGTTGTGATTGCTAAAAACCATTCAGCAATATATTGTTATTGTTCCACATGCAGATCAAGGACATTGCATGGCCCTTCACATTGTACTCATTCTGGTGAGCTTTTGTTTTTTTTTGTTTTGTCACACAGACTTTTTGCAGCATCTCTGGAGAGCATAGACCTTCAACCTTTGATCAAACACTGCTGGTTTGCAACATTTGTCAGACAGCACAGACAGTAATATCCCAAACAGATGTCACTTACTGTACATTACTTTGGGTTTAAACACATCCAGGCTACCCAAATGTAGCCCACTTACATAGCCAAAATAATGACTAGACAGTCATGGTTGGTGAAAATTGATGAAGCGGTATGAAGAAAGCTTGTATTATTACTGTGTAAGCTTGCTTTATTCTCTCTGTGGATAAAGAGAGATCTTCACTGCCTGTCAGTCTAGTAAAATCTCCCACAGGCATTATAACTTCACAGATAAACAGCACTTTTTCTTCTGCATCTTAGAATAAATAGACATAAAAGGCAGAATGAAAGATTTCCCACTTTTTTGTACAATAAATAAAGATTCTTATGGATAGTGCTACTCTGTAATTTACATATTTATGATGTATTACTTTTTCAGAGTATGTTTTATGGAATGCCCATATTTATAACATATTCTTAATGAAGCTGAAACTTACAGTACAATATGATGGTTAATTTAAAAATTAAATCTCCTTAAACATAATTATTTTTATTTTAGGAGAGAGAAAGAAGATCACCTGCTATCAACTTCCATCACATTCCTTTTACTGAGGGAAAAAGTCCTCTCCAAGTTTACTGTGAGGCAGAAGGTGTAACGGTAAGCAATCCCCATTTCTTAGGATTGCATCCTCTAAATACCAGGTGATGCTATATTCTGACTCCTTCTTTTCTGTACACTTTTCTCTTGTTGTTAGGATATACTAGTAGCGGAGCTAATGAAAAAGTTGGACATTTTAGGGGATAACGCCGTAAGTGTATGTTCCTTTCATAAATAAATTGTGCATGTTTCTGTTAATTATTTGTGCTTTTATTAATGTAGCATGAAGACAATCCAAAGCATGGGCTTTTTTTTTTTTGGTTTGTTGTTGAGGCTCTGGGCTACAGGCAGAATGCTCACTGCAACTTAACATAATGTGTTAATGGGCCTTTCAGATGTGGCACAAAGCATCTTAATGTTATAACATGGCTCTTTGATTTTCAATTTCAAAAGGTTGGTAAAATTATTTTTAAAAACATGTTTTTTCATAGAAGATACTATATCTTTCCATTGTTCATGTGTTCTTTGCTTATTTGCTTACTTGTATTTATTTGGTATTGCATTTTAATAACTGCATTTTAACTTTGTGAGGCACCTTGAGCCTTAGATACAGGCACTTCTCAACTGAAATAAATAAATAAATACATTAAATAGAAATAGTTTAAATAGTAGAAAGAAGAGAGGAGATGGTACTTAATAGTGGGGAGGGGGAAACCTTTTCCCACCACTTTAAAATACTTTTTTTAAAAAAATATTGTTGTCAGACTCCTTTTTTGATGTGTTTTTGGATTTTTACATAAAGCCTGAGGTACAGCCTTTATATGGGTTCAGAGTAAGGAGAAAGGGGATTTGAAATTCCCTCCCTTAACCTGAGGGCCAAGCTATAGGGCTGTTTTCACTGTCCCCCCACCCCATTTCTCCTCCTGTTATTCCAGTTGGGCTGAAGTAGCAGCCACACCCTCTCTGTTTGGTTGTGCTGGAAACTGGGGTCAGTGGATCTGCATAAACATGGATGCGTAGTTTCTCACCTGGCCCGTCCCCAGTTCTCTCCTCTACTAACATTCCACACCAGCCCCGCAGAGACCAGGTCCATGGTGCAAATACAGGGGTTTCAACTGATCAACATCTAGTACAGCCTCTATGTGATGTTTCAATGATGTAGAGGGTCTTGTGCTGGTCCTCTGCACCAGGAGTGAATTTCACACTTACCTACGCTGCATGTGAAAGGTATGCTTGTAGCGTGGATAGGCATACCAGTGCTAGCGTTAATCTAGCTAGCACAAGTAACGGTACTCGTGTAGATGTGGTGGCACGGACTTCAGCTCAGGCTAGCAACCAGAATACATACTCAGGGTCCCTGAAGGGCTTGCTTTTCGATTTGCTAGTGGGAACTGAAGCCCAGGCCACTACATCTACACTGCTATTATTATCTGTGCTAACTAGATTAAAGCTAACACATGTCTGCCTACCTCTATTACAATCACACCTTCATTTGCAGCGTAGCCACATCTTTAGTGCTGGTAGCCAACAGCACTGCAGTTCTTTCTTTGGCTGAAGCTGAGATAGGTCTGTTAAAGAATCATCTATTTAGCTTTTGCAGTAGAAAGTGAGAGTTGAATGGTTTTCTGTTTTGTTTTGTTTTCCATTTGAACAATTTATTAGTATGCTTGTTTTATAAGTTTTAGAAAAAGAATCCCAGGATTTTGCCTCCTGTGTGTTTTCGCCTTGCTTCCTCATGGTCCATGACCCCAGCGGAAGTTGTCGGCACTAAGTACCCAAACTGACGTGAAGGCAAAAGGTTGTTCTGCCACTTTTCCAGGTCCTTCAGCTGAACATCAAATCTGGGACTGATCACACCACACTTGTTCAGTTTGCCTGTGAGATTAACCACAATTTTCCCAGCTCTGTGATCTTGCCAGCCAGCCACAAAGCTCCAGCCAGGCACGTGTAGAGGCAGTTTAAAATAGCCTCTCTTTTCCTGTGGGGTTCTAGTTAGGCCATGTGGGTCATAGTTTCTCCATGGGCTGTTGGATCATTCTCAGGCTACGTATACATGGTGAGCTACTGATGTGATTCCCAGTTCACATACACATACTCACACTAGCCCTTATCTGACCTAGCATGCTAAAAATAGTAGGGCAGCCACAGTAGCATGGGCAGCAGTGGCACAGGCTAGCCGCCCCAAGTACATACTCGCGAGGTTTATGCTGCCCAGATCCAGGACCTCAGAACCAAACAGACAGCTGAGAAGCGTCAGAAGAGGAATAAGAATGAATATTATTAATAATAGAGTATCCAACAGTGTATAAACACCTGACCGACCTACAAAAGTTTGAGTTAACTATCTAAGTGCTGATCCTACAACCATGCATGCGAGTAACTTTACTAACATGAATACTTCCATTGTCTTCAGTTGAACTACTCACATAAAGTTACTCACAGACATAAATGTTTCCAAGGTAGGGTAGACATACACAGACAAGGGAGGAGACAGAAGGGAAAATACAACAAGTGAGATTTTTTTACTGTTTTTTTACTCTTATTCTTTCCTACTTTTCTTTATTGTTAAACCCTGACTTATTTGCTTACCTTTATTATTGGTTCTTAACAGTACCTACTGATTCCTAGCCTGTTTTTATTTTGTTTCTATTTCTTGTTGATTTTCTTTTTTTTCATTGGTTTTACTGGTTTTCTTTTAATGCTTAGAAGGGACTGCCAGATGTGAGCAGTCCCATTTAACTCAGTGAACTGCTGATGGGCGTTGGAGTTTGCAGGACTGGAGCCTTTCCTGTTTTTTGTTCTTTCCTCCACACATTTCACTTATATTATGAACATGTTGATATTCAATGTGCAAATGAGTCCAGGCCCAAGATTAGGTTGGAGACATCATTCTTGTGCAATGCATGGCCTAATACATCAATGTGACATCACCAGAATGCTTAGCAAAGAACTGAGATGCAGCTTTCAGGACTGGGTGCAATGTAGCCTTTCTATAATGCTAACTCCATAATGCCTCCCGGCTAACAGTGACAAAGAATGTGGTCTGTTAAGGCTTTTGCAACAGAGGCAAAAGCATAAAAATAACTTGCCAGCTGGATAAGATGCAAAATTCTAACCATTTCAAATCCATGAATATTTTAGTTTTCATTCACAGTTCATAAGTGTAGTTGTAATAATTTAAAGATTGCCAGCAATAAACATGCATATTGACAGTGTGTTCACTTTTAATCAAAATCTGAAGTAAAAAAAAATTTTTTAATTAGACATTTTCAGCAACCAACACTTTTGGGACTTTCACTTTTGTTTCTTTTCTTTACTATGTGTTGTCTTGTGTAATTTTGCGGTTATCCCCAGTTGGGAAAAGAAAGGAAACAGTGCCAATTAATAAAAATCAGCTGGTTTTTGATGTGCCAACAGTTTGTTGGTAAGTGTGAAGCTTTTAAGGAGAATTAGGTGAGAATTAGAATTACATTATTGTGTATGAGAACTTCTAGGAAATACAGTTTTTTACTGTAACAACTCAGGATTAACTTTAAAAATTGCAACCATATTGTATATTAAAATATGAATTTTTATTTCATGTAATATTCAAGGAGAGTATTTAAGTTTTTATATATTTAATGTAAGTGCTGCCCAAAACCAATACCAAGGCAGTGAGGTTTATTGTAATTATATTCTCCTTTTGTTGCAGAATCTGACCAATGAGGAGCAAGTAGTTGTCATACAAGCAAGGACAGTTCTGACACTGGCTGAAAAGGTAAAACATATACATCCCTAGTAAGTGAAATCATGTTATACAAAGTTTTGCCCATCTCCGAATGAGTTGACTTGAGCACATTGGTAATGTAAATAATTGTTTCTTCACAAAATGATACAATTTTTTAAGCACAATTATGCTTTTGTAAAACGTAGTAATTTATGAGGGAAAAATATATAAAGATAATGTTCAGATAGTACCATAATTTATATTAATGTCATTTGAGTTATAAAAGATATATTGCAAGGCTTTGGAAAAGTGTCCATCTCCAAATCATCAATTTATATAGTAATTATCTAATGTGCTTGATACCTGCGCCCCTTAGTGGCTTTAAATTAAATGTATCTCATATGGTATGCTAGAGCTGTAATAAAAGTTTAGTAGAAGAACATGCTCTTTGCAGAAGCCGTGTGCTGCCATTTTGACTCTGGAAACTGATCTATCAAGATTTAGGACTTAATCTCTTGTTATCTTTTGTATACAGTGGCTACAGCAGATAGAAGTGACAGAATCTGCACTACAGCAAAAGATGTTAGATCTTGAGAATGAAAAGGTACTATAGGGAGTGTTTTGACAATAAAAGAACAGTCATTCAAGTTGTTGCTAAAGTAATTGAGATAACCTAGTCTTCTTTACATCCTTAGGAGCTATTTAGTAAACAAAAGGGCTACTTGGATGATGAACTTGACTACAGGAAACAGTCTTTGGATCAAGCACACAAGGTAAGGAAAGTCAGTCTTGGTAGACCTATGCTACCTTTAATAAATTACCTTATATAATCCTACAGTCCTTCTGCATACAGAACTCCTATTGAGTTCCAGTGGCTGGAAGAGTAGGTAAATTTAATTGTAAGCAAATTATTTAGACCTTGATCCAGCAACGAGCTATATGTGGGCAAACCTTGTGCTTGCATGGTGCTCTTTGCAGATCAGGGCCTGAGTTATCATATGTTGTTATTATTTATTAATTTGTATTGTAGAAACAGTTTAACATAGCTGAGATTCTAGTTTGCAACTGATGGAACAATATTTTGTGAGTATTCTCTTTTCCCTCCAAAAATAAATCTTCTATCTCAGGGTTTGTCCCAGGAACCTAGGCTACAAATCACCTAGCTAAAATAGGTATACCCTGCAACTACATTAGGACAAATGTTGAGTTTATGTCAGGTTTACCTAGCATATATTCACTAATCCTGACCCCTAAATTTGACCACTTTACTTACTCAGTAAACAGTTTCCTACAATTGTGGTCTTATTTACAGCTGTACCTGTAGATTCTCATCACCCGAAAAACTAGCTAAACATATTTATGAAGTAAACATTTATACCAATATTTTGCACAGCTGTAGCTTTTTCCTGTGCTTTGGGAATTATTTGTATCTTGAACATGGTCATGTCTTCTAATGGCTGAGAAGAATATTTCAGTCCTCCTTTTGAATGTCTAATACATGCAATGGTGTGAGAACATTTGCGGGAGCTTTTATTCAATACACTTTTTAGTCCTCTGGTTTTTTTTAAGAGCTTGATCTTGCCAAGTGCTCAGCTTTTCCTGGGACTAACTTCCATGCACAACATGGAGATGATCCCTGGTCAAGAACTGCATATAATAAGCAGTTCTAAAACAGCTCCCTATTTCTGAAGTCCTCTGAAAGTGGTCATAGTAGTAAAGAGGGGGAAGATTGATTGGCATTGTCAATAACTCCTTTCTCTTCAGAGTCCCACAGCATAAAACGAACTAAAGAAATTATTATGTTATCATAGTGACACCACCGGCAATAGGAAGAAAGTTAGTGTGTTGGTGCTATTTCTGAGCACAGCTGAGCATATTGTGAGTCAGCTATTGCATTCACCCAATGCAATCTGTCTTAACTACAGGGAAGGAATATCTCAGTGATGGAAGATCTACAGAGGTCATGGAAGGCACTATAATATTGCAAGCCTGAGAAGTCTCTGTAGTCATCTCTGGAGAAAATAAATATAGTTCAGCAACTAACTTATCTGGTGTCCACTATCCAGCTGGTCAGAGCTCATCTTTGCTCACTCTTGTGCCATATGCAGAATTCTATGTATCTGGGATTATGTAATGATGCATGAAATGAAAAGTCCCTGCAGACTGAACCTAATGTACACAGAATGCAGTGCAGAATTATCATAGACAGAACAATGTTGCTTCATCTGTTTTATCTTCAGAGACTAGTTTAAATATGGAAATCTTCCCAAATCAACCATTTACCCATTTAACTTAACAGAGAATGAAGCTTTACCAGGGAGTCATAGAATACTTTTATTCTTGGTGAGTGCACCATTCCCTCCCCATTATCTGTGTATAATCCCACCAAAAAGTCTAGCGGTTGGTAGGCTGGCTACAGCAAGGCATTGTGTAGCTATTCAGTACTTCCAGCTTCCTAATACTGTCTGTTCAGCACTTTACGTCCCATTGCTATTCATAAAAATATTGACAAATTAGTGGAAATGTAGAGAAGAGCAATAAAAATAATTGGTGGGCTGGACAGATAGATAGATCTTATCTATCTATAAACATGCAAGCTTTCAGTATAAATCAGTCTATTTATCTATCTATTTATTTATTTATCTATTAATCTATCTATCCTAAGCAATAACTGAGTGAGGACATAGATGTACAGGAATTTGGAGAGTATATATACTAAGGAGAGAGAGGCATTATTTAGAATAGCAAAATGGAGTATATAATATGGAGCAATGGAATGAATCTGAGAAAAGCAAAAATGTACCCTGAGCATCAGAAAAAATTACCTGACAGTGAGATCTATTGGACTATATGATACTCTCCCAAACAAAGTGATGGAACACCATCCCCACACCTGCATATGGGAGATTTAAAAGTAGATGGGACAAAGCACTAGTAAATGTATAATAGGGAATAATTTTGCATTGGCAGAGATATGGACTAGATACCCTAATAGATCTTTCCCATAGCCAGGGATGCTGGAACAATTTTTATAGAGGAGGTACTGAGAGCCATTGAACCAAACTGTAAACCCTGTATATGATGGAAACCACTTCAAGCCGTGGGTCCGGCAGCACCCCTAGTTCTAGCTCTTATGCCCATAGTTAGATTCTCCAAACCTAGCTACACAATATATCCCATGCCAGCTATTTGGGAAAAGGATAAGCTGAGAAGACTAATCATTAGGGAGAAAAGGTTTATAATACAATTCCGAAATGAGACACTTTTCTCCTCATGTTTCTGGTCCCTTCCTGATCTTCTCTGTGGTGGTAGTGTTATGAGGAGAGTTTCAAAGGCACAAATTGGAGTGTAGTGGCCAACTCCCAGTGAAAGTCAACAGGAGTTGAGCATCTAACTCTCTTTTTGTCTTTACAAATCCCCCACTGAAATATTAATGAGGCTACACTTGGACTAACCTCACACAAATTCTTGGTTTTTGAATATATCTTTTAGTTTGGAACGTGGCTCCTGAACAGTGGTTGTGGAGGTCAAGAGGGGTCATGTCAGCTTTCTGCCTTGGCAGGATAGCTGTTGTGGGCTCCCCACCCTTAATCTATTGTGGGATCTGTAGTGATGCTGGGGTCAAGGGTGATCACCAGTTTCGGCGTCTGGAAGAGATTTTTCCCAAAAGGCATGATTGGCAAACTGCTGTGTGAGTTTTTTCACCTTTCACCCAAAATCCAGCAGGTCTGGTTTGGGGATTTAAGTTACAGTTGTCTCGGATTTGTCAGTTGATATGCTAGAAAGGGTCCGATGTCAGGTCCCATAACCCAGTGGGCTGCCTGGGCCTTGAATCTGAGCATAGCATTGCATGGTGACAGGATAAACCACTAAATCTTGTGCAGCTTGTGGGACCCCTCATCTTAAATCTCCTGCCTCCAGTGAGGAGGAGGGGAGCAGGTCAGGACTCTGGTCTCCAGGCGGGGTCCTATGGCAGGCCTGAGGGCATAAAGGGGCATGACCGACACACTTACCCAGAGATTTATAGTCCACGGGGGCAGCTGGTGCCAGTTGACACCTGCACTGGAACAACCCTGCTGGGTAGTTTGAAGTGCTGACCCTGGTTAGGTAATCGTTTTTAAATGAAGTTGTACCCTCTGAAATTCATCATATTATGGTGTCTATGTCTCATTGTTTTCGTGTCCACACCAAACCTCTATGAACATGTTTTTCTGCTGGGATTTAAATGACTCCCTGCAACCAAAACATGGTGCCTGTACTACTGCAGGCATGAGAAAGTGAAAGTGACAGGAAACAGAGGAGAGAAAAAAATACAAATGACCAGTCTATTTTCTGACTTCAGATTGAATGAAATATAAAAAACTAAAGCAAACAGGGGATGAAAAGTGAATATGGCATCTCACGGGTTTATTAATCACACAAGTCAGGCCACTTGTTCTTTTTATATATTGCTCCTTTAAGAAAAACATTTCCTGCTAGAATCAGTGAAGGAAATATTTTCTTCACAGTGTTTATAACCAAATCTGTGTCTGAACAACAAAAATTACATTTTAAAAATACATCATCAAGGTAGGAGAATAGTGTTTACTGTTTAACACAGGGACATTTCCCAACCTTGTTTGCAATATTAATAACCCCTTAGAACCTCAAAACTGAAATGGAGTTTCCATAGCTTAGCTGTTTTCATGATGTTACACAATGTTGATAAGATGGTTGTGAGGATGCAGACTTTTGATTTGTTTGACAAAGAGGTGAAGCAATTATTTAAAAATAAAATATACTCATGAAAAGAATTAGATGAAAATTATGTGAAGGAAAGTCAAAGTTTGGGTCTGTCTGTGTGTCCTATAAAGGAAGATGTTACCATTGTTTATTACAATTCTGATCCAATCCTGCAGTACTTAAACAGTTCCTATTGACTTCAAGCACTGACATTAAGTGGAAGTTAGTTTTCATTATACATACAGTAATGTCCTTGTACTGGACTGTAACCTTGGCCTTTCCTACTATATGTTAGGGTTAAATTCTCCCTTCACTCTTTGTACCAAACTCTCATTGACATCAATTGGACATCTATACTTTGGAAGAGGCTAGAATATACACATTTAATATCTGGAAACCTTACAATGTTAAGTAATTGAATGTAAATTCTTATTTCAGGAACACGCTGTGGGGTTGATTGTGCCCAAGTCCTGGCTCCTGTACACCACTCCAGCAGTGTACAGAGACATAGAGGAGATATAGAGTCAGGAACAATTCTGCTGGCTCAACAGTGTAAGGGGTATAGCACTGGGTGCCCCAGTGTAAGGGGTAGCACATGCCTGTAGTGTTCAGTACTACCATGATTCTGGGCTGCACAAAGGCAGGTGTGGGGAGGCTGCTGCAAGTGAGAGCAGTCCCTGGGGCTGCTGTACCTTACACTGGGGATCTTTTTGGCTGTCACTGCAGCCCAGAGTCCAGGCAACAAGAAGGTGGCTTAAAGGAATCTTTGCTCCTTTCCTCATGGGCTATGCTTTTTGTGCTGTGCTTCTCAGGTGGTTCATCACTGAGTCTGCCTGTATAACTTCCAGTTGTGTCACTGCTTGGGACAAGCCATGTTCTCAATAACGCTGACAAAATCCTCGGCCCACCTGTAAGAGAAAAGCGTAAGCTAACTGCCTTATTTTGGTTTTGTCTAGCAAATTCTGGAATTAGAAGCCATGCTATATGATGCCCTGCAGCAGGAAGCTGGAGCCAAAATGTCTGAAATTCTTTCAGAAGAGGAGAAAAGCAAGCTGAAGAATGCTGTAGAGCAATGGAAACGTCAAGTTATGAGTGAACTCCGAGAGAGAGATGCCCAGATTCTGCGTGAAAGAATGGAGCTCATTCAACATGCACAGCAGGTACACGTTGATACAAAGATGTTTGTCTCCTTCGTTTTTAAGCATAATGAATAGGTGATCTCTGTCCCTTTCTTCTTGGCTGTGCTGCTTCTTTTACTTCTATATAAGAGGTAAGAATTATTATTTTAGTATATTGAATAAGGATCAGTATATATTTCAGCTTTGTGAATCAAATGTTTCCTTTAGTTCTTGTCCAGTTCCTTTGCCAGCAACCCAATGTGTCTGGGTGAAGTTAAAAGTAAGAGCTGAGATTTTCAATGTCGCCTGGGGGATTTAGACACACAGTTTCCTATTTGTTTTCATTTGTATAGGGCATCCAAATCACATAGAAAGTTTTGAAAACCTCATTCATAACCTTCAGCTTTTGGGCCAGATGCTTATTCATGGGGCTATATCCCCAATATAAGTCCTGTGTTTGTTTTTCAATGTCTCTTTCATACAGTCATTGTATTAGATCAGGACAAATCTACAAATGAAAACACAAATCAGTTTGCAACCACAGAATATCAGTTACAGTCTCCTTTTTTTAAAAAAAAGACACTTTCCCCACTTCAGAAAATTTTGTTACTAACACATTGTTTTATGGTTTACATCTTACAGAGAATTAAGGAGCTAGAAGAAAGAATTGAAGGTCAAAAAAGACAGATAAAAGAATTGGAAGAAAAGGTATGGTAATATAAATGAAACATCAATGATAAGATATACATATATGTGGCTATATATGCATATATCTTAAGAAAATAACTTTATCAAGAAAGTAAAGTTGCAAATAAATGTTCTTGTAATGTTGAGTCACTCTTGCACTGTTGGTGTAGATGGTATTATTGCAAAATCTCGTGTACAAGATGGACAAACCTCTAAAGACTGAGGCTTTCTTCAGTTAAACATCTGAAATGGTGATGCATTTCTGACGATTATGCAAACTTAGCCATGGTTATTTGGTCTGGAAAGCCTATTCTCACCAGTTCTCTGCATTCTGTTTGGATGGAAAGCACAATGACAGAGGCCTTTCCCCAGGTATTTCAATACTTGGGCTTCCAGTCTTGGCTGAAAACAGAAAGTGCAGAAACATATGAGGATAGAAACAAACAAGTTTACTGGACCTTGTCAGATATTGGGATGGTTTGAGTTTCAAGCAAAGTTTCAAATCAGTTGTCATTTTATTGGAACTTGTACCAATGTGAGAGAGGTTTTAGATCATAAACTCTTTATGGAAGACACTGTCTTTCTCTCTGTTTAGGAAGCACCTAGCACATGCACATTTTAAGTGCTACTATAGTGTAAATAAATAATAAAAAATTAATAATAATTTCAAATAAACTCGTGAGCTTAGAAAGCAAGAAGATATCTGAGGCGATGTATTAGCACAGTGTCTGGCATGCATCACTTCCAGGCTGCCTCTGTTTATAGCAGAATGTGCTAATGCTGGAGCATGGAAGGGGGCATCTTGCATTTAAAAATAAACTCTTCTGGGAAAGAATGCTCCAAGGTTGCAGTTTGATTTTTCCTCTCTTCACCCTACACAGACGCCTAGTACATGGGTTTGGTGTGGCAAACTATGCAGATTTGGTTGGGGGAACCTATCTAACTTGGAAGCAGGTCAGGGGATTGCACAGCATCACCTTTACAGCCACTTCTCAAGCCTTTAGTGTTGCTGTGTATATCTCCTATGTGAGGGTTCCAAACACTGTTCTCAGCCTGTCATCAGCACTCCTTCATCCTGGCACATTTGGAGTTGGCATAAGGTTCATTTCCCAGCATATAAGGAGATTCAGAGGCTCCCCTCCTAACCACTTCACCTGTCATCCTTCTACTCCACTCAACACAGGGGAATATCAGGGGTTTCATGACATAGAGGGCCTTGCTCAGGTCTTGCACTAACTGGTGATTTTTACCCTAAAAGTATAATAAACCACAGTAAAAGCATTTATTTCTAGGAATGGGTGAATCAGCTCATATACAATAGCAATTTATCTGAACTTTCACCCAAAACTAGAACCAAACCTAAAGAAAACCGTTTTTGAAGGTTCAAAAGAGTTAACTGCCTTTCCCGTCCCCCTTCTTCTCCCCCATTTATTCCTGCCCTTCTTGCTTCCAGCCTGGACAGGATGCATATGTGCAGGAAATCTCATGAGATTCTGCTCAGTTTTGCAGACTCAAGAGGTTCAGCTAAGCAGTCAGAGACTCTGAACCTTTGGAAGTTCCCCCATCACTACTTATTTCTCCTCCTTTCAAATGACAGTTTTGCCTTCCTCTTGTCTGTAACCATGGCTTATTTCTCACTAGACACACTGTAAATTCTTTTTCTCTTTCTTTCTTTCCTTCTTTCCTTTTCTCCTTCCTCCCCTATTTCCTTTTCAGTTTTTATTTTTGTTTTTATTTTTCTCTTTAGCTTTCATTCTTTGGTCATAGTTCATCAGCCCACGTACAGATGGTAAGTATTTTGTTTGCTGATTATCTCCTGTTTCTGGTGCAGTTCTTGTCAAACTTCAGTGCTCTGCTATCACTATACAGGCTGCATCTGTAGTGTCATCAGGTCACCAAGGAGTCACCTGATAATGGAAATATCTAAAGAATTTGAAACGTATGGAAAAGAATAAGGAATCCTTAAATGGTCTAAGTATATAGGCTGAACAAACTCTAATTTAAGATTTCTCCATGCAGAGGGAAGGACAAGGAAGGCACTAACTACTAAAGATGTAAAAACAACACCACTAAATTGCTAGAAAATTGAAAAATAATGTCAGTTTATCAGTATTCCCACGATGGCAGATTATATTCTGGCATGAAAAAGTTGCTGTACCTAGCCATTATTCAATAATCTTATTGAATAATAATCCATTATGTATTTTCAGTATTCAGCTAGGCTTGCATGATGCAGCGTTTGGTTTAAGCTGAGCCACTTCTGTAGTCTTGTCATATTTTCAGATCTAACTGCCAGAAATTGTTTCCTTTAAAAGGATTGTGTCTCAGGGCCCTTACATTATTTGAATGTAAATTTTCCATTCTATTGAGTGTGACCATGTCTTTAAGGAAATAATGGGAAATATTTGTTGGATACCATCATCTAGTTGATAGCATTGTATGGGACAATTCCTACTGTACATAATATTTCAATAAAATGTAATGCAAATGCTCTATTATATGAATAGTCTAGTTTAAGTTATCATAGATTGTGAATGTGAACCTTATAGATATTTCATGCATGTTATTTTTTTTCCCTGGATATACTTTCCTTTGATCCCATGTCTTTGAAAATGTTCTTGTTTCAGACTACTGAGGAAGCTAGAAATACTTATATTCTTATTGAGCAAGACAGCATTGGTTACCAAGGTGAAATAAAAAAGAAGACATTACGATTTCCAGAAGCCCAAATATATATTTTGTCACTGAAGACTGAAAATATAATCTTTTTGACCCTGTTAGACAATGAATTAGGATTTATGAGAGTTTCTTAAAGTGGAGTCTACTCTTCTGATGTCTATGACTGTACATTTTTATAAGCTAGAATTAGAACTGTCTAAGAAAGCCAAAAAAAAATTTTAAAAAATATATTAACAATTACAGGCTTCTCTAAAGGAAGCCCTGTCTCTGCTGCTTGAAACAACTTTCAGCTTTACATAAAAAGCAGTATACTAATTCAGATAAAGTGAATATATTGTGGTTCCCTGCTAAGCAGGTAGTAAACTGCTTCTGTAAAGAAGTGATCATGTCCTGTTTTATACATCACTCATGTATGTGTGTTAGTTGTAGTTATTTAAATACATGTCTTGAAGGAAGATTTTAAAAAGAGTTCCAGACTAGTCTATGATGAAAACATAAATGTGAATGAAATGAACCATTGTATTTCAAAATGTTTTTCCTTCAGTTGATGGGAAGTAGAACTAATTCATCTGATAATTTCAGAAGAATGTATTTCTTTTCCATAGCACAGGGTATGTATAGTGGTTTGTTGAATATCCCAAGCACTTAATGATGGTGGGGAGGTGTGACTACAAAGTTCTGAACCTTCAGAATGTGGTTTCATTTTGTTCTGAAGTTTCAGTAAACTATGCTCTGTAACACTAAGAGAAAAATGGCAGAATAACATATAATGCACTTAAGTTCCTCAATGAAGATGAAGCATTCAACAGCGTCCCATGGAAACTTTGAACCTGTGAAGGGAATAGAAGTGAAAATGTGTTGTCACTGATCTGAATGTCCAGAATGCTGGAAGGTGGGAATGTGTGTAAAAAACGAAGATTTGATTAATTTGAGAAAAGAAAGCACAAGCAAGGAAGGTGGGAATCCCTGATTGTATCTCTTGGATTTAAATGTCAGAAAAATGAAAAAAAATTGTCTTCTTTAGAAAGATGCACAAAGGAAAGACTCTGAAAGAAAGCACACAAATGTACTTCACCAAAAAGTAACAAGAGAAATTGAAACAAAGTGCCAAAATCTGGATTTACCAATGAATATATAAAAAGCATCTCATCTGGCCTTTTCCACAACTGCTGTGTGTCTAAAATAGGGAGCAGAGAGATGATGAAGAAACTGTACCTATTCTTTTGGAAGCATAACCGAGAAAGCAAAACTAAAGAAGTTACTGAAAGGTAAGAAGAAATGTCTTAGCAGATCATTGATTTGCTTACACTTTTGTAAGTACAAGAATAGGGTTTGATCCTGCAGTCCTTATTCAAGTCAACATTGTTTTAAGTACAATATAGAGGAAATTCTGACCTGCTCAGTATTTGTTGTAAATGTTAT